>NC_142134.1:49595000-50270000 GCF_024610735.1 Ursus americanus
GAGAAACAGAAGAGTCAGAGTGATGCCATGTGAGAAACACTGAGTGGCCACTGCTGGTGGGGCGAGGTGGCAAGGGACAATGTGCCAAGGCGGCCTGCAGTGGACAGAAGCTGTAGAAGGCGAGAAAATGGATTCTGCCCTGGAACCTTCAGGAAGGAACAGAGCTCTGCCAGCTCTTTGATTTTAACCCAATGAGCCCCATTTTGGAGCTCTGACCTCCAGAACTTAAAACAGTAAGTTCGTGTTGTTTGAAGCTGCTAAATTTATGATAATTTGTAGCAACAGGATACTAATACATTCCTTCTGTGTTAAATAATGAGAAATGTACATATTATAACAATCAGAAAAAAATAAGATAAAAAAATGTATATATACATACAAACCTGAAATGTGACCAGAGTACTAAGTTACATTTGTTTGTGCGTATGAGAGGCATCGATGAGATGATATACACCAGTAACTTGTGATTATTCAGGGACTTGGTCCCAGGGCACACAGGCAGTCTTCAGAAGGCACAAAGAGGCAAGTGTGTGCTCCCACACTTCTGGCATTGTTACTTTTCATTCTACTCATTCTGTAGCTGTTCACCTACTGTGCCACAGGCAGCAAGCATCCCATATATGCCCAGCCTTCAGCACAAGTGCAGATTTTACAAGAAATAATAAAATCAAAATATGAAAAGGAAAGACATATCAAAAAGATATGCGCCAATACAACATCATTGTTTGAACAGCAGGAAATGTTCTGAGGCACCCGACAGAAATCTGTTTCTAATGTGATGCACCTAGTTTTCCAGAGAACAGAAAATTGCCTGTTATAAATGCATTGTCATGATGACAATTGGAAAAAGAATGAAATTGGACCAAATTCCTTTGCAGTTCATTGTACCTTTGAAACCTAGAGTCCTAAAAGACCTGTACATCATAGTAGCTTGATGTTTTCTAAAGATGAGAAATAAAAGCAGTTGAAAAATCTTTAAAGAACAGAAGCTAAGTCGTTCTTGTAAGAAAAGTGTCTACCTCAAGCTTTTTCTTAAACTGTATATTTCCTTCTTGATTATGAAAGTAATACATGCTCATTATAGAAAATTCAGAGAATACAGAAACGTACCTAGAAAAAAATATTAATCATTCATATCCAGAGGAAACCACTGCTAAAATTTTTGCTATAGTTTCTCCCATTTTATAGGCTTTTTTTCATAGTAAAGATATAATAGAATATAGTATGTAGAATTTTTAGCTTCCTTCTGTTAACATTAAAACAGTAGCCTTTAACTCAGAATGTAAAATTATAAAGCCATAATTTTTATATTGTATAACTTTTATATTTGCATCCATTATGTGACTGTACCAAAATATATTTACTTTCTCTAGTGTTGAATAATTAGGTTGTTTCTAACTGTTCACCATTTATAAGTAATGCTGCAACAAATAACTTATATATAGTTTTTTCTACATTAAGGATTATTTCTTTAGGATCAAGAAGTGGAATAAAATAATTCAGAAGTGGAATAGCTGAACTGAAATATAAGAACATTTTTGAAAATTTAATACATATTGCTAAAATTCTTCGTAAAGATAGATGGATGGATAGATAGATAGATATCCTCAAGCAAAGCTTGAGATAGTCTGTATTACCAACTCTTGCAAGTACTGGGTATTATTGCCTTTTTTTTTTTTTTCAGTTCCTTGATCTTTTATTTTAAAGCCATCATACTGAAATCCACGGACATTGGTTCATTAATTTGAGCATAATTAAAAGCTAACAATTCTAAATTATAGCAAATGGATCAAAAGTAGATATAATTTGTCTTTTCAGGTCCCTCTGCCTAGAGCTGAAACAGATCTGGGGTCAAACTACATTGGATTTATATCCCATCTTCACCATTTCTTAGTTAAGTAATCTTGGGCAGATACCTCTCTAACCCTCAATATTCTCATCTCTAAAATGGAAGAGAAAATAAAAATTTACTCCAAAACATAGAGTTGTGATGAGCACTTAATGAGATAATCCTTGTAGCATGCTTACTGTAATATCTGCCACATGGTAAATAATCAGTGGTAGCTATCATCATCATTACAATTAAAGTGCCACTGCACCTATTAGTAATGTATTTACATCCTTCCTGCAAAACACATCTAAGTCCCGCCTTATCCGAAACCTCAGACTCCACATGGAGAAAGTCATCTTGGGAGATAGGCTTTGTGCAATTTATTTGTCGTGTATTCTATGCCACCATTATAATTATCCCTTCATTCCCCATCACCCCAACAAGTCTACACATTACTCAGTACACAAAAATGTACTCTTAATCACCTTTGTCTGTTTCACCCATTTCCCCACCCACCTCCCCTCTGGCAACCACCAGTTTGTTCTCTGTATTTGAGTCTGTTTATCTTTTTTTCATTGTTCACTTGTTTCTTAAATTCCACATATGAGTGAAATCACATGGTATTTCCCTTCCTCCGTCTGACTTATTCCGCTTAAACTTTATACCTTCTAAGTCCATCCATATGTTGTGGCAAATGGCAAGATCTCATTCTTTTCATGGCTGAGTAATATTCCTCTGTGTGTGTGTGTGTGTGTGTGTGTGTGTGTGTGTATACCACTTCCTCTTTACCCCTTCATCTATTGATGGACACTTAGGTTGCTTCTATATCTTAACTATTGTAAATAATGCTGCAATAAACATAGGGGTGCATGTATCTTTTTGAATTAATATCTTTGTTTTCTTTGGGCAAATAGCTAGTTGTGGAATTGAGGGATGGTACGATCATTCTATTTTTAATTTTTTTAGGAACTTCCAATACTGTTTTTTTATGGTGGCTGCACCACTTTGCATTCCCACTAGTAGTGCAAGAGCGTTCTATTTTCTCCACGCCCTCACCAGCACTCATTATTTCTTGTCCTTTTTATTCTAACCATTCTGACAAGTGTGAAGTGATATCTCATTGTGGTTTTGACTTGCATTTCCCTGATGATGAGTGATATTGAGCACCTTTTCATGTGTCTGTTGGCCATCTATAGGTCTTCTTTGGAAAAAAATGTCTATTCAGGTCCTCTGCACATTTTTTAATGGGATTATTATTTTTTTTTTTTTTGGTATTGAGTTATATAAGTTCTTTAGGTACTTTGGATATAATCCCTTATCAGATGTGTCATTTGCAACTACCTTCTGCCATTCAAGAGGTTGCCTTTGCATTTTACTGATGGTTTTACTACTTTAAAATCTTTGTCAATCTGATGAACAGAAAGTATTTTATATTTATTAAAATTTATTTTTTAGTTAGGTTAAACACTTTGTTCACTTTATGTGTCCTTTTTTGTAAAAATTCTAGTTGCAACATTATTGATTCATTGTTTGGGTTAATTTATATTAGAGTTTACAGCAGAGGCAAGGGAGATACTGAGTGAATGACAAAAGTGAATAGTTTATTATGTCAGTTTCAGGTCAGATACACCCAGAGAGCACCTTCTCTGACAAGCAAGTAATACCAACCACATAAAATCTGTAGAGAGTCTGATTTCTGCCTCCAGAGAAGCCCTTCCAAATATCACCCCCTAATGCAATGTTTGCACTCACAAAAAATGCTTAGTGAATGGCAGGAAATGAATTGCTACCGACACTTTCTTAAAAATTCTTACTTTCAAGAGCAAGTTGATGGTTCTGAAGAAGTCCAACTATACCATACCTGGGCAATCTCTAACAGAGCAAATGGAGGGAGGCAGATCAGAGCCAAGCACATGCTGTAGTGGAGAGACTGTTCCCTAGTCCAGTGGATGCCCATGGAGATAATTCCTTTTCAAAGAGAGAGGGTCCCTAAGAGCTACCATTGTGAGATGAAGAACTGATTTTCACCAGTTATTTGTTCTCAAGAATATGAATCACAAATGGATTTGCATTAATGACATTTTTAGAGTGGCTTCATATAATTTTCATTGCATACTTTGTATATTGACTCTTCACCCTGTTATCAGCTTGGTTTGACTTAAGAACAAAGTAACGGGAGAAAAAAGAACAAAGTAACAAGCACACTAGGGTTTGTTTGTTTGTTTTGGTTTTTTGTTTTTGCTTGGGAGTAGTTAAAGGAAGGCAAATGGATGATTTCATAAAAATAAAACTCAAGATGGTATTAAGTTTTGTGGTAATGGGGTGCAGGGGGCAGGTGGCATGGAGAGTTCTAGGTGGTTTTCCAGGTCCAAATCTCATCCACTTGAGAATTAAAAGAAAAAAAAAATGTATGGCATGAAACAACAGAGAAGGTCCCTTATTGAGCAAGATACCTTATTGGTAGTTTTATATGATATCTATTCCCTGAGACTTCCATTGCCTGCTTAGAATAATATATAAGCAACAGGGGCGCCTGGGTGGCACAGCGGTTAAGCGTCTGCCTTCGGCTCAGGGCGTGGTCCTGGCGTGATGGGATCGAGCCCCATATCAGGCTCTTCTGCTATGAGCCTGCTTCTTCCTCTCCCACTCCCCCTGCTTGTGTTCCCTCTCTCGCTGGCTGTCTCTATCTCTGTCGAATAAATAAATAAAATCTTTAAAAAAAAAAAAGAATAATATATAAGCAACAAAATAGTACTTCACTTTTAGAACCCTTTAAAAAAAAAAACTAAAGATTTGTGTAAGACAGAAGCCATGTTCATTATTTAGGATTACTTTGGTTTCATCTGAAACAGAACGCCACTAAAAATGCTTAAACAATAAGGTATTATTATCTCAAAAATAAGTAGCAAATTATGCTGGTCCAGGGTGATTAATTTATGGGTCAACAATGATGGGACTCTAGGTGGCATTTCTGACTTTTGGAGCTATCCTCTTAAGGTTTTCAGATAGCTGTCGTAACTCCAAATATTATCTCCTCAAACAACAATGTCCAATTCGACATTTTATTGGGAAAGTATTTCCCAGAAGCCCACAGAAGAAATCACCTAGAGTGGATTGATTGGTCAGAACTGGTCACAAACCCCACCCTAAACTATTAGTAAAGGGGAACAGGATTACACTAATTGTCTTAAACCAATCATGATTTGCTCCTGGGCTGGACTTACTACTCCCCAAACACCTTGACAAAATCTGGGTTCTGTTGGCAAGGAAAGAGCAGCGGAATGGCTGATGTGCTAGCAACCAAGTGTATACCCTATCACGTCTTATTCAATTTACATTTCCCCAGAATCTAGTGAAGTACAAAGCAAATATGTATAGACTAAGTTAATAAATTAGAACAAATATTGGAATACCTTTGTAAAATATCACTGGCACATTACATGTACTAAGATGACTCATTTTGTAGAATACTAAAAGGCAACGCTCAACAAAATAAATTTGTAATTATTTCTTTGAATGACGAAATACCTTGAATTTGACAGTATTAGAAGGTGAAGGAGGGTCAGTAAAGTATCTTCCAGCAGAGAAGGCACTTTAAGACCCAAAAACAAAGCAAGCTACTCCATACCATTTACACCGGTTTTATTTTAGGGTAACTTACTAATAGGAAGGATCCGGCAGACCCAGGATCCAAGCACTACACACCTATCCTCTGCCCCCATTCTTCACAGCTATTCTCTACCCAGTCCAGACCTTAATCCCAAGCTTTTATGGAATGAGGGGCACGGTGGTAAGGTCACAGGGTAGTTATCTAAAGTGGACCTCTGGGGCACCTGGGTGGCTCACTTGGTTAAGTGTTATGATCCCAGGGTCCTGGGATGGAGCCCTGGGTCAGGTTCCCTGCTCAGTGGGGAATCTGCTTTTCCCTCTGCAACCCCCTCCCCACTAGTACTCTCTCTCTCTCTCTCTCTCTCGCTCACTCAAAAAATAAATTAAAAAATAAAATCTTTAAAAAAAATAAAGTGGATCTTTGTGTCAGTCATTTCTACTAGATACCTAAAATGGGGCGTGGTTTGCACCAGTCATTCCTTCTAGTTATCTAAAGTAGAGCCTTCTGAGAGCAACTTTAGGGAAGATCAGAACAAGCCTCCTTGAATTCCAGTCAGGGCATACATTAACCTCCATGGGGCCTGGAACACGGAGCCCTAGGGAGGTTACTGCATGGACATGAGCAAGAGGGAGGGCCAAAGACGGAGTCAGTGCTGTCAGCACTCCTACAGACAGCATCAGAAATCTTTGAGATTTAAACACATACACACACACACACCCAACAGACTATACTGGTTTGACAAATTTGGGGAGATTAGGTTGGAGGAAACATAAGGAAAACATTCGAAATTGTGCCACACAACCTCTACCAATTACCTTTACACTGGAGCAAACACTGATGCTGCTTTTCTTATTTTCATATAATGAAGCTACCTTAATAGCACCGAATGAAGGAAAAAAAGATGATTAGATTCACTACCTGTTCAGCTGGCTCCCCTCTCGGCGCTCCCAACATAACTCTGTGGGACCATTTATCACACTGTAGCACAACTGATACTCCACGTCAGCCTCCCTCCCTCTTCCCTGAGGACGGAGACTGGTCATATTCAGCTCTGTATTCCTGGCAGCAGGTACCAGACACTCTGTGAAGTGTTTGCCCAAGACTCAGGCACCAGTGTCTACTGCGTAGCTTGTGCTGCCTCTCGGGGTATTTATGTCACTGATGAGTAACCCGCCCTTTTATATCTTCCTATTTCGCCACCTGGACTTGGCTCTGGCGAGAGGGACACTAGAGGGGGGAGGCTGCGAGGCTGGGGGACGAGGAAGAACAGACCTGCTCTTTCCTCTCTGCTTTCTATTCCTGTGAGCAGTGCTTTCTTGTGGCAGCAGCCGAACCCAACTGGCAGTTTTTCCAATACGTGAAGCAGCAGTTTCAAGTTCCACCCTGTCCCGAGACTCCAGCACCAGGCAGGCCAGCACCTCTTCCTCAGGCCTCTCCTCCCACCTCCACACAGGCTGAGCAGAACCGCTCCTCAGAGGGCCGAGCTCCAGTGTCTTCTGGGACCCCACCCATTAGAAATTCCAGCCTCACTCCCTTATCCCCTCAGCCCTAGCTGGTTTTGGCAACTGCTCCTTCCAGAACACCTTCAAAGCCTCTTTCGGCCCTCTCAGTTACCTAGTTTCACAAACTTACACCTAGTTGACAATTTTTTATATTGAATTTCAGTATTCCAATTCCACGGTCCCTGACTGATAGAATGGAAAGTTCCCCCATTTTAGATGGCACTGAACATATACACCACAGAACTAATACACTGGTGCCTCATTCCGGGAAAATGTTGCTTTATATTATTTTTTGAGGAACTCTGGAGCTTAGTGGTGCTTGGGAGAGGCGTGGAAAAGGACCACTTATGGGGGCTCTAGGCCTTTTCACAATGACTCTAAACTGGCCCAAATTTGCATCAGCAAAGCAAAATCCCTACAGTTACCTGGGGCCTTTCCTGAAAAAGGTGATTTTGCAAACACCTATTCTTACTTAAACATGCCCCTCAGGGTTTCTCACACCCCCCCCCCCCCCCCGGCCTGACCCAAGTGCCTCCTTAAAGCCCCCTTCCATTAAAACGCAATAGCCCCGCAAAACAATTCCCGCAATCACAAGTCTCTCCCTCTGGCTCCAAGTCCAGTGGTGTGTTCCCATCCCCATGAGTTTGGTGCCCCAGGCAGTTCCTCCTCTCAGCTCCCCCATGCAGCCCCTCAGCAGACAAGGCACGCAAGAGAAACTGTTCTGCACAAAGTAGAAAATCACCTTTTAACAACTCTGAGGAGTTTACCAAAACGACCTCCTACAAATACCACATTGGATTATAATAACACTGAGCGTTAGGCTTGGATGCAAGCAGTATGCACAGGCTATCTCAGATGATGCCATAATGACGAAGATACTGTCTTCATCCTCACTTTTTCGTAAGGAAGCTGAGGCATACAGAGGTGATGTGATTTGCTCATTTTACTTTCCATCAGGTGCTAATCCCAAGCCATCTGGCCTTTAATCTTTCTACAATAGACGGATGCTCACACCAGACCTTGACAGCGAGAAGCCCTGACCTGGTGTCCTCACAATTCTCTGGAAAGTAAATGCAATCCAAGGCTTCTGTTTCTGTAATTGTTTTGGTTCAACACTTTCAGGCATGGCCTGCGAGTACGAAGTAAGTCGGAAAATGAGATGCTTGAAAACTTTGTGCAGCAACAGTATAAGAGTGGACTTTTACATTAGACCCATATAATTTGACTTTAACCACATAGCTTTGTGGGATATTTATGACAGGCTTTTAGGGCACAGTGCCAATTCTTAAGGATACTGGCACAAGATGAGACAATAAAACAGTTGCACATGGCAAAACAGAACGTAACTGCAGTTGAGTCAATGACAGACGTCTACCTGGGAGCTGCATGCATGAACACTTAACGGAATATCCAAGACTGGAAGTTGCCCATTAACTGATATACGTTATTAAAGATTTTACTTACTGGGGCGCCTAGGTGGCACAGCGGTTAAAGCTTCTGCCTTCGGCTCAGGGCGTGATCCTGGCGTTATGGGATCGAGCCCCACATCAGGCTCCTCCACTATGAGCCTGTTTCTTCCTCTCCCACTCCCCCTGCTTGTGTTCCCTCTCTCGCTGGCTGTCTCTATATATGTCAAATAAATAAATAAAATCTTTAAAAAAAAAAAAAGATTTTACTTACTTACTTATTTAGTTAGTTAGTTAGTTATTGAAAAAGAAAGAGAGAACAGGGGGGTGGGAGAGAGAGTGGGAGAGAATCTCCGGCAGACTGTCCTCTGAGCATGGAGCCCAATGTGGGGTTCGATCTCACGACCGTGAGATCATGACCTGAACCAAAACCAAGAGTCAGACACTCAACTGACTGAACCACCCAGGCGCCCCTAACTGATATAAGTTATTAACTGATATAAGAAAGTGAGTAAGTGGAGAGTCAGAGTTGCTCGACTTGTATCAAGTTGTACTCTGGAGAATTTTACCTGAGTCAAACTTTAGAAAGACAACAAAAAATAAAGAATTTAGGCAATAATCTGACACTGTCAGGGAGTGGTCTGGAGATTTATTATCTAGGAATGTTACAGAGAATGTTTGCCAGAACTTTAAAGATGGTCCAAATTGTATATTGATTTTTCAACTTCCTTCAATTTACTTCCATAGACAGTGTCTCTAAGCAACGTTAAAATCACACCATCTGAAAGAATATTTTGATCTACATAGTCCAAAGAGTTCACAAGCAAGTAGTATGAAATAGAAAGTGTTTAAGTGCGTGTGTATGAATGTGTGTGGTCTCTGCTTTATATAGCAATGGGGCCAACCCCTGCAGGCTCTGTTTCCCAGGCTCCCCTGTCAACTGGCTGCATGGAGAGAGATGGGAGGGCTGAGGAAGAGGGAAGCCGGGGTATTTCTCTCTCTGTCTCTCCACCTCAGTTTCTTTGTGGCTCCAGTTCCTCCTACCTAGACCCAGCAGGCTTCGGGCTTCTGCTGGGTATTCCAGCCGCTAGCCCAGGAATAGCACCGCCTCCCTTTGTTGAAAGAAGGTAGTATCTTCCTGCTGCTGGGAATCTCTGAGTTACCTCACCATCCCCCACCCCCTTGGGCCTCTCAACTCCTTCATGACCTGAGTAAATTAAATGTCCTCTCTTAGGCGCGCCTGGGTGGCTAAGTCCTTAAGCGTCTGCCTTCGGCTCAGGGCATGATCCCAGTGTTCTGGGATCGAGCCCCACATCAGGCTCCTCTGCTAGGAGCCTGCTTCTTCCTCTCCCACTCTCCCTGCTTGTGTTCCCTCTCTCGCTGGCTGTCTCTCTCTGTCAAATAAATAAATAAATAAATAAATAAATAAATAAATAAAATATTTAAAAAATAAATAAATAAATGTCCTCTCTTAAAAACATCAGAAGTAGTTTCTGTGTTACTGAACAGTGATACGGAGAGAAAGCTTTTCTTTTTCCTATTATTCCCTACCACATGGGAGGAGCTCCAATCATCAAACAATCGTGGCTTCTCTCTGTCCTGTACCCACTCACGCACTGACAGATGAAGAAATGAATTTAACAATGAGTGTGCAAGGAGAAACCAGGCACAGAGATCCCAGCCTCTCCCCTTCCCCTTTCCTCTGGACCTCCTTTCCTCTGGATATCAGCCCACCCTCACTCAGCATATGTTCTGCCCTGTTCTTAGCCCTATTGTGAGAGGGTCTGGCCCTAAAGAGGATTCTTTTTTTTTTTTTTCTAAGATTTTATTTATTTATTTGACAGAGAGAGCAAGAGAGCACAAGTCGGGGGAACAGCAGAGGGAGAGGAAGAAGCAGGCTCCCCGCCGAGCAGGGAGCCAGACGGGGGGCTCCATCCCAGGACCCTGGGATCATGACCTGAGCCCAAGGCAGGCACTTAACCATCTGAGCCACTCAGACGCCCCCTAAAGAGGATTCTTGCAGGTTTCCAGAGCTGTCTATGGCTGGGGAAATCTGCCTAATTTTACATCTCTGGATTAGGAAGCCCACGTGCCTACAGGTGTGAGCACATTGTGCTACAACAACATTCTCAGTATTAGAGGAAAGACTTTGCTTCTCTCATCTTCTATCACTCTCGCTTCTTATATCTCAATTAGTTCAAAACTCAAACATGAAGAGGGTCCTTGTCAGGACTCCTCAGAAACCCATATACATATATGTATATGTATAATATTCTAATTAATTGTATCCCTAAGTCACCAAGTCAATTAAAAATATAAGCTGACCCTACAGCTTGCATTGTGCCAAGAATTATTCTAAGTGTTTTACATATAACTCATTTAATCCTCAAGCCAATACATGTATCATGAAAATTCCTATTTTCCAGCCAAGGAAACAGAAACACAGAGATGTTATATAACTTGCCCAAGGTCACACAGATAATGAGCGGAAGAATCTATCAGCAAACTCCAAGAGTTGGGCAGTAGAAGCTACACCCTGAAGTACCATGCTATGCTGCCTACATTCACACTTTAACAGATGACTCTGTATTTCATTTAATTTGATTTCATTTTCAGTCCTATGGTATTTTCAAATACCTAGCATAAGCCAGCATACAGTCTCAGTTTTGCCTGCCTCAACTTTGCCATAAAATTCCGTATTATTTTCCTCTCCAAAAAGAATCGATTTCCTCTAAAGACATTACTAAGCAATGTCATTATTAAAACCAAGTTACATAGACTTACAATTAAATAAATTACATTAAAAACAGATAATAAATAATCAAAACTGACCACTTCCTAGTTGTTTTACTATATTTTACCATTATGTATGATCTTGAAGTTATTTACATTTATTGTACCTTTATGACGAAAATACTACAGAAAAATGTTCTACTGTGCATTACTTCCCAATTCTGGGTTCAATGACAATATATTGGTAGCTTGTAATGAGCCATGGTGGAGTATTTATGCCTCAGAAAGTGGCAAAAGTTAGAAACTAGACATTATTCTCTCCTGGAGAGCCTACGGTAAACACTTAGTACACCACTAGATAGCTGGTTGATAGATAAAAATAGGTAGATAGATGCATACACGTGTATATACATACATATGTAGGTATATAGATAGATCAACACTATTTTCCTTACAAAACACCTCCATATTTTAACAAAAATTCTTATACATTTCAGCAAGACTAAGGCATATTATATGTATTTCCCATTGGAATATAGAGCACATGGTTTCACACAGGACACGAAAAGTAAAACTCAAGCAATCCCCCTTTCCCATAAACAGACAACAATAAAGGGAACTAACAAAATGAACCATGGAGATCTGGCACAAAAGTCTCTTTGAAGAGTTTGGGGGAACTTGCTGAGCCAGCACAAGTCCCCGGGAGCACGTTTATATATTCTAAATTATAGGTGGTCAGCATAAACATTTTCCAATAGGAGCGTGCACTTAGAAAACTCTTCTCTAAATAAGAAAAATGATATTTTATATTGCAACGAAGGGTAGCCAATTTCTGTGTAAGATAGCAAGACCAAGCAAATTCGCAAAGCTTGTCAACTGAAAACTGGGGGCTGACTTTGTGCAGCACTCCTCTCCAGTGCCAACCTAAGCAGACGAAATCATTTTTAAAAAATGTAATGACACTGCATATCTCTGGGCTTTAATGACAACATACAGCAGTAACTACAGCTTGAGACCCCAAGGAATAGAGACAGCTCTGCTTCATGCTTTATTCCAGGCAGTCTGCATCTTCCACAAGAATATTTGCAAATAAAAAATAACTTTTTATATAGAACTTTAAAACGTTACCTGTTAGGACTGTAGTTACAAACATTAAAATAAACATAGGGTAGAAGCAATTAAATACAAATATTTACAATGTTCAAATAACTGTTCTCATGGCCAGGGAGATGCACTTTGCAGATATTTACCCTGTCATGGGAGAGACACAACTAAGTTTAACCTGGATAACCTGCCTTACCAGCTTGGAGTACAAATATGGTTACTCCTTTAATAATCCAATTACTCCACGCCTGAATTATCTGAGCCCTTTCTCCAGGAGAAATCGGGGGGCGGGGGCGAGTAGTCAGTTTAAGGAGGACCACTTGAAGTTCACAAGACAAAACTGGAGAGTTTGATCAGGACACTGTGAGCCTCAATTTATAATTTTTGTTACTTCTGTTGCTAATGAAATTAAAAATTTATCCTGGCCTCTGGCCTCTGGCTCCTAAGTCATCCTCCTGGACCAGATCCTTACCAGAGGCTGCAATGCTACCTTCTACTTGGGTTCCCAAGGTTTTATCTCCTTTAGTTTGTACTCAGAAGCTGACCATGGATGGGGGTCAGAAGCCAAGCCAGGATGTCAGGTCATAGAGCTTCCCAGCCCAAACTCAAGCTCTGTCAGAAACAATCAAACCCCACAAATAGGGACAATGGTGCTGAATCTGGATCACTAATCAGGACCATCTTCCCTCACAGTAAGCTCCCCTTCAGGTCCTTCATTTAGTGATAGAGGGCCATTAAATCCATCAGAACCTTCTCAATCCATCAGAAAAGTTAGCCCATTAAACCTTGGAAGGAAAGAAGATGGTACCTGAACAAACATGTCTTCTAGGGTATTCTTTGGCTCTCTGCAAACATACCTAAATCTTCCCCAGGGATTAGTTCTGCATGTTAAAGAGTCCTAGAGGGCTGGGAAGTTAGATATTGTCCATGCTGTAGATATAAACTCACCTCTCAGTTATACAACTGAGAGGGAATGCTTCAGTTACTCTCCCAGAACTACAAAAATCTGCTGTGAGGTCATATTTTGTTTCTACAAAGACAGATGGGCAATGTTGGCCCCCTTAAAATGTACAGTCTCACCAGACATACTGCATCTTAAATAATTAAGAAAGTAATCTGGGCTGTGATAAATGTGTACACAAATTCAATAGGAGCACAGAGTACAGGGCAATTAAGTTTGACTGCATAGATAAGGAGAACTTTCCAGAGCCAATGATATTTGATCTGGGAATTAAAGTGTGGATTATGAAAACAGAGTGAGGTGTTTATGGACAAAACAGCCCAACGGAAAAGGATGTTTAAGTATTTCAAAGTAAAGGTGAGCTATTTACCAGGGTGACAGAAACACAGCTTTTGTGGGTGGCCAGGAATGAAGGGAGCTGAAAAAGTAAAGTTAGAAGGAGACACATCTTTTGTTCAGCTTTGAATAGCCTGGTAATGAGTTTGAACTCTATTCTGAAGACAAGGGGAAGCCACCCAAGGATTAAGAGCAGAAGAAGTCAGGTGTTTGCATCTGTAATCTAGAGAGAGAACTGCAGAAGGTGGCCACATGGGAGACCGCAGGCCAGAACCTGAAGCTGTTCCCAATGTCCAGGGGAAAGGTGGCAGAGCCCTGAGAGGAGAGGCAGTGGCAACCAAAGGGAAAAAATTATTCTAGTTTTCCGGACAGAGTTAGAAAACACCAGGGAATAGTTGTATGTAGGGTGAAATGCAGAGAGAAAGGTCAGAAATGGCACCGGGCTTTGTACCGCAGGAGACTGGATGAAAGCTAAGCCATTAACTGCACGAGGAACCATTAGAAGAGGAGAGCTGTAATAGGGCCACCAATAATGGGTTTCTTCTGGATGTATTGAGTTTGAAGTGCCTGCAGGACATTCATGTGGAAAAGCGCTTTCTAAATTCACATTTTTTTAAAAAATGCTTTTATTGGTCTCTTGGCTCAAAATGGTAATAACTGCTGTAAGGACATCCAAACAAAATTTCTCATCACATGCAAATATTCTGCTACAAAAACATTTCTGGCACCAAAAAGACAGAAGAGAGAGGTTGAAAATACATATTATATTCTGTGTATTTATATAATATATAAGACACCACAAATTGATGTAAATGAAAAAGATTATTTAATAAACAGCAGGGATTCACCATTGGATATTTGGGGAAAAATATATGGATTTAGAGCCTTACTTCATTCCATACACCAAATTAAATTAAAGAAAAAATAAAATAGAAGAAAATGAAGGTATTTATGCAATTCTGAATGTCAGGATGGTAAATATCTTGTATACTTAGAAACAGTAAAAAGAAAATCACAACATTTATGATTAATAAATTGAACTATGTATACATTTTATATCTCCTTCAATAAGAAGAATAAAAGTTAAGTTCTTATTAAATTTTTCAATAAGAATTCAAAGACTTAGAACACATTAAAATTTTTAAGTAATGAATATGACAGAAGAAAAATTAGCATTACTTAAATATATATATCTAATATGATTCCTTAAGAAAAAAACAAAATGAAAAATGGAAAAATCTAGGAATAGACAATAAATATTTATCTTCACTTAAAATGAAGACATTTTACATATTTTTTAAAAACTGAGAAAACTTAATGCTAGTAAGTTTGCAATAAAAAGTCTCAAATATAGCTGCTAAGAATGTAAATTTTAAATTTTTTAAAAAAATAAGTTGGCAATATTTATCAGATCTGTTTTTCCCAATTCTGATAACACAATCTAAAGAAACAATTCCAAATGCAGACAATAATTTAAACTGTGAAACACTGAAATATTTATCTTTAAATACATTTAGAGATTTATTTATTTCAAAATATATATGCTGCTCTTTATAGTCATGAAAAATAGCAAACAATGTTAAAGTCTAAAAAACTTAGATTTAATCAGAATCAGATTTAATCAATATAAAAGTCTGAGTGTAAGAGATGGTTATATTAAAAGAAAGAAAGAAAGAAAGAAAGAAAGAAAGAAAGAAAGAAAGAAAGAAAGAAAGAAAGGGAAAAAAAAGCAAAGAAAAGGAAAGGAAGAGAAAGATCTACTTGTGTAATGTGTGCAAAATCCAGATTCTGCCAGGAAAGGGAAGGCATGTGATCCTCTCCCCCTCTAAGCCCCTTCCTGTTGGCTGGAATGTGGAAGTGAAGGTGGAAAATGGAAGCCCCATGTTCATGATAGCAAATCCACGAGGTAGAGCCTGCATCTCCAACACAGAAACCTCCCCATACCGCCCTTGATTTCTGTACCTGCTGTATACAGCCCCTGGGCACCAACTCAGTTCAGTGTTCTAAATGACAACATGGCATAACTATATACATAATCAGCTATAAAAATTAATAAGCTTTTCTCACTAATAAAAATTTAGCAACACACCTGTGAAGGTTTGGCTACATCTGTGTGCCAGAGCTGATAGATGAGAAACAGGGTATAGATCTGTGCCCCATTCTTATACCATTTAAGAAAGATCAGAATCTTCCTTTCTTATACCTTAAAGCAGTGTCATTAACCAAATGCATTCCAGAAAACAGATCAAGTTCTTAAGGAGAATTTAACAAGTGCCCCTGGAAAATATTAATAAATAAAGCCTCTAAAGCAAACTATTAAAAGTTACAGCAGAGATTGCTAACTGTGCCCCAATATTCATTTTCCTCTACTCCTTTGGTAATAGAACCATTAATTTTTAATTGGGAACAGGGTTGCCCAGAATGAAATTTACATTTCACAGTCTTCCTTATAGCAAGACATGGCAATGTAACTAGATCCTGGCCAACAGGATATAAGTAGTAATGGTCTATGAAAACTCGAGTAAGTGTTCTTCCTTAAAGGGAAGGGTGTATCCTTCCTCGTTCATGCTGGCTAAGAGCAGATGTGAGATTTGTATCTGGAGCAGCCATCTTGCACCTTTAACAAGCTAAATGTTAAGATGGCAGAGAGACCTGATGGAAGGAACCTGAGTCCCTCATGTTTGTGGAGTTTCCTTATTAGTTGTAAATTGTCTACTTCTGCTTCCTGTTTGTGAGAAAGAGAAATAAATCTTTGCTTTCCTTAAGTCACTCACACTTTGGGCTTCCCGTTAATCCTAAATATTACAAAGATCAGAAACATACCATTATTCTGTGCCCCTAAAAGTATCAGAAGGGAATGCAGACAAAACAAAATC
The DNA here is from genome assembly GCF_024610735.1 of Ursus americanus. Lineage (NCBI taxonomy): Eukaryota > Metazoa > Chordata > Mammalia > Carnivora > Ursidae > Ursus > Ursus americanus. The sequence continues at coordinate 49,611,360 of NC_142134.1, forward strand.
TACTACTATGGAAAAATCAATGTATAATTAAAGGATTTTTAACATGGGAGTCATTATCACAGGTCAGCAACACTTAACAATTCCTCAAGAATATCAGTTAGTTGTTTTTTTATCTCCTCTTTTAGTTCTCCAAATTGTAAATCCTGTGATCCATAAAAGTTCCCCAGTCATAGCCTCTCTGCTGACTCATTAAAAAAAAAAGTGAAATCACTGCTTTGTTATTTTATAGTGTACTCTAGAGAATTAACTTAGCCTCCCATGTTATAAGAGAAAAATTAAAAATATAGCCACTTTCAAAAATCAATTGTAGAGCTCTACGGTGCCATCATGAATCTGGCAATTGGCCCAGATTGAAATGTATTGAATACATTACAATACAATAATACATGTCCCATCTGGACAGTGTGAGTGAGAAGAGAAGGAGCTGTTGTATCTATTTCCTAGTTTCTTCATGCTTGAGTTCTAGAGAGAAATTGCTTGCTGTAAAACTAATTTCAAAGAGGTGACTGTTAGTTACACTAACACTTGCTTCAGGTATATGAACTGTGGTAAAATACAAAGATTGATAGAATTTAGGCATGTCTCTAGAGTAGCATGTTAGGAGTAAAGAGAAACAAGTCATCTGGCCCATCTGGTGTGATGGTGAGGCATTTGGTAGGGGTGATGGTTAAAACGGATCAGGCACAGCTACTGGGGAGTATAAAGACTTCAGAAGACTGAGGGAACTTGATTAGCTATAAATGCCCTATATCTACAAATATCGCCACTCACATACATATAAGAAAAAAAAAAAGTTCAACACGTATGTCTCAAAAACAAACAAATGTGGAATGACAATATTCTTTTTTCTTTTTTTTTTTTTTAAGGTTTTATTTATTTATTTGACAGAGAGATAGCCAGTGAGAGAGGGAACACAATCAGGGGAAGTGGGAGAGGAAGAAGCAGGCTTCCAGCGGTTCATGGAGCCCGATGTGGGGCTCGATCCCATGGACTGGGATCACGCCCTGAGCTGAAGGCAGACGCTTAATGGCTGAGCCACCCAGGCGCCCCTGGAAAGATAATTTTCAATAAACCACCACCATTTCCCAATTTTCCAGATTTCTCTTTAAGGGATACAAAGACAACTAACTTCAGTGCAATTCAAAGATTGCTAAACATTAGTAATCATTCAAGAATAAGACTAATAGCAATAGCAATTTATATAAAAATTGCTTAATTGTTAAAATATTAAAGTCTAATAAAGATATAGACCAGTTAATTGTTGCTTTGCCATGCTTCCTTCTAAAGCGAATAGTTTTCAAAAGCTCTCAAAAAAATTAAGAAGTTACAGTGAGAATCGGCCACATGAATAACAACCTAATAACAATGTGTGAAACTGAAGAAAAGAAGCCTCATTTAAAGTGGAGTCAGGAGGCCAAAAGGGAGTGCTCACATATATCACCCCTTGCCATCAGTTGCAGGTCCAATGGAAGAGGCATACCTTACATTCCCAAAAGGAAAAAGATACCCCAGCAGGAAGAAGGAAGATTTTTCCCCTTGTCTGGCAACAGCCCAGCCAATAAGAAACCGCCACAACTCAGCCAATGAGAAGCCACTACACTTCCAACTCCCAGTTTACTCCAATGGACTTCTTGTTTGTAACAGCCCTTTCAGACCCACTCTCCTCTATAAAAGCGAGTTCCTTTCCTTTATTCAGATTTGCCTAGGGCTTTTGCTATAGTATGCTTGTCTCAAGTTGTAATTCCTCTGCTATTCCTGAATAGGCCCATTTTGTTGGTAAAAAAAAAAAAAAAAAAAAAAAAGGATGTTTTACTTTTAAGGTTGACAAATTGAATGAGGAAAAAAAATAGTAATAAATGCTTCTTTTAAGGTCTTTTTATTTTAATCCCATAACCTTTTCTGATTAAGCTTTTATGGTCCATCAAAAGCCACTGATTTTTAGAAGATATCTTAATATGATTAGAGAGTGAAGATAATAACAAATTTGAAAGTAGTTTAAAAACTACCATAAATAGTATTTTTAAATTATTTTCTTCTGAAATTCAAATATTTAAGAACTAAAAATGAAAGTAGACATACCCCAAACTAAGATTCAATTAATAATGTCTTGCTCACTCTGAACACCAGAAATATTTCTTTAAACATAAGCACTGATTTTCATCACAAAGGGATTTGAAAGATCACTTTCCACTTCTGGAGAGATCAGAAAAGATAAAAAATGATAATCAATACCTGTCATTCTAATCAAGGAGTATAGCCTTTAGACCTCTACTTTCCCCTTCTCACGTCTCTTTCTGACAAAGTCACCCAGAACAGCACTTAAAAGAATTATTTCAAAAAGAGAGAGAGAGAGAATTATTTCTAAATTTCACCAATATCATGGCCAGGTTTAACCCTAGCCCATATGTGTCCTATATGCATATTACGGAAAGGCACTGTTTCTTCCAGACTGAAATCTCTTGATCTTTGTTACAATGCAGACCTTGTCAATCAGAGCATGGCACCCACTCTAATCCTGGCCAGGAGCCCTAGTGCAGACGGGGCACAACATTCATGGCAGCTCTGCTTGCACCTGAAAGATCGAGATTGTTTGCCTCTAAGTGGTTATCCTGCACTTATACAGCCTTCAATGGAAGAATCAAGAGAAAAGTTAATTCCTAGGAGCTTTATTTAAAGCAACAGAAGAGCGGTGCCTGGGTGGTTCAGTCAGTTAAGCGTATGCCTTTGGCTCAGGCTATGATCCCGGGGCACTGGGATGGAGCCCCTCATCAGGCTCCCTACTCAGCAGGGAGCCTGCTTCTCCCTCTCTTTCTCTGCAGCTCCCCTGCTTGTGCTCTCTCTCTCTCTCTAATAAATAAACAAAATCTTTTAGAAAATAAAAATGAAAAAAAAATAAAGCAACAGAAGATTTGTTCTGAAGTTTTGCAAATGTACTTCTAACATCCAACTCACTTATTCAACCACTGACTTAGGCTTTCTCTGAGCTTTCCCAGCACTGAGAGGGCATAATTCACAAGAAAACCAGAAGGAACACAGCTAGAAAATCATTATATTCAGCTACTTTAATTTTTCTTAATCTCCATTTTAAAGATAATCCTATTTTCCCCATTTTTTTCTTTTCCTATCAAGTTTTTTAAAGTATATGTAATATTAATTCACAAGATTAGGTCTAAATGATCAAAAGATTTTTTTTTATAATTTAATTTTAACATGGCATTTTTATCTTAAACAAGATTACTTTTTAAGTAATGTTTGTAATCTCTTTAGAAAAATGAATGTAACTTACTACCTTTAACCCAATTCACTCACTCTAGCACAAATCAAATTTTATTTTCTCACAATTCATCATGCTTATATTTTTCATGTATTTTACAAGTTGTTTCCAAACATTGTGACCTATTTTATAACTTTTATTCAAGAAACATAAGATTCTCTGAATCTTAGTCATTTCTTTTCCCCTTAGTAATATTAAAACTTGAAGATGACTCATATTATCAGAGAAAATATAGAGATCCTCTTCTCACATCAACTGAATATATGTATATACATAAAGCATAATAATATAACATATGCCATAGTGGCATGTATATAAAATACTTGTTGAAGACCACTGAACTCACAAAGATGTAAAAATGCACCAGAGAACAAATCTTTGACTCCAATTCAAAGCAGATTTCTCTTAAAAATAGGCTACAAATACAGAAATTTGGGGGAAAATCAGATCTAAAATATTCTCTCTGGCCATCCTTCCTCCCTCCACTCCGCCCCAAATATTTAACAAAGTCCTAAAGAGTAACGGAGACTGCAAGAGTAAGGGGCTGACCCATCCCATTGGCAACACAAATCATCGAATCTCTTGTATTTCTTCAATCTAGGTACAAAGCCAGTGACCATACAGTTAGTATCACTTGTTAAAAATCATGATGTACTTATGCTTCAAAAAATGATAATAAACCTTAGACTTAAAGAGAAAGATAATGTTAAGAATGATGTAATCAAAGTAAATGGCGATAACACATACATGCATACAGATACACATTCATACCTACATTGACAGATGCGTACGTAATATATAATACGTACAAAATAAAGGCAAGAGAAAAAGGGGGAAATGATGGAGAAGAATGCCAGTTAACAAATATAGAAATAAGAGAATTAGAAAAATCACCCTTTTGCAACCCCCTATGTGATACTGATGCTAACACCACTGAATGAAAAGTTGAAGAACGGGTTTCAGAGCATCCTCTCACTATCACTTTTCATGTACAAGAGGAAGTGTTCCCTTTATGTTGCAGCGATCTAAGCAGACATCAAGTAACTAAATAACCAAACTGTTCATAATCAAGAATGGCACAAACAGACATCATATGCTTCCTAACGTGATGTTAGGAAGTACACAAATGGGAAGTGGGACATTCTTTTAGACAATGAGCCCACACTCCAAAAATGTCAAGGGCATGAAAGCAAACAAAAAGAACAGAGGGACTACTGTAGATGAAGGAGATTAAAAAGACATGACAGCAAAATGCACTGCGTGATTTCTGTTGAATCTTGAATTTTTTAGAAAAAACTATAAAAGGCAGCACCTGGGTGACACAGGTTAAGCATCTGACTCTTGGTTTCAGCTCAGGTGGTGATCTCAGGGTTGTGGGATCCAGCCCCCCTGTGTTGAGTCAGGCTTGCGCTCAGCAAAGAGTCTGCTTAAGATTCTCTCTCCCTCTCCTTCTGCCCTTCTCCACCACACTCGCTCATGCTCTCTCTCTCTCTCTCTCTCTGTCTCTCTCTAAAATAAATACATAAATATTAAAAAAGAACTATAAGGGACTTTTCTTTAATAATTGAAGAAATTGGAATATGGACTGTATATTTAATTATATTATTGAACAACTGTTGAATTTATTTGGTGTACTATTAGTATTGTGGTTTGTAAGAAAAGTTATTCTTGGAGACACATACTAAATAATTTAGAAGTTATTTGTTATAACATCTGCAACTTATTTTCAAATAGCTCAGAAAAATGTATATGATACACAAACATATACACATGGATACATACACACAGAAATAAAGTACATGTGGAAAAATGTTAACTGATAACTCTAGCAAAGAATGCAGTATTGCTTAAATTGGATTATTCTTTTAGAATTATATGGTATAATATAACATATTATATTATTTTATAATGCTATTCTTCCATAGCATTGAGATTTTCAAAATAAATTGTGGAAGAAAAAGAGCTAAAGGAAAAAGGAAGGACAGTCAATTGATCTGGAAGTGCTTCCAGATAATTCCATGTAGAAGTTGTTCCTATTACATCATTTAAATGCTATGTTGGAGGCAACATAAATATATATTATGATACAATATGATATATATGAAAGTATAATCATCTCTGAAGAAAATGTCCAAACAGACTAACTCAAAGATGAAATTCAGTTAACGGTTAAAATTACTCAGAAGCAGCATGACACCTAAACTCTACAACCATGTCACAGTTAATTTTAATCTCAGTTTTGCTGTTTACTAGATGGGCATGATACCCAAGATTAACTGGACATTTCTTGGATTTCTTTTCTGTAAAACGAAGATAATAATACCTAACCTGTATGGCTGCTCTGACGATTAAATGTTGCAATGCTGCAGGTCAGTGGGTCTCAAACATTAGTTGCACCAGTCACCTGGATCTCTGAGACCTGTCCCCACTCCACGTTTTCCAATTCAGTAAGTCTGGGATGGAGGCCAAGAATGTGCATTTCCAAGAAGTTCCCAGGTGATTCTGGTGCTGCTGGTCTGGAGACCATACTTTGAGAACTGAAACTACATATATTCAAATTGAAAAATGGGCATACTCCACCAGGGACAATACAGAGAGAAAGCTGGTCCACCACCCCTCGGGGTGGCCTTTGTTACCTTGAATGAGCTCCTTCACCACCCTATTGTGACTTGCACATTTTTTTCCTTCAGTTGGACGATCCTCACCCTTCCCATCCCTGCCCTGAGGCTACCGACACACAAACCTCTCACTTGAACTGAATACAGCACATAAGCTGCAGTTAGTTCCACCTCTGTTTCTTCTCTGGAAGTAGATGTCATATGTAAAACAAAGCAAGACAGCCTGATTATACTGGATTCCCCTTACCCCACCCCTGGGGCATAACCTCCAGGGGGGGTCAGACAAATCACGATCCTTGGTACTGGCCTTGGAAAACTCATTGTCATAGGCCTCATGTGCCCCAGCTTAGATCTTCCTTTTTCATACCACTGTCCAGATCAATTCCAAGCTTACTCTGCACCCTGATTTGGATTTGGGGGCCTCGACCCCTCATGGATACTTGTCAGAGGAATAGAATAATAGACTGTAAAGAGTACGGCTCCAGAGACCCAAAGAATCCTAGCATGATTACTAGCTAGGAGGCTCTTAAGGTCACTTGAGCCTTAGTTTGCTAATCTGTACAATAGGAAAAACATAACTTGATCCATAAGATTAAAGGAGATAATGTATATAAAAGCACTGAGCTCGGTATCTGACTATAGGAAGCATAAGATATGTTAGATTTAAAAAAAAATTAAACTGATGATGAAGAGGACAATGACAATTGATAAAGGAAGAAGAACCTTTCTATTGGTGAAATTAAACCTTGGGCCATTTCCTGGCCAGCTTCTGCTCTACATTTATCCCTCCACCTTAAACTCCCACCATGCCTCATAGCCCAGTAATAGGACTTTGAAAACCAAATTAAACATCTTTCCAATGGCTGTCTTAAATCCTAAGATCAATGAATGGGCATTCTGTTCTTCCAATGGTAGAAAAGATTTTTAAAGGGTAATGAACAATTAGTAAGCTTCATGGAATTTCTTAATGGTGGAGATGTTTCCAAGGTCTCTTTATGCAGGACCCTGAGTGTGGAGGTTGGAAACATTGGCCCAAATAAATCTAGAACACAGTGCTCTGTTCTGCAGTCTCATGAGATAGAATCCTGAGTGACAGGCAATATACAGTGGATGACAGAGCAGTGGATTGAGTTCGCACGGCTGGATTGCAGTCAGGGGCTCTCACCAACAACCTTGGACATTATCCCCATGTACAAAATAAATACTCATTCTGTAGGATCTCTTCTACCTCTCTCAAATGATGGTTATCTCTGTTTCAACTTGGCTCTGGATTAGCCTTCTAACCGGGAAGAAGAATCATATGATTGACATATAGGTTTGTTCAATTCATGAAAGTCCTGACATTCACCCAGTAGTGGCCTCAAGAACTAGATCACAATTGTAATGAACCACCTTGAACAGAGAGCAGAAGAAAACAATACTTTGTTAAAGTAAGTTTTATGGAAAGGTATTCAAAAACCTCATGGATATATACTTAATGCATTGACATTTCTATAGCTCCATTTATGCCCTAAAGAATGAAAATAAATGCTTTTAACCTTTAAAAAAGCTATAATCAGGTAACAAAACAGGTTGAACAGCATGATTTGATTTTTAAAGAATATATAAAGAGCTGTACACACCGAGGTAAAATGGTGTTTATCACTCAGTGATAGTTAATAGATTTTTAAATTTTTTCTTTTGTCAATATTTTCTTGTTTTCTACCATCTGCATGTATTGCTTTTGTAATAATAAGCAATATGTAATATTTTGAATCCTGCTTCTCTGTCTTGCACTCTTTTACAGGTTCTCTGCCTGGAAAATAATTCAAAATACTACTAATTTTTTCATGAATAAAAAGAGAAGCCATTCATAGTTCCCTAGAATATCTTCCAAACAGATCATTTTTTTCCCATTAAACTCTACCCCAATCTTTTAAAATTCCCTTATTGCGGGGCGCCTGGGTGGCACAGCAGTTAAGCATCTGCCTTTGGCTCAGGGCGTGATCCCAGCATTCTGGGATCGAGCCCCACGTCAGGCTCCTTCGCTATGAGCCTGCTTCTCCCTCTCCCACTCCCCCTGCTTGTGTTCCCTCTCTCACTGGCTGTCTCTATCTCTGTCGAATAAATAAATAAAATCTTTTAAAAAAAATAAAATAAAAATTAATAAAATAAAATTCCCTTATTGAGGTCCTTTAGGTTAATATCCTTAATTTTGACTTTCTCATAAAAAGTAAGTACACGTTCAGCCTGCCATTAAAAGGTATCGCAGGCTTCAGAGCTCAGATTCACCTGCTTGTCCTAAAACTAGTTATGGAGGTTTTTACATTGAGTCCCCTTCACAGCTTGAAGGAGGCGGAAAAGCAGAGAATTGACAACATGTATTCAAAATCTACTCTAGATTGAATCATGACTCTGCCATTCTCAAGCTGTGCAACCTTGAAATTTTTCAGTACCCAAAAAACAACAGGTGCTTATTAGAGCATTTGATGGCTCAATAAATTCAACTATAATTAATTCTAAAATAAAAATTATGCTCCTTCTCAAATAACCTCAGAAACTAAGCTTCTAGAGTGCGATCCCAAATCCGATCCCATCCTCAGCTTTCCCTATTTCTGAAAGAAATAAATACACTTGAATATATTTTGGGCAATTTTTCTGCTTTGATTTTAATATATAAAAACTCAACCTACTGTTTCTCAATTTGAAGATATTTTAAATGCGCAAATGAGCAATTTCTATTTCTTAATAAAAAGATTATTATTTCTCAGAAGTAGAATTAGTATCTAATCAATCTAACTATACAAACACAAGATTTTTTGAGCTGAAGGAAAATTTAGATGTAGGCATGTCTTTTCCATTCAGACAGATGCCTGTTAATATAAACTCATGTTTACATACTCAAAAACTTAGTTTTTGAGTTCCTAACACTGAAATAAAAAAGACTGTAAAATAGAATATTCAAAGGGGATGGCACGGAGTCTGTTAATGTTAGTAGTACGTAAGTTTATTCTTCCTAAGGTTAATTACTAAACAACTTCACTAGCAACTGATGGGGCAGTCCACTATACGATGAGAGTAGAGGGATGTTGGAAGGACAATTTCCATTACCTTAAATATTTCATTGATTTACTTATTAACTTGTTGTTCTCACAGAGTAAATGATTCTCATGGTTATTCTTGCTAGTAAGACACTAGCGCTGGTATGTGAATGGGGAAAGTACTTAGTACATCTTTCAAAGTGGTTTATAATAATACCTACTTCACAGAGACACTGTGAGAATTTGATAAGAAAATAATTTAGCAGAATCTGAAAACAGTAAGTGCTTATTAAATGTTACGCAATATTAACCATTATTTTTTATTGCTGAGAAAATATAGGCACTGAAGAAGTTAATTCCTCAAGATTTTTTGAAAGAAGACTGTATCAGAATAATTTCCCATAAAAATAACAATGTATCCCAGTCTATTTTCAAAGCTCACTCCTTGACAAATTATTTCTCTTGCTACTTCCTTGGCAATAAAGAGAAAACCTCTTTAATTCCCTTACTTCAATGTCACCCCAGTGGGAGTACATTCACCTGGCTGAACTCATCCCTTTACAGTGGATAATTAGAAATTATTTTTCTTTTTAACCATGAAACCATTTAAACATATAAGAGTACAAAAGACAATGTGTACAAAAATACCAAACTTAACATATGTTAATACTTTGCTTTCTTTACTTCAATTCTCTCACTTCGTTTTCTAAAAAAATGAAATGTTATCGATAACATTCTATTCTCAACCTACCATTTTCTTCCCCAGCAGTAACCACTATCCTAATGTTGGAGGGTATTATTTTCGTGATGTTCTTCTACTTCTTTATGAATGTAGAATCCATAAATAGTACTATTTCTAAATTTTACATAAATTATACTTTAAGTATCCTTTACAACTGATGATTCTTTTTTTTAATTCAGCATTGCATTTTTTAAATTAGCTATCTATTCATGTAGGCCTGGACCATTCATTATAAATCTTGCAAACGAATTGTTTGAATAAACCCTGGTGTATGTGTTTATTCACTGCTAAGTGGATTATTTCCTATATTACAAACTTGCTCAAAGAATCGCCCTGTGTACAAGTGCCTGGATTGTTCTAGGGTAGAGAAGTATTTTGGCAAGTTAGATGCATCTTCAACTTTGCAAAGTATTCCCAAATTGCTCTCCAAAATCATCAAACCAATTTATACTTCAACCAACATGGACATGGTTTCATCTTCCCCCACACCCTTACTACTATTTGGTATCACTATAGCCATTGAATTTTTCCAATTTGCTATTGATATATATTTTCACATTTGCCTGAATTACTTGCCAATCCAATCATTTGCTAGGAATCTCATAATGTCATTCTCTGGAAAAAGCCTATAATAAGAGAAAAAGAGAAATGAATGCATGAGTCTAACAATTCAGCCGTTCATGAAACATATCTTTTTAAATGAAAAGACCAAATCAAGGAAGGAAGGGGATGGATCAACATCTGAAAGTATAAATACGAATCAAAAAGCATGTTCTTCTTACAAGGTAGCCACAAATAAACCAACACAAAAGAAATCTCAAAATTTAATTCCTGTTCTGCAGTTTAGGACCAACTAGATTATACTAATTCCTTAAGAAACCACAAAAGCTGTAATTTCCTCTTTGAATCTTTAGAAGCAGGGTAAAGTATATAAAGCCCAATGTAAAAATTAATAAATTTCGCTTGTTGAGATCTCATATTCCATGCAGTTGGTAAATCAAAATTAGTCCAATCATTTATACATCAGTTGAGGATAAGTTAATAAGCTCTATTCACTAGGTTGCTTTTACATAAAGGGAATTAAATACAAATCCTTCATGTTGCTACTCGGCCTTCATAAAAATAAAAACCACAGTGGTCCTATGAAAATGAATGTCAGTAGTTTTATACAAAGCAATATTAAATACAACATTAAACTATTATGTGTTCTTGCCTACCAATATTGTACTCATCTCCAGGAAAAAATTATAATGAGTAACACTGGCCTTGATAAATGTAATTTTTAATTTGTTTTTTTGTTGTTGCTTCTGTCATTCTTGATTTGGTTATTCTATTTTCATTTATACTTTCTACCATTGAAAAATTGATAATATTCAGCTGTGTAAACTGTGTCTTTATCTGATCAAGTCACTGGGATGTATTCTAGGTAATCTTGCCACAAGGAACATAGAAACTTCTAGAAATAAAGTCTTCACAGATACATGGAAAAATAAAGCTGATGCAGGGTACTGGCACATCACATGCTAAAGAGCCAGGAAGCTGCTTTGATCTTGGTCACAATAAGACTCTCTGAAGAATATTAAAAATAATTTTCTAGGAATTTATTAATTTCACATTGGACAAAAGTACATTGAATGTCCTTCCATTTTCATAACTTGTTTCAAAGAGGAAGTAGGTAAAAGACTGCTTTGATTTAATGACCTTTTAAAACTGGCAATGCTTGATTGCTTGGTGTCCAATAGAGTCAATGATTTAACTAAAGTTATATTTTTAAGTGTTATTATTTACTAAGAAATGACTTTTTTTTTAAAGATTTTATTTATTTTATTTATTTGACAGAGACAGCCAGCGAGAGAGGAAACACAAGCAGGAGGAGTGGGAGAGGAAGAAGCGGGCTCTTAGTGGAGAGCCTGATGTGGGGCTCGACCCCAGAACGCTGGGATCACGCCCTGAGCCGAAGGCAGTTGCTTAACCACTGCGCTACCCAGGCGCCCCAGAAATGACTTTTTAAAAAGCCAAAATGTGCATATCATTAATAAAGCAATGCAGGGATTTTAGGTTTTCATTTTGAAAAGAACGTTGTACTTATATTTCTTTTATAAATGCTATTTTTGAAAAAAAATCACACACAAAATTGCTATTAAGTTTGTCTTAGGTGAAACTGTGTGACTAGGAAAAGAAAACAGAATCAATACCATAGATTATATTCCTGGGTGCACGCAGCTCACACGATAACTAAACAGCATGATGTATTTTATGGTATTATTGAACACATTCTGTGTTTAAAGAAAGTTAATAAATATAAAAATTTTCGATAGTCTTATATTTAGTTATGAAATTATTCTATTCTCAAATCCTTAAAAAAATTCATTGGTTGCATCCTGGAATGAACTCCTCCTGATGATGGAATGTAATTCTTCTTATATATTGATGAATTCTATCAGCTAATATATTGTTAAGGATTTCTACATCTATACTCATGAGGAATATTGTATATGGTTTCCTTTCTTTGTATGGTCTTTGCCTGATTTTGGTATCAGGGAAATACTAGCTTCATAATGAATTGAGAAGTGTTCCCTCTCTTCTATTTTCTAGAAGAAATGATGTAAAATAAGTATTAATTCTTTTTTAAAAGGTTAGTAGAATTCTCCAGTGCAACCATCTGGACTTCAAGAAGGTTTTTCATTACAAATTCAATTTATTTAATAGTAATAGGACTACTCAAATTATTTCATATTGGATGAGTATGGTGGTTTATGTTTTTTTGAGAACTTAGTCCATGTCATCTAAGTTCTCAAATTTGTGTGTGTACCATTGTTTATAGTATTCTATTATCATTTTGATGTCTGCTTGGTCTGTAGGGATATCCTCTTCCTTCCTGATATTGGTTATTTCTGTCCTCTCTTTTTAACTTTGACAGTCTTGCTGGAGGGTTATCAATTTCATTGATCTTTTCAAAACTCAAGTTCTTTGTTTCACTGATTTTCTTCAATTGTTTTTCTTTTCTTTTTTTTTAGAGAGACAGTGCGAGGGGGTTTGGGAGACGAAGAGAATCTGAAACAGACTCCATGTCCGGTGCAGAGCCCCACTCGGGGCTCGATCTCACAACCCTGAGATCATGACCTGAGGCAAAATCAAGAGTTGGATGCTTAACCAGCTGAGCCACCCATGTGCCCCATTTTTAATTGTCTATTTTCAATTTCATCTCATATTGTCTCCTTCATTCTGTTTGAGTTGGGTTTATTTTGCTCCTTTTTCTAGGTTCTTTAGGTGGGAGCTTAGATTACTGAGGTTTTCCCTCACTTCCAACATGTGCCATCAGTGCTACAAATCTCCCTTTAAGTAGCCATGCCCCATACGTTTTGATATACTGCATCTTCACTTGCATTCAGTTCAATGCACTTTTATCATTTCCTCTGAGACTTCCTTTATGATTATTTAGGACTATGTTGTTTAATAAGTATGTGTTGTTTAGTTTCCAAGTGTTTTGAGAAATTCCTGTGCAAATGTCCCTTTTCTTATAGGGATACCAGTCGAACTGTATTTAGGGCCCACTCCAATCCAGGGTAATCTCATTTTAACTTGATTACATCTACAAAGAGCCTATTTCCAAATAAAATTACATTCACAGTCTCCAGGGATTAGGACCTGGATATCTTTGGGGCTCATTATTCAACCTACTGCAAGGACTTTAACTCTAGAACAAAGTATTGGGAAAAGGATTGTCCTCCTTTTTGACAAATCACAAACTATCTCAGAAAACATGCAGCACCTTTACTCCCAATTGCATACAGGATTATGATGGGTGGAATTGGAGATTAGAGGCAATACATGGATAACTGCCAAAGAACTTATTTCAACTATAATGCGTTTTCTTCAATTAATTTGATGATAAGTATAGAAAATTCTAAATCACACACAAGTATAACTATTTTTCTTTTATAGCAAGATCAAATTTTGTCATGATATATGTATTTAAGTAATTCTTATTTTAAAGTATGCCTTTCCCACTAGAGATTAAACTTCAGAGCAGGGCTCTTGTCCTGTACTGTTGAATCCTCAGGGCTTAGCCTAGTGTCTAATATATGTTAGGTACTCAATAAATATGTGTTCAATAGATTGAATAAATGAAAGCAAACAATTTGATGATAGCATTTGCATGAATTCCTTTAACAAGACCAATGGTGAAATCCTCAGCCAGGAATGCCTCTGGGAATGCTTCTATCTTGACCCTAGTCCAGATCCTCTGCTCTATCCAACTGTCCACTCGTAGAGCCCACGCAGATCCATCGTGGTCCAGCCTTTTCTGATATAAATGCTGACATAATATGTGCAGGGTACTCCAAATCTTTTTGTGTGAGTGTCCTAAAAACATCAGTCCTAAAAATGAAACATCTTCATCGACTGCAGAGTTGTCATTTTCTTTTTCTATTTCACATTTTGATTTTGTGAAACTTTGAAAACACAAAAATACAATGACTGAGATAGCAAACACTCATGCTCCAGGTATCCATGGGTGTGTGACCCAGTCTTCTAGGGAAAGAAATCCATCTAGGGGCGCCTGGGTAGCGCAGTCCTTAAGCGTCTGCCTTCGGCTCAGGGCGTGATCCCAGCGTTCCGGGATCGAGCCCCACATCAGGCTCCTCCACTGGGAGCCTGCTTCTTCCTCTCCCACTCCCCCTGCTGTGTTCCCTCTCTCGCTGGCTGTCTCTCTGTCACATAAATAAATAAAATCTTAAAAAAAAAAAAAAAGAAATCCATCTAGACATAACCAAATCCACTTTAACTTTTCTAGTTCCATTTTATTCTCCTGCCCACACTCCATCTCCTCATTATCATGACCTTGAGCTGTATATTTTCAGTTCTAAAAACACATTTATATTTAGATCTTCTATTTACCTTTACTCTTTCTTATAGAGTTTGAGTAGAGAAATATTTTAATTTTTAAATGTGGACAGACAATTGTTTATTTATTCTTCGTGTACTGATTTGTAATGTTATATATTTTAATTTTTTAAAATATTTATTTATTTAAGTAACCTCTATACCCAACATGGGGCTTGAACTCATAACCCTGAGATCAAGAGTCACATGCTCTTCTGACTGAGCCAGACAGGCACCCCTACATTTTTTAGATATAATTTTCCATTTATGTTAGTGTCTCCTGAATTCCCTTTTCAATACCACTGGCCTTTTAGTTTATCCTTGGCCAATAGCACACTGTTTAATTACTAGAGCTTTATAAGGAATATTGATACCTAGTAAGGCAATTCCCCCAGTTTTGTCCTTCATCTTGGTTATTCTTGTATCTTTACTATTCCATGTAAGTTTCTGGATCAGTTCATCAAATTTCATTACAAAATAAAAGAATAGAAAAACAAACCTAATTGGTATTTTGGCTGAAAATGAATTAATTTATAATTTTATTTAGGGGATTTTACTTCATTATGATACGGGATTCTTGGAATCTATGAACATAACATTTCTCCATTTTCAGGTCTTACATTTAACATATGTAAAACACCTAATATAAAATCTTTTTTAATGTTTTATAATTTTCTACATAAAGATCTTTGACATATGCCAGCCATCTAACAGCTTTTGCCAGTATTGAGAATTTTGTTTTTAATACGTTTTCTAAATAATTATTGGGGTAATATTAGCTAGTGTTTATTGAGTATTTATTAGTATTTATTAGGCCAGGTACTGTTCTAAGGACTTTACCTATATTAACTAATCTAATCCTCATAACTACTGTAAGGGGTAAATAATATTCTTAGCTCCCATTTTACAGGTAAGGAAACTGAGACACAGAGAGACTAAGTATCTTGCCTCAAGTCACACACACACACACACACACACACACACACACATACACACACACATACATATTTAGGATTGTATATGTGTATGGATATATATTTATATTTAGGATTAGAAAAGAAGTATGATGTCCTGCCATCAGGCTGCCAGGGAGTAAGGTGCCTCACAGAAGGCCTTAGATACTTAAAGTAACTGTGGCTATCTATAAATGGGGCAAACAAGAGGCCCTTTTCCTGCCCAAATACTTTGTGACAAAATCAAATTTGATTTGCTCTTTCACTGTTACGGATTAAAATTACAAGCTCATACTAAAACTTGTAAAATAAAATTATAAAACGTAAAGCAAAAAATAGGTAAATATCCCTTTAAGAGTTGTGCTGTTCTAGAATATTAAATAATTTTGTAGCTGCCTGGCCATCTGACAAGAACTGAAAAATAAGAAAATGAGTTTTGGAAAGGACAAAGCATTCCTAAGTTCTGTAGGTACATACTAATGAGAAAGGACACATCTTATACTGAATATGCCAATGCGGATCTTTAAGGAAGTTATACAGACCGCTACCACAAACCACTAATGATGGGAAAAAATCATCTCTTTACGAGGCAAAAGTTAATTATTGTTAATTCTGCCTTGACTGATAGCTGGACGGAACATGCCTATTTTTTTCAAGTTGATGTCTCCAAAATAAACATTTTGCTCAGATCGGTCTACCTGATTTACTCGTGTACTATTTACCTAGTTTGACTCATTTGTAAATATTTTGTTAAAGTTATCTTCTAATCACAGAACTGCAGGGTCCTTCCTTCTCTGTGTTGTTTTGAAGCCAGCCAGCACTTACGGTTCTGAGGTTCCCAGATTCCACTCATCACAACAAACCTCTAAAGTTCGTGAGCTCCTGCTAGAACAAATCTGAGAACTGAGGTCAAACTTCTCAGCAACATTCTGCAAAAATTAAGAATCATCTCAAACCTTCACCTCAAAAATAAACAATAACTAGGAAGTCACACTAGCCCCCTTTCATTCTTTCCAGCTTCTCATTTTCAGATATTTGTACCAATGCACCTGCCTTGGGATGGACTTATTCTCCAAAGAGCTCAAGTTATCCAAAGGTGAAGTGAAAGTAAGTCCTCTGTACGGGCTGTTTCATAGTATATCTTTAATATTATTTTAAAAACAACATTCCTTTTTTTAACTATAGCTTTATGTCTCTTGGGCTGGAGTTCATCATCCTGCATTATTCTTATGATTATATAATATTCATTTCCCAATTAAATGAACTTGTCCAAATAAAAACTAGTTTTGGTTCCTGTATATCAGATTATCAGAATATCCAAAATCTCCCTAAGGACCACTCTCTCCTAAGCGGTCCAAGAATCCATGAATGTGACTCAGGTCAAAGAGAACAATCATACTTCAGTAGTAGACACCGTCAGAGGCTATACCAGCAACTCCTCTTCTTTCTTCTAACGGGAACTTGATTTTATTAGTTGCTTTCCATGTAGCTATTTCCTCAGGGAAGACAAGACCCATCTCCCTCCCTAGCAGGTGACTCCTGATTGACTACAGCCAATCATAGTTGTTGTATCCCTCTTGGCAAACATTTGGTTTGGCATAGCATGTGACCCAATGAAACACGGGGAGAAGTCTAATGAGGGACTTTGGGGAAATGTTCTCTCTTTCCTAAAAAGAGACCCAAGATAGAAAGATTTCTTTTTTCCCTTCCTCTTGATATTGATAAGAAAGTACATGATGTCTGGCGCTGCTGCAGCCATACAGCAACCATGAGGTAATCTGTTATCATGAGGGGAATGGAAGAATAGAAAAGATGGAAAGGCGCTTGGCTTCTGATTACTTTTCTGAGCCACAGAATTAACCAACTCTAGAAGAGTCCTACCTTACAGAATTCTGATGATATGAGAAAATCAACTAAGTAATGTATTCAGTTAAAAGTAATGGAAATCTCAATTTATAGGGGTTTAAGCAAATAAATATTATTTTTCCCTTTCATCATGAAGTCCAGAGGTAGGTACAGAGGGGGTTTGGAAGACGGCTGCCATACAGCAATGTAGAAGGGGCCTATATTAAAAGTATTTAGCAATACAAAAATTAAAATATGGCTTTCTAATATGAAACTAAAAGTGAGGGAACATGAATTATCCAGAGCACAAAGTATGGTCTAAAATGATGACTTGGGCTATGACTAAGGTTGTGTTTACTTCAGTTTACTACTAAATAGCCAAAAAAAAAAAAAAAGGCAGTGCAAAAGATAAACATGAGATCAGGGAATAAGTGAGTCAACGTTGCTCCCTATGATGACCCAATTTCTCACAGAAGTGCACCCGAAGATATCTACATTTTAACAGCGTGAGGAACCCATCACTTTGGAGGAGGCCAGCCAGACTTGTGAGCTTCCTGCCTCTTACGCCGTTAAGCGAAAGAGAAGCAGCCCATGGATCAAGGATCTACTCTGTTATCACAAAAGAAAAAAAGTTCTACAAAGAACAAAATCTTGCCCCCCCAATTCTGTGACCATCTCATGGCTTACGCAGGATCAGAACTATATGGATAAAAGCTAAAACTAGACTCAAAGAAACAGAGAGAAAACCAAAAGGTAAATACAAAAACACCAGGTTCTTGGAGCAAGAAGACTCCAGAGTAGAGGAGGCTAAAAACCCAAGTCTGCAGTGTGCTCGACTGTGCTGCCCTGAATCAGAGAACATCCTCTGGTGACTGTGAAGCCCCCGACGTGGAGGAGTGGAAAGAGGCACGTGACGGAAATTTCAAATCTATTAAGCTTCGTTACTCAACACTTTTCTTACATTGAAATAAAAAGAAGCAATATGCAAAGAAGTGAGTCAAGCTCCTAGCAGAGTTAATGAACCAGATGCTCCAGGGAACTGAGCGGCAAGAGAAAAAGAAGCCTCCAAATGGCAGGTGCTGCCACAAACTCCACACATTCAACACTACTGGAGGTGAGCTGCTGAGAGTTTTAAAACAGCTTAATGTGTGTATAATAGGGCTTGACAGCAAAAGAACACTGGGCTAGCTTCAAGTGGCAGCAAGTAGTAATGGGACCATAAAAAAAACAATGGGAATTAAAAATAGTCTGGAGTCATTCTGTGCAGGATAGCAGTTTTCAAACCTAGCAACCCAGTGGCAAGTTCTCAGCCTCCACACCAGAACTATGGAATCTGGAGCTCTGGGGTGCGGAGACCAGCAATCTAGCGAGTGTTCGACCACAAGGCCTCCAGGAGAGTCTAGTGCATGCTCAAGTCTGAGAACCACCGGCTCGGGGACAAGAAACCCTAGGTACCGGAAAGTGAGGTGAGGTGACCAAGGGCACCAGCTCTGAAGTCTCACAGCCTCTGGATTTGCATCTCAAATCTTTACGTCTGGTGGTGTGAAACTGGACAAGTACTGAAATCCTCTCAACCTATTTATAAGTGTACTTATCTTAGAGATTTATTGTAGGGGTTACCAATCACATTCACGAAACCTGCTCATTAAACAATATTAGCTATCATTTCACCATCGATATCATCATAGCACAGCCTGAAGGCATGACTATGTTAATTTCTCTGGGTAGGAAGGCACCGCGTACTCAATGTTCAATGTATTTTATAAAATAAAACAAGAAGGCAGGTGCAATTACATAGGAAGATTTGCATATGAATGGTTGAATTAATAATAACTCTTCTAGGACTCAACATACTTAGCACTGTTTTAAATGCTTTACATATACTAAATCATCTAATCCTCTTTAATTCTTACAATAACTTTACAGAGTGTGGGGGCACCTGGGTGGCTCAACTGGTTGAGCATGTGACTCTTGGTTTCAGCTCAGGTCATGATCTCAGGGTTGTGGAATTGCACCCCATGTCAGGGCTCTGGGCTCAGCGTGGAGTCTCTCCCTCCCCCTCTACCCCCTCCCCACTTGGCACAGACAAGCGTGCTCGGACTCTCTCTCTAAAAAACAAATAAACGAACAAAACCCAATAACTCTACAGAGTCTATTATTAGCCCCACTTTACAGATGAGGAAACTGAGGCAAGAGAGGTTAAATACAGTGCTGAAAGTTACAAAGCTAGAAAGTGGTAGAGTCAGGATTTAAATACAGCTAAACTGCCTCAGAGTCTATGTGCTTAACCACTATGCTATACTGCTTCTCAAAGTTAAAAACAAATTTTAATGTTTAAGGCAAAACTTTTAGTTATCTAGAAAATACACTTACATGGAATATCTCATTCTCTGAGGGATCAGAAAAACAAAACATTCTATCCTTTCTGCTACCTGCTCTAGAAGCATCTCTTCTGTATGCATTCAATGCACCCAACTGATTCCACAGATAAGCTGGTAGCCTACAAAGTGGGAAGGCTGTTCCCTCTCAAATGGCAGGAAGAATCAGAGGCAGGAAGAGCTAGTGAGAAATGCACACAGTGGGAAAATTCATGGAGTTCCCCAGCTTCTAATTTTCTCAGTGCAAGGGCATTCCAGGATAACAGAACAAACTATTACCCTCCGGCAGCAACAGTATCTCTGCTCTGAGTCAGAAGCTCAGACAGTCGAATGTACTAAGAGGAAATAAGAGAACAGAGCTCAAGGGGAAACAGGCTGCACTGCTCCAAGATGCACTCTCTATGCCTAAGCAAGCTGCCTAGGTGCCTGTGTCTGGACAGAAGGAAGCAGCTTCCTTGACCTTGGTTGGTAGATTTTACTGGTATTTGTCAGGGCTTTCAAAACTACTCAGTGTTCCAAACAAGAGAGCAGACGCCAAAGCCGCAACAAAAGGAGGCAGTCGTTTAGACAGAAACCTGCAAGGCAGATCAATTCTACCCTTAACTCGTGCAATCTCTCTGGGTTTTGAATGCCTGCCAAATTCTTTAGACTTCTTCAAGGTAACCAATCCAAATAACTCACTCACTGTTTCAACGCTCTCAATTGCCAGTAGTTCCAAGACATACTGTGTTGTGATAAGAGAAAACAAAAACAAAAGTCTCCCTATTTATTTCTCGATGCCAGAAAACACTCTAAAATGAAATTGAGAGAATGCGAGATCCTCCTATTATTTAGAATGAAATATTCACTGAAGCAGGTTTTTGGCAGAATGGAAATTTCAATAAGCATACTACTTCTTTTATGACCTCTCACTGAAAGTGGTATCTCATTTCTCACACACACATTCCCTCAACGTCTTATCTCATATGTTATGGAAACAGACATTGGAAAGGAAATACCCATGTTTTACCCTATAAATTTTCCCACTATCTAATCTGTAAAGGAAAACCAGAAGCAACAAGATACCTTGCAGTTCAGAGTAAAATGTTTCCTTTCACCGTGACTGTTCATTATGCTAACACTGAGAGTTCTTCTATAATGAGAACATTTTCCCTAGCTTTATATTCAATTTATCTGCAAAGAATTGCTGAAAGTGAAAGAATTCTGAGCCTTTACTGGATGTGTAATAATATCAACCTAGTATTATTAATTTTTAGGTATGAGAGTAGTACTTTTTAAGGTCAGTGACTTTGATCTCATGCAGGAACTAAGCTTCCTACATAACAGAAGAGGAGGAATACGTAAGGTCCACAGAACCAATAGCCTCAGTGTCTTTTGTAAAAAAGGTATTCAGAAAATTACTCAGCAGAAAAAGCTTTCTTAAATGTCATAGAGCGAAGAAGAAATATCCTCCTATTTTCCATGTGATATAACCCTTTTCAGAAACTCCTAAAACTCTTAACAAACTACATATCATGTCGTTTTCACAGCTGTGTTCTGGGAACTGAAGAGATGGGGGAGTGATGGGCATTGTGGACTCTCTCTTCCACCCCTCAACATTCTGCTAAGGCAGTGTGGACAGGCTCAGGCCAGAGACAAAAGGCTGGGTCCCGGTGGCAGAGCTGAGAGCCTGCGAGTGGATCTGGGGAAAGGAGTAGATCTGGGGAAAAAAAGAAAAACAAACAAAACTTCCTTT
Source organism: Ursus americanus (assembly GCF_024610735.1). Classification (NCBI taxonomy): domain Eukaryota; kingdom Metazoa; phylum Chordata; class Mammalia; order Carnivora; family Ursidae; genus Ursus; species Ursus americanus. The sequence goes on from NC_142134.1 coordinate 49,632,809, forward strand.
CTAAACATGCAGAGTAGAATTACACTGTACGATGTATAAAAATGTTTTTAAAAATGTAAAACTAGTCTCTCCAACAGACACTACTAAGATAAAAGGATAAAGAATCAGCTTACAGTGGAGCAACCCAGCAGTCTCCACCTTAATCAGGGGATTAAAGTTAATATCGACAGTATTGGGGTGTCCACACCATGCACCTCCTGACAAGATGCTCTGAGAAGAACACAGCCTCACTTCTGCGATAATCCTGCCAAAACCATGAGGAGACTTCAGACACACCCAGAAAGAGGGATATTGCACAAAACAACTGGCCTCTACACTTCAAAAATGTCAAGGTCATGAAGATACATGAAATACAAACAAAGACTGAAGAACTGGTCCAGGTTACAGAAGACAGAAGGAACACGACAACTGAAAGCAACACTCTATCTGGAGAACATTATTGGGACAAAAGTTCAAATCTGAATAAGGTCGAGAGATTAGAGATGAGTATCATTTTAATATTAAATTCCTGATTTTCATCATTGTGCTGTGGTTATGTAAAAGAATACACTTACGTTAAGAAACTACACACTGAATTATTTAGGAGTAAGGGGTATCATGTCAGCAAATTACTCTAAACTACTCAGAAAAACAATACAGAAGGATAAAGCTAAGATGGTAAAATATTCTTGGTTATATTTTAACAGCTTTCTATAAATCTCAAACATCAAAATTATGTTTAAAATTTATAATATAAAACATGAAGATAAATATGTTTCCGTAGTCCAAGGGGAAAGGAAAAAAAATAGCTTAATCCATTCACAGGGAATCTCTTTGAGGGAATACTGTACTTTCTAGACTTGCTTCGCTGTCCCGCTGTCCCTTCTTTTCTCTCCCAAATGCTTAAAGCTTCAGTGCCAACCTCCATTTCTACTTAAGAAAACCCCCATTCTCTTGAAACCAGTGCAATACATCGGACTCAGTAGCCTATTTCCCAAATACTGAATAACTCAGTCCAGAATGAAATAAAGAGTGAGTGTTGTAGATGGATGAATAGTGGGACTTTAAGGACTGGCCTGGTAGGACATCCTTCCGTTTGTGTGAGGCAACAACATGTCTCCTCATTCTTCCTGCTCAATTAAAAAATAAAAATTATATGATATTTGCACATCTCTCTTTTTCTCTCTCTCTGTCTCTCTCACACACACACCCTAAGAACAAGCACTGATTTTCTGAGACAACACAGAATAGGTTCATACTGAAGAAGAGAGAGTTCCCCCAAAATTGAATAATCTTCACACAGTCCCTCTTTCAGCAGGAAGATGGCACTTGTCATTATTAATGTGCATTCCAATTACTGCTGTCATATTCATCCTCCAGTTCCCTAAACACAGAGGGGCCTGTTGGTGAGGAACAAAACTCCATTGCTTCAAACAACAGTTATCTGTCCTTGCTTGCCAAATTATGGCTAACAAAAGATCCAAGAGAAACTCTGGAATTACAGCTTTTCCATACCTTAGTCTAGATAAATATTCTAGGTTGTGAGTTCTCATAGGGGTTGGTAGGAGGCATATCACCATCTAACCACAAGAACTGCAGGGGAGCTGTAGGGGGAGTGGCTTAGGGAATGAGGATTTGTAACTGCCAATCTCCGCTTTACCTCTGCCATCTTTGTTCAATGTTTCCTCTTCTAAGAAGCCATCCCTAATCTTAACATGTACTCTCGATTCTCCTTTTACGACACCTCTCTATTTCTCCCTTCGCTTCCATTCCAATTGCCACCACCCTCATTCAGGGTCCCTCGACTGTAAGCTTAGACCTTAAAATTAAAAGGAACCAATTAGAAAAAGCCTTTGAAGATAAATAAAACCCCATCCAACGTCATTAGGAACTAAACACATTAGTACTATCAGGAAAAAATATGAAAATAATTTTAAGTAGAATAATACAGTAACAGATTAGCTGAAACCAATCAAATGGACCAAGTGTAAACTTCATTTATGAAGAGAAGTAGGAAGTAACAGAGGACTTGAATCCAGAGGATTGAGGCCCAAAGACAAATTTCAAAGGTATTGGTAGTTTCAGAGCTCAGATGTCCCAGATGATATCACTGGTTAATATTCAGCTTCAGCTAATTTAAAATGTAACCTCCAGAAGTGCTTATAATGCTAACCCTAAAATTGTTTGGATGACATAATTGTTTCCAAGAGAATTAGCAGCTTTAAACTTGGAGAATTAAGTAAATATATATGATTAAGTAAGTCAAACCGATAAGTCAAGTAAGTCAAACCTATCTTTTAATAAAGTTTAGAAATAATCAATAACCATTGCAAAACATGCCATGCTTGTGATTCCAAATTAAATTCACAGGACTGGAAAACTGATTTATATCAAAGATGGTATGCTGAAATCCATCACTTTTAGAAAATTTAAGAAAGCCTAAGAGTTATTTTTGTAGGTTAAATTTATCCTATGAAAATGGTTACTTAAATACTAGAAAGGCTCTCACAAATGACTAAGCGACTTAGAAAATAAAATTCAACTTCATAAGTGTAGTTTAAAATGTTTAAGGGAGGGGCGCCTGGGTGGCGCAGTCGTTAAGCGTCTGCCTTCAGCTCAGGGCGTGATCCCAGTGTTATGGGATCGAGCCCCACATGAGGCTCCTCCGCTATGAGCCTGCTTCTTCCTCTTGCACTCCCCCTGCTTGTGTTCCCTCTCTCGCTGGCTGTCTCTATCTCTGTCGAATAAATACATAAAATCTTTAAAAAAAATAAAATAAAATAAAATAAAATGTTTAAGGGAGTTTTAGTTTATGAATGGAATCAAACATTCATCAACCACGTCCTTAAAAGTAATTCTTAAAATGTGCTAGATTTTTAAATAGAATAAAATGATCAAGTTAAATTTTAAAGCTCAAAGAAGAACTATATTTTTGACATATGTATTTAGTACATTAAATATTAATTTAAAAAAATAAAGTTTGCTCTAGATAATCTTTTCGGGATCCAAAAGCCATCATCAAGAACACAGAAAACTCCTATTGACAAGAGGGACGCAGTAGCTTCCTGACATGGTGTGGGCCTTTTCCCTCGAGGTAGGCTATGCACAGCTGACAGACTGATGTTTCCAAAATGCCGTTATGTAACAACTTTCTTCAGAAACCTCTAATTCTTTGATCTTTGCCTTTTCTGGTTTAAACACAGGAAAAAACTGAAATAAAAGATCTAGACTTCTACTCCATCGTTTTGTCTCTTTTTCACCTCCAAGATTCTATTTGTTTTTAACCAGAAAGTCACCTTAATAACTAAGTTACTACCTCATTAAATTAGTTTCCCTCTCTGTCTTCTTCTGTACTCAATTCAATATTATTTTCAATTATCATTTAATAAATTTTCCGTTAAGCCCCAGCCATCAAATACCTGTTTCATCAAGCCTGTTTCTAAAATGAAGCAAACTCTTTTTCTTCTTTCTTATAAATATTTAAAAACACAATCTGAACAAAACATAGTTTCATTATGATGTCCATGAAGAACTCCAGGATTTTAATAATACAACCTTAAGAATGATTTCTGAGGTTTAATCGAAAGTGTGGCAGAGAATGTTGGCTACCTACCCTCAACTCTATTCTCTCCTTCCTCACTGAACAGAATGCCAAGTTTTATCCAGGTGCATAGCCAGCTGAAGAAAAAAACTAAATTTCCCAGCCTTCTGTTCAGCCACGGCCATGTGACTAAGTGCTAGCCAATAAGATATGAGCATCACTTTCAAGTAAGATTTCAGTAATAGATGCTTAAAGCATGCGAAGGTCCCTTTTTATCCTTATTCCATTTCCCATCTTCAATGTGGATGTTATAGCTGGCACAACAGAAGCCACCCAGGACCCTGAGATGACCTTGAGGATGGAAACAACTTGTTAGCATGGCAAAACAGAAAGGGAAGACCCCAGATCTCTGATGATAGTAGAGAGCCTATCTTCAGACTTCTTTTATGTGACAAGAAATAAACTTCAACCTTGTGTAAACCACTGTTATTTTGGGGTTTTCTATTATGCGCAATTGAGCCTTTTTCTAAACGACATAGGGAGGCACATTTTTTAACATGTTAATAAATACTACTAATGAGCATTCTTGCGACAAGTCTCTTGAAATCAATAAGTATCATTAAGAGATAAATAAAACACTTCCACTAATTAAGCAGATGTTCAAATACAACATTCACATAGCATCTTCCAAAGAAAGTAGCAAAGGCAATCTCCCCTCTTCAAATGTCAGAAATTGATTCAATAAGAAATCGGCTCAACATCTAAAAAGTTCAAATCTAGCCATTATCTATGCCTATAACTATACAGAGAAGATTATCTGGTTTTTTTTTTCAGATAAACATGTCCTTTATTCTCTATAGTCCCATAAGTATTACTAAATATACCTCATGTTATATTCAAGCTTTTTTAAAAAAATCACCTTTTCCTCTGCTAATTGAACAGATCTTTGGCATCTCCACCTTGGTGTCTCTGCTTCTACTTTATGCTCCTCATTTTGTTATCACAGAATCTTTTTAAAACACAATCCTACTGTGTCCCCAAGTCTACACTGCCTCCCCTTCGCCTCGTGCATGCGTTCATCACCTTTGCTGGTTTGCATGGGGCTCCCTCATTTGGTTCCTGTACTTACTCAAATTTATTTCTCAGTATTTCCCAACCTATAGGTTTTCCTTTGCCTCCTGCACTCTCATTGTACATCAGGAACAAGTCAAAAGCCGACAGGAGCCAGAAGTAGGTATAAGATTAAGCCAATGGGCATTGGGACCACGCTGCATCTTGACCGTGGTGGTAGGTACATGAGTGTATACATTTGTCAAACTCGTCACCTTGTACCTTTAAATGGCTGCATTTTACTTTACATAAATTAACTTTCTGTAAAGTTGATGGGGAGAAAAGTTAATAGGAGTCAGTAGCCTTGTCAACTGAAAACCGAGGGGCTATGCAGGCAGCAGATTGAAGCAGCTGCAGTTAAAGGGTACATGGCTTCTGAAAGCATGAGAGCCAAGCGGAGTCGGAACAGCATGGATGCGGGAACAGGAGGGAAGAGGTTCCAATTTAGCAGGCTGAGGTCAGTTTTCAGAGCAAAACCAAACGAAAAAAAAAAAAAAAAACAGACAAGATAATACAGGCAGGGAAGAGGAGCCCACATTTGAAATCTGGCATAAGCAAGCCCGCCTATACAAAAGGTCCAAGCGTCTGCTCTCCTACTCAGCCCTAGTACACTGTGCTCCTACCTCCAATGTCTCCAGCCACACAAACCTTGAATCTGTAGTGCATTTACTTCCTTCATAGTGTCCCCTCATCTTCTTTTCTTTGGGGCATTACTAAAATGTAATCCAGGACTGATTCGCTCTCTCCATGTAGTGGATTTCCTCAGAGTTCAAAGTTGGCAAGAAACTACAGTGATAAATAATTCCTCTCCCAGCAGATGTTGTTTCTGATTTTTTGGGGATCAGAGGGGAAAAAAAACATTGTGATTTTCCAATAAATCTGCTAAACACTGCAGTGAATTATGAACTTGAGCAGAGGATATATCATCCAAGAGGCCAAAACGCAATTGGCAAATATTTCTTATTTGAAAGTTATGGCTGATTTCAATTAATCAGGAAACTATTTTTTTCTTAGGCTTGGCATTTTTTCTCAATTAAAAGTCATGGAATTACAAAATTATATTTGGTAATTATAATTATTCATCTCATTTACTGTTATACTCAATTTTTAATGAAAATTCTGAGATTTTCATCTCTTTCAATACATTTTTCCTCAGTATTGTCATCTTTCCTCCTTGAAATAGCACCTACTTGACATGGCAAGAAAAAAAGTGAGATTTCCTTGGGTGTTTCTTTTTGTTTCCAATATTGGCTTTCTGGGCAATAAAATTTCTTGCCTTCACTGGTTATCTTTTCCATATAACAAACATCATACTTTTTTCAAGATAAAAGTCATAGCATCCAGTAGAAACAAAATGTTAATGTATAATTTTTAGATCTATGACAAAGACACATATAAGCAAATTTGAAGAGTTCTAGATGTAATGTGAAAGCTCAGAAATACTCTGTAGTACAATCAATATAAACAAGTGTAGACTATCTTTCTTTAGAGTATGATATATAGCTCTGATTTTATATTTATTTACATCATTATTGGATCAATTTCATAAGTTCTGGAAGGGCCTGGAACCTATTTGTTTTAACTCAATTTCCAATACTCAGCTCAGTATCTAGAACATGGGGGGCATGCAATAAATTGTATTGTATGCATGGAGAAAAAGTATCTCAAGTTATACAGAACAATCTTTTGGAAGAGGAAAGAGGAAACTTCCAGAAGTGATAGGTATACGTTCATTATTTTGAATGTGGTGATGGCTTTATAGATGCATACCTATGCCCAACCTTGTCAAATTCTATACTTTAAGCATATGCCCAACCTTGTCAAATTCTATACTTCAAGCAGATAAAGTTTACTGTATGTCAATTATACCTCAATAAAGTTGCTTTTTAAAATGTCAAAATCCATGACAATACCATGCTAAATGTATTATCCATAAAGTTCACAGTGTATATAACAATAATATTTTACAGAGGATCAGCAGTACTGGAATGCTGTTTTTTAACTTTTGGGGAAAAAACAGCACTTCTGATTTGGTACTAATTTACAATTCCTGGCTACGATAGGAAAGAATCTTTTAAAGTAAAAATCTTACCATTTAATTAGTCTCTTATCAGTTTGAAGTAAGAGGTATGAATTTAAGATCTCAACACTAGGACTGTTTTCCCTTGAATGTTCATTTACTTTCTGAGTAAATATTCAGTAAGGTTTTTCCTAAAAGATTGTATGCTAACTGAGTGCTATTTTAAATATAATGAACGATAGTTTTTAAAATTTCTATTAAAAGTCCTTTCATATAATACAAATCCACATTTTAAAATTCTAGTTTCATTTAAACAAGAGTAGAGCATTTTCAATTACAGTTGAAGAAAAAAATCATTGTACTTTTTTGTTGGAAATTCCAAGTATATGAAGATGATAATAATGTTTAAAGACATTATAATTTTTAATTAAAACCCTGCTAAGGTGTTTGAAAAGAGAATGATGATACAGTCATGACAAATGAATCACAGGCATAAGAGAAAGTATTGACTTTATCATTACGAATAAGAATAAGTGCCTGAATTATTCAATGACAACGGATTTAGAGCTTTTAGTTGAAATCGGTTTGTTTTTAAAATTTCATCACTTAATTTTGACAAAAGCCAAGATTTTTCTGATCTCAAATACTTCACAAGATTTTTCTGATCTCAAATACTTCACGGCAAATATGTTCTAAATTATTTCATGTAAATAATTCTGACAAAGTCCTATATTCCAGCACATATGTTTATGAAGGGCATAACTTATTATCTCTTCAAATAGAATGCTATCAATTCTTCTACTGATTTCTACTTTCCAATTTTAGGGAACCAGATCATTCACAGTTCACACAGTTTTCAGTTCATTCATTCATTCGTTCAACAAATATTTATTGATACTGTGCCATATGACAGACACAAATTGGAGTAAGACAAATGTAGCAAGACCGATTTCTCATGAACAGGTAGACCAGCAAATAAGAAAACTTCAGATAGAGATAAGTGCTAGGAGAAAGACAGAATAAGACAATATGGTGGTGGCTGGCACTGGGGGATGTGGGGCAATCTAAACTAGGTGGGGGGTGTGGAATAATCTGAGCCCAGAAGGAGGGGCAGAAGGAGATGAATCTGAAAAACAGGCAAGGAGAAAATCATAAAGGGTTTGAGTTTCATTCAAGTGCTATAGGAAGCCACTGAAGAGTCTTGAGAAATAACATAAACTGATTTCTGTTTTAAAATAATTACCATGCCTTCCAGAAGATGAAAGTGTGACAAAAATAAAAGCAGATCAGTTAGGAGGTATTATAGGTGAGAGATCATGGTGACATGTACAAGAGTGGCAAAGACAAAAGGAAGTGGATAGAATTAAGATATATTTTGGAAACAGAGCCTAAAGAATTTGCTGGTTTATTGGAGGGGTGTGCAGGTAAGGGATGGTGACAGAAAGAGCAATTAAGATGGGAAGACTTGGGAAACATGCCTTACAAATCTAATAATATAATACGTTAACCCCACACTATCTGTTGAATCATGTAACACCAACTAGGCATCAAAGGTAATAAGCATCTTTTCTTACAATAACCAGGTAGTTTTGCAATTTGATAGAAAGTTATGTCATATTTCAACTTCAATTTTAAACTAAAAGATGTAATTATCTACAATTTAACATTAATTTACCCAGTTATTTTGTGTACCTGCAGAAGAATTTAGAGTATAGTGGCCAGAACTACTCAGCATCTATATTTTATGGGAGTATGGAAATCAACTTTCCACACCTCAGTCCTAACTGGATGCAGGGTTTTCAGGCATGTCTCTACCTTCAGGCCACTAGTTCTCAAAGCATTTCTGGCTGTATTATAAATCAGTAAATTAGTGAGCATTCCTCTCTCACCTATACAACTACGAGTTCCTTCCAAAGGAGGCCAAATTCTTAATCCTTGGTGGCCCCAAACAACAACCAACTCAGGCAACATCAGGTTAAGTGAAAACCCACCAAGGTAGGAATACCCTCTGACAGCCCTTTTTGAATTTCTGGACTTCGTAATTTTTGGGTTGACAATTCCAAAGACATTTTTTAAACATCTTTATTAAGCTCTAATTCACATAACATACAATTCACCCATTTAAAGTGTACAGATTTCCAAGGAGAAACTTTGTTGTAGTCAAATTGATCTCTCTGTTCCTCCCAAGGATATATGCTTTTCTATCATTCCGTTTCCCTTAAACATTCACTAAACCATCACTGTTGAATATTTACTATATGCCAAGCATTCCTACCTGAAATAATGTCTCTTCATTTCTACAGCCTTAACCCTGACTTTAAGACCCAGTTCAATTATGTGATCGCCTCAGCTCTTGAACTCTCTCCTCTCAATGTCTGTAGGCTATTGGACATTAAGTATCAGCCATTTTGTTACATTGCTGGTTAACTTTCACATGTGCTTGTCTTTGTCACCTAGCACTCTGGCTTGGCACCTCACACGTTTTATGCATTTCATGTATATCTTGTGGAGGATGATAAAACCTGGTCCTTGGAGAAGCTGTCCTTGAATAACCCTCTTCCTTCTAAATCCACCAGCAGTATAGTCATAGGACCTGAAAGCTTTGAAATGATCTTGCTGACATCTGATTGTACTACAGATTCTGTGACAAGGTCATGTTGCTGGAACCAGAGCTCCCTGCCAGCCGTTGGCATATTGCACTTTGCTCAACAATGGAAGATGAAATTATCTGAGACAGCTTTGAAATCAAGCAGATGCAGATTAGTGCAATATTCTATGTCAATCGGGTTTCTGACCTAATAAAAATGTGTGTGATTTCTAGCAATTGGGAATGAGTGGTTTTTTCAGAAATGAGTTAGTTGGGATACTCTTACCATTATGGATAAAGTGATAGAATAATCTGGGAGACAACATACCATAAGCTACAGACTATAACCATGCAATGATCTCTGTATGAAAGGCAGTTCTCCTGTCCTGTATGAATGGCACACCTTGTCAGTTTTGCTGATGAATTGTTAATGGGACGGACACACACACACACACACACAGAGAAACATATAAAATGGATTGCTCTATGGAAAACAGAGGTAATGTGGAACTCCCTACAGTTAATTATTATTTGTAAATAAGCAGAACTGAGCTTCATTTGAGGGCTTGTTAGGAATTACAAAGGTGATTGTTCATAAATCGAATACTGGCATCTGCTGTTCACTGATTTTGAATAAAAACTGTCTCTGGCTTTATATAAAAATATACCTAAAATGTTAATCATAAAGGCACAGCATTATCTCTGGTTTCCGTTCACTAACTTTTTAAAGCTGTTTTTCTGTTGTTATTGTTGTTTTTACTGTCTCCACGTTGTACTCACCCTTCTAATTTCGTTCCAGACTCACGTTCATCAAGTGAGAGGATGCCTGCTTTATACAGGAGGTCCTGGACCTGGAAGAAATAAAAATGGCCAGTGATAACTGTCCTAACAAGACTGCATGCTCATTTCTTACTTTTAGAAGAACATACTTTTAAATCATGACCATCACTAGAACACAGTTGTCTTGAGAACTGCTCTACCCTTGCTGCTGTTCCATGAATACTGGAAATACATTTTCTTTGTTCTAATCCCAGCCTCTGAATCAGAGCCAAGTAGAGTGGGCTCTTCATAAATATGCATTGACGGCTGGGGGGCCGGAGGGGAGTGTTAATGTGGGGCAGGGCCCTGATTAGCAAATGTTACCTGCAGGAGGCAAAGGAAATACCACAAATGGAGATAATATGCTATTAGCAGATTTCATTTTTTTCTTGAGGCTTGGGAATAATCACTTATCTCTGTGGTCAAACCTCCTCAGATCTCTCCCTGCAGGATCTGAAAGCAGTTCACATAAAAGGCCTCCATGTAAGGCCTCTCTTCCACTGGGTGCCAGAGAAAGAGCACAAGACAAGGGAAGAAGCAAATTGCTTCTCGCTTAATTTATTCCTTTCTTGCCATTTCAGCAGCTCACCAGAATCTACATAAAACCTGACATCCTAACTGGATGATAAAATCAGCAATAATAATAACAAAATAACCGTACTTGTTTCCATAACTTGTTAGCATAGACCTCGGTATATAAAATAAAAGGTAATGAGATTACGATGATCTCTAGGATACGAAGGAAATTAAAATGTAACACATATTTACGGATTTTATATTAGGACACTTCCCCCCTTTTCAGGTAAAACTACTGCACCCAACTTCCTGCAGATTGGAGTAAAAACAAAAGCCCACAACAAACAAACAAAAGTGATTTTTTGAACCACCTGACCCAATAGTTGAATTTATTGCAATTCCTGAGCTTTGTCGGGCTGCAGAGCACGCACTGGCGGGACGCACCGGCCCACTCGCAGGCGGTCCAGACGCACCCAGGCACCAGTGGCAGTAGGAGCACGAGCTCCAGGGGGAAGCCTGGCCTCAGAGCCTGTTGCTCGTGGGCCAGGCGAGGGAACAAGTACAGCTCACGCGGCGGGGGTTGGTGGCCGCCCTGGAAGGCTAGAATTCCACCGGGAACCCGCGAACTCACGGTTACTTTGCATGGCCCGGGCTGGGATTTAACTCTTGACGTCCCAAGCCCTCTCGCCCCTCGCCTGCCCACTCAGACCCAACACCACTTTCCCGACCACGGGCAACTCCATTGTTATCACAAGACAGAGGGTAGCCGGAGGGGATACTCGGAGATGCAGGGGCCAAAGCATCCCTTCCTCTCTGGTCAAGACTTAGGAGTGTCAGAATGGTCTTGAGGAAGGACAGGTCGAGCCGAAGCTGCGAGGCGGAGCGAGGGCGCCCGGCGGGGAAGAGGAGTCTGGGAGCTGCCCACCCTGCCCCCTCAGGAATGGTACGGTCCGAAGCGGGGCGGGGAGGAGGAGGTGCTCCCGGGTCTCTCCCCGCCCCTCTCCTGACTTCGCCGCCGCGCTGCCGCGGGAGCGAGTAAGCGCGCGCCCCGGCGACCCCTCCCCCGGCGCCTGCACCAGAGCTCCTCCCCTCGCCGAGCCGCCCCCTCCGCGGCTGCAGGGAGAGCTCGCCCAGCTCTGCGGACGCCGCCACCTTCGTAGCCTCTTCCTCCTGCTTCGGCGTGCGGGGGCCGTCCGGGGGCCGTCCGGCGGCTGCGCTGCCCTGGGTGGGCGACGGGGCCCGCGCGGCCGCTGAGCGCTCGGCGCGGCGCAGCCAGGTCTCCAGCCTGCCCGGCGCCGTGACAGGTGCAGAGTCCCGGCTGAGGCTCCACCTGCGGCGGTCGCCGCGATGCCCACCATGCGGAGGACAGTGTCGGAAATCCGCTCCCGCGCGGAGGGTGAGTGGCCGCCGCAGCGCGGGGCTGTGCGCGGAGCGCGCACGGGGGTGGCTCGGGGCCAGCTTGGGGTCGGGCCGTGTGTGTTAGGGAAAAGATGCCCCGTCCCACCTCTTCCCCTCGGTAAGTCTGGCGGTTGCGCCTGGTCCCTGGCGGACCCTTCTCCCTGCGCCGCCTCCGGTGCACTCGCAGACCCCTTCCTAGCTCCGGATCCCCGGAATTGGTGTCCTCGGCCGGAGACCCAGGGCTTGCTCTACACCGCAGCGTGACCGTTCGGTTCCTGTCACCGAGCGCTCTCGTCCTGTTCACCCCTCCCCACTAGCGCACAAGCCTCGCCGTCTCCGTTGGCTTCTTCACCTTAGTGAACAGATCCCCAGCCCGCCGCCCCCGCCTCTGGCACCCACCTTTTTGCAGCCCCCACACCACAGCTCCCCAAGGAGCCGAGTATCTTTCCCAGATGCAGGATCCTTTGATCCACAGCCCCTTCCCTCTTACAGCGTGAGGAGCCTTAATTGGGGGTGAGTGCTCAGCGGGTTCTGTCAGTACAGTCTGTGCAATTCACCTTCCTGCAGTGGAATCTCACCCAGCTTCCATCTGAGATTTCGGTTTTTTCCCTTTTACCTGAGATCTTCGCTTTAGCCAGCTGAGCTGACTTTTAGCAAGGTGGAAGCAGTTTTCTTTGCTCCACCCTGGGCCAGCTGTTGAATGGCTACACCTTTCAGCACTGAGCAACAGATGTCCAAGGGGATAGCAAGTAAGCTTTAGGAGGGCCAAGGCACCCTCTTCAGCTTATCCGAGGAGCCCTCAGCATTCTTCCTGGCAAGTGATGGTCACTCGGTAAATATTTCTTGATTTGATTTATGGCAAAGCCAAGACTGTACATATCTAGAGATTTGTTTTGTTTTTCTGTCCCATAAACCAGTACTTGAATCCTGCAAAGAGCGGAATAACATGTTTTTGAGAACTAGGCTATCTTGCCACCATCCCTGGTTCCCAATCCCCGCCCCCCATCCCTTAATGCGAGGCAGGTGGGAAAGTGGTTTTAAGAAAAAAGATATACCAGTTCGGAGAATAGGACTCCAGGACTTGCGACAGGCCATTTTATTCTTTTTCCTCCTTAGAGTCTTCATGTAAAAATATAGGAGCATTGAGTTCTAATATCTACGGTTTACTGATTACAGCGCGTAGGCAATACTAAATGAAACTGCTCTGAGTAGGTGTCTGCAAAAGAGTCACAACTGACCTGTGTCCTACACGAGAATTTAGTGCATACTTCTTGTTATTTGTACTGTAAGGAAAAAAGTTTATAAGACATTACAGTTTTAGATATAAGGCAAATAAATGATAGTGTTATTTTTGAAAAGTGCACAGTAAAAAATACATTCTTTTTTGTCTTATACCTCTGAGTGAAATGGATGACTATTCCTAATCACTACCTGAGAAGGCCATACAGGTGATGAAAATATAGTGGTAATAATTGGGATTGTTTTTTCAAATAGCAGCCATTGATGATTCATATATTGTAGGAAATGAGGAAAAGAGGAAAGACCAGAAAACAATGCAAAGCCTGTGGCATATGAGAGAATTTTATTAGCATTAAAAGGCTATAGTATTGTTTTTGATTGTCCAGTTTTTTCAAAGCATTCTCTCAAAGATTGCCTTGTGGAATCTTACGACACTCCTGGAGGTAAGTAAAGGTGGTCTCATCTGATAGTTGAAGGAGCTGTGGCCCAAGTGGTTGAGGTACTTGCCCAAGGTCAAGTAGCTTGTTCAGTGACACATTTGAATGTAGAGCTCTGGGAAAGTAAGGACTGTTTTTTATTTAATCTTTGTATTCCCTGTGCATCCAGCACGGTGTCAGGGGCATAGTGGAGCTTGGGGAATGACCCTTCCCTCGCATATTGGTTGGTTTCAGTTTATTACGTGCTCTCTATTTTGCTCAGGACTATGGTGAGGACAACATAAATAATGACTCTGTGGCCTGGAGATGTGGCTCACTGCCCACCCTGCCCACACTTTTCTTTCCTAAGGAATATTCTCTTTTGACAGCTCCTGCTGCCTAAAGGGCCTTGCTCTGAACTGCAACCCCTTTGGCTCGGCTGATTGGACTAGGATGGGCTCATGACTCAGGGGCAGACAGTCCATAGGTGGTGCAGACACTTGTAACCTCATCTTTCTTGTGGGAAGAGTTAAGCTTAGAGACGTAGGGTGAAAATTGAAGCAGAAGGGGGCAGAGGTGAATAGGCTAGTAGAGGAGAGAATGGCCAGCTTTAATGGGTCGTGTGAATTCTGCTGACGTGAGGAAGCAACAACTATGGTGAACACAGAAATATAGGGGAGAGAATGGATTAGATGGAGAGAATGAGGCAGAGACATAGATGCTGAGAAGGTGTAGCCCAACCTTGGAAACCCCCCCTCCCTGAGTTTTAGTCCCTGTTCCCAAGTACTGTTAGAATAAGCTCTTTTTTCCCTTGAGGTGACTTGAATGGGTTTCTGTTCCCTGCAACCAAATTGGTCAGATGCATGGCTGTCCTGTGTGCAAGTTTTTTACATCCAAATTGGGGCTAAAGAACTTACATGAAATAATGAATAAATAGTCTAAGAGAGGATGTTATCAATAGATGATAACATCAATAGATGTTATCAATTGTGGTTGCTATGGGTGACATACGTCCCATTGGAGGTCAGGACATACAGTGTGAAGCCTGCTCAGCGAACACTTCATTGAGAAATAATTTGGGATGAGTGTTTCCCAAACTTTAAGTGCACACAAATCATCTGAGGATCTTGTTAGGTATAGATTCTAGATCAATAGGTCTGGGGTGGGGCTGCCTGTTGCATTTCTGACAAAGTCACAGATAATGCTGGATGGCTCTGGCCTTCAGGTCTGAGTAGCAGGAATCCAAAGGATATTGCCTTTTTTGTTTTTTTTTCCATAGTTGGGAGGGTGTTGAACGTAGAGAGTAATCAATTGAAAAAATGGTGAATGTCAACAAGGCTTATTTGAAAGATCCTAAGGAAACTGGCCAGGAGCAGAGGAAACTTGGAAGGAGTAGGATATAAATTTGGATAGGTAAATTCCTGCAAATTACAGGGCATTTCAAATGCCAAGATGAGTTATTTGGATATAGAATCAAGTATTTGAAGATCTTAGAGTTTGTCTAATCCATTTCTCATTCAAGCGTGGTGCCAGTGCATAGTATCTAACAGGGCCAGTTAGGAGCCAAATCATTATAGGGTAATGACATCCTTAAAGAAGTGTCTTAGAAAGATACATCTGGAAGCATGTTGGGTGGTTTGAACAGAATGGCACTGATAGACTCTGTGATTTTAAAAAAAGGGGGGGGGGGGCGGGGAGAAAAGGCCAGGAGTAGTTTTAGAGCAGAGCAGTGAGAATGGGAAGGGAGGAATCAGAAACTATTTCTAAGTAAAACATAAACTCAGTTCAGCAGATATCTGTTGAGCTCCTACAAGTACTGTTCCTGGTACTTGGGATACATCAGTGAACGAAATAGAAAAAGCCCTGTTCTGCAGGTGCTTACATTTTAGTGAGACAAGAAACCAAACACAACACATTAACAAATTGTAGAATTTGTTATGTAGTAAGTACCATACTATAACAAGAAGGTAATATGCTAAGGTTGGTGGATGGATTGCAATTTTAAATAGGTTGGTTAGGTTGGCCTTCACTGAAAAGCTGACATGGAGGAAGTGAAGGAGTTAGCCCTGTGAGGATCTAGGGAAAGAGCATTCCAGGCAGAGGAAACAGTCACAGCAAAGTCCCCCAAGGCAAGAGAGTCAGGAGGGTTAAAGGAATAGTGTAGGGGAGAACAGTAGGAAAGGAGGTCACAAAGGTCACACCATAGGACATAGCAATATAGGGCAGGAGAAAATGGATTAAAATGAAAGGAGGTTCTCAAGCAGTAATTCTGAATTTTAATGTGTACAAGAACTCTGGTATCTCATTAAAACTGTAATTTCTTGGGTTGCTCATGAAGATTTTCTTCAGTTAGGACTGGGAATCTACATTCTTAATGAGCTTGCTAGGATGTGCTGGTGTAGGTGAAACACATTTTGAGGAACTGTGCTTTAGTCTTAAAACTGATTGGGAAAATCTATTAAAAGATAAGGAAATTGGGATGGAGGGTCAATAGAATCAGAAGTAAGAATTGTGGGAGTTCCAAAGGGACATGTTTTGAATTGGATATTAGAATTGAGGTTAGATGTGGGCAAAATCAAAGGGGACTCTTGAGTTCAGAGGTAATAGTTGAAACCCTGATAGTAGTTATGTTTTCCAGAAAGCAAAATGGGATAAAGTAAAAAGCTAAGAATTCTGAATTTCTTCATTTTTACCCCAGCTAAATCAAACAGGTCTCTCAGTACAACAGTAGGAGTGCTAAAAACAGGGACTGAAATTATGGTGGTTTACACAAAATTTTTTCACATGGTAAAACTACTATGGAGGTAGGCCATCCAGGTCAGCTATGCTCAATTCATGAAGTCGGAAGGGACATTGTCTCCATGCCTTTCTGCTTCACCATCTTCCATGAAGTCATAACATGGTTGCTGGTGTTCCAGCCATCATGGAAAAGTTCCAGGTAGGAAAAAAAACACAGAAAGATGAGAGACCAAAGGGTTTTCCTAGAAGTACCACACAAAGACTTATCCTTATTTTACTTTGGCTTCCATCTGCAAGGGAGCTGTGAAATGGAGTCTTCTAGCTGGCACATTACTCAGTGTTTTATTACTAAAGGAAAAAGGAAGAATGGCTGGTGGGTGGGCAGCTAACAGACACAATCACCATCAGGTATTCAGATTGTTAAAGGCCCTTGCTTGCAATAAAGGAATGTTCTAGAGCTCATAATTTACAAAATAATCATGAAATTGTTCAAAACTAAGGAAATTACACATATCCAGAAGTTTGCATTTTCTTCTGCTGAATATTATAATACTAAAATGTAAGACATTCATTTGTGTAAAACACGTGCTAAGTAATAAATTTAGTTGTTTTAGGCATTGTTTTTCTAAACTAGTTTGTATAAATGACAACTTTAAAATGTTTGTCATTTTACAGAATATTTTATTTACTTAAAAGATAACAAAAGGATCATTCAAGTAGTTTCTGTAAAGATTGTTAAAGGGAAATTTGGGGGAGGCAGTTTCATTTGTCCAGGTAAAAGATGACTAAGATTATTTGTTCCTTTAACAAGCATGTATCATCCACCTGCTGTGTGCCAGTTAATTGGGCGATGGGACAAAAAGGTATGAATGAAGGAGATCCCAAAGGAAATCTGGAGAAGGGTTAAAGATTTATAACTGACCTGGCATTGTGAGAGAGAGGGTCTTTGCATAATTAATATTCGAGAATCCCCAACACATGTCATTTTGCTTAGTGTAATTCTGGAGATATTAAGTGTGGCAGAACCAAATTGTTTTAGGGTTTTCTAATCTATAGCCTGTCATTCACGTTCTCATTGTATTATTTCAAAAACAATGAGAATTGAATCATGAGTCTACTTTACAACCATAGGAAAGTTTGCATGATCAGAAGTTGGTGAAATGTTTGCTGCCTGGGTTTCTATTCACAGAGTTTCATTAGAATGTAAATGTTCTAAAGGCAACAGTTTCATTCTTCATTACTAGCTGGAGCCCACATCTTTCAAAGCTATTATTCTGTGGATTGTAAACTCCCTAAACTAAAGGCAGGGATTTTTGTCTGTTTTGTTTATTGATACGTGGCTCCCCCTGAGAACATTGCCTGGAATGTAGGAGAAGCTCCGATACTCTTGGATGAATAAATGAATCTTGTGATCTAGAGGTAAGATGATCTAGAGATGCCTTACAGTCAGACCTACAAGACACCCTCCTCCCGGAACCTGAGCACCACAATGGGAGCAATTTACAAAAACAAAAAACAGTGTGAATGGTGTGAACTGTTTTCTGCTGTACACCGAGCCCACTTACAGCTTTGCCTGACATAGTGGCCTTCCATGTTTGTCGGATGAATGGATACCTCTGAACTTTGTTTTTAATGGAAGAGCTTAACGTTGTTCTCTTGGTTGTACAAGTGTAACACTTGCTCATTGGAAAAAACGCATACTGCAAAAGGTGTCAAGAAGACAGTAAAAATCACCCCAAACTATGCCATCCAAATATAACTACTGTTACCATTTTAGCATATATCCCTTCCAACTATTTTCCAGAAGAGGAGAGATAAGTTTATTAAGAGAAACGAGATCATACTCTACATAATTTTTAATCTTTTTCCCCCCACTTAGTATTTCATGGGAGTCCTTGGGTATCAAATACGGACTTTTGTAAACTGCGTGAAGGATAGAATTTTTGCCTACTGTCACTGTTTATATCCTCTGCCTAGAACTGAGCCTGGAACTTAGTATGGGCTCAATACTATTTGTTGAATACATAGATCATTAATTTTCTGAAAGCTTAGCATTTTTATATTTACTGAGGACTCTTCTTTGACATTTAGGGCATTTAGATCATTCCAAGGTTTTTATTTTATTTTATTTTAAAGATTCTATTTATTTATTTGACAGAGACACAGCCAGTGAGAGAGGGAACACAAGCAGGGGGCATGGGAGAGGAAGAAACAGGCTCCCAGCGGAACAGGGAGCCCAGTACAGGGCTCGATCCCAGGACCCCTGGGATCACGCCCCGGGCCGAAGGCAGATGCTTAACGACTGAGCCACCCAGGCGCCCCCATTCCAAGGTTTTTAAAAGTGATTCTTGGATAAGCATTTTTAGACATATCTGTATACTTTTCTGATTATTTTGTTATGAAAAGCCCCTCGAAAAGAGATTTCTGGATCTAAAGTATGTACATTTTAAATGACTGTTGATACATATTTCAAAATTGCTTGAAAGACTATACCAGTTTATACACCCACTGAAAGTGAACAGGAGTGCCTATTTCTCTCTCTCTTCTCCAACATTGGGTTGCCACCTTTTTCATCCTTTTGAATATACAGTGCAAAAAATGAATCTTTAAGTTCACATTGCTTTTAGTTATTAGGTTGAATATATTTTGGTAAGTTTAGTGATTTTTAATTTTTGCTGAATTATTTATTCATGTTCCTTTATGAAGTTTGTTTTGTATTGAATTTTAAGACCTTCTCGTATGCTAAAGACACTATTCTCTGTTTATAGTTTACCTTTTAACTTCTTTATAGTATTTTCTGGTGTGTACGCTAATTTCATAAACGTTTTTTAAATTAAATTTTTTTGAAGTATAGTTGACACACAACGAATGTTAAATTAGTTTCAGGTATACATCACGGTGGTTCAACTTCTCTATATATTATGCTCTGCTCACCACAAGCGTAGCTACCATCTGTCACCATACAATTCCGATACAACAAAATTGACTATATTCCCTATGTTGTACCTTTCATCCTTGTGATTTTTTTTATTCCATAACTGGAAGCCTGAATCTCCCACTCTCCTTCACCCATTTTGCCCATCTCCCACTGAGAGCTCCCCCCATCCCCTCTGACAACCATCAGTTTGTTCTCTGTATCTGTGAGTCTGTTTCTGTTTTTTGTTTCTTTGTTCATTGTTTATCAGATTCCACATGTAAGTGAAATCATGTTGTCTTTCTTTGTCTGACTTTTTTCACTTAGCATAATATCCTTAGGTTCATCCATATTGTCTCAAATAGAAAGATCTGGTCCTTCTTTATGGCTGAGTAATATCCAGTGTGTGTGTGTGCGTGCATGCATGCTTGTCACATCTTCTTTATCCATTAATCTTTCAGTGGTTTCTTGGGTTGCTTCCATGTCTTGGCTATTGTAAATAATGCTGCAATAAACATAGGGGTGCATATATATTTCAAATTTTTCTTTGGGTAAATACCCAGTGGTCGTATTACTGGGTCACATGGTATTTCTGTTTTTAACGTTTTGAGAAAACCATATTTTTTTCTGCAGTGGCTACACCAATTTACATTCTCTTTAATACTGCATGAGGGTCCCTTTTTCTTCACATCCTCACCAATACTTATTATCTCACCAACACTTATTTTCTCAATAATAGCCATTTTGACAGGCATAAGGTGATATCTCATCATGATTTGATTTGCATTTTCCTGATGATTATGATTTTGAGCTATTCTCATTGTGTCTCTCGGTCTTCCGTCGGTCTTCTTTGGAAAAATGGCTATTCAGGTCCTCTGCCCATTTTTAATCAGATTATTTGTTTTCTTGGTATTGAATTGTGTAAGTTCTTTATATATGTTGGATATTAACCCCAGTCGGATATATCATTTCCAAATATCTTCTCCCATTCACTAGGTTTCCTTTTCATTTTGTTGATGGTTTCCTTCACTGTACAAGTCTTTTTATTCTGGTGTGATCCCAATAGTTTATTTTTGCTTTTGTTTCTCTTGCCTCAGAGACATACCTAGAAAAATGTTACTAAGACTCATGTCCAGGAGATTACTGCCTGTGTTTTCTTTAAGGAGTTTTAATGTTTCCTGTCTCACCTATTTATTGTTGCAAATCCATTTTTAGTTTATTTTTGTGTCTGATGTAAGAAAGTGGTCTAGTTTCATTCATTCTTTTCCATCTAGCTATCTGGTTCTCTCAGCACCATGTATTGAAAAGACTGTCTTTTCCCCATTTATATTCTTGACTCCTATGTTGTAGATTAATTGACCATATAAGCATGGGCTTATTTCTAGGTTCTCTACCCTGTTCCATTGATCTATGTTATTTTTGTGCCAGTGCCATAATGTTTTGATTACTATATCTTTGTAATGTGGCTTGAAATCTAGGATTGTGATACCTCCTGCTTTGTTCTTCTTTCTCAAGATTACTTTGCCTATTTGGGGTCCTTTGTGGTTCCATACAAATTTTAGGATTCTTGTTCTAGTTCTATGAAAAATACCGTTGGTATTTTGATAGGCATTGTGTTGAATCTGTAGATTGCTTTGGGTAGTATGGATATTTTAACAGTATTCTTCCCATCCATGGCACAGTATATCTTTCCATTTGTGTCATCTTCAATTTCTTTTATCAATGCTTTAGTTTTCAGAGTACAGATCTTTTGCTTCCTTGATTAAGCTTATTTCTAGGTATTTTGGGGGGAGGGTACATTGTAAATAGAACTGTTTTAATTTCTCTTTCTGCTACTTTGTTATTAGTGTATAGAAATACAACAGATTTCTGTGTATTTTGTATCCTACAATCCTACAACTTTACTCACTTCATTTATTCTAGTAGTTTCTTGATGAAGACTTTAGGGTTTACTATATGTACATATATACATACACACATATATAGTGTGTGTACATATATACTGTGTGTGTATATATATATAAATACATATATATATACCTATATATAATATATATATTAGTATCATGTAATTTACGAATAGTTTTACTTCTTCCTTGCCAATTTGGATGCTTTTTATTTCTTCTGTGATTGCCATAGTCAGGACTTCTAGTATTATATTGAGTAAAAGTGACAATAGTGGACATACTGGTCTTGTTCCTGATCTTAGAGGAAAAGCCTTCAGCTTTTCCACATTGAGTATGATCTTAGCTGTGGGTTTGTCATAAATGGCTTTTGTTATGTTAAGGTATGTTCCTTCTAAACCCTCTTTGTTAAGAGTTTTTATCACCAGTGGATGTTGAATTTTGTCAGATGCTTTTTCTGCATCTATTGAGATGATGATATGGGTTTTATCCTTTATTTTGTTAATGTGATGCATCTTGTTGACTGATTTATGGATATTGAACCATTTTTGCATGCCTGGGATAAATATCACTTGATCACGGCAAATGATTCTTTTAATGTATTGTTGAATGTGGTTTGTGAAAATTTTGTTGAGGATTTTTGAATCTATGTCATCAGGAATATTTGCCTGCAGTTTTCATTTTTTGTAGTGTCTTTGGTTTGGATGTAAAGGTAATGCTGGCCTTGTAGAATGAATTTGGAAGCTTTCCTTTCTCCTATTTTTTTTTTTTTTTGAATAGTTTGAGAATAGGTGTTAACTCTTCTTTAAATGTTTGGTAGAATTCACCTGTGAATTCTTTAGGTCCTAGATTTTTGCTTGTCGAGAGATTTTTGATTACCAATGCAATTTCATTATTAGTAATAAGTCTGTTCAGATTTTCTTTTTCTTCCTGATTCAGTTTTGGAAGGTTATATGTTTTTAGGAATTTATCCATTTCCTCTAAGTTGTCCAATTTGTTGGCATATAACTTTTTGTAGTAGTCTCTTATTCTTTGTATTTCGGTGATGTTGGTTATTTTCTTTCATTTCGGCTTTTATTTGAGTCCTCTCTTGATAAGTCTGGCTAAAGGTTTATCAATTTTACCTTTTCAAAGAAACACCTCTTGGTTTCATTGAAATTAAAGACCAAAAATATAGAAAAAACTCATTTATTTCCACTCTGATTTTTATTATTTCCTTTCTTCTAACATTGGGCTTTACTTGTTCTTTTTCTAATTTTTTTAGATATAAAGTTAGATTGTTTATTTGAGATTTTTCTTGTTTCTTGAAATAAGCCTGTAACATTATAAACTTCCCTCTTATAACTACTTTTACTGAATTCCAAAGATTTGGGACTCTTGTGTTTTCATTTGTTTCCATGTATTTGTTTTTCTCTTTGATTTCTTCATTGATACATTGTTTATTTACGAGCATGTTATTTATCTTCCATGTATTTGCTTTTTTTTCCAATTTTTTTCTTACAATTGATTTCTAGTTTCATACTGTTGAATCAGAAAAGATGCTTGCTATGATTTCAGTGTTCTTAAGTTTATTGAGACTTGTTTTGTGGCCTAACATTTTTCCTGTCTTGGAGAATGTTCCATTTGCACTTCAAAAGAATGTATATTCTGTTTGTGAATGGAATGTTCTATATATTTCTGTTAAGTCCATCTAGTCTAATGTTAATTCAAAGCCATTGCTTCCTTATTGATTTTCTGTCTGGGTGATCTATCCGTTGATGTAAATGGGCTGTTAAAGTCCCCTACTATTATTGTGTGACTGTCAATTTCTCCCTTTATGCCTGTCAATATTTGCTTTATATGTTTAGGTGTTCCTGTTTTGGGTACATAGGTACTTTAAATTGTTATATCCTCTAGTTTGATTGTTCCCTTTATCATCATGTATGCCTTTCTTTGTCTCGTTACCCTCATTTTAATGTCTGTTTTGTCTGACATAAGTATTGCTACCCTGACTTTTTTTTCTTCCATTTACATGGACTATCTTTCTTGTCCCTTCACTTCAGTCTGTATGTGTTTTAAGGCTGAAGTGAGTCTCTTGTGTGCAGAATATATATATATGTCTTTTTTTTTTTTTATCCATTCCCTCACCCTTTTTCTTTTGATTGGAGCATATAGACTATTTACATTTAAAGTAATTATTGATAGATGTGTCCTTATTGCCATTTTATTAATTGTTTTCTGGTTATCTTTGTAGTTTTTCTCTCTTCCTTTCTTTTGCTGTCTTCCCTTGTGCTTGATGACTTTCTTTAGTCTTAAGCTTGGCTTCCTTTCTCTTTGTGTGTGTATCTGTCGTAGGTTTTTGGTTTCTAGTTACCATGAGGTTCATATATAACATTCTAAGTATATAGCAGAGTATATTAAGTTGATGGTTACTTAAGTTTGAACATATTCTGAAAGAATCTCATTTTTACTACTGTCTCCACATTTTATGTATATGTTGTCATATTTTACATCTTTTTTATTTTGTGAGTTCCTTTACCTAATGTTTTAGATATTATTGATTTTACTACATTTGTCTTCTAACCTTCATTCTGGCCTTAAAAGTGTTTGCTTTACTACCTTTACTGTGTATTTGCTTTTACTTGCAAAATTTTTCCCTTTCATAATTTTCTTCAAATTATGGCCTTATTTTTCCACTTAAAGAAGTCCCTTTAGCATTTCTTTTAAGGCCAGTTTAGTGGTGATGAATTTTAACTTTTGTTTGTCTGGGAAACTCCTTATCTCTCCTTCAATTCTGAATGATAGATAACCTTGCTATGTAGAGTATTCTTGGTTGTAGGTTTTTTCCTATTAGTATTTTGAATATATCCTGCTAATGTCTTCTGACCTGCAAAGTTTCTTCTAAAAAAATCAGCTGATAGCCTTATGGGGTTTCCCTTTTACCTAACTAGTTGGCTGTCTTGCTGCTTTTAAGATTCTCTCTTCATGTTTAACCTTTGCCATTTTAATTATTATGTGTCTTGCTGTGGATCTCCTTGGGTTCATATTGTTTGGGGCCCTCTAAATTTCTTGGACCTAGATGTCTGTTTCCCCTCCTAGGTTTAGAGAAGTTTTCAGTTATTATTTCTTCATGTAAGTTTTCTGCCCTTTTCTCTCCTCCTTCTGAGACCCTTATAATGAAATATTAGCACACTTGATGTTGTCCCAGAGATCCCTTAACCTATCCTCATTTTTTAAAATCTTTTTTTCTTTTTGCTGTTTAGCTTGTGTACTTGCCATTACCCTGTCTTCCAGAGCACTGATCTGTTCTTCTGCATCCTCTAATCTACTCATGATTCTCTCTGGTGTATTTTTCATTTCAGTTATTGTATTCTTCAACTCTGATTGGTTCTTTTTATGTTTTCTCTCTCTATTGAAGTTCCGAGTTCATCCATTCTTCTCTCCATTCTGATGGGATCTTTACGACCATTACTTTGAACTCTTTATCAGGTAGCTTGCTTATCTCCTTTCCCCCCCCAAGATTTTATTTATTCATTTGACATACAGACCACAAGGAGGCAGAGTGGCAGGCAGAGGGAGAAGGAGAGAAGTAGGCTCCAGGGAGCCTGATGTGGGGCTCTCGATCCCAGGACCCCAGGATCATCACCCAAGCCGAAGGTAGACACAACCCACTGAGCCACCCACGCACTCCACTTATCTCCTTTTCATTTAATTCTTTTTCTAAGGTTTTGTCTTTTTCTTTCATTTGGAAAATATTTCTATCTCCTCATTTTGTTTGACTTTGTGTGTTTCTATGAATTAGAACAACTACTTCTCCTAAAGTTGAAGGAATGTCCTTATGCAGGGATGTCCCCTGTGTAGACTTGGTGTGCCTGGTGGCTTTGTTGGCTGAGTGGAGCGATAGCAGGTGTGGGCTGGGCATCCTGGGGCATCCCATGCAGGTGTTGCTTTGCTGGGATAACTGGAGCTGAAGTGAGTATGGGTCAGGGTGGTCTAAGGGTTCTCTTTGCAGAGGGTGCCCTGTCAGGATGGCTGGAGCCCAAGGCAGGTGTGCACAGGGAGGGCCCTGTGGGACAGCTATAGCAGAAGTGGGTGTGGGTTGAAGGGTCCTGCAGGGCTCCACATAGCTGGTGCCCTAGTGAGGAGTTGGAGCTGGAGCTGTGTGGGCCTGGAGTGTTCTGGGATGCTTTGCCCCTTTGTGCGTCCTTGGCAAGATGGCTGGAGTTGTACTGAGTGCTGTCCAGGGGTGTCCCAGGGTGTACCACATTGGGGCCCACTTTGGTGGGATGGCTGGGGCTGGTGTCAGCTAGGGGCCCAGGTTTACTGAGGCAACAGGCTAGTTAGGGTGCCCAAACCCTGCTTCTATCTGCCCTAAAAAGGTGAAGGGGGAACATAAACAGTGGCACTTGCCAGCCCCTCTGACTCTGGAGAGTACTGCACCACTCCCTTGTGGTTTAGCACATTTCTGGTGCTGGTTCCTTTATGTTCTAGTTTCTCTTTTAAACTGTGGCTGGAGGGTGTTAGGGGCCCATGCTCACTGAGAGAGCAAGCCAGCCAGGGTGCCCAGACCCCAATCTTGTCTATCCTATCAAGATGGAGGAGGAATATAAATAGGGCTGGTGGTCGCCAGCCCCACCGACCTAGAGAGAGTTACAGCAGACCCTCCCTCCCCCCACTGAGTGCTTGGTGAATCTCCTTGTTCTCTTAAACCGCAGCTTTTTTCTGTGCCCCAGGACGGTTGAATCTGCTTACAGTCCCTCAGTACTGCAGTTCGCGGTGTTGGAGGTGGGGGTTCCCAGTTGTTACACATCTCTGTCTCTCCTACAACCTTCTATATAGTTTCTCTATCTTTTGTTGTGCAGAAGCTATTCAGTCAATTTCTCAGTCCTTTAGGAGGAATCGTTCCATATGTAGGTGTAGTTCCAGTGTGTTCATGGAGGAAGTGAGTTCAGGGTCCTCCTACATTGCCATCTTGGACCCTTCTCTATATCCAAGTTAATTTTTATGATGTATAATCTTCCAGTTTTGTCATTAAAATTTCTGCTTTAATGTCATATTTCTCATTTCAAGGTAATGATAATTTTTCACTTACATTTTTCTTCTAGTGTTTCTAGGGTTCAGTTTAAACCTGTGGGGTCTGTTTTGTTGTGAGATGTGAGGTAGGGATTCTAATTTTATTTTTTCTCAAACTGTAATCCACCTGAAATCATAATCATGTATTTAATACTATATTCTTCTTGTACTGCTTTGAGATATTTCTTTTATATGCTAAATTGACCTATATTGTTGAGTCATTTCTGGAAACAGTCTCTCCCCCCCTTCTCTGCCCTCCCCTCTCTATTTTGGTCTGCCGTTTTTGGCCCCTAGTATCAAATTCCATTACTGCAATTAAGAACTATCCTCTTAGCTATCTTATTCTCACTGTTCTTTTACCCAATTTTTTTCTGTTTATTTTTCATGTTTATTTTTCCACTTGAACCAGTGAATGAATCACTCAATCAAATTTAAAAATGTGTTGGGATATTTATTGGGATTACCTTAAGTCTATGAATTTATTGAGAGAATGGACATCTTTCATATATTGAGTCATTGAAGCTTAGTTTCTTTTCTCCATTTATTGGCGTTTCTTTCCTGTGCTAGGTAGAGCTTTCTTAAAATAAATCCTGTCTACTTTAATTATTTTTTCATAGATGATTTAAATTTTATGAAGATATTGTGAATAGAATCCTTTCCACGTTGTATGTACCTGTTTGTTAGCACAGGTGAGGTGTTTGATTTTGATACTGTCCATCAGTCTGAATTCTTTCCTTTTAAGTCATTCTTCAGTTAATTTTCATCTTTGTAAGTTTTAAAATTATACTGTGTTTCATGAAACAAAGTATTTTTTAAATGAGGTTTTCAATTAATTAGACTTCACCAGGTATATTTCAATTATACTATTTTTTCAGCAAGTTTGGTTTCATTTTTATCTGCTGAAGTATTGTGGACTCTGGTTCCAACGTACTGCTTTTAAGGTGTCTTATAGGAGCCCTTACAAAATAGCTGAGATATTACTCATCTGCTCGGAGTATAGATCAGAATTTAGACCAACAGGAATTTAATGATTCCATGGAATCTGTTTACATCAAATTGGCTTTCATATCTGAGATCAACAGTAAGAGAAATAGAATGTGAGCTGCAAATTGTTAGATACATATGTAGATTTAAATATTCTGGTAGCCACATTAAAAAAAAGAAACTGGTGAAATTAATTTTAATAATATATTCTTTCAATATGTCCAAAATACAATTTTACCATATTGTTGATATAAAAATTAATAATGAGATACTTTGCATTCATCTTTTGTACTATGTTTCTAACTGCCGTATTTATGTTTACAGCACATCTCAATTTGGACTAGTTTCATTTTATGTTCTCAGTTGCCACATGTGGCTAGTGGCTGCCATTCCACAAAGCATAGGTGTAAATTATCCCTCTATCATGTGTTTACATGTTAGAATTTACTAGCGTTCTTCAAAATAAAACTACGTAATGGAAATCGTGGCTCAAAGCAAGCGTATTAAAAATATATGTGTGGATATGCCTTTCTTTTAAATAAAGATTTAAGCCTTCAGCTTCCTTCTTTACAATAACAGGCTCTCACTGATGTCCTCATAAAACCTCGTTAGTTCTTAAATGATACTGCTTTTGACCTGGCCCTTGTGGCAATTCAGAGGTTTTATGTAAGTACATCATGGCATCTTTTGGAGCTATTGTTTTGTTTTTATTTTTTAAAAAGTTCTCTTTTTAAATAGATTTAATAAGCAGAAACCATCCTGCCCTACCTTCCTATTAGTTTCCACCTAAATGTTAACAGGAAATGTACATATAGATAGCAACTTCGAATAGTATTTTATATACAATGTTACCATCACTTTTGTTGATCCAAGGGGACTATAGAGCTTGGCTTCGTGGTCATTTACACAACTGGGCAAAGGGAAATGTCTGTTTTAAATTGGGCCTCTGTTCATTATTTTGTGAGAGCCGTCGTTAAAGATGATTGATCTTGATTTATCTGGGGTTGTGCTTAATGGGATCGGGTTAGTCAGGTGACAGTTTAGGCAGAGACTGTTACTAAGAAGGCCAAAGCTAGCCTCTGTTCTGGACCAGAAAACCACTTTAGTGGGCCAGACCTATTTAGAATACAAGATTGGCTTTCATGAGGGAAGCCTGCAAACAGTGAATGCAAGGGTGAATCTGAGAGTTGGTTTATTTTGACACCAATCTAGAATAGCTTCACTAATTGGCTTGGGTCCCTGTGCTTAACTCTGGTCCTAAAAGAAGCCCAACTTGGTATAAAAGAAGTACCCTTCCAGCATCTATAGCCCATCTTTCCCCCTCATCTCTCCCTCAGCTCAGTGTAGACTTAGCCCTGCAAAACTCAAAGACAGGAGATATTTAAGGAGCTCTGACTTAGCACTCTGAGGATGTGGTATGAATCACCCTGTCACTATTTCCTTGATCCTGAGTGCCTATCATGAGAGCTCAGAGCTCCTGAACTGGAGCCCTACCTTACTCTGGAAGAGGCGGCCCTCTCCCTGACCATAGCTTGGACTAAAGGGCTCTGCCCTTGTGAGCAATTCTGATGCCAAGCCAAGTCTGCCAAGGGTTCTGAATATCATTTGCTTTCACTTTCACCACTGTTGCTCTTGGCCAGCTGTCTGGACAAACTTGTTGCCCCGTGTTGGAGCTCTTTGATTCTGGGTGCACCTATTGTGTGTGGCCATTTTTCTTGGATACCTTGCTCTGCCCCTATATTGTCATCCTAATTCTGCGACTTCTAGTCTGTCTTTACTTTTTTTTTTTTTTTTAAACCTAGGCCATGTCCCATCTCTGACCAAAGAAGTAAAACAGATCCCTGTGTATAGATTTAGCGAAATTTGACATGGTGCTCTGTACCTTAAGCTTAAGACAAGTTCATTCCACCATCAATGCCAGAATGGTTGTGATAAATGTTCTCAGGTGGACTTACTCAACTTTTGTAACTTTCTTTTCAGTTATGAATAATGGTTAGGGAGGTTACATAAAGAAAAAAGATTCTGTCTGCTGTCTTTTGTGTTTAGAGTGTGTCCAATGTGGTCAGGCAGGGAGAGGCTTGTGTAATGTGAATTGTTTTGTAGCCATGGTGTGTACGTCAGTGGTGCTCAACCCGGGTTGCACGGTGAATTAAATTGGGCACTTCTAAATAATACCGATACCTGGACCTATCCCAGACCAGTGGAATCAGTCTAGTCCATTGGGCATATGGGCCAAGCACTGATACTTGATATCTCCCAGGTAATTCTGAAGCACAACAATGCTGGAAAACACTGGTGTAGAGCTTTGAATTTTTTACTTTGCAGAGAGGATGAAGAATAGAGTGTATTAAACCCTGTAGGTTGTCAGCCAGAAACCAAGTGCATGTGGATATTTTGGTAAATCTTTGTCTATTGCTCAGTTATCTCATGGGTCTAAGTATACTCTTCTTGCATACCCTTCTCAGAAATGGTAAAGTTTCTAGGATGATAATCGATGATTAGATTTTGAAGATTTCCTTTAAAATTCTAAGCCCTTAATTCAGTATAACCAAATGACGAGTAAACACATTCAGTTTATTTTTAGGTGGTGTTATATCTGCTCTGGGAGCGTGATGAATTTGAGCCTTTCTGCAGTGTCATTACTAGTTTTTTTGCTAACCTACTTACTTTTGGTGTGTGGTAGTAATTAATCTCTTTATTCATCCTTTATTGGTAGCCTATATATGTAATCATTTGCGCTTAGAAGAAATACTTAATGATTTGATAGGTCTCTGAAACTTCTGTGACAACTTTATGTTAAGGGGTTTATTTTCTCCAGTTTATAATTATTTTTTTCCTTTTTTATGTTTTTATTTAAATTCCTGTCAGTAAACATACAGTGTGATATCAGTTTCAGTACATGTACAATATAGTGATTCTGCACTTCCATACACCTTCCTGTGCTCATCGCAAGTACCCTCCTTAATCCCCATAACCTGTTTAACCCATCCCCCAACCACCTGCCCTCCGGTAACCCTCAGTGTGTTCTCTATAGTTAAGAGTCTGTTTCTTGGTTTGCCCCTCTCTTTCTTTTTCCCTTTGCTTGTTTGTTTCATTTCTTAAATTCCACATATGAGTGAAATCATCTGGTATTAATCTTTCTCGGACGGACTTATTTCCCTTAGCATAACACTCTCTAGCTCCATCCATGTCATTGCAAATGGCAATATGTCATTCTCTTTATGGCTGAGTAATATTCCTTTGTATATATATACACCACACCTTCCTTATGCATCTTCAGTTGGTGGACACTTGGGCTGTTTCCACAATTTGGCTCTTGTAGATAATGCTGCTATAAACATCGGGGTAAGGTATCCTTTTGGATTAGTATTTTTGTCTTCTTTGATTTATCCCACCGTGATGTGAAGTCTTTTACAGGTGGATGTACAGAAAATGAAAACTTACCACAAGACTTAATTTACCTGCTTTCTCTGGTTGCTGAGATGAAATGCCTTTTTGAGACTCTTAATTTAGCCTGTGGGGTTTCTCTGTGGCCGCATGCATGGGTGCCAAGTGGCTGGTTTCAGGATGTGATTATTTCAAACTCCGAGGATTAAAAAACAAGCTCCATGTGCCTTGGAGCCCGTGCATTGTGTCCAGCCATTGTGATTGTTTTTTATTTTATAGTTCTCTTCTATCCTTATTGTTTCTACATTTAGACTTGACTTTTTTTTTTTTTTTTTTTTTAGGTGGTAATGCGACTTGTGTTCCACAGATGGAAATCTTTTTTAAAAGCCAGAATTTAACCTAGGAGGAGAGGGAGAGTTCTGAATTGCTGGCTCAATTTAACCCCAGATGGCTACTTATTCTTGTCTTTTTATTTAAAGTTCAATGAAAGAATCATTACATGACTTGGCCTTTTGTTGACTTCTTAGTGAATATAATTAGGAAAGAAGGGAAAAAAAAAAAAAGAAAAAAACCTCTTAATTTTCCCATGTGCCAAGTGGAATCTTCCTTGATCTTATTAAGTGACTTTCCCTGTGGAATTTATCCTTATGGTTGGTGAACTACTCCCTTACATGTTTTAATTTTAATTAAGTCTGAATACCAAGATTTTGGTCTGCGTAATAGTTTTTTTTATAAGATATCAGACATTTTTCTATAAGTTCAGCTGGAATTGTCCTTTTTTTAAAAAATCCTATTGACTCAAACTAGAATCATCATCTTTGCTGTTTATACTTCATGTGTTTTTATTCTATTTGGTACCAGACTACTTGACATGGTAGCCACTCAAAAAGTAGACTGCATTTGTTTTCAGAGGCACAACCACAGAATTTGAGACTATCACTTTCTTAGTGCTGTCCCTACACTCCTCAGCATCTTAAGCTGTCACCTTATAAATAGTTGACTGAAGAGAAAATGAAATGAGGCATTTGGGCTCCCAAAAAGCCTGGAGGGATAACTGACTCTGGCTCTTCCAAGCTGTGTGGCCTTGGGCAAGTCACATAACCTGAGACTCCATTTTCCTTTGGCAGAGTGGTATTAATACCCACCAGTAAATCATCTGCCTTTTGTGTAGAGAGTAGACCAGCTGCACACTGGACTCTCCCAAGAGGCTTTAACCATACTCATGCCTGAGTCTCACCTCCAGAGATCCTGATTTCACCTTGAGGACAGGAGATGAAACAAGGAGCAGTGATCGTGGTGCGGACTACCAGGCAGCAGGGAGGTGAGAAGAAACAGTCAGACTGAGGATATAGTATGAAGGTAGATCTAACAGATTTATTCATGGATAGGATGGTGGAGCATTAAAGAAAGAGAGGAGTGGAGAATGAATAAAATTTGGGGCCCTGAGCCCAAAATGATAGTGCCATTTACTGGGATAGAAAACACTGGCATGAAGGACTGAAAACATCCTTGCATCTTAGAGTGGGAAGGTCCACATGTGCATAATAGGTATGTTCGTGTGTATTTTTTGTTTTGTTTTGTTAGAATATCACATTTATTCTAAAATCAGGATTTCCATCTCCTACTTCCCTCATCTTCTTTGAATATTCTTTAGAACTGCAGTAAACGTAACTATTAGTATCTTGTCTGTTGCAGTGGATTTTAGACATCTGGGAGCTGTATGGATTTAATCTGTTTGGGATTGATATTTTATTGCCAGGACTTTTCACTCCATAATCAGAGGTGATGAGAACTTTCTTTCATGTCATCATCATGTTCTCTTGGCTCTTGAGGTGTTCCAAGCTGCAGGAACATCCTTCAGAGTGGAGAAATTAAATGAAAGCACTTGCTATAAAGTAGGTGCTAAGCAAATGTTACTTGAATCTGTGTCTGGTGAGTGATTGGGATAAGATCAAGCTGTTCAGGTTTTGGAAGCTGAGATTTTAACATGTTGGAGTGGTTCTAAAATCTCATGGAGTTTTCTTCACTTTGCTCACCAATGACCAAGGTGTCCCAGCAGATCCGAAGGGCTGATTTCGTGATTCTAATTCATGGTGGTATAGCGTGTGGAGGCACAGGCATGGAATTAAGAGGCTCCCTCTGCAGTGGGTGATTTTTATTTAGGGTGTTAGAAGGTTCTTGAAGCATCTGTGCAACCCATCCTCACATCATTCTTATTGCACCTGCAAATTGTGTAGGCCTGATGGCAATCTCACACATGTGTAGGTGTCATTGCTTTAATGTCACGAGCACAGTGCTGGGTCTTCTATGTCTTTGCAGCCCACCAGCTGTCATTCACACATCCTGGTTTAATCTCCTCAGTGGAGGTTTCTGTCATCTTCTTTAGCCACATCCTGACATACGGAAGGAAGCCAGCCATGCCTTACTTGCTTTTGTGCAGGTGACTCCTAGATCTTTGAGCCTGTCTTGTCTAACCAGTCTTGGTGGGTTCTTTAATTCTGCCCACAGTGCTTATGGCAGACAAGCCATCCCCAGGCCACTCCCATTCTTAAGGTCATGTTGGGATGTGGTGGGGTTCTCTGGTGCCCCTTTATGGATTTCCCATTTTTCTAGCCCTTGTTCAGTGGACTTGTTAGGTATGTTGCGTCTAAATTGTGCCACTGCTGGTCTTCAACAGGCAGATGAGCGCGTCCACCCTTTTCTTACCCTGGGAGTGTTCTGTAGAGTAAAATGGTCTTGCTTGTGGGCAATTTATGTTGCTGTGTGCGCTGCACTGACTTCTCTGCCAAGGTCATAATTAGCAAGTAAGCTTTAGGTTCCTCACTAGGTGTTTTTGATGGTTGAGACCTTGTTAAGAAACAAGGGAGAATTATTATTTCTGTCTTGCAAAGTCACAATGGAGGTAAGAAGCAGGTGCCTGTCAAACTCCACTGACTCATACTGAGAAGAATACAGCAGCAAAATTATGTTATTTGACTGTTTCTGCTTCCTTAAATAAAATGAGAACGAGTCTGTTGGAACCAGTCATGTGTTCACCTATTTTTACATTATAAGATGCATAAATAGCTCTAAAACTCAAAGTTGTAATAATTCATTTAATTTTCATGGTTGTTTATTTATATTTTTTCCCTAGTGTGTTTTAAGGCCCGGGTCATTCAGTACTATAATTCAGTTATATCTTCCTATGAATGCATTGCTACCGAAGTCCATAGGGTTAACTAGGCTGCAAGGATCTTTATCAAATCAATAATGCTTTTCTCCATGTCTAAAGTGATTAAAACTTGGTTGTACATTGGCACTGTATTTGTGGTTCTCTGATGACCTCATAATTGTCTTTTTTTTTTTTTTTTGATCTTTTTAAAAGATAGCCTTGTGGAACTGTAGTGTTGGAGGGAACTTAGAGCTCATACAGTACGACACAGTCCCTGACACCACCTGCCTGGCCTTTGGTACCCAGTTCCTGCTTGAATACCTCTCAGCGATGGGAATCGTGCCCCCTTGTAAAACAGCTCATTTCATTCTCAGCCAAGTCGAATTCTTAGCAAGTGCTTTCTTGCTAAGAAAGCAATAAAAGCAGTGAAACCTTTGATTTGATCCACGTTTTGCTGGGCCAAATGTCCCCCATGTTGTATTTGCACAGTTGGAGTTTTTGTTTGTTTGTTTTAGGTTTTAGTATAGAACCCTCAATTCATTCAAGCTCCCCAAACCTTCTCGAATTCTGTTTCTTTAATGTCGTCTGCACATTTATTAGTGGTGACCTGTATGTCCTTATCCTGTCATTGGAATCCAGGCAGTCTGGCTCCAGAGCCCTCTTGAAGTTATATATTTATTTTGTCTGTCCAAGGGATCCTCTTGTATCAAAGCAGAGACTCATGGGACTCAGTCTTTGGGGTCACTCATTCTACACAATATTGTCCTTTTTTTTTTTTCCCTCTGTAATTACTTCATTTCCTACTTTATACCTTTGGCATGCATATGGCTTCAAAGTACCATGACCTCCTCCAGCCCCACTCTCTGTGAAGGTCCCTGCTCAGTGCCTTCCTATGTCTCTGGACCACAAGACCACATTCCTGGAAGGGAATCAGATTGGCCCAGCTAGTCAGCTGCCCCATGTTAAACCTGACATCCCAGGCCAAGGTAGTAGGTCAGGAGAGGATTAGAGGGGCAAGAGCCAAGGGTGTCTCAGGGTTAAGCTCCTTCAGATGGGCTTCAGGCAGGGGGGCACCAAAGGAAACCTCCAGTGTGAGCCCCTGTGGATGTTGGTCAACTAGTTAAGAATTCACATCATTATATAATCATGGAATCGTGTCTCTGTTTAAAAGAACAGGGCTTAGCTGAGAGCCTTGTTGAAATCCAATGCTACAAGCTCTACTTTACTTTTTAAAAAAGATTTTATGTATTTCTTTGAGAGAGCACATGTGCAAAGCAGGGGGGAAAGGAGAGGGAAAAGCAGACTTCCCAGTGAGGAGGGAGCCCAATCCAGGGCTTGATCCCAGGACCCCGAAATAATGCCCTTTGCCGAAGGCAGATGCTTAACCATCTGAGCCACCCTGGCACCCCTAAAGGCTCTATTTTAAAAAAGGAAAGAAAGTCTGTGGAGGCTTGCTGGTCCCTGATGATCACCTCTTTCCTTTAAACCATTCTTTTAATCATCTACAGTTGATTTTTGACTGGCGTTGACCCTAACCTCGTTATCCAGTAACAGTATTATTTAGATTTAGGTAATACAAAAAATCTTTTTTAAAGGGAATTTTTTTTTAAATCTCTGACTACATAACCTGTGTTATGAGAAACACCACTTTTAAAACAGTGAAGTCCTAGTCAATGTTAACTGACTTCTCAATGCTAAAGGGAACTTTGAGTTATTTTCAGATTTTTATCATAAATCCTTTAGAAATTTTAGTTCCCATTATATAACTTTGTGAACTCTGAAAGCACCTCATAACCAGTTCATAACCAGTTTCTAATGTACTGGATTCCTTTTCTTCCTTGTTCAGAGCACTGGGATGGCAGTTTCTTACCTCCAACTTTTGGAACCTCTGTCATTCACCGTGGCTCTTCTGTGATTAGTGACAATTCACTTAACGATTCTGCAGGTTCTCACAGTTCTGCAGGTTTACATATATGTGTATATGTGTATGTGTATAGATATAGACATAGATATGCTGCAAGGCAGAAGTTCATTTAGAGCAGCTAGGGGCTGGCTTTTCTTTTTTTAGCAAGCCCCTCCTTTCCTCTGTGCTTCCATGCCTCCAACTAATGTTTGCTTTAACTTGCCTAAGAAAGTCTTAAGTTGGTTACCCTTGATAGAGAATGAAGTGAAGTAGGAGTTGAGAAGTTCTCTTTTTATTTTACTATCTCTTAACATTGTACCATCAGTTGCAGGCAGCAGACCTACCCCAGGAATTCCTTGTACTCCCAAATGGAAGGAAGAAAACATTTCTGTAATCTCTAACATTTTTTTAAAACACCTTTCCTTCATTCTCAGATGTCTGTGCATCTGTTATTATTCGCTCTTGAACATGTGAGCCGATTTCCAACATTTCCAATATCTTGTTTATCTTCTCTTACTTGTTCGGCAGCACTGGTCTCTTTGAAGATGCCTGACTTTCTGCCTCATGAGGACTTTTTTTTTTTTTTAAAGATTTTATTTATTTATTTGACAAAGAGAGACAGCCAGCAAGAGAGGGAACACAGGCAGGGGGAGTGGGAGAGGAAGAAGCAGGCTTCCCAGCAGAGGAGCCTGATGTGGGGCTCGATCCCAAAATGCCAGGATCACGCCCTGAGCCGAAGGCAGACACTTGACGACTGAGCCACACAGGTGCCCCTCATGAGGACTTTTCACAGTCAGTCAGCATGTTGCCTTTTCTGAAAAAGATTTTATTTATTTATTTATTTATTTATTTATTTATTTATTTGAGAGAGCACATGCACAAGTAGTGGGGAGGGACCTAGAGAGGGAGAGGAAGGGAGAGAAAGAAGCAGACTGTTCGCTGAGCAGGGAGCCTGACACAGGGCTCGATCCTAGGACCCTGGGATCATGACCTGAGCTGAAGGCAGATGCTTAACTGACTGAGCCACCCAGGTGCCCCAGCATGTTGCTTTAGACAGCCTTCTGGACTTCTGCCATTTTGGGGCCTTGATAACTTGAAATTTGTCCTTCCAGAGTCTAGAATACATGTCTGGCTTGGTCCAGCAGTCCCTTTTTTGCCTGTCGAAAGCTCTTTGGTACGGTTATATTTTCTACAAGTTTCATTTCTACTTTATCCCTTTTGCATTGATTACAGCTCAGTCCATGGTAGCAATTCCTCATCTTGTTTCCTGCATCTTCTCAGAGAAGAATTTGATGCCAGAACAAGTCAATGGTGCTTTTAGCTAATTGAGACTTGTAGGAGATGCCTGATAGATGTCTGGCAGTTGAAACCCCTCATTGCTAGTGTGGTCTGTTTCTGTGCCAATTTTTCAATCTATATTGGGAACATACCATTTATTTCTTTTATCTGACCAAATGATCTATGGGCTATTCCCAAGGAGAGATCATTAAATTCCTTCCATCTTTTATTCTTCTTCCTTTCCTGTTAAGCATGATCTGGCATTAATAAAAATTTTCACTGTTATTTCTAGCAATTAAGCATGCCCAAGATGATTATTTTTCTAGGTTAATAACCAAGGCTAGCGGCCAAGGAAATTGAGTGCTTACTATGTGTGAGGTTCAACACTAGGCATGCCATAGATTTTCAATGTGAAACTTGCTTAAGGATAGCCTGTCTTCCTTATGTCAGGAATACTTTTTTTTAGTGTCCACCACTTAGAGTTCATAGTACTCCTTTTGAAGCTTGCTGCAATTCGGCATGAGTTCAGGAAGTATTAAGCCTTTTTTTCCCCCCTGTTCTAGATAAGAAATGCTGTCTATGTGGTTTCACACTTGTTTATTTTTAGATGAGTTCCCACAAAGACACTTAAGGAAAAATAACATTTACCATGTATTGTATTGTCGACAGGTCCTGATAGAATATATTAGTGGGTATCAGGATAGGCACAGCACTTCTAGGAATTTTTAGATGCCTAATATTAAAATAGAGAATTGAGTGAACATTTATTACATGCAAGAGACTTTCCTGAAGTGTTCTTTATTACTTCCCCATATTAGAGTAACATACCTGACAGTTACTTACATGTGCCCTTAGCCTGTCCTGTCTCAGTGCATAAGTTAGGTATATCTCTAACGTCTATTCTTACTCTCCGTCGCTATGTATAAGTATATAGGTCAAAAGATTAATATTGGAATGGTCAAAAGACCACTATCTGTTAAACACTTTAGTAGGTGACACTTCAAGGAGGAATGGTCAGGAAGGGTGCTTTAACATCTGAGTAGCATATAACAAGGCCATGAGGGTAGGAGAGATTTATGGTTGGAAAAAACAATTGAGGTGGAACAGGGTAGGTAGAGGAGAAATAGAGTTAGAAGTCAGGTCAAGCTGACTTGTTGCATGAATGAAGGCGTCCGTCAGTGGTAGAACTTTAGAGCTAGGGTGGGCTTTAATCAGTTTCCATGTATTGTCCTGGCTATGGTACTCACTGGCTCTCTGACCATGAGCAGTTCTCCATGAGAAGTAGTTTCCTTATCTTCATCGTTTTGAGAACTGTTTAAAAGAATTGAACCCTTCCGTAAGATGAAAACAACCAATTTTTTGAAGCAAATAACAATGTTTTGCATCACTGGGGTAAGTGGGTGTCCTTTGTTACACCATTTTGTTAGAACTCCATTGGTCTTGAGGGTAATGAGATACCATCACATTTGCATGAAAAAGAAGGTAAAGGAGAGGAAGCTAGGGATGTAGAAAGCTTTTGGCTGTTGTGCACATTCCTTAGGGTGACAACCCATAGCTATCCCAGAACATGCTGGACTCAGGGCTTGGTTAGGGCAGCTGTTAACATCAGAGGAGTTCTGATCTAGCAAGTAGGGCAGGTTGGGGAAGGTTCTAGGCAGCCTGGTGATTTTGTGGGCAGGGTAGTTGCATTATGGTTCCAGGTCATCATTCCATGCAGAGCAGGAAAGTCAGCTCGTGACTGGTGGCCTGGACCAGGTATGGTGTCTGTATCCTACATAAGATGAGTGTTGGGAGAGAACTTCAAGCAAAGGACCGAAATACCTCTACTAAAATTCCATAATATGGAAACGAAGCATATTCTTTAAATAGGTAGAGTAGTTCCCAGAATCAAATGAGAAACTTTACAGGAAGGTCAAAGATGATCCAAGGCAGCTTGACTGATAGATGGTTAGTTCAGGTGTCTTATCTGTGCTCAACCTTTTCATATGTCCAGACTGCAAACTGACTGTGACTAGTTTATGCATGGACCATGGGCCCACCTTTAAGTCAAAAAGGGAATAGTAATTTGATGCACCAGTCCCTAAAGACTGCCTACAGTTGGGGAAGAGGGATTCTCCAAAGAAAACCAAAGGATTTTTCAGGAGAAGCAGACGCTGAGCTGAAATGAGCAGCAAATGTCCACTGCACTGAGCCTAAATCAACACAGTATAGGAAAGTCTATTGATGCAATTGAAAATTTCATTTCCCTCCTGGCTATTGCAGTATTGGGCTAGAAATTCGAGATAGATTGCTAAATAGTTTCTATTTAATTTCCGTACTTTTAAAGGTATTTGACGTCTTCAGTGCCATCTTTGAAAATGTAGCGTGAGTCTTAACCTTTAAAGTACCCAGTTCATTGTTTGTTCCAGAGTGGTGGTTTCTTCCTTTTGTTCCTTCTCTGAGCAGCTGCTGTTAGGTCACAATTGAACATGTGAAATAGCTGTTCTGCCTCAACAATGCAGGATATGGGATTTCAAATCTCTTTTGTAGCTCTAGTAACTGCTTTTATATTTCTAATTAAACTATTTATGTAGTAAGATACCATTAAAAACAAAATAAATACAAACTTATAAATTATGTTTAGCTGAAGATTGCTTTGTTCCAGAAACATGAGCCAAGAAAACCAAAACAAACAAATAAAAAACGTATTACATGAGGACTTCTAGTTGCTCTTTTTTTTAGAAAACAAAATAAAAACCTATTAAAATTTTGGTAATGCTCATGATTTCCCAATAAGTAGCCCCTAACTTTAATCACATCTAAGTTCTGTAGTTTGTGCCTCTAAAGTCTCTGGCTAGTTTTCCAGTTCATCTTTTATTAGATTCCACAACTGTTGCAGGCATGACTGTTTGTCTGATGACCTCATTCTGTGTCAAAAACCATAAGCAATTACTGTGACCTCTTTAATGTCTAATATTGGAGGCCAGTAGGCAGAAGGATATACAATTGGACTCTCCTGAATATGTTAGGAAATATTATAATAGATACTCTGATTCCAGCTTTAGCCTTACTTATAATTGCGGTAAAGTTGAGTCTCCAAAAACTCAGTGGTTCTATAACCATATTACCAGGCAACAGAATGACTTTGTATTTTGTTCTCTTCTCCCTCCTACCTACCCACCCCTGCTTTTCTGTTGCATAACCCCCCACACAGATGACAATTTGGGGGAAAACATTTACTGATTTTATATTAATTTATAAAATTGTAAGGTAAAGTCCATTACTTTACTGTCTAGGTATAGTCACTGGTCACAACTTTAATTAAATATTATCCCAAAATTTAAAAAATATTAATACTTACATTAGTGTCTTTAAGTCTTGTTTTCCCCATCTCAATTATTTTGAAGGGGAGATGAACTTTATAATATCTGGCTAGGGGAAAGGCTGACAGGAACTGTATGAGCGACAAGTATTGTGCTACATTGCTCACATCATGTCATGGGATCCCTTCAGTAACTACTTTATGCATGAGGACATGAGGCTCAGAACGTAAAATAATTTGCACAGTGTTACGTACAAGATCTGACCATCAAGCCTCTTCCTCTTCCCCACAGTCCGCCTTTCTGCTCATAGTAATAAAAATAATAACTAGAATTTTTATACGTGCATGAGGAGCCAGGTACTGTTCCACGTACTTTCCACACATGTATTATTTCTTTTAATCCCCACAAAAACCTGTGAAACAAGGTAGGCAGCTAGAGTGAAGGAATTTGCCTAAGGCAGCCATAGCGCACAGCTGATGGACCTGAACTGTATCTCTCACTCCGTGATCTGTGTTCCCAGTTACAATTCTGTCATGCCTTCCTTGAGTATACCTTGTGTTTGCAGTATCATCGATTCGTATGTTAGAAAAAGATGCATGATTTTTAAGGATAGGATTGGTTGACTGTAAAGAGAATTCTAGTAAGTGGTTAATCATTTGTTGCATTTAAAATCCTAAATTTCTCTCAAGTCTTGGGCTTTGGCTTGAGGTAGCATCAGACAGTGGGTAACTATGGCCTCATGCAGTGGTGGAATGGTGATGCTTGGCCTGGGGAGGCTGTGAGGGTCAGAGCAGCCCCACCTCCAAAAAAGTATCATGTATACATCCATTTCATCTCTGTCACCACTGTCTCACCCAGGCCTCGTCATCTTTTTCCTGGGTGATCATAGTAGCCTCAAAATGATCTTCCCACCTAAAACTTTTCAGTGGATTCCTACCGCCCAAAGAATCTAAGTTCAAGTTTCTTACTGTTTTCCCAATCTGGCCCTGCCTCTCCCTATGTGATGCCCCCCATTCACTATCACTGATCCTCCTGTACCTGGAAATGCCAACCTGATTCTTACCTCGAGGGCTTTGTTCCTGCTCTTCCCCAGCTGGGTTTACACCATCCCTTCCTTAATTCCTTATTGAGGTCCCAACTCAGCCTGTCCTCCGAGAGGCCTTCCCTCCCCCTCAGTATAAAGCAATAGTGGTGACAGCAACCACAATGAGGCCAGCCAGCATTTAGTGAGCTCTTACTCCACACCAGCCACTGTTTTCTGCATTTACTAACTCACGAGAGCCTCATGACCCTCTGTTGCAGTAGACGCTGTTCCCGTGTCCATCCTAGAGATGATGAGACTGAAGCAGAGAGAATTCTGTCAGTCATTCTGTCAACCACTTGCTTTATTTTCTTCACACTTACCATGGTCTGTAATTATCTTGCTTTCCTCTAGAAACTAAGCTGCAGAGAGGAGGGACCTAATCTTATTTTCTGCTGTTCCTGAGGCTTTTTAAAGAATGCCTGGGACATAGGAGGCACTTATGTTGAAATATA
The DNA here is from genome assembly GCF_024610735.1 of Ursus americanus. Lineage (NCBI taxonomy): Eukaryota > Metazoa > Chordata > Mammalia > Carnivora > Ursidae > Ursus > Ursus americanus. Next base: position 49,674,584 of record NC_142134.1, read on the forward strand.
TTGAATGAATGAATGAATGAATGAATGAATGAATGAATGAATGAACAATCTGACAGATTAGGTCATGATATTCGTGATGAGAAATAGAACATTTCAAAGATGAACTTTCCGCTGTAATTGTACGAAAAGGACTCAAAGCCCTTCACTTAAATAATTGTTGAGCATTTTTCTTCTCTGTGGCATTATAAGGTGTGCATGTAAGCATGTGACCTTGAATCCGGGCGGAGGAAGAAAGACTGTATGTCAACATGCTCATTAACCCAGTGGTCGCTGGTTAATAGGTGGGTGCCAGGGGGTTGCTGGCAACAGATTGTCGTCCCTACTTAACTCCTCAAGCACGGAGCCCCATGTGACTTTGTACCTGGGTTCTGCTGCAGGTTAGGTAAGGCTGCTCTTGCTGTGAAACATCTGGCTCAAGTAGGGAGGTTCTTATTTTGTTTTGCAAATGTCATTGTTCTTCTGAACAAATGATGTATTGACTTGTTTCTTTCTGGTGCCCAGCAAAGACTAATTTCACAGGATTTGGGAGCTGAAAAAGAACTTCAGAGGATTAGCCTACCTTCCTCATTTTATAAGGGAAGAGAAACAACCCCCAGGGATGAAGTGGTTTTCACAGGGTCACGTACGTAATCGGTGGGAGAACCAGAGCTTGCCTCACAACCACCAAGTGAGTTTAATGACAGAACACTGTTAGGGGAAGAAGAACACCTGTTCACTTCAGGGCCATGATCAGAATGGTGACCCATGAGCATCTTCCAGTTCCTTGAGAAGGAAAATCATTGCTGGGAGCCAAAACGGCCACCAGGAGGATGTTGCTTCTACATCCCTCTCTAGTAATACAAAGTAATATCTTCTTGTAGCACATTCAGTAGCTAAAAGTGGTATGTCACTCTTTGTTTCCCTGTATTGAAACTTTTGGTCCTTCAGAAACCTAGAAATAGCATTTGGTCATTTTATAACTAAGAATGCGGAAATTGGCCTGGGAAGAATCCCTGGTTTGCTATTGTTCCAAGTAATTTTATCATTTAAATACTGAGTACCTTTATCATTAATTGAAATAGTTAACAACAGTGCTTTAGAACACAAAAATGCCTTTCTGCTGGGGAGAGAATAATCAAGATATTACAAACACTAAATATGGAATTTTCACAGTACCTGGAATTCTGAATTACTGAATCGTTGTCTATTTTAGTTTGCATAAATAAGGAAAAGTCTTCTCCTTATTCATTTCAATAACAGCTAGTGCTGAACAGTTTATTTGAGGAGACCGGTGTGCTTCTGCCTGGTTTTAAGACCTTGTGGACCCTGGAGAGTGCAGCACCGGAAGAAGCTAACGTGGTTCAGAAGGCATAATTGAGACCTGCTTCATTTCTGCTCCTTACAGTGCTGGGGGTGTGACTGTGTCCACCAGGTTCTTCGCTCTGTAGAACTTTTAGTTTAAGAAGAGTAATGATGCTATTAGTGGATGTCAAATGCCCAAGTAAGCACTGAAGACACCGGGGTGAATGCTTGAGAGACTTTTCTGGAGAATTCAAAATGAAGGAGTGTGGGTTTGGAATCATTACTTTGTATGTCTATACTAGGGGCCATATCGAGATGCCCCCCCCAAAAAACTTGAAAATGAGAGATATGCGCTTGCTTTCTTATTTCTTTGTAAGCTCAGCTCATGGGAGGAGCAGAACCATCTGCGAGAGAGGCAGATCTGTTCCTAGGCCTGCAGGGTTTGATGGTCAAATCCCACTGGCAGATTAAGTGTCAGTTGCAGCTTGGAGATGGTTATGGTCAGGAAAAGGGTGAGTCAGGGAGTTGAACATTGGTAGCACTCGTCTCAGCTTTGTGGAAGGAAACAGAATTGTGTCACACAGATTTGCAGTATCATGGCCCCATTGCCAAGGTATCCCAACAGACTTTGAAGATTTTGATTCCACCAGTGCATCTACCCCTGTTGTGGAATTGGGTCTATCAGGCTGTGCTGGCCCAATGCTTTTAGACTTGACCCAGTGGGTTAATGCCTCAGTTGTTGAGGGAGTTTGGATTGATGTGTTACGCATATGTCCAGAACTAACTTGCCTGTTGCTACAACATAAGAGTTCATTGAAGGTTCTAATTATAATAGTTAACAAACTTTTACTTTCCAAATTAGTATGAATGCCAGTCTTTTTCCCAGATACCTTCATGGATTATTCCTGAGGACCTGTGAGGTTAGATGCATTCCTGCAACGTTCCTGAGGTTGCTATGCCTGCTCACTGCTAGCTCACTGCTAGCTCGCCACCTACTGAGGAATAAATAGAGATTCGGGGGCACACACAAGGTGGTACGTGCAACCTCTGGCCTTCAGCATCCTGGCAGTGGGCCTCAGGTACCTGCAGGGCCTCTTTGTTACTGCTGATGGAGGAGCCCCGAGGGAGGCAGGGCAGGGGTGACTACCAGCTCCCACTGGCTGAGTGCCTGGCTCCCTGCTTTCGGTGCAGATCTCCCTCCCTCCTCCAGTATCACACCTGCTCAGGGCTTCCCAGTGCCTGAGCTCCAGGGGTTCTGCTCCGTGTGCTCAGCTTCACCTGCACCACCTTCCTGAGGCTTTTCCTGTAGTGCCTCAATGAAGCAGGCCTGTGGCCTCTGTAATATTCTGTGCTTAGAACCATCCAGCCCCCCTGCTGGATGAGAACAGGTCACCAGTCTAGACTTTCTCCCTGATTTTGGTGAGTGTTTTCTTATGTTCAGACCTTGCTGAGGGCCCTACTAGTCCATTAGAATTGTTTTAATTACTCTCCATTTAAGGGAAGGAGTTGATTCCATTCCCTGTGTCACAGGAGATTCCTTTACTTCATAGATACTCTTGAATACAGTTTAATATGTGAGGGGGCGATATGATGTCCGGTGCCACCTGGCAACATTTGCAACCCCAATATAAATGGATATGGAGTGACCCCTAACTCTTCAGCTAAGAACATCCAAGGCCAGGCCCTCAAAAGTCCAGCTACATAGAGTAAATACAATCTGAGGGCTTCAGAGTGGAGTAGAGAACTGATTTTTCCTGAGGATCTCTGTCCAGTTGAGGTTCCAGAAATGGTACATTATGATTTTTGTGCTGTCTTTAAGGAAAATCTCATAAAAGATTTTTTAAGATTTTTTTAAAAATTTACATCCCTCTACTTGATGTTCCATGTCTTAGTCCGTTCAGGCTGCTGGAACAATACCGTGGACTGGGTGGCTTGTGAACAACAGAGATGTATTACTCACAGTTCTGGAACCTGGGAAGTCCAAGATCAGGGCACCAGCAGATTCACTGTCTGGTGAGGCCCCGCTTCCTGGTTATTGACCATCTTCTCATGTGTCCTCACATGGTGAAAGGGACAAGGGATCTCTCTAAGGTCTCTTTGGTAAGGGCACTGGTCCCATTAATGAAGGCTTCACCTTCGTGACCTAATCACCTTCCAAATGCCCTACCTCCTAATACCACCAATTTGGGGATTATATGTTTACATATGAATTTGGGGAAGACACAAATGTCTGGTCTATAGCAATCCATATGTAAAATTTTGATTATATAAAAGTAGGGGGGAAGTTTGTATCTAAAACATGGTGTAGTGAAAGGTAATTATTCACCATGCGACCATAGGCAAAGCTGCTAATGTGTCTAAAACAGTAAAATGGCTATGACAGTACTTAATTTGGAGCCATGTGGCCTCCGGTGCGACCGTTCTCACTCTGCGCCTCTCGACTTGTAAAGCTTTCAGTGGCTCGCTGCCAAACACAGCATACGTTCCAGACTCCTGCACAAGCGTGAGAGGTCTCCCGAGATCTGGCCTGTGTACTTTTCAGCACATCTCACCTGTCTTTACCTAGCCCTTTGTTGCCGCCTGTGAATTCCCCTGCACACACTACACTGGTCCCCATACTCATGTTCCCCACCTTTGTAGAAAACCGAAATGATTTTCTGGTTTCATATAGCAACAAAACCCCAGAGACAAGCTTTCCTTGTACAGTTCGTTACCAGCACTTGGCTGTCATGAGTGTCCTTATCAATGGGTGGAGAAAAATTTACTTGCCTGCAGGAAAAGAAAAAAAATGGCCAAATAACCACTCCTTTGTCATTTGATATTTATTCAGCAAACATTTATTGAGTACCTGCTGTTTGTTGGTACGGTGTTAGGAAGATGAGTAACATGAGTCTATAGCCTCAGGGAGTTCCCACTCTGGTAGAGAGAGGCAGACTCCTGAGCAGGCAGCAACAAAACCTTCTGATAAGTGATTTGCTGGGGCGACGGGGAAGTGCAGAGGGCTGTGGGAATACAGAGAAGGATCACCGACTTAGTACTGTAGAATACTTCAGAAGAAATGTTCAAAAGGTCAGCAGGTTTTATGGGACGAGTTGGCTAGATAAAGAAGAAAAGAAAAACGGGTATCTAATGGAGAGTATTGTTGGTGGCCCTTTCTAGGAAAGGGGTAAGGACTGATTTAATCTAATCTCATTTAAATCTCACTAGACAGTAAAACAAGCAGTTTACATTTTTTTCCATTCTTCTGGAACTTGTATGTGTTTTTGAAAAATGTTGTCAATATGGTGACAAGATGTTACCCCATTGAAATTGCCTGAATCTGTTGCATTGTTAGAATGATCCCGAGATGACTTGCAATGGTCTCAAGAAATTTAAAACTCATTGTGAACATGAATTGTCATTAGTGGAAAGATTAAGATGATCACAGTGAGTTGTGGTCATACCACAGCCTGGTGGTTGCCTATTTAAACCTTAATGTTCATCTTTTTTTCTCTTTTTTTCTGTCTTCACCAAAAAGAAAAAAATAAGAAAGGTATTAAATGTGTAATCTTAAGTTTTAAAAATATATTTTAAATTACCCTTCTCATTAGTTCTTGTGTAAAACTGTAATGGAAACTAGTTTAAATTTTTTTGTTACTTTTAGATGTATTCTCACATAATGGAAGGAAATAAGTTGAACATTTATGGGGGAATGATGAGTAAAAACTGCAAAATGATGATACTGTTTTTGAAATGGTCAGTTTTTACATGACTATTAAATGCTGCCTTTCAAATTTAGTAGAAATATGAGATGTGGAGATTTTCCTTTTTTTATTATAAAAAACAAGAAGATGGGGCGCCTGGGTGGCACAGCGGTTAAGCGTCTGCCTTCAGCTCAGGACATGATCCCAGCATTCTGGGATCGAGCCCCACATCAGGCTCCTCCACTATGAGCCTGCTTCTCCCTCTCCCACTCCCCCTGCTTGTGTTCCCTCTCTCGCTGGCTGTCTCTACCTCTGTCAAATAAATAAATAAAATCTTAAAAAAAAAAAAAAAAAACAAGAAGGTGAATCAGGGGGAAGCATGTAGCTTTTAACATATTTCAGAATCTCAAGTAGTTATGAAGTATGTTTTTGTCTGGTTAATAACATGAAACATTTTTTTTAAGATTTTATTTATTTATTTGAGAGAGGGAGAGAAAGCACAAGCAGGGGGAGTGGGAGAGGGAGAAACAGGCTCCCCGCTGAGCAGAGAACCTGGCGCAGGGCTCTATCCCAGGACACCAGGACTACAACCCGAGCTGAAGGCAGATGCTTAACCAACTGAGCCACCCAGGTGTCCCAACATGAAACATTTCTTACTGAATAAGAAGACTCTCTCTCTTTAAGGTTATGAGAAGACCGATGATGTCTCAGAGAAGACTTCACTGGCTGACCAGGAGGAAGTACGGACTATATTCATCAACCAGCCCCAGCTGACAAAATTCTGCAATAATCATGTCAGGTAGGAACTACCAGAGATCTCTGTGGGGCCAGCTGTCACAGCAGAACCCAGTCGAGGGGCCATCTCCCCTCTCTGGCCAAAACAAAAAGGCTTATAGAGAGAGCTTTCAGTTAAATCAGTCACTATCTGAGAGCTCACTGGAGGCAGTGTGAATTGGCTGTTTTCTCCATCTCTTAGCCATTAAGGAGATGTCAGTAAGAATCTGGGTAAACAGAAAGGATAAACAGCCGTACTCTACCAATTCTATATATAGTGCCTGAATAGCAAAAGCTGCTTATGGATAAATACCTTTGTCTCAAGCCTGTTAATAGAGTGATGAATTATTGTTTTTGGCAACAAGTTTTAACATTTTGGAAGAGGTCTTTGCAGTTCTTCACCAAGAACTCCTTTTTGTTAAATAGTCTTTAAATACTGGCTTTTGATAGTTGTAAAATTTAGTTATGGTGTCGAGGAATGGAGGGCTGTGAGAATTACTTCACTGTTACATTTTCCTTCCAACAACAGTATAAAAAGTAACACTGTTGTAAGCACTGTTCAGTAAGTGGACTTTGGAATGGAGTGAACATGAACACCCCCTTACCCCTTATGCTAGCCCAGTGTTTCTCCAGTGGCATAATTCCTGGATTTGAGAAATGCCCGTTTAAAATTAATATTTACAACTTCAAATTCTAGAGTAACTTTCTCAGTTTGGGGAATGTGGGATGCATTCCTGTAATCTCCTATTTTTTTAATTTTTTGAAGCTTTTTGTGGAAAACATTAAACATAAAAGTAAATAGCACAATGAACCTGGTTGTACCCATCGTCCAGCCTCACAATTATCAATTCATGTAATCTTCTTTCTATTGAAATAACAAGAAGAAGATTGGATGTTTTCAAGACCCAAGTGATGATATCTTACTGATTGTGGGCATAGCTGGTGTGCTCAGTGTGGAGTCCTAGCCAAGTTCCTAGAGGGACAATGAAGAAAATTTGACCAGAATCCTAGAAAACTTCCCCTTTTTCTGAAATTATCCAGTGAAGGCATCTCTGTTTAAAGTTCCTGGTCTTGCTCAAATTAATTTTTTTTGGTAAGGTTTTCTTTATTAAGGTATTATATACTATCCTAACTAAAGTTGCTCTTCTTTGTAAGCTACTCCTAGTATGTTAAAAAAGGATGATTGGCCAAAGAGAACAAAAGCTATTGTGCAAAATATTAAACTCTAACTATTCAATTCAACAATTCCTTTCACTCATTTTCATTTAGGTTAATGACCATTTACAATATTCTCCCAATTTGAAACAGAGGGAAAATGTTCGTCTAATTTTTTATATGATGATAGTAGAATTTTGTGAATGTGAGTACTAATTATGGAGTAATTAAGTTTTATGCTGCTTTTTGTTTTCTAGCACTGCTAAATACAACATAATCACATTCCTTCCAAGATTTCTCTACTCTCAGTTCAGAAGAGCTGCTAACTCATTTTTTCTCTTTATTGCACTGCTTCAGGTAAAGTCACGTCGTAAAACTTAAGTTCAAAGTCAAATGTTCAGATATTAACAAATGTTTTTGTTAAACTTCGGAAGATCGGTCGTGGGTTTATCTAAACATAGACAAGCTGGTTTGGGTGGACATTTCCAGCTCCTGCTGCAAGCAGTGTCAGAATTCCACTGACCTTTGATTCATTTTTATCAGCTTATTTTAAACATTCTGTAAATTTGCTATGGCGGGAAAGAAATTTGATGGTGAAGGGGGATGGAACTTTTTCTTCAGTATTAATTAAATACTAATTTATTGTAGTAACAGTAACAGTCAATTCTGAACCTTAGGGTATAAGAATTTCCATTTTAAAACTTGTTTCTTTTTGTATTTGCATTAGTAGTAATCAGGAATAAAAAGTTTCATTTTATTAAAAAAAATACATTCATTGTTAAAAAATAATTAGAAAACACAACAAAGCATAGAGAAAAAAATTAAAACTATTATTTTTCTGCCACTCAGAGGTAACTCTCTTAACATTGGGGTGTATAGCTTCCTGGTCTTTCCCCTCCCTCCCCCCGTATTGTTTATTGATTTAACCTCCAAAAAGAAGATCATAGAATACATATGTTTTATATTCTGCTTTAACCTTGTGATAATGTGTGGATATTTTCCCATGTGATTCGGTGTGTTTTTAGAATATCCTTTTTAATGATTATATGGTATTTAACTAACTCCCCTTTGCAGGTGTTAGTCCTGCACACAATAGCTTGTCATGAAGCCAGCTAACATGCTCTTCCAGCCACTTACTAGATATGAGCAAATTGCCTCCCTCAGTATTAGTCTGCCACAGTAGTAAAATCACTGAAGTGTATTTAAGAGGCACTAAGACTTGGTTGTTTTTAAACATATTATAAACTTGCTAATTCTCACTGGATTTCTTTTTTTTTTTCCCCCCCAAATAGCAAATACCTGATGTATCACCAACAGGTCGCTACACCACACTGGTTCCTCTCTTATTTATTTTAGCTGTGGCAGCTATCAAAGAGATCATAGAAGATATTGTAAGTATTTAATTTTTTCATAAGTAAATGTGACTTATTTTATATGCATGTTTTAAAATAATAGTATCTCTTTAAGTTTAATTCTTGACACAAGCTTTTTAAAATGCCGGTTCAACTTAAAAATGTGTAGAATATGCTCTGGAGTCCATTCCTCTTAGATTCTGTGGGATTACTGTGACAGAGTGCTTGTTAGAGTGTTCTCTACGTTTGTAGTTTAGGAATGAAAAATTAAATTTTTAATTTTTAATTGGCTTGGAGAGAAAACTATATTTGAACATTATTTTCAGTCATCCCCAGTTTTCAATTTGAACATTATTTCAAGTTAAACACAGTAACCTCCAAATTATCTCAATGTAAAGGGTCTTTTAATGTATGTTTTATTTTTAATTCATATGCACAATTTTCACTTTATTAAATACTTTTAATTCCTTTTTCATCTTTAGTTGTTCTAAGCTTCCTTTTATTTCATTGACAGTGATGACATTTGCTATTTTTATTATTCTGTAGTAGCTGAGGAAAGGGGAAGTCCGTTTCCTGTTCATAAAATAAGTTCCCCAAAATAAATTCAGACTTTTCTTTTCCTCTCTTACCGTTACTTTAACTGCCTTAGTTGAAGAAGTCAGTTTTTTTTCCTATGCTCTTTAAATACTTGACCTATCTGAAATGACCTCCTGTCGAGCCTTAGGCAAGTCAGATGGTAAGGCGAGGAAAGCCTGAGACATTCTTTAGAAAGCTCCAATTTAAACTTGCCCAAACATTTATATTATTTTTGTAGAGAATCAGATTGAAACGGGTCAAGTGTCCATTTAAATCATCAGTCTCAAAAACACCCAAGTGTGTAAGAGTACAGACAGAGGTTGTATGTCTGTGTGTGTGTGTGTAAAACATCGCAGTTCTCTTGATTGGAAATGGCACGCTTGATGGGGACCACAAGCTGAAAATTTCGGGGACTCTCTTTTTACCTGTATTGTTCCACACAGACTTACCATCCTTTAAATTGTACTTGGATCTAGCAATCCATAAGGACGGGTCTTCAGTATAATTTGCTCTTTCTTTGCCTCACGTACTCCCTTTTCTTTCTTTGCTGTAGTTTTGATTAAGCATATGTTATTTACTGCACTCCGTGCTGTTGTTTTTGCAAATGTTTTTCCCATTTAATTTCTTCAATAACTTTACAAGCTGGATATTCATCCCATTTTAAAGGTAAGGAAGCTAGGGCTTAGAGAGGTCATGAAACTTGTCCAAGAAATGGTTGGGATCAGATTCCTTCTCATCCAGTGCTCTTTTTCTGTATTGTGGCAAGTCACCGACAAAGGTATTAATCACATCTAGTGAGTCTCTGGGATCCATGTACTTGTTTTATATCCTTCACATGTATTAAGTCTTATAGCCACTCTTTAAAGGATTATTGGTATTATCTGCATTTTACAGATAAGGGAGAGGAGGCACAGAGAAGCAAGGTAACTTGCCCAGGGTCAGGCAGTTAATAACTGGGACTGTCAGAATTCAAAATAAGGCAGTTTGGTTCCAGAGCTCCACGTTATTATCACTGCTCTAGGCTGTCTGTCCTTTTTTCTTCTTCCCTAACAAAACTATAAGCTCTCTAGCTACGGTTTTTAGTACCCCTCTCTATGAAAATAAATGGTATATAAAATGATAACCAAGAGGGTGGGGTTTGTTTGTTTGTTTGTTTGTTTGTTTGTTTTTAACAGAACTCTTATTGGCGCAATGTAATTATTGGGTACTTTTAGAAGAGAGCTTATCAGGCACTTCCTGGAGGATGTAATAATAGTTGGGTGAGATAATAGTATTATGTGGAGTACTTTTCTAATAAAAATCATTATTAAGAAATTGACAAAATAGGTACTTAAAAATGGTTTAACAAGACATTTATATCAACTTATAGGTGATAGAAAGTTTGAAAACTTACTCCCTAGAAAAGGAAAAAATCAAATAGTTCAGATGATTGCCCAGAGAGCATCTTTATCAGTAATTATAATAATACATATATTTGTTCATTCATTCAACAAAATACATGAAGCAGTACTTAGGTGCCAAGAATTCACTAGCATATGTATTAGGATGTGTTCGACTTTTGCTGCGGTAATAATCATGTCCCAAATGGTGGTGGCTTAAACCTCAGTTTGTTTTTCACATCCTCAAAGACGCTGCAGGTTTTTATCTTAGAGGAAGGACGGGCAGCAGGCACCACTGCTCGCGTAGTCACTTAGGGACGCGGCTGAATCGAGTCTGCTGTGTGGAGCATTGGTGGTCACCAGAGCAGAGGAAAAGAGACGGAGCTCCAGAGGTTTGTGGCCCAGAAGTGGAGCACATCACCTCTACTTACAGCCTAATATTAGAACTAGTGACGAGACAAAAAGGAAGTTAATCTCGGTATCCATGAAAAGAAAAGAAAACGAGATATTGGTGAAGACTAGTTACATCTTCCACTAAAATAAAACACAGCTTACATTCCAGTAAACCTTCTTTTATATTCATTGAACATTCACAATAAAACAGAGTTGCCTCCAGGGCAGACACCTGACTTACCCCCATCCAGTGCATTCTAACTCTTGATGCTTTGCATAGCTTAACATAATACAATTTCCTGTTTTTAATGTGCAAGTAGCAAATGACATAAAAACTTAGTTGAAAATGCTCTAAAATTGGTGAAGAACTTTTAGTTTAAAAAAAAAAAACAGCTGCATCTTGTCAGATGCCGATTCTTACGGTAAGGGTCAAGATTGGTTGTTAAATAGATAATATTCACCACGTAAAACATGCCTTCTTTGCTATACACTTCTTAATTTAAACTCTGATAAACTTTATTCTTTATAAAACAGATAATTTTTTAAAGTCTCCAGTGTTCAGAGACCAAGTACTTGGAAGAGGTTAGCGAGGAAAAGTAGCCAGGATGCAACTTTCAGTCTAGTAGAGGAGACAGACATAAATCAAGTAACCACACCAGCTGTTGTAAAAATTAAATGATGCACTGAAGTCCTTAGAACAGTACCTAGTTCTAGTAAGTGATGAAAAAACGTTAACTGTATTATCATCATCCAAATATCCTTTTCACTAAAATACAGAAAATGGATTGGAAGGAAACAGGATTTAGGTAGAATACTAGAATATTATTCTGGCTGGTAGAAAAAGAAAATGAAGAAATCTTAGACCAGGTGGCATTGCAGATAAAGCAATATAGAAAAATGAATTCAATATCTTTTTAGAAGTAGAATTGACAAGACTTTTCAGTATCCAGTATGCTCCATACACTACTTAATTTTGTTCGCATTCTCTCTCCAACCACTAGAATGTGCGTTCCATGAAGAACAAGACTTTCCACTCTTGTTCATTGCTGTATCTTTACCAGTAGTAACGGGGCCTGGCTCATGATGTTTTGGAAACATTACTGAATGAAGAAGGATTGGATGGGAGTGAGAGGGAGAAGCAGCAGCTAAGGATGACTCTCCAGTTCCTGGTTTGAGCAAGTGGATGGAATATGGTTCCATGTCTGAGAACAAGGATCAAGGCTTGAGGGTTAAAGTCCTAGATTGCCTTATGGACACAGCTGGGGATGCCTTTGAGACTGCCAGAGGGAGATGTCAGGGAGGCTACGGAATATAACTGGAGCTCAGATGAGAGTCTTGGCTGGTGTATATTTATGTGTCAGTTACAATTGAAACTGCAGGTTTGGTTGAGCTGAGCTGGGAAAAGTATAGAGTAAGAAGCGAAGAGGGCTGGGGAGTAAGCCTTGAGGAATTCCATCACTGTATAACAAGACAGGAGACGAAGAAGGGACAAGGTACAGGTGGAACACCTGGGCAATGATAGATAAGAAAAGCTTAGGAAATGTGGGGGAAGGGTTCCCAGGAGGGAGTGGTCAACATTACATACTTAAGTATTCTAAAGTTCATGGCGATATTTATACAGTATAGTTTATTGGTGCACTGTCAATTAAATATTGATAATACTAACTAATTCATTAGCCCTCAGTGATAAGAAATGAATTCTCACTATAGGACAGTGGAGGTATTTGAACTCATGGAATAACTGTATTAATATTTTCTGAACTCTTCATTTTAGAAGGAATAATTGTTTGGGATCCAGAGATGCTTTTTTTTTTTTAATAGTTATAAGATTAGAATCTGCCTATCTGGATGGATCCTTACATTCAACACAATTGTTTCTTGACAAGCAACCTAATTTATTCTGTGGCAGGAAGGCCGAGGAAAGAGAGGCTCCTGTACAAGAATTCTCTGTAGATAGAAAGTAATGTTCAGGGTCTCCTTAGGTTTCACTAAGATTAAATTTCCTGTTTAAGTGGAATGTTTCATTAATTAGCTTTTATTTGTCTCCTTCAGTTGGAAGTCTATCTATTGTCTTTCATAGATGTGTATTGTTTTGGAAATATTTGCACCTCCTTCAAATATCTAAATTTGCTTTGGACCATTATTGTGGACCAAAATTTATTTTGGGTTACTTTCTAATTTTCTTAAGATCTTTATGAACAATAAAAAAAAGTAAGTATTTGAGAGTTTCATCAGTTATAAAATATTCTCTACAGATGCTACACATTTAAACTTTAAAAATTCATTTAAGAATATTAGCTGGTAAATCATAAGCTTACTTTTGGAAGCAGTGATTGGCCTAATGAAAGTCTACACTTTTACAGTTTTATTAGTGAGTGTTTTGTGCTCTGGAAAAGAATTGTAGTGTGTTCCTGCATATGGATGTGGCAAGAATTATTTTCTGCAAGCCTGCCACAGAGGCGTTTTGAATGCTGTATTTGTATTTTGTGCTGTTCAGTGGCTGATTGTTTGTGGGAACTGAGTTCACGCTGCCAGCTGTTAGGACGCTCCTCCGGAGTGTTGCTGTTTGGGGAGGAGTACTAATCCACAACTCTGGCCTTTTCCCTTGGAGAGAATGGTCGTATTTGCACTGTGATTCTAAAAACTATATTTCTTCTCAAATGGAAAGATTAGGAACACCTTTGTTTCACATTCATTCCAGCCCACCTTACAGTCAAGTCTACGGAGCTAAATCTGGCCTTGAGCTTTAACGATAGAATTTTTGAGCTCAGTTATTTATACTCAGCACTTTTCTGCAATGTCAACAGAGGTTGATGTGTTACACTTGATGCTGTAATTTGGACAGAAGCCATGGAAAACCTGTAGTTGAACTGTAGACAAGATAGCTTTCCCTGGCCACTCAAATTCTCACCTTTCCTCTGGCCTCTCATTTCTTTTACTCTCTGCTCTAAAACCCTGGCTTATGTGACTCTTCAAACTCACCCACCTAGACTTAGGCTAACTCACCTGTTTAGCATTTAATTTTTTTGGTGCTTTTGGGAGGAAGGAGAATAGGATCATGTGATTAGTGGCTCATGATGGGGAGAAGGAACCATTGAGAAGCAGTGGATGGTAAAGGCTTTATGCAAATGGTATATGTTTGGTTCTAGTCATTGACAGACATCAACATATCATTAAATTATGGAGGATGTATTCAGCCTAATTAGATAATGAATTTCATAAGATGCTGAAAATATTTCAGTACTACTATTAAATGGTAGTTATTACAGTTAATTCTCTTGGGCAATCTTCTTTTTTAAGTGAATTATTTAAGCAAAAGCTAAATCAGGCTTTTCTATTACATTAAAATTTCAATCTTACCTATATAATAATGTACGATCCTTCCGAGGACTGCACAGCTGTGCTCCCAGAAGAGGAGTATTGCATGAAGGTGCTCTAGATTGTGTTTTCAATTTTAAAATTCCCACATACCCTCCAATTCGTCTTATCACCACACTCCAGCATGCTTATAAAATTGATATGGCTATAAAAGGATAAAAGCCTTGAGAAACATAAGTTAAAAGAAATCTTTCTTGTTTGTAGATGCTACTTGGTTTTTATTAATCTCATCCACTTTTTCACGGTTTTTGTTTTTGCTTTTAAACTTTTAGAAACGACATAAAGCTGATAATGCAGTGAACAAGAAACAGACACAAGGTAGGATTTTTACATTTTATTTCTCTTCTCTGTCAAATATACTCACAGTAATATGTACAAATCACTTCAACTAAATGTAATTCAATTGAAAATACTGTGTATCTCTTAAGTTTTTATTCCAGGGTAGACTTTTTCTTTTGTAGCATTTATTAGCATGGCACTTAAATTCACATTAGAGTGATTTACAGTGGTAATACTGTTGAAAGATAACATTTTTAATACATTTAAATGCCTCATAGCAATGTATTCCGAAATAGTGTCCATGAAATCAGCAGTTGTTTTGACATGTTAAATGCTGCAACATGTCCATGTTTTGTTGGTGATCAATAGATGTTACTCTAGGTAAGATTTATAGAAAACAGTCAGATGTGATGTTACTTGTTAAAAGGCATGTGGGAAGTACTTTGTGTTATCCTGTACACACAGATGATATATGTCCAGAAGTAAATAAAACAAAATAAATAAAACAAAAACCAGGCCAGCTTCTAGGAAGCCCATGGCTCTTTTGTTGTGGTTCTCTTTTTGACACAGCAAAAACCAAAATGACCTTTAACACAAGACCATAAATAGACTATAATGCTCTTAGATTAAAAAAGGAAATACACAGGAACATGTGAAATAGACATATTATCCCATCCCTGAGCTTGCCCCATCTGAGAATCTCATCTCTCGCTGAAGTTCCCTGATGGGATAAGGATCAGCCATGTCTGCCAAAATTAGCTGGTGATTAAAAACAGTATTTTTATACTGCTGTGATTTTTATGCAACCCTGCCAGATACCCTGCTTTTCTTCCAAAGGGACATCTGCTCATGCCTTCCACTAAAAGGATTATCTGCTGATTTTTGATACATTTGAGGAAGGTGCATTTATTATGGTATCACCTAATAAATTAACAAAATATCTTCTGAGAGATTATATTATTTATTATGGAACATGTGAGAAAGCACAAGATGGGAACTATATAAAAGCACAAGGGTAAGATATGCTTATGTGTGGATCAGAACGAAAGGTTTGGATTACATGATCTCAATGTCTCTGTAGATTTTTGTGGCAAATCATGGTCCCTGTGGTAAGCCCTACACAGATCTAAAAGAAGGAGAGGAAATTGTGAGGTAATTTGAGGTCAATCTTAGGGAACACTTAGGGAACACTTGAGTCTTAGGGAACACTTTGAATGAGCAGAGGTGTTCAAATGGGAAGACATTACATGTGTGTTGAGTGAGAAAGAGGGAAGAGAGGTTATCTTGAACAGAGATGAAGAAGGCTGCTGGATTGCTTTGTTGAACCATTGAAGAAAGAAGATTCTTCATTGAACCAGATGAAGAAAGAAGATTCATGTCAAAGGGAAGCAAACACGTGATTAAAAAGGAATGCCAAGGTCAGATTTTCCAGGGCCTGAATGCCAACCCAAGGAGATTCCAACTTTTCTTGAGTATACTGAGTAGCTGTTGAAGGTTTACAAGCCAAAGAGAGACAGGGTGACCATCCAGATTGAAGTTGGAGAACAGAAAACAGAATAGAGTAAGAAGCTATTAGTAGCCTGGGGACTAAGAACTCTAGGAATTTGGGTGGGAAGAGACAACCATAGGAATTGAAAGGGGAAAAAATCCAGATGTTGCTGGTACTGGTATTTTGGACAATATGCAAAAATATATTTGCATTTGTTACCATGTTGCTTAGGATATTCAGTCACAGCTTTTGAACCAAAAATATGTAACTGTTTTTCCAATACATAATGTATCTTGTAGCTATCTATAAGAGCTATTTTCAGGGACTAGCAGTTATTTATCTTCAAGCCTTAGCCCAAGAAATCCATATGGTATGTTTAAAGAGCAACCATCATAAACTATGATGATTTTAGGCTACTATTCCTTGTATGATGGGTTCTCCAATTTTCTGGGTACTTATCTACTTCCCAAAATACTCACTTTTGTCTCCTATTTAGAGAAAATATTCTTTCTTGGTTATCATTCTTGGTTCATCTGTTTATCCTGGATTAACAAGATTAGCTGTATGGCTAAAAATGAAGAACAGGCAAGAGAGGGCAAGCTGCTATAGTGTATATAAAACTCAGGTCAAAAATAAAACATCAGGGCTTAATAGCTATAAAAACCATTTCAACAGCAGAAAACTTGAGAATTCTATATCTAAGAAATTCTGACTTTTAGTTTGATACTTAAGTTTATTTTCTGAGGGAATAGTATTTTTTTTCTTTGCCTCGTTGAATGTCAGTTTTCTTTTTGTTTTGCAGTTAATAGGAGATAACAGAAATGTTTGAGTAGGATACTGTTTGCTGTCAGATAACCGAAATTGCTTAATATGAAAGCCATCTGTTGTCACTAGACCAGAATGAAATTCAATTTGCTTTCCTGAATTGAGGCAAGAATGGGTGTAGGAGTGGGAAGGGGGGGGGGGTATTTTTGACAGATAATTAATTTTTGACAGGCATTTGAAGTATTTAACTTAAATTTTCATTTTATAAATGTTTACCAAGATCATGTAATATGTGAAAGGATACCTTTCTGTCAGATTCAAATATTAATCCTCTTTTCTTACAGAAATGAGTATTTTGTCTCCTTATTTTACATCAAAGCACTAGAGTGACTTTTTTCTGTCATTCCCTAATGACTCCAAAAATATAAATCCATAATTTCATTTACAACATTTTCAACCATTTGACTGTAGACTATCTGATGCCTCATTTTCATGAACTAATGAATCCAACCAGGATTAAATTATGGATTTGGGACCTAACTCACAACTTCATAAACTTCACATTTTGAGCCTATCATCAATACTTATGGGAACCAGTCATTTCTTGTCCTGGAGATATAGAAGTTGCTTATGTAGCTGGTTCAGTGGCTGGCAAATGGAAAATTGTATATTGCTCTCTGAGGACCTACCTGCAGAGGGAAAGCAGAATAAATTGATGGTTGGAAGTCTAGGGAGTATGTCTTTGAGTGCTGTGGTTCACTCCTCCCAATGAACTGTGATTGCTTCTCTGGGCTCCCATGTTTTTCTTACTTGATGGTTTGCATGTACTAGGTAGGTGCACCTTCTTTCTCATTTTTGTATTCCCATAACTCTTAGTCCAGAGGCCCGTATGCGTGAATGAACCACTCTCCATATAGATACTTGAGTACAGACAAAAAAGCAAGAAGAGACTAGAAACAAAAGGAGCCTTCTTGAAAATTCATTATCTGGGGTGTAAGCAAGACGAAAGGCAGTGTTTTCAAAACACTGTGTCCGAGACTGTTTTGCAGGCACTGATAAAATGCTAATGTGCTGGAAGCTTTTGCTGTCTCTCTACCTTCTCTGTTGAAGTCATCATATCATTGCTTTGCCTCCTATGAACATGGTACTGTGTCCACTTATCACTTCCATTACCCAAAGCTCCAGATCACTGCCAAATTCAGAATGTCCTGGTTTTCTTTGCGTCTCAGCTTACCTTCATTTTCTCAGATTTCTTCCTCAATATTTGAACTCAGAGTATTTGATATGCCTCTCTCCATGTGTCTACACACACACACACTGGGGGCAGTCTCTCCCTGTTCTCCCTCATCTGGGTTGTTTTGCCAAATTTAGCTCTGCGGGAGCTTGTAAATTGTAAATTCATTATTAGCATTATAATAGGTAAATTGAAGACAATCTCTGTCTGAATTTATGATAGTGGTTGAGCTAGTTCTCTTTTTAAATTATAAACATATGTTTATATTTTTTTCATGAAGTGTGCTGTTATGGCAAGTGTGCCAATATTTCAGGTGGAATGGTAGTTTCACATAAAATCACAATACAGAGGCCTGGGAAAAGATGGGGCTCAAGTGCGGACTAAAAAAGATATTTAGGACCTTAAAAATTAAAATTAAAAATGCCCCCTAAGGGAATAGATTTGCTTTTTTTTTTTTAATTCCAGGTTTAGATCTCTTCCCTGAAGGCTGATGTGTATACATTCCACCAGTGAGAATAGATGGCAGATAACCTGTGGTTCCTGGCAGCCCATCAGTCACCTAGTTTGATGCCGTACTTGAACGAGGACCACCATTAATTACTAGTTAGATTGTTTCGGACCTTGCTTTCTTATGTAGCAGACATCAGAGTAAGTTTTTAATAAAGCTGTTTTTTCTCTGTTTTCATTGAGAAAAGGACA
Organism: Ursus americanus; assembly: GCF_024610735.1. Lineage (NCBI taxonomy): Eukaryota > Metazoa > Chordata > Mammalia > Carnivora > Ursidae > Ursus > Ursus americanus. Next base: position 49,693,021 of record NC_142134.1, read on the forward strand.
ACAGCACCTAGACATGTAGCTAAAAATACCAGATCTCATCTTTAGCTGTATCTTCTGGCCTGGGAGCTACCGCAGCCTTTTCGGAAGTGGGATTGAGGTGGTGGTCTCTGATACCCACCAAGGAGGCTGCTTCCTGCAGGGCCCATAGTTACCTCTCTCCTGTGGGAAACCAGTTCCCCTTTAAAACCCTTTGTGAGAAAGGTGTGGCATTGGCCTGGGGTAGACTGTGTTTCCGGATGGTAAGCCTGAAACGACCTACTAACAGGCCAAATCCGTCTGGAGGAGTTCATTCCATGCTAAGGGACTTAAGACAGCACCAGTTTCCTGCCCACTGAAAAAGCCAGTGTTTGCCTTATGTCTCCCTAGAGGGGTCCCCGTGTCGGATCCATCCAATAGGCCTAGACAGATGCTCTGCCCCATGGGCATCATCTTACCTATAAATAGCTCTTAGGGAGTATTGTTTCCATGGTCTTAAACATTGCGCTTAAAAACTGAGCATGCGTGTGGTCTAAATTACGTTTTCAGACACCTATAAGATTGTAAATATTTTCAAATTATTGCAAAGATCTTAGGGTTGTATAAATTGAACTGATTAGGTATTTTCAACAGTAGCTCTAGGCAAAGAGCCCACATTTTTTTGAGGGGAAATAGAACCCCAGATTGTCTTTCATTTGTTCCATGAATAAAAGTTGCACGCTGAGGAGCAGAAAGCTGCTGAGGAAATGTGGGGCCATTGTTAAAGTAAGAGGAAGAACAGGTGCGACTCTGACCAAGCATTAGCTATTTCAACTTGCGCAAGTCCTCACTGAACATCTACCTTGCAGAAGACCCAGTACAGAAAATGCAGAAAGAAACCAGGCTGCATTCTTGTCCTCCATGAAATTAGGATCTGGCCGAGAGAGAAGATGCTCGCTAAAACCACGGTGCAGGATAGAACAACTAGTAGGGGCCAAACGAGAGAGGTAGGAATTCCAAAATGTCATTTTCGAGGTTCATGTAGGATGAGTGGGCTTTTCAGTAAACCGAGCTATTGGGATGGCAGCAGTGGGTGATTCAGGAGGAGGTGGGAAGGCATGAGATGTATCCTGGGAATAGCAAATAGTCTATTTTGGCCAGAACAGAAGATACCTGTCACAGAGCAATGGAGGCAGGGATAAAAAGGCAAATTAGGGTCCTTTTTTAGAGGCTTTTGAAAACCAGGGTGGAGAAGTTGGAAAGAATTAGTGAGGAGTGTGGCTATGTTCCGAGTTGTACTTTTGAAAGAATTCGACAGCTGTGTGGAGAGGGGGATGTGTGAGGAGCAGAGAGATTGACTTTGGATCAAAGGGAGGGGGGCTGGGCGGTGATGATGGGAAGGCAAAGGAAAATGCACAGCAGAGAGATCCAACTGGACTCAGCGAAGGAGAGAGAATCTTGTCAAGCACCAAATGCTGCCAAATTAGACTGGGACACCCACTCCAACCAGCATTTAAGAAGTCACGATTCTTTACAGGAGCTCCAGCTCTAAGCTGCAGAGCCCCAGCAGAGCTGTGAGGACCAAAGCCCGGTTGCAAGAATGGTGGAATGATTGATTGCCTAGGCAGTGGAGGGAGATCTTTCTTTCAAGGAATTGTTTGATTAAGTGAAGAAAAAAGCAAATGATTCATGACTCTGGGAGCAGGATTGAGCAAAAGCATTTTGAGAAGAGGGAATGGCTGACCCTTGTGCTCTGATCATGTCATCTTACCCATATTTTTGTTTTTATAAGTCACTTGTTCAAAAACAGCTTTCTGGACATGCCCATAGAGTTTCTCTAGGCCTCACCAGGGCCCCAGGATTTCATTCTTTTTTTCTTTTTTTTTTTTAAGATTTTATTTATTTATTTTGAGAGAGGGCAAGAGAGAGAACGCAGGAGCGGGAGCCTGAGGGGCAGAGGGAGAGGGAGAAACAGGTTTCTGGCTGAGTGTGGAGCCAGACATGGGGCTCGATCCTAGGGCCCTGGGATCATGACCTGAGCCGAAGGTAGACATTGAAGCGACTGAGCCACGCACATGCCCTGTCAGAGTTTCATTCTTAAGAAACTCTCAGTGATGCTGCTGCTGCTGGAGAGGCTGGTACATTGTTAAAAGTTTCACAAATGAGGTGATAGAAGTAGTATCAACTAATTGAAAAGCCATATATAGAATACGGATGAGAGCAGAGTTCAGAAAGTTCCATTCTTCTTTTTTGTTGGTAGACTGTAAGCAGATCATTGTTTAACTTGACTTTTATATGCGAATTCAGGGAGGACAGTTTTGGGTAACTTCAATTTTTGCCACTAAGAGGTTTCTGCCTTACAGTTGTCTTTAGAATGTAAGGGTCTACATAGTGAATGAATTGACGCTTTGATATGGGTATGATGGTTTTCTTTCTTTGCCAAGTTCAAAGCCATGGTCTCAGCTGTGCCCTGTCCTTCTCAGTGCACTAAAGCTCCTCTTCAATGCTTACAACCACGCAGGAACTGGGGTGTGCCACCTCTGTTGTGGTTTCTCTGTCCTCATCAGGAATGCCCGTCATCCTTTGGATAACTGGCCTTTTGTTACCCACTTCAAGAAGTAGAATGCTTGTCCGGGAATGGCACCCCAGTGATTCTTTCAGTAACAGCCCCGGTGGCAGACTGTTTCATTTGCAGTGGTGACAGCTTATCTCTGAGCAGCCAGTATTAGACTCTCAGTGAGCACCTGTAACTGTGCAACATTTGATTGAGTCCTGAGAGACCGCCACTTTCTCCAGGGTCTTTGATTAGGAAACTCCCAAGGGACTCTAACAGAATGTTTTCATTTCAAAAAAGAAACCCATTACAACAAAGCTGTTAAGTAGTATCCCGCTGAGTAAAAACAGGTGACATTTGAGGTATTTGTTTAAAGTCTGAATTCGCCTCTGCATACTGTCAGACTAATTAGCGGGTTGAAAACCGTAGCAGGTGTGTTTGGCTAGAACTGCAGAGAGAGGAGTATTGCATTTAAAAGAAAGAGCTATTAAAGCACCAGAGGACGGGCCATTCTCATAAGTCTGCCATAGCTCGCTCTCAGTCCCCTTCACCAGGCATCACTAATCATCCCCACAGCGCACTTCTTGAACTCTGATATTCTAGAGGGTGTAAAATAGGTGGGCATTTGGCCCAGGGAAGCTAAAGGCTCAGAAAAGGACCCAGCGTAATTTCTCGCTTCCTCTAAACCTGGTTGGAGCTGGGTCAGAGGAGGTCAGTGATTAAAAATAACTGTGTTGCTATTTCAGTCACCAACATATAATAACATGCGATATGGCTTATTTTAGTGGTTGTATGGCTGGGTGTTTAAGAACCATTTCCGAAGTAAAGACAACTGTAAATTATGTGATTGACTTTTATCCTTGGCCAGTAGTCAAGCCTTGATTTTGTACACAGAAACCTTTTCTATGTTGTGAGCTGATTTTTAACTTCACCAGAATTCTATGTTATTCCCTATATCCTAAGATGGGTCTAGCCTCCAGTTTGAAGAAGCTATGCACTTCCAGTCTTTATTTCTGGGTTCTAGTTTTATATTTCAAGAACAAAAGAAAGGAGGAAGAGGAGGATAAAAACCTGTTCTCAGTTCTTACGAGCCTCCAGGTGTTGGTGATACTGATGCTGATGCTGAGGTCCCTGGACCGCTCGTTGAGCAGCGAGAGTCTGTGGTACAAAGAAATGTTACTGTACTTGGTTAGGATTCTAACTCCGTGAAGAGACATAAAAGTAATTTACACTTTGATCAATCCAGGCCACTGTAACCTTCAGAATAAATCAGTACCCGTCAGATTGATGAAAATCAAATGACTGATAACAATTTGTGCTTGTCTAGGGTTATAGTCAGTGGAACTTCATACATTACTAGTGAGAGTATGGACTGCAGACGATTCTTAGGGAAATAATCTGGTTATATCTGATAAAAGTTTAAACACAAATGCCCTACAGCCAGCTGCCCTTTTTAGGATCCTGTCCTACAGAATACAGTCATATAAATATATTTCAGTGCTGTTTGAGGTGGTAGGAAAAAAATGGAAGTCAGGATTCCCATTAATCGGAAGGTAGTTGAATACATTAGGATAGAGCTGTTGTGTAAAACAGTTGTCTCACAGCCGGACTGGCATAGCTCTGTGCTTATCTCTGGGACACCTGGCAGAGAGCAGAGCACGATGGACAAGCTGGTGATATATCATGTGCTGTATAGGGTTTGAAACTCCCCTGGTGGCACCCAAGACCAGCTTCTTTACTTAGTCTGTGGCTGTGTATAGATTGATGGCTTACTTGGTTTAACCTGTTATGTAGTCTGCCTTGGCTAATTGGGGCTACAAAAGACCCCTTGGAAACTTTTCCCCAGGCTTCCTTGAAATTAAGATTTATCATACATATCGTGGAGGTTCGAAATACACCTCCTAGGTGAATATGACAAAATGTCCCAGGAGACATGTCCTGGGGAACTGTTTCTGGAGGTTTCTCAGGCCCCTGTGCTTTCCTTTTTCTGCTGTATCATATGCTTTACTTTCAGGAAGCTCTTTGTGGATATATCCTCTAGAATCTCATGAGACTGTTCAGTCATCTGACCCCCTGTAACGGGTGTGTCCTTATAGTGGTTTGTTTTTCAAAAATGGGTCATCTCTGCTCTGTCCATGTATGTATGACATGTTAAGTGGAAAACCAAGCTGTAGAGAAGGAAATTTTTAGAGGAAATAAAACAAAAGTCCACATGTTCATGTTTGTCTAGAGAGAGGGATGTGAGCATGCATCAGTTAGTATTCCTTCCATTAAGAAAGTGGCATGAGGGGTGCCGGGTGCCTGAGTCGGTTGAACGTCTGACTTCAGCTCCGGTCATGATCTCAGGGCCCTGGGATTGAGACCTACGTTGGGTTCCCCAGGCAGTGGGGAGTCTGCTGACACCTCTCCCTCTGCCCCTCCCCCTGCTCATGCGCACGCTCTCTCTCTCTCAAATAAATAAATAAAATCTTCTAAAAAAAAAAAAAGTGGCATGAGATGAGAGAAGGTCAGCTTTCCTGTCATAGAGCTCTATTTGGCTTGTTATAAACATGCATTGATTTTTTTTTTGATAGAAAATATTGTCCACTGAATATGTATTTAAAAGTTTCTTAGACAGGGGCACCTGGGTGGCTCAGTCAAGTGTCAGACTCATGATTTCAGCTCAGTTGGTGATCTCTGGGTCCTGAGATTAAGCCCCACCTCTGGCTCAGGGCTCAGCGTGCAGTCTGCTTGAGATTCTCTCCCTCTCCCTCTCTCTCTGCTCCTCCCCTTGCTCGCACACACTCTAAATAAATAAATAAAACTTTAAAAAATAATAAAAAAAGAAAAGTTTATTCACCATGTAAATTTCTGCAGCAGGCCACATTTCCCACGTATCTCTTCAACAATGAATTTTCAGGAAACGTTTGGGTGGAGTCAGAGAGCCCCTAGGAGGTAACATAGGAGGGCAGGTGAATTGACAGACAAGTGCAGAAAGGTGGGTTAGGGGAAGGAGGTAGATAGGTTCGAATGTGCAGAAAGAAGTGATGGGTGGTGCCTGGATGGCTCAGTTGGTTAAGCATCCTGGGATCAAGTCCCACATCGGGCTCCCTGTGCCCTCTGCCTGCTTCTCCCTCTGCCTGCCGCTCTGCCTACTTGTGTGCCCTCTCTCTCTTTCTCTCTCTCTCAAATAAGTAAATCTTTAAAAAAAGGGGGGGGGGAAGTGATGGGAGCAAGGTTGAGGGGGAAGGAGCAGCAGGGAAGGAAAATGGAGACATGAAGCAGATTTGCTGGATTGTTTTCCATGGTTCTGCAAAAAGTACCACAGGTTTCCACCCTTGGTAGTGGAGACAAGACTCCCTGGCATGGTCTGCTGATTTTGGGAAACCTGTTATGTGACACTTCCATCCTGTGCAGGGGGACCCAGTAGAATGGTTCGGGCTGTTTTTAGATGTGAACTAACAAACGTCTGCCGAGTGACAGCATTTCAAGGAGGGCTAGTTTATTATTATTTTTTAAGATTTATTCATTTTATAGTGAGAGAGCATAAGTGGGAGGAGGGGCAGAGAGAGAGAATCCTCAAGCAGACGCCCCGCTGAGCACAGAGACCATCAGGTGGGGGGCTCAATCCCAGGACCCTGAGATCATGACCTGAGCTTAGAACAAGAGGCCAGAGTTTAACTGACTGAGCCACCCAGATGCCCCCTAGGAGGGCTAGTTGAGATTACAGATCTGGGGGGGGGGGGGGGGCCTGGAGCTGACATCAGAGGACACTCATGTTTTAGTGCATCCGATGGTTACATAAACATTTCCAACGGCTCCCACTGGAATCATTTTAGGAACTTACAAAACTGAGAAGTCTATTTTAAGCAATGTTTAAGTAGTTCATTGGCATCTTTTTATGTAGCTATTTTTTATTGAGTTATAATTCACATCCATAAATTCATTATTTTCAAGTATACATTTCAGTGTTTTTTCATGTATTCACAAAGTTATAGACCCATCACCTATGATTCCAGAATATCTTCATCAACCCAAAAAGAGACCCATATACGGAAGCATTCAATCCCCACTCCCCTCTTCCATGAGCCCCTGAGATCCATTAATCTACATTCTGTATCTATGGATTTGTCTACTCTGGATGTTTTATACAAATGGTATCACATAATATGTGGCCTTTTTTATCTGGCTCTTTTCACTTAACATACTTCAGGATTCATTGACATTGTAGCATGTATCAGCGTCTCATTCCTTTTTATGATTGAATAATATTCCATCATTTGAATGTACCCCATTTTATTTAACCGTTCATTAATTGATGGACATTTGGGTGGTTACTACTTTTTGGCTATTATGAATAATGCTACAATAAACATTTGTGTACAGGTTCTCATGTGAACATATGTTTTTAGTTCTCTTAGATATTTACTTAGGTATGGAGTTTCTGGGTCATGGTAGCTCAGTGCTTAACTTTTTTGAGGAATTGCCAATGTGTTTTTCTATGTAGCTATTTTTTTTAAACATTGTGTGTATGTTGTTTTTAACATGGGACCTACTGGGAGGCGGGTTGTATCTTTAGTAAATCTATGTAACTATTCTTGTGGCTTCATAGGGTCCCAAACATACCAGTGGATCCAGCTTTCCATTCAGCAAGTATTCACTGAGCACCTTTGTGTCACTGTTTGTGATACTGTGAATTGAGCAGTGAACAGAGTAGAGAATGTTTCCATTGTCACAGATCTTACAGGCTGAGGCAGGAGATGGCCCTTACATAAATCATCTCACAACTAAATATATAGTAAAACTGTCTTAAGTGCTCTGCAGGAAAAGTGCAAGTTGCTTATTTAGACTTGAGGGTAGTGGGAAAGGAGTGGACATCATGAAATGTCCCCTGAAAGCTGAAGATCAAGATCTGGAATTTATGTAGGAGTTTTCTAGGTGGGGATGGAGGAAAAGAGTGTTCCAGTCACAGAAATGTGCAGAGGATTTGAAGCAGGAGAGAGCATGTTGCTTTCACACAGAGGGCTTGGAGAGAGGGCCAGAGGCAGAGGCAGGAGGTGGTGGTAGAGAATAGGCAGGAGCTGCTCATCAAGGGCCTTCTAGATGCTTGGAGTTATTTTATGAGCCAAGAGGAGCCAGTTGAAGAGTTCTGAGCAAGGGGTGACCTAATCTTGTATATGTATGTGTGTGTGTGTATAAGGATATAGGGACTGATACATAATAATCCATAGTTGTACATGTATGTAAAATCATTATATGCAGTCACTATAGCTATGCTGTAGAAACTAAATTTGAAAGAGATTGAGGGTGAATGTGGGAAACTAGTGTCAGGCTAGCTGGGACATGGTGGTTACTTGAAGTAGGAGTGCTGGTGCTGGTGGAGGAGATAGTTTGGCAGAATTTGAGATGCTTAGGGCATAAAGTCGACAGGACATTTTTAGTAGTAAAAATTATTCCTGATTTTCAAAACAGTTTTTTTCCATAAAATCAGAAGATTTAAAAAGTGAAGAGATGAACAGTGAGGCATATGAGCATAATAAAACTGCCCAGATCACAATACATCATTAATGAGAAGAATTTAAGTTTCTTAGAATGTGTTGCTAAAAAAAAAAAACAACAACAACAAGGGATAACTGGGTGGCTCAGTCAGTTAAGTGACTGCCTTCAGTTCAGGTCATGATCCCAGGGTCCTGGGATCGAGTCCTGCATAGGGCTCCTTGCTCAGTGGGGAGCCTCCTTCTCCCTCTGCCTGAGCTCCCCCTGCTTGCTCACTCTCTCTCTCTCCCTCCCTCCCTCCCTCTCTCCCCCTCTCCCTGATGGATAAATAAAATCTTTAAAAAAATAAATAAAAATAAATAAATAAATAAAAAACAACAAGAAAACCCTACCCAAACTAATAAATAAATGTGACAAAATTACAAGATGACAAGGTCATTGTATGAAAGTTTAATTCATTTCTATATACTACCGTGGGGAATGGAGTAAAAATACCATTTACAATATAAGAAAAAGTTATTAAATATCAATAAATAAATCTGAGAAATACCCATACACTGTAAACTACAAAACATATCAGAGAAAAGTTAATGAAGATGTAAATAAATGAGAGGTACAGCTTGTCTATGAATTGAAAGACTCACCCCAAATCAAAATCCCAGGAATCCTCAAATCCCAAAAATTAATGATTTGATTCTTAAATTTATATGGAAGTGCAAAGAACTTAGAATAGCCAAAACAGTATTTAAAAAGAACAAAGTAGAGGACTTACCTAATCTCAAAACTTACCATAAAGTTAGAATAATCAAGATGGTGTATATTGTTATGAAGATATGCAAATTGATCAATAAAATAAATACAGTCTAGAAATCTATTTACTATAGCACCACGTTAATTTTAATTGGAAAAAGTCAAGTCTTTTTTTCACCTAAAGGAAAAACGCGTGGGTTTTTATTTTTCCTCAAATTTTTATTTAAATTCCAGTTAACATATGGTGTAATATTAGTTTCAGGTGTAGAATTTAGTGATTCATCACTTACATACAAACAGAATCTCAGGTGCATACTGTATGAGTCAATGTATATGAAATGCAAGACTAATCTATGGTGACTATATTTGCCTCTGGGGATGAAGGGACGGATGATAAAGGAGCATGAGGGATCTTTCTGGAGTTTTATATCTTGTGAGTGGTGGATTCACAGGTGTTTGCAATTTTCAAAACTCACTGAACGAAACACAGGATCTGTACATTTTTCTATACCTCGGTTAACAAAAGAAAACCTCGTAAGCGTGAGCCAGACAGTTGCCCTAAATAAGGGAGGCAGGCTGGTCCTGACGCAGCAGGAAACCATGACCGCAGTGATAGAATGGTGAGCCTCCTGGAAGGAGGCGGCCACTGCTCTGGTCCAGCCACAGGCGGGAATTGATGGACCTGAGCTTTCCGGATAAGCGGATGTCTTTGTTTTCATGCCAAATCTCAGTTGTAGAACTATAGGACAGTGAGTTTTTAAAAACTTAAGTATTGCGATTGGAGGAGTGTTTACTAATAGAGGATAGAATCAGAAGAGAATAAATGACAGTGAAGGGCTCTAGCTACTATTGAACAGTATTTTTCTAATTTAAAGTACTGCAAAGTTTAGCACCATTATTTACTGTGTCTGTTCATTTTGGTTATGGTGGATCAGAGCAGCACTTGGCTAGCTGTCTTTGTTGAGTACTTACTATATTGTAGCTACTGGGGTAAGCCATTAAAGGGCAGAGTGCTCTCATTTATTCTTTATTCTTTATAACCACTAATTTTGAGGAAGGCACTGCTACCCAGTAACAGCCGACATCTAAAACCAGGGCTTTTTTTTACTCTTTTCTCATGCCCTGACCCTCTCAGGCTCAGGGAACAACATCAAGGAGCAGGTTTATTCCTGGGATCAGTTTGGTAAACTCTGCAGGGATTCGAGTTTTGTGTGTTAGAATACTCTGGTCACTTTTGGATGCCTGTGGTTCCGATCCCTGACCTATAACGTATGATAACGTAAAAGTTACAGGTATAGATATTGTATTGGAAATATTTTAGTGTTAGCGCTTTAACTTGGAATTATTATTTTTTTAACTTAATGAAGTTGTTTCACCAAAATGTACTGTAGGATATTCATTGTTGCACTTACTCATTTGGTTCACAAGCATTGGAGTGTCTTTGGTGCTAGGAGTACTGTGAGGTTCTATGAGAAAATGAGTAAGACCCAGCCCTGTGTTCAGAGAATTTTGAAACTCAAAAAGATTGCATTTACATTAAAATAATTTATAATACTGTAAGACTGGGCTGTATGTCATTAATGTTAGATACACTGTTTAACATTTTGGAGATAATTACCATTGTGATTTACTTCAGAGGGCTTAGGCTTCAACTTTTCTAATATCAAAAGAAACTGACTCTAAGCACCTATAAATTATTCATCCTACAAATATTTACTGAGTAGCTACTTTGTGCCAGGGACCGTGCTTTTCCAGGGAATGTAGTATTGAACAGAGCACATACTAGCTTTGCCCTCATGAAATTTACTGTCAGGATCATTTGTGGACCAACCTTGACTTATTCCTTTTCCTTTCTACCTCACGTTATGGGCCTTACTATTTTTTATTTTATCTTTTAATGTCTATTGGTATATTCAGTATTACGCCACAGACACCTAGTAGGGAAGGAAAAAAGGCGTACCAAGCAACGTTACTGCTGTGACCCAGTAATAAAACACTAATAAATGACCCCTCTGTCATAACTTAATAGTAGCCTCTTCTTTCATTTCTTCTCTGTAAACCAAATATGGAAACTTATGCAATTTTGCATTATTCTAAAACTAAAGGCGCAGATTCCTTACCTGTTTATGTGTTAAATTTCTCCTAACCAATTTGAAATCTCTTTCTCCCATGCTTGTAAATCCTTTTTTTTATATATATAACATTGCTATTGTTACGGCTTCTGAAATGTTTTTTAAGCTTGTCACTCCCTTTTCACTCATTTTTGTGGCTTTCTCCTCTAGCCGTGGCCTGTAATTCTGTGTACTGCAGACCACCCTTGTAGCACCAGCGAGATTACCCTCTGTTAGTAATGCTTCGTTGTGGGATCTAAAATGTGCATTGGTTGTTTCTAATTCTTTGTATAATTTTATACATCTTTGCTGTCATAATTAATTTTTAAACCTGTAAAAATTGCTGATAGTTAATTTTTTTGAGTCTGTCCATTTAAAATGATCATTTCCTCAAAAGCAGGCTTTTGGGAAGTAGTAAAAATGTTGTTAAAAATGTCACCTTTTCTCTTTCCAGTTTTGAGAAATGGTGCTTGGGAAATTGTGCACTGGGAAAAGGTATGCATTGATTTTTATTTTGTTCCAGAAGAAGTGCATAGATGTGTACTCTAATCGATGTAATTTTTATATATAATATAAGCAAATGTCAAGAATTCTAATATGAAAGCTATTTAGTAATTAATGTTGTAAACATACATGGGGTCTTCCAATTAGTCACTTCCATTTAATAATTCTGAGATATACTAGAAAGACTTAAAAAGTAATATTTGGAACTCTTTGTTTTTCATAGTATAATTTTGAGTACTGTTTTCATAGATTTCATTCAACCATGAACTGTTTCATGTTGAAACTTTTTGCTTTAATCACCTACTGTCCAAGTAAAAACAAAAATTAGAGTTCTGATAGTTCATTTGCTAATTTGTTTTCAAATTCCCGTATTATAACTACACCCTGCTAATTCCTTTAAAAAAAAAAAAAGGCTTAATAAGTAAGCATCATTTTCTGATGAGCTGGAAATCAGTTTCATAATATCAAGAGGTGTTAACATGCTCACAGGACGGGTAACATGGTTAGTGAGCTGAGTCATAATTTCACAAGTGTTATCTAGGTGCTTTTCAGACCTCAGTTTCAAAAGGTAAGCAATTGTTACTAGTTCTCCCTTAGTTCTGGAAGACCATTAACTCTGGTCATTCACAAGCGAATATTTGTAACTTGGTGAGACTTTTGGAGGCAAGGCCACTCTCCCCGGGGGATTTTGTTTTCTGAGATTGCCTGAACAGCGAGATTATAAAACAGTACTTGCCCTCCAATATTTCCTAGCAGGTTAAAGGCCATGCCCTTGATTCTGCCCTGTGATGTTCACAGTTACCTTGTATCCCTGCAGGGAATAAGATTCCCTCTCAGTTAATTGTATTTTTGTTGATTTTAAATCAGTGGCCAAATAGATTGACATCCCCCTTTCTGGATGTTTGGGAACTCACTACTCTCTCTCTCTCTCTCTGGTCTTTGACATAAAAGTAACAAAGAGGACAGTACCTTGATTGTGCTTTCCTTATTTCTGTGTTAGTCACCTCTCAGAGAAGCAGGTAAAAAATGAGAAAGCTCAAAAAACTGTCTCAAAAGAAGTTTCCTTTATGCTCTTCTTTGGCACTTGTGGATTTAAATATTTTAGAAGACTGGTGGGATAGAATCAAGTATGATGAATTGTATTATAAATGTATTTCATTGACTAGGCTTGTTTGGGTAATTAGCATAAACACATATCCTAATAAATTAATATATCAATTTCTTACCATCTTACCCAGGGTGCTTGTTCAGAAAATAAAACAGTCATAAAGTCAGGAGATAAGCATCCACAACGTCACTCTAAAATTAACTTGTTAGAATATCTTATTTTCCTAATGTCTTTTTTTTTCATTATTTAAAGATTGAGTAAATAACTCTTCTAATTTTTCACAGACAAAAAAAATATTACCAGCCCATGGTTACCCATAATGCTAGCATCCTCAGTGGTCTTGGAGATCTGTGCCACACCTTATCTGGGCACCCCACTTTGAGAGGCAGAGGGCTAAAATTTAAAGTGTTGCCAAAAGTCACCCAGCCAAAATGAGCTGATGTTACTTAACAATTTGAATTAGATACTTAATTAACTAGAATAATAAAAGTTGGTTCAATGATGAATTCAAGATAAATATTCAAAAATTGACAGGGTGGGGGAATGGGATAGACCGGTGATGGGTAGTAAGGAGGGCACATATTGCATGGTGCACTGGGTGTTATACACAACTAATGAATCATCGAGCCTTACATCGGAAACCGGGGATGTACTGTATGGTGACTAACATGATATAATAAAAAATGATTAAAAAAAAAAAATTCAAAAAAAATTGACAGCATTCTTTTGCTGGCAATATCAAGTTAGAAAAATGTAGTGAAAGAGAGATGTCATTCCTTGTGGCATGCAAGATGCTTACAAATAAATTTAAAATATGTATGTGACCTTTGTAAAGAAAACATCAAAACTTTAGGTGTTCAAGATTCACATAAGAGGGCAAATATATCCTATTCCTAGAAAAACAAAATATCAATTGTTCCAAAGTCTTGGTATAATATAATCCCATGGAAATTATTATTTTTTCCTCAAGAGTTGACTAAATTATTCATCTTAATTTCAAAAATTAACAGTTGAGAAAATAGAATATTTTGGAAAAATGAACGGTATGCAGGGATGAGTAAAATGGAGAGCAAAAGTTATTTAAATTGTGTGGATCTGTTGCAAAAGTAGGCATGGATAAATAGAGTAAAAATAGAATAGAAAAAAGGGGACTAGGGTACCCTGAAAAAAAGCCCATTTAATATGTGATAAAGGAGAGAAAATCATTGATAAAAGAATTATTTAATAAATGATGTTGGGATCACAGAATTGCAGTTTCAGGAAATAATGCAGTTTATATCTAAGTCACATCCATGCTAAAATAAATTCCAACTGGCTTAAAGTTAAATGTGAAAACATTGTTTTTGAAAAACCTGCTAATAGAATAAAGACTTTAATAAATATTTGGAGAAGAGCAAGATCTCCAGGTCTCTGGAATTTGATCATATAAAATTTAAAACAAATACACAACGAAAACTACCGCAAATAAGTAGGCACCATATGGAAAATAGTTGTACCAAATATGACAAAAGATTGAAATAAAAGTTGGCAGTAAGAAGAAGATACATAATAAGCAACCAGACTCAGTATAATATTCAACCTCGTAATGCAAGTGGCAAATTTAAACAACATTGATGTCTCACTGGCTATATGTATACTTTACTTATACTTCAGAATTTTTGTTTTTATGAACTATTTCATTCACATACTAATGTAGATTAGCAGTTTAGGTCTTCATCTTGAAAACCATAAAAAGGGGATTCTGGGAATTTATCCCAAGAAGATAATCATAATGTAGGGGGAAAAACCTGTACATGTATAAAAATGTTTACTGTAACATTATTTATAATAATGAACAGTTAGACTATATGGATATCTAACAATAAGGAAAGCATTTTTTTAATTATGACATTCTACATTTTGGCATATTTTGTGATACATGAAAGCTGTATATTGTGGCATCACAGAAAAGTTTATGTATTGAGTATATGTGCCAAGCAGGGAGCTCATAGCAGCAAGCAAGATATATGAAGTTTCCTGTTTCATAAAATATAAACATAGGTGAAAAGAACAGAGCCATGTACACTAAGACATCAGCTATGTAAAAATGGTTTCTTTGACACCAAGTGGACAGGCATGAAAGCAGGCTTGCTTGTTGGGTTAGCCAGATTTTGGGGCAAGTCTTTTCTTTTAGCTTATGTCACATTTTGTGCAATTAAAAATAAAATCAATAAACCAAAACCAAGAGTCTGAGCCTCGTGCCAAGGTAATACGATAAACCTTAGTGCAAGTGGGCTTTAGTTCAAGACTTGCTTTCTTTGTTTTTCTCAATGTGCGGCTGCTGTGGCTGCCTTTTAATGGTCCTCAGAGGACCTACAAATGTGCACTGGGTACAAACAGCCATTCACTGATGGGCCGACTTCAGCTCCCAGACAGGAACAGTTCATCCCTCCGGTTTGCCCTGAAGCCTTTTCTCTGTCTGCTTTTCAAAGAAAGTATTGCAATTACAAAGCCCCATGCAAAGCACTGCATCTACACTCTTGACTTGCAAGCTGCTGTCTTCATTGCCCTTACCACAAAGTCCAGTTCTTCAAGTTGAGATACAGCTGAGACTGTTCCCAGGCTTTAGGGATAGTTGCAGGTGGAGAATTGAGGAGGAATCCACACATTGTCCTGGCTTTATAGGGAAGCATGGAGTGATGGGCTGTATGCAAGTGTACAGGGCAGTCTCTAAAGCTGCTTTAATGCATGCAGTTTCCACTATGAAATGTATTTCTTTGGATTAAAAATTCATATCGTCAAAAATTCCTTAGTAAAAAAATGAATATGCCGGGGCCTACAATTGTACAAAGATTTTAAATCAGTCTATTAGCTTAGCCTTTTACATAATCCTCAGTTGTAGGTACTAATGTCAGTCACTTCAGAAGGCTCCAGGTAGTAGCCTAAAGCCCTAAATATCTCCTTAACTTCAGTATTTGGGAAGCTAAAGCTGATTTGTTGTATTGTTCCTCCAGTGAGAATACATGCTCAAGGAATTTTTGCTGTCTTGACTTTCCCTTCTGTCTGTTATTCTTACATACAAACTGGGCTGGAAGAGGTGAATCCATTTTAGGAGCTCAGAATGGAAAAGAGAGAGGTGCTTGGATATGTTTGAGAAGTGATCTAAAACCTAGGTATCACAAGCAGGGAGCAGGTCTGTTCCCTGCTCTCCTCCCTCTACTGCAAGAACTACTTTAGCTCTCAGTGAACCCTTGGTTTTCCCAGGCCACTGAGTCACAACACTATACCTTATAAGGTGTTAATGGTTTGTTTTCCTCTTCAGTTTAAGGACTACAAGCCTTGCTTTTGTCTTAACAATGAATAAAGATGTGGGAAAGCAGTACGATCAATTTGGGATTTTTAAATGCTAACCAGTAAACTCTTCCACTGTAATGTAGACAAATATCCCAATTTTATGAAATATCTAGTCTAATTGGAGAACAAACATTAACACACAAAAGGAGATTAAAGAACATTTAAATGGTAGCCTGGGCAGCACATTCTAAATGCTCCAGTAACCTGATACTTCTTGATCTTGGGTGCTGTCAGAGGACTATCCCAACACATTAAGGGCCAATTTACACCCATACTTGCTGGGTTGTTGTTTTTTGTTTGTTTGTTTTTAATTTCCCAATTTGCCCTTTTTTGAGGGAGGGGATGTGTGATTCCAAGGTCCCTGGAAATTTGTCAATTTCAAATCATCCAGATTTCAGCTAAAATGTCTTGGGAATCAGAGCTTCCCTACCTGGGTAACCAACATACATACCATAGACTAGAAGACCCCCTCCAACCTTCCCCAACTGTTCCTGCCCCAGTAGACCACCGTGGGCTGCCTCTGAAATAATTTTTTTATTGTAATTCCCACCGAGGACACAATTCTCTCCTTTTCCCCAATAAAATGTTATTTTGGGGTTCAGAGAAAAGTAAGGAGAGGAAAGAACAAAAAGACTTTCACACAAAAAAAGGTTTTTCTTTTCTTGATTAAGTATTGAAACTTATTTGTAGGTTTATTTGGCTACTAAGAGAGAGGGCACTTTGATGATATAATGGGAGTGGTTATCAGTGTAACTTGGTCAAGTTACTTAGTTGGAGTCCTATTGTTTGCTAAAAGCTCTGTGACAAGCCTATCACTTGAATCACTTCTAAAAAGTTTCTGACCTTACTGTATCTTTGTCTTTAGGCCATGCCCACAAAAATGCTGCCAGGTGGCAAAACCAGGAAAAGATTAAGCTTTTTTAAAATTTATTTATTTAAAATACAGTATCGTTTTACTATATTTACTTATGCACAATCAGGTTTTGCAGACAGAGGATTGAGTGTAAGCTCTTCCTGTCACTGTGATCTTAGGCAGATAAATTAGAGCGAAGATTCATTTCTTTCTCCATAAACTGTGAATTATAACTAACACCTATTTCATAAGGTCATCATGTGGAGTACTGATCATATGTATGAAAATTGGTTTTTCCGGTTGCATCGAGGTTTCCTTAAACAGTAAAAATCGCACTGGGTAAATTCCTCCTTTTTATTTTTATGTCATGGACAGAGAATATGAGAAGTTGAGATGTCGTTTAAGTGGGAAAAATGGGTGAATTTATTAAGATAAGTCATGTAGTTGATAAAAAGCAAAGATACAGTGTTCATAACGTAAAGGGCTGCTCCATCCTTGGCCTTACTCCTAAATAATTTTATGCCATTTTGTGTAGATAAGTGGTTCTTGTTTGCCAGTAACCATTTTTTATTGTATTTGCTTAAGTACAGTGGGTTGTATATTTGTAACTATCTTTCAATGCAGATAATTAACCAATTCCCAGTTTTCTTTCAGGTAAATGTTGGAGATATAGTTATAATAAAAGGCAAAGAGTATATACCTGCTGACACTGTACTTCTCTCATCAAGGTAGAGATACCTACTGATGCTCAAACAGTGTAGAGGATGGTTTCTCTACCCTGCATTGACCTTGTGATTTCTCCAAGGAAATAAGGAATAAACGAAGAATTTTAAACCTCTCTAATGATTTTGAATTAAACATTAAAAAAATCGATTGGACTTAATGGGCTCTTTCATGCTTGCCATGTAG
Organism: Ursus americanus; assembly: GCF_024610735.1. Lineage (NCBI taxonomy): Eukaryota > Metazoa > Chordata > Mammalia > Carnivora > Ursidae > Ursus > Ursus americanus. The sequence goes on from NC_142134.1 coordinate 49,710,573, forward strand.
AATAAGCAATAGGTCCTATACTGTGTAATTCAAAAGTTATAATTACAGTTAGGAGTCTACTCTCTCTGGATATGTCCAAATCCTTTTCTGCGGACCACTAACTCCTAAGATTTCCTGTCATTTCTTTTAAATAATACATGAATTGGGTTCTGTTGATTTTATCTTGCAATCCTCGTTCATGATAAATTTCTTTATGATGCATTCGTATATCCCTCCAAAGTTCCTTGATTTTCATGGTGCATTAGTACAAGAAAATGGATAAATGATTTCTTTTTTGTCGTCATACCTTTTGAAATGCCATACTCTTCCAACAACAACAACAAAAAATTATTTTGCTCTTTAAGTTCTTTCTACAACTGAATTTTAGATAATTTTTGTTTTATTCATCTTTAAGATTGTCATGAGTTAGTATTCAGAACATATGGCACTGTTACCCTTTAAAGAATGTGACTTTCAAATGGTTTGGGGTTTAAAAACTGTAACACTAGTCCTAATATAAATTAAGAAAAATGTTTTTTTAATATCTTAGAGGTTGTTTATCATCATTTCCTTGGACAGTTTTATTTGTAAAATCCACATGTAAATATGGACAGTGCCCTTTTTTCAAAATCTGTTTAATCAGGTCATTATTTAAAGTGACTGGATTTATAACAAGTTAGTGAAACTTAACTGAGCAAATAAGAGTTATCTAAAACTGATGTAGGGATGCCTGGGTGGCTCAGTTGTTAAGCGTCTGCCTTCGGCTCAGGTCATGATCCCAGAGTCCTGGGATCAAGCCCCGCATTGGGCTCCCTGCTCAGCAGGAAGCCTGCTTCTCCCTCTCCCACTCCCCCTGCTTGTGTTCCCTCTCTCGCTGTGTCTCTCTCTGTCAAATAAATAAATGCTTTTAAAAAAAATAAATAATAAAAATAAAAAATAACACTGAAGTAGAGGTGCTGCTCCACACGTGGCTGTGTGAGAATGAGCTTAACAGTGAACTTCTTGTCATTATCTCACATCAATACTAGAGAAAGCTTTGCTCAGGAGAAGACAGAAAACCAGGGTTCTTCTTATCCTAGGTTCATGATTTTGAACAAAATAGTTAATCTTTCAGGCCTTGATTTCACATCTTTTAACATGAGGAAGATGGAGTAAATGATCGAGCTCTAATATTTCCTGATTCTCCTTTTTATTTAAATTCAGTTATCTTTCAAGTTTTAGGAATGACTAGCCGATAGAACAATGTGCACTTGGTGGTACTAAGTAAACGGTTGATAAGTGTAGTAGATGACTGACCATCTAAATGTCATGTGACAGAATTCAAAATGATAGTAAAGCGCTCCAGCAATTTAAGAAAGGAATGCTGTTTTCCTGATTAAACCTATCACAGACAGAACTTATCATAGAGAGTATCATGTATGTGAACCATAATGGTATTTATTTTTTGTATGCTCAGAAGTATGAAGATAGTTGACTACATTGCTCTGACTTTATACTTAATTCTGAAGTGAAAGTTTAAAAAAGATTTTTCATCTACCTCTATCCAGCCCCAAAAACTCCCAGAAAACTTGATGCTTAAATTTCTTGAAGTTTAGAGCATTTTTACAGCACTTATTTTCTCAACATTAAAAACACTCACTGGTGGCTTATAGATATTGTAGTGTAGCTGTAGATACGGTAGATCGAAATAGTGTCTATATCTTTTTTTTTTTTTTGAGATTTTAGTTTTAAGTAATCTCTACATCCAACGTGGGGCTCGAACTCACAACCCCAAGATCAAGAGTCACACGTTCTACCTATTGAGCTGGCCAGGTGCCCCAGTAGTTTCTGTAACTTAATATAACATCCACAGAGATTAACTTGCTCCAAAGATTATCTGATTCATTGCATTTAGTTAGTAGGATTCAAAGTAAAGTATAAAGCCTCTACAGTTACATATTTCTATCCCGGTGGCAAAATACCACCTTTTAGGGTTTTTTTTTTTTTTTTCCTCAAAAGGTTTTGCATTACTCTTGTGAACCTACATTAGCCTTAAAAAATAGGTAGAAGTTTTGTGATGCCTGGGTGGCTCAGTCTGTCAATCATCCAAGATCTCAGCTTAGGTCTTGATCTCAGGGTTGAGAGTTTGAGCTCCATGTTGGGTTCCACACTGGGCATGGAGCCTACTTAACCAAAAAACCCAAAGAAATAGGTCATCATTTAAGAGAAAGTGGAATCTTGACTTTGTCTTATTTTTTGCCATTTAACTTTAGCTAATGACTAGGTCAAGATTGAGACGCTTAATCCCTAATCTAATACGTTCATTATGCCACACTGTCTACTATCAAAGTAAGGACATGGTGATTCTCACCTGCAGGTGAGCACCATTTAACAGTAAGCATAAGCAACAGTTTATAGTATTTTAATTTCCAAATATTTTTCAATTAATCACTAATAGTGCTCCCTCTTTGAGGTGGTTTGAAATTAAAGCATGAACATTATTGAAAGTTAGTGTGTTTCATTGATTTTCACTTTGACAAGAAGAAGCTGAGATTTTAGTACATAACAAACAAATACATGTATATGAGTTTAGAAAGTATAAAACAGAGTAAAATAACTCAAGCTGTTAATTCAAGTCCACACAGGTTGCTGGCATGTCTGTTATATCCTCTGAAAAACTTTCCCTGGATTCAAAGGCTTACCCTTCTGAGACAATGCATCACCAAGAGTAGTTAATTATTGAACAGCTCAAAATACTGCAATTATGCCTTCTAACATCCTAAGATCTATATCTTTATAGCTTTGCATTAAATTTAATGATATGTATGCAATTAACTTTGAAAATGTTTTGGAATCAGAAAATATCTATTACTTTTTTTTTAGTGTGTGGGTAGGGGCAGGGAGGACTAGTACGGTATACTTGATTTCTCAAAAGCCTAAAACATGTTTTCCACAATTCTTTCCTTCTGGGGTAGAAGTAGGCATACAAGAGATGGCATGAGAGTAAGGAATTGGAGAAAGGAAAATCTATATTAAAAAAAAAAGCTCTCTATATAAAATTATGTTTTTATTTGATAAGAGAGTCTTGGCAAATGAACTTTAAAACAATCAAAAGTTTCTACATTAAAAATTAAATATTGGGCTTAAAAGTAAGTAATCCTTGAATATGTCATGTTTTCTTGTGCCTTTAGACCTGATCAAAATAAATTTTGAAAAAATTGGCATTAGACATTTTTATTAACATGTATTATTTTCTATAATAATTTCAAACCTTCTGTCTCTTTTGTCCATTTGTTTGGTTTTTCTTTTTTCTGTTTTTCATTTTTTTTCTGTTTTAATTATTTTAAACTGGGACCTGTAGGTGGCAGTAGGGGAAATAGTGAAAGTGACCAATGGGGAACATCTCCCAGCAGATCTCATCAGCCTGTCCTCAAGGTTAGAACCGCTGAGTCGTACAGGATGTGTGTATGTGGATCCTCACCCTACAACAGAGAACAATTACACCCAGAGATGGTTGACTTCAATGTCTCTTCCTTAAAAACAAAAATTTTTATACTTCTTGGAGATAGACATTTCACTAATACCTTAAAGGCCTTTTATGAATACAGTTTGTCCCTCAAGGGGGCAGATTGAGCTCCTGTTGTTACCAATAGGAGTCTATGAGGCATGACTGTAAAGGTAGACTTTAATTTCCTATACATCATAAACATATATTTGTATTTAATAACGTGCCTAAATACTAAGGCTGAATATAATACCTCTCCAGGATACTGTTTTGAACAGTGTGAAGCTTTTCATGAAATGAGGTTATTGAGAAATTTTGTCTTATTCTTATGATTGAAATTTTCTATAAGTTCTATGGAATCCCTTCCGCAATGATGACTGTAATCTGGGCTTATCTAGGGTTTACGGAGGACCCCCTGCACAGAGCTGGATGTTGTCCATTTTGTACCGCATGCTTCGGGATCCATTTTTATCCCACTTGTAACTAGTAACAAAGTGCATGTGACTGTGGTAAAAGTTCGGCTGTCTACTAGTGTCTGTATTGTGATATGCATCTTGTTTCATTTTTCCACTTACTAATCAAAAAGCCTGCTTTGCCTCTCTGACTGTAGTTTGCGTTTAGGATGTCACCATAATTTGCTGAAATATTTATCTAGCATGAGTCCTTATGTAAAACCTCTTGCTGCTTTTTCATAGCACTATTAAGAACTGCTTCAGTAACAGCTGTCTTAAGGGATTAAGAATGTTCTGAATGTGGATGCATTTTATTTGCCCCACTTCAAATAGAAGTCAGCCATTTGACTTTTTAACTGCCTAGCCGTTTAAAGTCTCCGTTTAAAGGATCAGCCTTTATGGGAGGGGGCGGAAAAAGTCCATAGAGTAAATTGAAGAACTTGCAAAGTTACTTTAAAATGAATCTGTAAAATATTTGATCAATGACCATATGTTTCAGCAACTTTCACAAATCTGCAGGTCACAAAACTAAGCTACATGCCCATTTCTGAAACTTGGAATTAGTCTGTTTTGCACATGTACAAATTGAAAGTTGATTAGAAGATTCCAGGTGTTTGGAACTGACAGAATGTTTCCTTTCTAACTCTGAAGACATATGCTTATCTGAGATCACATTTATAGTTACTTATATGACATTAATTGGGTTTATTGTATAACTAAGTGTTCATGAGATTGATATCACTTCAGAACACTTTTCCTGATACTCGAGGATCCAATTATACAAGTAGATGGCAAACTCACCTGTCTGTAATTGCTGGGCACGTTAAAGTCAGTTTGTGAAGGGGAAGGACATAAACAGTCCAGGGTGTGCCACCTGTGACAGAACTGAGGCAGACCCCTGCCACCAGCCCCTGCTTGCCAGACTTCCCAAAAACACCCTGGTGGGGCCTCATGAAGTGGATCTTCTAGGTTCAGCTCAAGGAGTAAGATGGCCAAGTTGGCTGGCTTTAGTTTCAGGGTTTTCTCCCACGAGAATCTCTGAAATGACCTTAAGAAATAGAACAGGAACAGAAAGAAAAAAACAGAAGGAGAAGAGTGTCTATCTACTTTCATCGTAAAATCTGCCTATACGGTTTTTTAAAGTAGCCTTAAAATGTAAATATTGTGATTCATGCGATCCTATTCATCTCTTCTTAAAAGGTAGTAAATGCAAGTTTGCGGAAGCAGCAATCTGGAGCTCTCTAATCAAACACTTTCCTGAACCAATTTATACATGGGCTGCAAGCATGAAATCTCACTTGATATTTCTGAGCTGAAGATAAATCTGGACACAAACTACTTTACATTTCAGATAGAGTCTGTGTTGTGTCTGTCTGGATGGGCAATTTAAGTATCCTATGACAGATCTAATCATTTACATGATCTTGAAGATCAGTACTGATTGTCGTCAGGAAATGGCTTTTTGGTCGTTCTAGCTGAAAAGCTGATCTATGGATCAGTCATGCATGGGTTCTGCCTCCCAGCATTTAGCAGTTAGAATGAAAATCATCAAGAAACTAGACCAGCTAGAGCTTTGTTTAGAACAAAAGGCTTCAGTGAGTCTGAGCATTGAAATAAGTTATTATTATGCTTTCCTCCCCCCACTAAATCTTTTTGCTTTTCAATTTTAAACAACAGTGAGCCCCAGGCCATGTGCTATATTGAGACGTCCAACTTAGATGGTGAGACAAACCTGAAAATTAGGCAGGTAAGATCTAATTCAGGTTTATATAATGTTTGCTGATTTATTACATGGAATCAAGAGCTTTATTTCTGTCATTGTCTTGAACTGATGTAATTCTAATTGCAAATACTTTCTCATTGAGCCTCTATGAGGATACCTCAAATATAATGGAAGACTCAGATTTACTTGCCTGATTAACTATGGTCCATCATCTAGATACTATTTGTAATATTTTTAGTATTTGATGTAATAGCCAACACTGATAATAATACTAGTAGTTCTAAGTGCTTTGACAGGGGTTCACTTGTTTATTTTCCCTATTCCCCTGGACAAAATCATGGTTTGGCTTTGCCGTATTGAAAAGACAGAGTTTCCATTGTTTGTTCTAAAAGTCTCACTAATCTCAGGGAATAGTTTTAGATTTCTATATTTGCTTCCCATACCATTCCTGATAGAAAGCAGCAGTCATTTAAAGGGACTTTTAAAAAATGTACTCTCTTGGGTTCTAGGTGAATGATGGCAATGACATTGGGAAGGTTGGGATGTGGGAGAAATAGGTCATCATAGCATCCAAACTCAGACTGCCCCGGGAAGCAAGGGTCTGTCCACTTCCTGCTAATGGAATCCAGTTGGCCAGAGGGAAGAACTATTTCTGAGTTTTCCTTCTCTGTGAACTAAAAGAACAGAAACGTACTGACTCTTCTTTGGACATAGATTCTATTTATTTTTCATTCCCTTTTTTGAGATTCAGCAGACAGACTGTATAGTGCTAAATATTAATTTTATTTTTGGAAGCAAACAGTTCTTTGAGGACTTCAAAATATCTTTTCAGACAAGTTATAGTCTCAAATATGTTTTCGAACTTTCACAAAAGCTGCCCTACTCTTGTGTTCAAGCAGAGAGGAAGGTATCCCCTTAATTATGATTTGGCAAAGAGTGTTGTATAAGGGGGGAGACTTGCTTATAAAACTGTGGAATCTCTTAGATCTTAAGGCCTAGATGAATTCAGAATCCCCCCTCCCTCCCACATGCAACTCATTTAATTTTTTGCTTATTTAAAATTTTCTAAACAGGGCTTACCAGCAACATCAGATATAAAAGACATTGACAGTTTGATGAGAATTTCTGGCAGAATCGAGTGTGAAAGTCCAAACAGACATCTGTATGATTTTGTTGGAAACATAAGGCTTGATGGACATAGGTATGTAAAATTGGTCTTCATAAAAGCACAGAACTCACTGTGTCTCAAGCATATTGCCCTGTTTTCCAAGCCTGGCTTTTCCAAGCCTGGGTGTTTTCCAAGCCTGGGTGCATATTCTTTTCTCATGCTCTAAGTTTGAGTGCTCAAAACCTCTTTCTTAAGGATTTGTATGTTACTTTCCACCAAGAGTCTTTTTGCAGAAATGTTAGCTCTTAACAGTATGCGTATGGTACCGCTGATGTTTGCAGGGACATGCCAGGCTTCTGGCGCATTGTTTTGTGGCTTATTCTTTGGCCAGAATACTTATTTATAGGCCTATCTGCAGTCTCCATGGCTTGGGTCCTTACCTGTGATCTATAGGTGCCTCAAGGAGTTTAGACTCTACCCCCAAGGAGTTCATTGTACTGGATAATTTCTTGTCTTCTTTTCTGTATCATTTCATATGCTCTTTTCTAGGCCGTGTTATCATCTGTAGTTATCTTTGCCATTATCTGATTCCTGCTCTTCTTCCCTTCCCACTTCTCTTTCCTGACTCTTCCCTCATTGATTCAACCAGTATTAAGCACCTAGTAGTCTAAGCTAGTTACAAGTGTTAAGGAGACCGCAATGAACAAAAGAGATAAATATACCTGCCCTTGTGAGCTTACTTTCTTGCAATAAGGGAAGGGCAAACAAATAAGAAAATGATAAATAAGAAAACTTTATACTGTAGAGAGTGACAAACGCTTTGGAAAAAAAATAGCACAAGACAAGGCAGATTGGGAGTCCTTGGGAGGGAATCACTTTGGGTTAGGATTGTTACAATAAGCCTCTTTCAGCAGGTAACATTTGAGCCAGGTGAGTAGCAAGTAAGGAAGTTAGTCATTCATATATCTGAAGGGAGAGGATTCCAGACGGAAGGAATAGTCAGTGAAAATTATTAGTTATAGTACTATATCTTCTTAAAGTGGGAAAGCATCTGGAGTAGTTACAGACTTTCAGGGAGGCCAGTGTGGTTGGAGTGGAGTCACCAAGAAAGAGTAGTGAAAGAAAGACCATGCAAGGCTTTGAAGGCTATTGTAGGGTGCTAATCTGAGTGAAATGGGCATCCGTTAGAGACTTTGCAGTGGGGGGGGGGGGGGTATCAACAGTTCAGTTTTGGACTTAATAAGTTTGTGTCAGGGAGGCAGATGAATATGTAAGCCTGAAGCTTGAGATAGAGACCTGTGTCATGACATAAACGTGGGAATAGTTGGTGTAGATAATTAAAGCCATGGAAATGGAAGAAATCACTGAGGGTGAAAGGGTATGCATGGAAAGGTGGGGAATCCCAAGGACTGTCCTAAGACTCTGCAACATTAAGGCTGAGAGAAGAGGAGGGACCAGCAAAAGAAACCAAAGTCAGGTTGGTAAGAAGAAGCTGAGATATAGTGAGGAAACTCTACCAAGGCAGTGGGAGTGACTAAAGTGGGTCAGATGTTGCTGCTGGTCAAGTGCAGTGAGACTGAGAATTAATCCAACTGAGGTTGGATTTATCAAGTAGAAATCCTTGAGCTTGGTTAGAACAGGTGGAGCCTGATGAAGTGAGTCTGAGAGAGTGGAAGGGGTTGAAAATACCAGGTTTAGACAGATTTTCCGAGGAGCTTTGTTGCAAAAGGGACCAGAAATGGAGCAGAACCTGGCAGGAGGGGGGGGTGGTCTTTCCGATCTCCCTCCCTTCTCTTCTCCCCTGTCTCCTTTACGTTACAGTGTACCTTACCTACCTTACCTAGATGTCGTGGCCAGCTAAATGCCCTAGTTCATTCCACCAGCCTGAGAGATTGTCCGTGCTTTCATTATTTTGTAATTGCATTATTATATAGTATTTGAATTCTAAAGGACATTTGAAATATACCCTAAACTGTCATCCTCATTCAGATCCACCAAAAGCTTTCCTGTAATTTGTGAAGTAATTATATATTGTTCTAAAATTTGCACAGAGTGACCTCACAGAATGAACATATGGTTATAGACTAATAATAGAGTTGGCCATTTATATAAGTAATGTTTCTGTAGTCTGACATTCCTAACTGGCCAGCTTCCATTTCTCATCAGTTTCCCATCAAAATCAATGCCAAGCAAATCCACGCAGTGGAAGAGAAACTTTGTATGATCGTGCCAAGATTTAGGGTACAGATAGAATTTATATAATATGCTTTAAAATATATGAAGTGGAAACAGATACCTTTGTATTTGTAGCACATTTGACTTTTACAGTGATTACCCAGCACTCTTGGAGCCTCTTTGTTTGGAATGAGTGTTCTTTGATTCCATTATTAAGGATGAGAGTCATTGTCTAATGCCAGAATTTTTGGAATTCCAACTCTGATGAAATCTAATAACTAACTCTTGTTGAGTCCTTGTAATTGAAAAGTAGTATTTTTTTTTTTTTTTTTTTTGCTTTTGGAGAGTTCGTACCTAATTCCAATCAATTCACACCACAAATGCTGAGGTGACAGTTGTCATATTAGACCCCATTTTATACGTGAGGAACCGATGGCATCTATGTATCCCAGAGCATAGTCTAGCAGCTTCCCAAGAACTTCTAGGAAATGTGCTTTAAGCCTAAGGTCCCCTCCCAACTCTGAAGTACACCCCGAATCTTGAGATATACACAAGAGGGGTTCCCTTCCAGATGGATCTGAAAGGCATGCTGTTGTGCAGAAAGAATGAGAATTGTAGACGCTGTATTCTTTTTCTAGATTGGCGTACACTGTTTCCTAAAGGCTTATTTAAGTAGAGGGCTTTAGGTACTGTTATTACCCACCCATCTGGATTGATTTCACCTGAGCCCCAGTGACCTTTGTGTAGTTCCTGAAAGAAGGTCAAGGGCCCAAGCCCATATTAGCTTTAGACACCTACCAGACCATAAAAAGCCCACCAGAAATGGAAGACTCAACCTCACTTTGCCTTTACTGGCCAAGAAGTTGTAACAAGTTCTGTGTTCTCTGGAAACTTTTCTTAGGAGAAGATTTCCTTCCTTTTCCAGAAGATTTTTTTTAATGTATTTTTCTTTATATCTGACATTTCTTTCCTGCTTTTTTTTTATACTAAAATGAAGACATAGGGGCGCCTGGGTGGCACAGCAGTTAAGCGTCTGCCTTCTGCTCAGGGCGTGATCCCGGCGTTATGGGATCGAGCCCCACATCAGGCTCCTCTGCTATGAGCCTGCTTCTTCCTCTCCCACTCCCCCTGCTTGTGTTCCCTCTCTCGCTGGCTGTCTCTATCTCTGTCAAATAAATAAATAAAATCTTTAAAAAAATAAATTAATTAAATAAAATGAAGACATAGTGATGGGAAACATTGAGCCATTTCACCTTGTGTAGTACATTTCCATCAAGAATCCCACTACATCTGTGAGAGCTTGTACCTTTCTGATATCTCTGTGTGAGGTTGTGTCAACCAACAACCTACCATTGTGGGTAGTTTTACCAAGAACCCATGAAAGACCCAACATGGCCTTTATTCATGAAAAAATGTGGTTTAAATTATATGGAATGGATATCCTCAATTTGCTGTCATTTCAGAGGAATGTTTAAGACTTGTTAGATGCTTACCATTGATTGGAAACTTAAAGTTCTTGGAAAATTGATATTCAAATACAATAAATTACCCTAGATATTTTAAATACAGGACTTATCTCTGTAGGACAGAGATGGCAATGCAAATGTATGATGAGATCTGTGTATTTACCTTGCCTTGTCTATTTTTTGAACCTTTATTATGCATAAAACTATTTTTAATTAGGTGTGGGAGGGGGAGCAGATCCCCTAACCTCACCGCTTCCAAACATCTCAGAAACCTAAACAGACTTACTAAATCAGGAAAAGTCTTAAATAGGTTTGAAAATTAGCCTCTGAATTCCAAAACATTGCCTACTATCTTGGATTGTGAAGTTGTAGGAAATGGCTGGTTTGGTTTGGTGCTAAAGAGAAGCAACTGAAATGCTTCCCTCCAGCTGTCCTTGTGTAAAAAAAATTATTCTTACTGGTAGAAAAATTACTTCTTTTCTAAAAATAAAGTAAATGTGAGAAGGGCTATTATAATTTCCAGAACCTTCGCTGGAACTATGTAGTAGCTATAGAATTCTGAAGCATTTTAGAAAATGTTGTTTCTAATGTCAACATCATCTGTCATAGCACTGTCCCCCTGGGAGCAGATCAGATTCTCCTTCGAGGCGCCCAGTTGAGAAATACACAGTGGGTTCATGGAATAGTTGTCTACACTGGACATGACACCAAGCTGATGCAGGTGGGATTTTTATCTATGAAAACCTTGTGGACCTATTCTCTTCAAAATGGGCTATTTGTAGCTCTCTATGCAGTCGTCCCAAACATAGCCGACCATCTGTCACGGATTCCAGGACCCCACTCTCTACATTCAGAATCTTGTTCTTCGGTGTTTGGGCCCATAAAATGGCTCATGCTCTCAAGAATAGTTTCATCAGAGATCAACAATGCATGAACTCCCGATGCTTTTAAGTATTGGTCCTCTGGCAACATTTACTCACCATGGCAGTGGTTGATACTAGTCGTCTATGCAATGATGAGTGCTCTACATTAAAGAATTTGTCTTATAATTTTATTTTAATACAGTGATCAAAGTTTAGAACTGTTTTCATTTTTTCATAAAACTAAAAGAAGAATTTGTGAATCAAATGTTGATCCTTTTTTGGTAACATTTTTATGTTCAGCCATTTTTAATCAGCTTTAGTCTTAGCACTTGTAATGTTGACACATGCCTGGAGAAGCTTCTTCTCTGTGTTACGATATAAGTGTTCAGTGGTTAGATGGGTAGGCAAAACTATTTTAAGATACTAAATGAAAATCTGCTTTAAGATCTGATAACTTTATACACTGTAAAGTGACAGAGACCTCATCAACAGGCAAATGGGACGGCTATTAATGATTCCACCCCTAACCATTCTATAAATTCTGTAAACCATTATTTTGTATCTATTACGACAGATTTAATTTTCTGTTCTATGAATGCCTTGGTTAGCAGTGATGTAGCATAATCGTTAACATTAACCACAGCTGAGGAAACTTACTTCTGTTATTCTTTATAGCCAGGACGACTTAGATTGTTGTTGTGTTCAGTAAAACAGTTCCTAAATGCCACCAGAAATATAGAAACCAGAGATCCTTTAAATGTGGCCCTTCATACTTTGGAACATCCAGGTCGCTGGTGATGGGTGCACAGGCCACCCTCTCTGCCTCTTTTCTGAGCTGAGCTGCTAAATGCCTCTCATCTACCCTATTTGCTTAAGTAGAACACATTGTTCATCTTCCTTGCCACAATGCAAAAGTTATGTTTCTAAAAGGAATATTACTTCCTTCTCTTCTTATTATTGTTTTACATCCTAGAAAAAGGCTTAGTGGTATTGTGTCCTTTAGGGGAAAACAAAAGTGGTTGACATTTGACAGATTATTACATCTGTGACTTTTTTTCTGTATAATTTTCAGGTGTCTACCCATGTCTAGATTTTGAGTTGTGACTTACTTTGTCATCTTCATCAAAATGCCAAATACATTACTAAATCAATTTGTCCACATTTTTTATTGCTCATCTTGTTTCTTTCTACAGAATTCAACAAGTCCACCACTTAAACTCTCAAATGTGGAACGGATTACAAATGTACAAATTTTGATTTTATTTTGTATCTTAATTGCCATGTCTCTTATCTGTTCTGTGGGCTCGGCCATTTGGAATCGGAGGCATTCTGGAAAGGACTGGTATCTCAACCTAAACTGTAAGCATTAAAGTGCCTATTGTATTTATTTTTTTCTTCCATTAAAACATGTATTTGTTTCACGGCTGATGGGATTTCCTGTAATTCCTAAGAAGAAAACCTTGTTGCCAAGATAATGGGGCATTTAATTTTTATTTTTCAAAGCAATTTCCAGTAAAAGAAAGTAAAATGTTGTTAGAGTCTCTAAAATTTCAGACTCCTTAAAAATATAATGATCACTCTAGAGTAGTATAAAATGTTAGTTTATTAATATTACTTTTATTAATGTTATTCATTCTTTAAAAATATTTTAACACTGGTGGTTAGCTAGCTACCTGGTGAAGAAAGCAGATTGATTATATTTAAAGCACGAAAAGGGGGCGCCAGTCGTTAAGCATCTGCCTTCCGCTCAGGGCGTGATCCCAGTGTTCTGGGATTGAGCCCCACATCAGGCTCCTCCGCTGGGAGCCTGCTTCTTCCTCTCCCACTCCTCCTGCTTGTGTTCCCTCTCTCGCTGCCTGTCTCTCTCTCTGTCAAATAAATAAATAAAAAATCTTTTAAAAAATAAAGCACAAAAAGGTACAGCACATGCTTGTAAAATGTTTAAATTGAACGTACTTTCATTTGAACTCATGAATGCAGTAAATTCCTTGTTAATGGTCCCTTAATAGGGAAACTCCTATTAAATAGGTTCTTTTTGGACCATCTATCCTTTTACTATTGTGGGATTAATGTACCATCCCTGAATATTTCTGGAAAATAAGTTTGCATTACCTTTTAATGAGTACTTCGCCAATAAATATTTTATTTCCAGAAGCATGAAAACAAATTCTAGTAAACCTTGTAGCAAAGTTGATTTTTTTCATTTTTTATCATATTGATTTAGTTTTGTGGCTATTCCAACTTTTTTTTTTAAACATTGATTTACTATTTCAACATCAAAACTGTTATGACTCCTATCAATTTATTTCTTCATATACTTTACAGTGTGTCCGCCATAGCGGTTCTATTTTCATTATTGAAGAGGAAGGGTATAATTTACCTAGGGTACAGCCCTACATTGTTTTTGCTATTTGGGTTAGTTTTGCTGCTGTTTAGTTTGATTGCTTTTAAGACATGCTTTAAATCAGAAGTGCTTTTTAAGAATTCACATAAGAGGGATTTTATCCAATGGAGATTTTACATTTATAAAGCTGCAATCCTGTTCCTGATACCTCTAAACTTCCTGTTTGGAACAGGATTTGAAATACTTGATAGTTCTTAATAGTACTAACAACATACTGAACACAGAAAGTGCTGTTCCATCTGGAATGTATTTGAGAATAAGGATATGCTATCAGCACCGTGTTCCTCCCAAACTATCTAGATATGTTGTGTAATATGGAAAATTTTTGTTATGCTAAAGTTCTGATCAATGCAAATGAAATATATAAAACTATAAATGACTTTCTTCCCACCTCCCCTAACAGATGGTGGTGCTAATAATTTTGGACTGAATTTCTTGACCTTCATCATCCTTTTCAACAATCTCATTCCTATCAGCTTGTTGGTGACATTAGAAGTGGTGAAATTTACCCAGGCATACTTCATAAATTGGGTAAATATGAATTATTATTTTTCATTATTATAAATGTTTTGTCTTTTTTATTTTGATAGGGTCTTTTGAAGATTTTATTTTATTTTTTAAATTATCTCTACACCCAACGTGGGGCTCGAACTCACAATGCCATGATCAAGATTTGCACGCTCCACTGACTGAACAGCCAGGCACCCGCCTCATAGCATCCTTTGATCTCTCAGAAACAAAATCTTAAGGATACCTTACCTTTTATTCACTACAAGAGGACATTTCAAAATATTTTTTACTCTAATATAATTATAACAAATTCATTTGACATATAAAAGTCAATAGCAAAAACTGTTATCTCAGAATCACACAAGTTTATAGACCAGACATTCTGGGGAACTAGGTCTCCAGTTAAGGAAACCTATTTTGGGTTACATCGTTAGTGGTCTTGGGAAAAGGAGAACTATGAGGTTTGGGGGTAAAATATCTGGATTATTGTTTTATTCTATATTTACTAGCTGTGTCAACTTTGCCAAGCCACCTGACTTCTTTGAGACTTATTTTCTTGGACCTTTACATAGGAATGATAAAACATGCTTTACCAGCATCTCCCAGTGGTAATATAGAGCAAAGGAATCTCACAACATAGCAAACAGTCTCCTGAACAATTGAGTACTGTAGAAATAATACTGTATTCACTGCTTGTAACAACCAGGTTGCCATGTTTTACATACCTATGTAGTTTATTTTTCCCCCACTGTTAAATTCAGCTATGCTTAATTTTTTTCTTCTCAAATTCTTTTAATCTTGGAAAAAATGTGCTGGACATCTGTTTCTTAAATATTTTGTTTATAAAATGTGTTGTTCTTACCAAAGTTAAGGTTAATGAATTTATGTAAATTAAATAAACCTTCAGACTTAATCTGCCAGAAAGTTTAATTCTTCTTTTTTGGGGGGGAAACTTGGGTATTATCTTTTGATGCTGTCTTTTTAAATTATTTAAAAGTCTTTCAAATGAATGATATTAGG
Organism: Ursus americanus; assembly: GCF_024610735.1. Lineage (NCBI taxonomy): Eukaryota > Metazoa > Chordata > Mammalia > Carnivora > Ursidae > Ursus > Ursus americanus. Next base: position 49,725,757 of record NC_142134.1, read on the forward strand.
ATTTTTAAAAATATAACTTATGATACTTTTGCCGCTGCTCGTTACCGTCCTATGGCAAAATGATCCACCTCAGCTGTCAGATTGCCTAATTCATTGGTAGAAGACCAGTATAATTTGGAAATCTAAAATGAGCTGCAGGTGTGGCTTATTTCATGCAGGAAATGTGTTGCTGAAAAATTACGTAATAAAATTTGTGTAAATACAATTAAAACCTATTGAGGTTTCCCACTTCACAATAAGAAATCATACGGTGACTCATTTTGAAAATCAAATAACTAGTTAGTCACTTTATTATTTTTTACTTGGATTTTCAAAAATAATATTTGCTTCAAATAATGACATAATTTGAGTGTTGGAGCAACCCAGCAGGCTTGTGCGTTTCAATCACCTTTCTATTACACAGGGATTCTGTAACATTCCTGACAGGTCTGTTCTTATCAGACAGCTCTGCTGTATGTGGAAATGGGATGCCCCCCTTTGATACTGGTTCTACCTGATCTTTTATGAAAATGTCTAATCTTGTTTCTGAATGATAGCCTTGCAAAGTATTAGGACTCAGCTTGGGCGCCTGGGTGATTCAGTCGGTTAAGCATCCCAGTCTTGGTTTCGGTTCAGGTTGTGATCTCAGGGTCGTGAGATCGAGCCCTGCATCGGGCTCTGAGGTCAGTGTGGAGTCTGCTTGAGATTCTCTCTCTCCGTCTCCCCCTACTCACATGCGCACTCACTCTCTCTCTCTCTAAAATAAATAAATTAATTAAAAAAAAAAAAGAACTCGGCTACTCTGCCTATTTTTCTATCGCATTTCCCCCATCTCATTCTGTTCCTTATTAGACTTATTTCCAACTTACTCCCCATTCCATTCATTCCTCTCTGAACATTGCTCAGTTGTCTAATATCCTTAAAACATGGCACCTACAAGTCAGCAGCCTACTTCAGAAATGATGCTGATCAGTCTGAGATGCAAATGTGGAAAAGATCAGATATGTCCTTTTCCTTTGACATGTGAAAATCAGTAAACCCTGACTTGCCAAGAAAATGGTGTACTGTGGAAAATACTAATTCTTCTAGGGGTAATAGTCAAGCCTCATAATGTTTGGGTACAAAACAAGTACAAACTGGTACAAAAGCTGTACATTTTTGTTTGGGTTTTGAGAAGTGCACTCCTTTTGCTTTCAAGAATATACAATAGAAGGAAGTTGAGCCAAGAAAGTATAACCAGGTAGAATCTCTTAGGTAATTTTTCTAGGGGTTTAAAATCTTAATTATTTGAGCAATGTTTAGTTGCTGTTATTTTAGCTACATTAAGTACTTACGTTATGTAGGACACTTTAGGAAGCACTTCACGTGCGTTATCTTATTTAATCCTTACCGTAGGTCACATATCTAGAAAACGGTAGAATTATAGAAAATCAAGATTGCCTGATTGCAGAGATCTGCTCTAACTGCCACACTGTCCTGCCCTCACTGTGAAATATACCGAGTACTTTTCCGGGAAATCAACTGAAATGGTATAGGGACGGCAAGAGATAAGAGTGGTTTCAGATTATAGTTCACTAGTTAAATAAAATTTCCGTCAATCTCTTGTTACCACTTGCATTTAGTAATTTCTCTTATTTAAAACAAAAGGATCTCGACATGCACTACGAACCCACAGACACTGCTGCTATGGCTCGAACATCTAATCTGAATGAAGAACTTGGCCAGGTAAACTGAATTTCTTGTTGTTACATTAAATGGGAAGTCAGAGTCATTGTAATTTCTGCCATATGTGGCAACTTCATATGAATTGACAGCTCCTAATTTTCCTTTATTTGAATAATCAGCATAAATACAAGTTAGTACATAATTCTCATTTTTAGTGAATGAAGTTTTAAAAACAATATTTAAAACCTGTTTTGCTCTCAGATAAGGTATTGCACTAAGGGATTTCCTTCAATATATAATCTGGTTAGTAGTAAAGTATTGGCTATTTTTCTGTGATAAACTCTCAGTATTAAAATTGCTCGTAGCTTTTGACCAGAAAGGAAGAAAAAGTTAAATTGATCAATGAGGCTGTGTTAAGTCAAAGTATGAAAGTAATCAAACAGGAATTTTAGATTTTATAATTCATACTATATTCAGATATATGTGTATCTTTGTAATCCATATTTACTTACTAGCTCAGGAAAAATTTTTACTCTGTATTTTTGCCATTTGCTCACTCTTACTATTCAAATAGCATTTTGGCCAGAATTATCTTCTTCTTACCAATCCGGATGTTATATGAAGTTAATTGCACAAGCCATTACTAATTTTGTAATTGTTATGTTGAGAAATCCTGGTAGATGTTTTAGTCCTCCAAAAATGTTAAGTAATAGTAGTGACACTTTCTAGTGGAAATTCAGACCATGTCAAGGCAGATTTCTGTATGGCTGTAGTTTTTCTAATTGTTCATACATGAAATGATTTATTGCTAAAATACTAAAAAAAAAAAAAAAAGTTGAACATATTCCTTAATGCCTGTGAAGAAAATCATCAGTTAATAGCATTCATTGTGCCCCTATGATGTAACAAGATTGATAAAAAGAATTATTTAAGGGGTATTTTCCCCCTGTGAGAGACTGGCATAAAAAGACTTCTGAAATTTTAATGAGAAATTTTAAACTTTTTTTTAGGTAAAATACATATTTTCTGACAAAACTGGTACTCTGACCTGCAATGTAATGCAGTTTAAGAAGTGCACCATAGCTGGAGTTGCTTATGGGTGAGTTTTTCCCCTTTATTTAGAATGTGAAATACACATTTAATTAGTGCTAATAGTTTGGTATGTTTTGAGAATTCTTATTAGGGGAATTTTTTTTAATATAAAGAACCCCTGTTTTGACTTCAGCACACAGGTGTGTTTTGTGTTATAGTTTGAAATTGTTTTTCATTTGGAATTACCTGTGAGGTGGAGACTCAGCCCAGTAATATTTCCATGTTTGGAGTTGCTGAAGGTCTCTATCTGGCTCTGGTCATGAAGTAAAAATACAGTTCCCTCTACATTGCCATCAAGTACAAGGTCCTAATAACATGCAGAGTGTCCTTGGGCAGTTTTCAAGTTAAAATATTTTTGTTTCTCTGTTTAATCTCTGTTTTGTTTCTCTAGTTATCCCTTTGATTTGTTTTTTCTTATACTGTCCTCCTCTTTGCAGTCACAGAGCAATCTAAATTTCTGATGGTGGAAAGGATAGGGATGCGAAACTCTTAAATCTAGGGTGTAATGAATACCCTCAGAAACTTTCATCAGGCTCCTAATGTCCTTGAGAATATGCTTGTTAATACCCCATTTCTTTCTTTCTTTGAGTTATGCTTACCTAAATTGTTCGAAAGCCTTTAAGTACTTTTTAGGATAATGTGAAAAAATTAATCTGTACATTTTCTAAAAGGAGATGATCAAAAGATGAAACTTTCCTTGGTTGGAGTGACCTTGACCATGACCTATTATCAAATTTTCCAACTATCTTTCTAAGCGAGACTGGGAAATACTAATCCCTTAACCATTCAAGCACGGGCACTCGCATTTTGGGTTTTCTGGTTTGTACTCACACTTCCCCACTCACACGCTGTCTCCAAACAGTAAGCTAGTATAAAAATAATGTATTGAATTTTGAAAATGCCTTAGTTAAAATTATAAATAAATAACCATTTGGTAAAAATCTCTAAAAGCAAATGGTTACTCCTATACAGGGTCTATAAAGAGAAGTAGATGGAGGCAGATATCCTTATTCTTTGGGTTAGCAGAGAGTGTGACTAAAATTGACTTCAAATTGTGTGTAAATGAAGCTGAAAAGACATTTGACTGAATGGCTTTTTCACACTTGCAAAGACAGGATGTTAATTTAAGAAGCATACTTAACTGTTTCCAGGTCTAGATGCCATTTTGCATCATTCCTCTTTATCTGAAGCTCTCCCAATTCTCCTAGAAAAGGCTGTCCTTACTCCTCCCCACCAGTTGCCACCAGCCTTGTCATTTAGTTAGCTGCTATAGAGGGGGAGATGCAGCCACACTTTGACGTCATGCGTATTTGACCCACAAGTATGCCAGGCAAGAGAAGGAAAGGCCTATTGTGATTCTAGCGCTTGTTGTATTGTACTTGCTGACAGATTTACGAAGATTGTTTTTACAAAAATTCTGCATTCATAAGTGAATTTATTTGGAGAGTGGTCTGTTTGATAATTGACATCCTTTTTCTATTTTGCCAGTTTCCAGTTGAACAAGCAAGTTCTTCAAATGAGTAATTATTGATTGTGAACTTATCAAAACAGAAAGCTAGAATGAGATCTAGCCTCTCTTCTGCATTTTGTGAAGTTTTTTCTTATTCTTGTAACAAGCCCTGAAACACTTCCAGGCAGTAGTTCTAAAGAGCAGTGTTCTTTCTGGATCTATTGGTGATATTATCATTAACAACCACTATGTGACAGGGTCGGTTTGAGACTGGTAAATATTAAAGTAGTATAAAAAGTTAAGAACTGTCATCATTTAGATCAAGTTTCCACTAAAACACATTTCCTCTTGGGCACATAACATCTCTTAATATTGAGGTGAAACCATAAGACATGACCTCTAGTCCTAGATTTGTCACTAATTCACCATGTAACTATCAATAATTCTTTTCAACTCTTCCGAACTCCTTAAAATGAGAACCATGGGATAAGATGATCTCTAAAGTTCTTTTTCAGATATAAAATTCTGGATATAAAAAACTTAAAAGCATGTTTTATTAGAAATAAAAGGTGTTCGTTTGTTTGCAAAATTTAACTATATAAACAGAAATACATTTCTTTCTCAGGTGATATATCATGTTTCTGAAAATACAAGAAGCCTTGCAGAGTGAAGCTAGCATTAACCTGTTTCCAATAATCATGTCATGTTGTGCATGTGCGTTTAGAATCCTTAACCCTGATTTTTATCACCACCACCTTCCCCAAACATCCTGATGGACAATTGGAATGTCAGCGTTGTAGAGAGTGGTTGATATATGAAGTTGTTGATACAGGACACTTCAGATGCTTAGGTGTTTACAGTAAGAGACACATCACTGTTCCTTAATTGCACCAAACTCAGCAAGAAAAGTCATTACTGTCAGCCATCTTTCTGTGGGAATTTCCTCTGGCAACTCTGGTTATCAGAACCCAGACAGGGAAATAACACGGTTTTGCAATCCCATTGGTGCTGTAGCAGTGTTAACACTTGTTTAATATGGGGAGCTATTACATACGTGTACCTTCATCTCTAGCAGGAGAAAGAAAGCATGGTGTTTATCCCCCCAGGATACACCAGGATAAAGGAGAACACCCCCCATTTTCATATACTAACAAATGCTTTTGGGGTTACAATTTCAGAACTGATCCTTCTTCAGCATTTTTTAAGAAGTAAGATAAAGCCTAGTTTTACCCTAGGTAGAGTCAGAGGTGAGTTCTGTTGGCTTTTGTGGCTCTCTTAAAGAACCAGACTTGGAGTCTCTTCATTTTCCCTAGTATTCCTTAGGTTTGTAAGAAGATAATATTTAACACTTAGAACAGTTCTTCAGAATTTGATCTTGGTAATTTTTCTCTCATTTCACATAACCACTGCCCAAATTGGATTCATGATGGGCAACAAAATAAAGATTTGTACATACTTAGCCCTGATGAGTATTTTGTAGATTTCAGCTTTGTCAGAGATGCTACTGTGTTTAAACTTACTAGATTGTTTCATTAGATTTTTCTTTGATTAAATGTAAATTGATGTCATTTGTAAATTTAACTTATTACAAACTAGAAATTCTACTGTTAAACACTTGTTAAAGTATCATTTCAGCAAATTCCTTCCTGTAGGGAATGAGTCAGTTTTATTGTAACGGGAATACCAATAATGGGTAAGGAGGATTTTATGTTCAGTGGCTAGGACTCTCAATTCAGTGAATATAATAGGCTATAATCCTGAGTATGATCTTTGTCGGTAATTTGGACCTTATTATTAGAATGAGCTGATGAGCTGAGCCAAGCTTTACACAGTATAGGCTCTAAAGTTAAAAAAAAAAAAATTCTGGTAAGCCAACTAAACAGTGATTTTTGTTGCGTTAGTCGTTTAATCCGTGTTAAAAACATTTCATTGACATTTTCCCTGTAAGTAAAAGATGAATTTTCTTAAAAGCAATCTGTATGTATATATGAATACGATATGTGAATAGCTTAACATGACCATATTTTGTTTAGCAATATGTTTGCTGAAAGAACCAGTACTTCACATTGAGAAGAGATTCACCACAAGAAACCTCACAATTACCATAAAACTTAGCCCCAAGGTCTAGATTATAACCAACAGATTTATCTTACTGCCCACCATGGTAAGAGCTGGATAAACACCATTCGTTTATTTATATACTTCAACAAATATTTTTATCTCCTTCTGAGTATGTGGCACTTTGTTTAATGATGGAGTTGTAGTGATCAGCAAAAGTTCACGTGGTTTCTGCCCTCCTAAAGTTTATAGTCTAATTGGGGGTTAATGGATGGTAATTAAGTAATCAAAGATAAAACACAGTACAGAGGTCCACGTGAGTCTGTGATGGGGATTTGATCAAAGCAGGCAGGTCAGGGACTGCTCTGTGAGAAAGTGATGCTTGAGCTGAGATGTAAGAACGGGTGTAAGTGAAGAACTCACCAGGCAGATACAGCAGTATTGACATGCACACGGAGGCAAATGACCAGATAGCACATACACACCAGAGCTGCCGGAGCAGCAGTCACGGGGACACTCTTGCAGGCAGGGGCAGTAGCAGGCGAGTGGGTCTCCTGCTGCTCATCACATTCTGAATAGCATTTGCCAGGGCTGGACTAGACCAGGAGAAGGGACCCTGCGCCTTGAGCTTTGCATCTTTTAAGCTAATGGACTTGAGATGCACTGGCCCCGCTCCTGATGTGAGATTGGGGACTGCCCTCCAACACCAGTGCAACTTGGCAGAACCTTAGCACCGTATTTTTGCTTGGGTAGCACTGGCCCTCCCCTGGTATAGTCTGGGGGGTGGCTAGAGTCCAAGCCTTGAGGTTGATCAGAAGTGGTTGCCTAAAATGCTGGGCTGTAGCCAGTTTCTACAAAGTTTTGCAGTAGGTCATTTTTTCTGGGAGTCCAGCCCACAGGAGGCTTGATTAGCCCTTCCTCTCAAGCATCAACAAAAGTCATTTGGTACAAGAGTAGAGAGGACTGCCTTCATTGTGACTAAAGACAGTGGATACTGCCCTGGAGGGAGTCTCATGCTTTGGAGGTGGAAGGAGGTACCTTGGGAAGGATGCAGATCATGTCATAGCCAGTTTGGTAGAAGGGTAGAGGGAGTGGGATGGACACTGAGGGAGTGAAAGGACTCCATGTGTGTTCAGTGAAGTTTATATTTGTCAAAAACAATGATTGACTTTACATTTATACTGAACGCTGCATTTTTTAAACTCGATCCATGCCTAATTAATTTAAAGAAAAAATATTGAGTGGTCATATATAGTGAAAGAAATGAGAGATAAGAAAATCTGTTCTGGCTGCTTAAATTTTCCCACCACACACAGGCACACACACAAAGTGGTAACTATGTGGCAGATGCAGGTGTTAGCTCACACCGTGGTGGTAGTCACGTGCAGTATGTAACTGTAGCAAATCATCACGTGTGTACCGTCAACTTGTGCAGTGCTATTCATCAATTATATCTCAACAAAGCTGGAAAAGAATTGAACAATAAAAAGAAAATAAAGAAAAGAAAATCTGCTCTGCCATCTATCTTCTGACTGAATACATGAGTGGCTGGTTGAAACGAAAGTTACACATCAGTCAGACTTTTCCTGGTGCTCAAATGAGCTAAGGGATGAAATTAAAATTATTGATAAGTGTGTCTTCCATTCGAGATTATAAATGGCTTAATGAGTGAATTATGGTTTAAGTGAAAAATTTTGCGGATCAGTTAATCTTTTAAAATGGGGTTCCATTTAATTATAGAAATGTAATTAACCTTTACTTTAATATACCTGTTTAAAGACCCATGACTTTATGGTAGTCAAATTTATATCTAAAATGTACTCGGCAGATTTTATCAGTGTGATAGTTTGTTCCTAGGTATTAGTATGTTTGTTTCCTTAAAACACTTTATTCTGATGACATAATAGGTAATTAATTTTCCATTGGTTTTAGCATGTATTTAAACCTCTGGGTTAAAATATTTCTTAGTGAATACTGAATTCAATGAATAAAATGAGTAAATTCCATGCACAAGAGGCAAGTTGGCTGTCCTTTTATAGAGTAAAAATTTTGTAAACCTGCTTTAGTTACCATAAATTGTGTTCTACTTACTATACTAACTGCCATTCTTTCCGAATCAACTAAAAGTTCATTTTCTTAACTTTTTCGAGATCCATCTTTCAGTACTTTCTTTATTCATGCTTTTACGTTTCCAGCGTTTCTGTGATGATTTTTTCCTTTCTTTCTGCCCCTCCTCTTGCTTTCTGAAGCCATGTCCCTGAACCTGAGGATTATGGCTGCTCTCCTGATGAATGGTAAGCTGCATGGACCTTTCTGTCTCATTGAGTCCTATAAAAGGTTTGCATTTTATTGTTTTGATAAACATATTTCACTACTTTTGGGGGGGGGGAAGCATTATTGATCAGGTAGGGTAACAGAACCTATTTCTTGAAATCCAGTGAATAGCTTTGATTTCCTATTGTATCACCTTTAGTCATTTTTCAGACATTTAGTTTAACGGTTAGGCTTGCTGGAGTTCTACATTAAGTATCTATAATAAAAGTCTGTAATGATCAACTTGGGGTCCCTGGGCTGTGAACTAGCTAAGATTTGTTAGAGCGCAAAAAGTTTTGTTTTTTAGCTCAGCACTGCCACCTTCTGCTGCAATTTATGTATTGTCAGAGCCATAGAAAGATGCTGCTGAAATGTACCCAAGTGGAAATTTCCTTTACATCTCTTTTCATTAGTTTAGTAAATCTATTTGGGGGCTAGAAAACGAAGATTTTTAAAAATAAGTGTCTGGAACAAGTGTTGGAAGACTGTGTGCTACCAAGGACTAAAGTTAACTGGAATATAAATAATTTTAGAATGATTAAAGATGGCATTTTATAGTTTTAATTTCCATACTTTTGAGGGATTTTGTTTCTTTCCCCTTAACATCCCCCTCCACGGACTTACATTTTAATTTAGAACAGTACAAGTTTATTTTGATATTTCTCTAATTCATCATGATTTGGTGCCAATGAAACTTCAGAAAACAGATTCTTTTAATGCTGATAACTGTAGAACACATTGTGGTTTTAGAAGTGGTTATATTTTTATTTTCAGGTTATACATGTGTTTTATGATTTGGCCACATTTGCAATATGCATGGAAGTCTAATAACATCATTTAATATTTTTCAACTTGAATTTTATTTCAATAAAGTGGAGATTTGATAACAATTTGCAGTAAACCTCACACCTATAATAATGACAGAGGCAGCTGTTTAATTCATGTGGTAACTGATGAGTGATCACATTTAAGCTCATTGCTTGGAGTGTCATCCCGTTTCAATACCTACACTCAACTGAATAATTTTTAGCAGTTTTAGAAATATTCCAAAGCTTCTTACTGCTGGTGAATAATTCAAGTTAAATGAGGTAGCTGTTCCCTTTCGTTCAATTCTTTAAGATGTAGTAAAATTTTGACAGTATCTATTTATTGTTTTTCTGTAACATTAATATAATCCTATTAACTATGAATACTGTTCACTAATATAGAATTAATATACATTTTTCTAAGAGAACTCTTATTCTTAAGAGAAGGAAATTACCTTTAGCATATTTTATTAAGATTGAATGGAAATATAAAAAATTGTTGTTTATTTACTCGGGTCATTTAAAAAATCCTACTTTCAATGGAGGTTGTTTTATGACTTCCATCACTTTTGGAAAGAGAGGACGTTATATTATCCTAGTTAAGTTCTCTTTGTATAACACCCTTTTGAAAAATTTGACATTTGATATTCTAAACTATATAACTCCAAATAAGAAATGCCAGATTTTTCATAAATTATAAGATTCTACTTAAATATTAGTATTTTTAAAAATAAACAATAGGGAAGGCATACACCACCTTTATAATAAAGCGAGCTTTATTTTAAATGTTTCTTAGATTCCCCATCTATCAAATAGTTGCCTGTAAGCCTGCAAAGATGAAAGAACAGATACTACTTGAGCTTCTGCAGTGGTCAAGGATGCAGACTTTGGATTCTGACCACCCAAGTTCACATCCTGATCCTATGGGTGCCCTTGAAAAAGTTACCTAATGTCTCTGCCTACCTGTTCTCCTCTGGTAGAATGTGGACATCATAGGGAGGTTGTGAAGATTGAGTTCTGTTTTATTTTTAATTTTTTTAAGATTTATTTATTTATTTGAGAGAGTGTGTGTGCATGTGAGCATGTGGGGGGCAGGCAGATGGAGAGGGAGAGAGAATCTCAAGCAGGCTCCATGCTGAGCACAGAGCCCAACTCGGGGCGATCCCGACAACCCCAAGATCACGTCCTGAGCTGAAATCCAGAGTCCAATGCTCAACCAACTGTGCCACCCAGGTGCCCCAAGTGAGTTCCATTTTTTAAAGTGCTTAGAATAGAATCTAGACATAGTATACTCACAGAGAGTGTTAGCTCTGGTGTCTCTCACTCAGTCCTCATGGTATATCTGAAGAGTTGTGATTGACATGACCATTTTAAAATTGGTCAAATTTAGGCAAAGAAGCTAATAAGTAACTTGCCACAAAGTACACAACAGGGAAACATGAAAGTCAGAGTTAAAACCTCACACAGCCTGGTTATAAAGTACGTGCTGGTCACTTTATGTCCTATAGACTTTAAAGAACTTTAAAGAATATATGCTTTTAATTTTTTTTTTTTTTAAAGATTTTATTTATTTATGTGACAGAGAGACAGCCAGCGAGAGAGGGAACACAGCAGGTGAGTGAGAGAGGAAGAAGCAGGCTCCCAGCAGAGGAGCCCGATGTGGGACTCGATCCCGGAACGCCGGGATCACGCCCTGAGCTGAAGGCAGACGCTTTAACGACTGCGCTACCCAGGCGCCCTAAAGAATATATGCTTTTAGAGCACGAAATATCCTTACCATTTCAGCCGGGTTTTTTTCTTTTCTTTTCTTGTTAAGGTAGCAAGAGCAGGTAGTTTAACTTGATACAAATTAGCACAGGGGGCAAAATTTTGTACATTCATATGTCTGGCATCTCCCCCAACCCCTCATCCAGTTGATTTCATGTTGCCAAGGAAACCAAGATCAAAAGTGTGATCCTGAAAAGAAAAAAAGAAGAAATCAAACAAACAAAGAAGTGATATCCTGGTTGAATCCTAAGCTCCAGGCATCTGACCACATCTTCATGCTGCTGGTCTTCAAGGATAAACTAGAGTATAGATGACTGTATAAATCCAAAATCAAAGTTCATGCCTGTCTGTCAGCAGCTTCACATTTCAGTGTGAAGTTCATCGAATTCCATATATAAAACCTGTAGCCTAGGTACATTTTACTGCCCTACTGAACCACATTCACCACAAATAGGTCAAGTTTAAAAAACATGTAATATTTAATACTTAAATGTGTGCAGATTATTTTGCCTTTAGTGAAATTTGAGGGCAAACCTGTGATACTCTCTTGAGAGTATTTTCAAACATACCCTCTTGACATTAAAGATAATTAGTTGATGGCTGTAGCTTTACTCATTTAAATATATTAGTATAAAATAGTTTACAAAGATAAGACCATTCCCCAACCAGTAGCTACTTACTCCAAAATTGGTATGGTTTTCTTGGTATTGCCAACTACCGTAAGGTAACATATAACCTTACAGATTAATTTTTTTCTATTAAAAATCTACCATTGGAAAAAAGATCTGCTTATTCTCAGCGTCCGTGTAGCCCTTAAGATGTGATTTTCAACTATATATTTTCATAGCCATTTTTTCTTTTCCTAATGTTTACCATGGGAAATTTCAAGCATAAACAAAAGTAGACAGATTACCCATTCACTCACTTCAGTAATATGCACTCAAGACCAATGTCATCTATACCTTTCCCTCACCATTATTTTGAAGCAAATCCCAGATAACATATTTGTCTTTCTTAACTATTTAATGTAGATTCCATACCGTTCTGATATATTTTTTGAAGTTAATGCTACTGAGGATGATTCCCCAAAAGGATTTCCTTAATGTGTCCCATGCTTAGTCATTTCACTGTGGTTTTTAGTATTATCTTAGTATCAGTGGTTAGTACTATTTTCTGGTCTTATTTATTTTCTCATTTCATCCTGGTCCATAATTACGTATGGAATGAGTGGTATTTGTTTTTCTGCTGCAACAGCTAGACTCACAAAAACATCCTTCCAGGTGTGACTGTATAATAATGAGATCTAACACATCCAAATTAATGTTAGTCTTCAAAGTAGTCGCGTTGACAGGTAATTTATTTATTTCAATGATGCAGCCGTTTCACAGAATGTTTTTGGAACTCCTCTTTTGTAATTGCCTTCAGAAATACTTCGGGCCACACAGTAAAGCAGTCTTATTACTTTGGTTAAAGCCGATGTCTAACAAAAATATTATTGAATTCGATCACTTGTTTCTGTTCTTGGACTTGACTGGACATGACTCTGAATAACAAAGTCATTTCTAAAAATTAAATCTCCCTTTAAGGGATTTTGATTTGCAACCAATAGCATCATTTAAAAGCAGGAGGTGCAGATCCTTTCTAAAAATGGTGCTTTACTGTCCCACTACGTGGATCTTCCAGTACAAGCATGTGTGTAGTATGCGTGTGTGCATAGTGAACACATTTATTTTATGTGTAGGCTGTGCATCTATTGCAAGAGGCTGACGTGGACTTTCTTGTTTTTAATTTTTAATTTGTATTTGATTTTTTAAGTTCATAATGCATTAACCTGTTGCAAATTCAGAGGGTGTAAAGAGGGGAAGGTTTTTCTCCCTTCCCTTTCTTGGAGCCCTGCTCTACCCCCCTGGAGGCAGGCAGTGTAAACAATTTCAGATGTATCCTTCCGATCTCTTCTACACATATACATGCATGTATTTGTTTTCTCTCCTGTATTTACAGAAAGGGAAGCGTGCTCTACACCCTGTTCTGTGCCAGCTTTTCTTCTGACAGTATGTCTTTGAGATCAGTCCAAGATCAGATGAAGAGCTTCCTGGTTTTTGTATAGTATTTGCTATCTGGATGTACCACAGCTTTTTAAAGCAGCACCCTTCATAGTACTTGAGTTATTTCTAATTTTTTGCTGTTAAAAATAAAAATGTGCTGGGGCGCCTGGGTGGCACAGCGGTTAAGCGTCTGCCTTCAGCTCAGGGCGTGATCCCGGCGTTCTGGGATCGAGCCCCACATCAGGCTCCTCCACTATGGGCCTGCTTCTTTCTCTCCCACTCCCCCTGCTTGTGTTCCCTCTCTCGCTGGCTGTCTCTAAAAAATAAATTAATAAATAAATAAATAAAAATGTGCTGCAGGGGCGCCTGATTGAGTCAGTTGAGCGTCTGACTCTTGGTTTTGGCTTAGATCATGATCTCATGGGTCCTGAGAGCAAGCCCCGCATTGGGCTCCGTGCTCAGCAGGGAGCCTCCTTCAAGATTCTCTCCCTCTGCCCATCCCTCCACACATGGGTATGCTCTCACTCTCTGTCAAATAAATAAATCTTTAAAATGTGCTGCAAGGAAGAATTTGTGCATACAACATTTTGCACCAGGTAGATAGCTGCTAGTATAAATTCCAAAGACTGGAATTACTGGATCAAAGGGATACATGCATTTTAAATTTTGGTAGAAATTGCCCAGTTGTTCTTTTTTAGAAGTTACGCCAATTTTCGTACTCACCAATGGTATGATTTATCTTTTTCCATAATCACAACAGCACAGAATTGTCCCAATTTATTTCTGCTAAATTTATGCATTCATTTCTGTCATTATTGGGGAAACTGAAGTTTGTATTGAAAGGCACTGGTATCTCCTCGTCTGCTCATTGTTCTGCTTGATGCATTGTTGATCTTTTTCATATTGGTTTCTATGAGTTCTTTCTATTTTATGGAAGCTAACCTTCATTATATGAGTTGGAGACAGTCTTTCCTAGTTTTTTGTTTGGACTTCGATTTTGCTTGCAGTAGTTTTTGCTATGCAGAAATGTTTTAGCCGTATACATATATGTCAGATTTATCTATTCTGTTTCCTGGATTACATGTGATACATAGGCCTTTTCCACTCTTATTTTTTAATTTTTCCCATATCTTTAGTATTTTTATTAAATTGTTCATCCATCTGGAGTTTATTTAGTTTATGGTGAAAAGTATAGATCTAACTATTTTTTCTTCTTTTCTCATGATTCTTTTGTTGACATGAATTTTGAATTTAAAAAACTTTCATAGTCCATACTGTCATATATGAAAATAGGTAATACTGATTAAGCCATATACATTCTAAATTTTCTGTTAATTTTTATTGCCATGGGGAGTCTTCATTTTTTTGTATAGTCAGGAAATAATTATTTACACTGTATCATAGTTTGTAAATCACCCTGCAAGAAGCTACCATTTATATGGTATAGTGGACTACCTGCTCCTTGTTCTCCTTAAGTTACCCTCCCTATCTTAGTCCTTCTTAAAGAACACCGCCATTACTTTTGTCTCCTTGTATGCACAGTGCCACTTGAGAATTTCTACGGAAAAATCTAACAAAATGTTGATGTTGGCTTGCATTTGTATTTGCGAGCAGTTTGTAAATTCATAGTTTTGTCAACTGAGTTTAAATTACCACTTTTACTTTTAATATAGTTGGTTCTTATTTTGAAATGGCATGAGCATCCTAATTTTATCTGTTTACGTTTACTAAAGTTGAACATTTTGTAAGCTTTCAGAGAGGGGTAGCGAGAGCTCCATGCCTGTGTTATCCAACCCAGGCTGTGTGGATTAGCATATGAGTTGTTTATGGTTTTTATGATCTTGGAAAAGAAGCCACTTTCTGAGTGAAGAGTTCTTAGCATTATTCATGGTAGAAGCTTCATTGGTAAATGTAGGGGGGGGTGTCCATGTAAAGATTTCAGTTGCATATCTAGTGTTATTTGTTATAAATACATTTGAAAGTTATATCAATTATGGTAACTGTGATTTATGAGATAAAAGGGTTTCTGGTGAGATTAATAAGACATATCTTCAGATTTGTGAAGACTTTTAGTCTGGAATTCTTTGGAAAGAAAATAGACCTCCACATGCAAGATGTTATTGTGATTATTCCCTGACATTTCAATTTATCTAACAAATAAGTAGGAATGTGTAACTATGAACCATTAATGAATGCATTTTTATAATAGGGAGACTTTATGGAGCCCCAGTAACAAACTGTTTTTAAGAAATGATAGTATTTGGAGGAGAAATGTATGCCAATTTTTTGCATTCCCCTTGATAGGTCATTTAAAAAATCTTTTGTATTTTTCTTCCCATCTTTAAAACTAGAGGAAGACTAAGAACGTGTTTATTCTGCCTCCTAGGGATGTTTTGAGAATTCAAAACTACATGCTAATGAAGATGTACTATATTACAATTTTCAGAATTAATAGATCAAACTACTACATGTAAATAAAGATATATGTTATTATAAACGTTCCAACTTCCTCCTTTGATTTATGGGAAAAATATATTTCATTGATACTGTGTATGTTTAATTAGTTCAGATTCTTTTTTTCTTCAGTGATTTCTCCTTCCTTTGAAACTGCTGGTTTTAAAAATCTGAAACTCTTGACGTTTGGCACATTGGCATTGATAATACTCTGTAACTGTAAAAATGGTGATCAAAAGCTTTCTGGGCTACAGTTATTTAGTATTGGACATATTATTTTCCTTGGTGAATTAATTTTAGAATTTTCTTCTTTATTCACAAAAACTTAGATGTATATATTTTCACTGAACAGTGCAAAGTACACCCTTTGGGTTTGACATTCCCACTTACGTGCTCCATGTTCTTCCTTTTAATCTCAGCATTTTGATATTAAATTGCAGGGCCATGAGATTTATAATAGCTAGATTACAGAGGCAATTCTGATTCCATTTATTTCATATGAAGTACATAAGTGTTTGCTCATCTGAGGATAGCCCCAACACAAAAAAAAATTCCATACATTTTTATGATTTGTTCTTATATATGCAGAACAAATATGATATATACATAAATATATCACTTATTTCTTAGTGATAGATGTTGATAAAATATATATAAGCTTATTACTCATATTTTTATATTCCATATGATAATCATGTAATGTTAGTCACTACAAATAAAGATTTCTCATAGGTTAAAGTAAAAGAATCAATATTTTTTTATAATAACCTTATTCTGAAATTCTAAAAACTTGAAAAAATTATGGAAATAGAAATTCACCTCTAGGTATTTTAGTGGCGGTGTTCTTTTTTTAAAAATCTTTTTAAGCTTCATGTGGCTACAATGTAATTCCACTCCAGAAAAATGAGCTATAAAATTCTTTTTTTTATTACACTGGGAAAGTCTATCACATTTTAGAATGCTTGAAAATAATGTATGATTCTGTTGTGAAATCTGTGGTATCTTATCTAGAAATGTAGACTAAATTATATTTAATCTATTAAGGGTTTGCAGGCATAATGATTTATTTAAAAAGTAAGTTACAAATAGATCAGTGGCTTATATAAATGAACCAGGTTTGCTCCATTTTCCCCTTCAGGCAGAGCTCACAGTTTGGAGACGAAAAAACATTTAGTGATTCGTCATTGCTGGAAAACCTCCAAAATAATCATGTAAGCAACATAAAACCACTGTCTTTCTGTTAATGAGTGAAAGCTAATGAGTATCTCTCTGAATTATCTTCCATGTTTATATATTTTTTTTAGTTTCATGATCATTTTTAATACTTATCAAAATCTGTTATTGTTAAATACTTTTTATTTGGCCTGTGCAAATTCATGGCTGTTAAGAATTCAGTTTTGAAATTCTTGTTAATCAATATTCTATCTTTTCAAAGTGTCTCATATTAAATAATTAATAGAATTCTATTTGTATGAAACAGTTCATTATTCACCATTTCAGAATATCTGTAAAAATGAATTACCTGCTCAAAATGGTAGGCCAGTGCCCAGTCTATACAAAAAGAACTCTGGAAATTTCCATCCAGTGTGACCCTGGTACTTATGAAGTTACTTACACTTAACTGACATTCCATCAGATCAAATGGTATGGCTTCCTAGAGTTTAAACCCCAGAATCTTTTCTCATCATCACTTCAAGCTCAATGTGTCAAAACTTGAACTCAAACTCATTACCTCAAAACATGCTCCTTGAGTACAGGTGGTCTTACTAACCTGTGCCCCTGGGTGGAGCTCTAGCAAGGTGTTCTTACAGGTACTTTTTCTATCCTATACATTATGACGTTCAGGATCCACAAGACCTAGACCATCTCTTCCCTCCACATTCTCAGGTTCAAATTGCTCCATCACCTATTTTAATTTTCTTTCTAGGAACTTGAGAGCTGCTTTGGATACCTCCTTTTCCATCCATCTCCAGCTCTATAGAGTGGCCAACCCCTTATCAATAGTGGCTTCTAGAATATATCCTAAAGGTCTTCTTTACTTCATTCTCACTTTCCCTCCCGAAGTCCAGACTGCCAGCATCCCCTTGCCAGTCTCCTTGTAACCAAGCACTCTGTCTTTCTTTCTCCTCAGGCCATACTGGCTTTTATTTTCTCAAACACACCTCATTCTTTCCTTCTATAGGATCTTTTCAGTCTTATCTGATTCATGCTTGATGCAAAACTCTTGGCTCAATTCTTCATGAGGCTAAAACCTCAGCTTAAATATCACATTCTCTTGAAAATAACCACAGACTAGCCCAAATCACATTACATGATATTTGCACATTCTCTCCTTTATAGTCCTTTCATACTATAAGTAAATATTTGTGTCTTTATCTGTGTTCTGTCTTCCCCATAAGTTACGTGTCACACAGCAGGGACCATGTCTGTTTTGTCTATGGTACGACCCGGAAAACAGATTTTTCAAATAATGTTGTGATTTACCTTTCCAATCACTTCACTTGTTTTTTGGGGGTTTTTGTTGTTGTTGTTCTTGTTGTTTCTCCAAGAGCATAGAAGAATATTTTTTATTTGATATTTGATCTTCATCAGGAGCCAAACAGCAAAATGTTTAACTTAAAAGATCTGGCTTCTGGGGCACCTGGGTGGCTCAGTCTGTTGGGCATCTGACTCTTGATCTCAGCTCAGGTCTTGATCTCGGGGTCATAAGTTTGAGCCACGTGTTGGGCTCCACGCTGGGGCTGGAGCCTACTTAAAAAAAATATAGATAGATAGATAGATAGATAGATAGATAGATAGATAGATAGATAGATAGATAGATATCTGGTTTCTCTTCTCCTATAAACTCTATGCAGATAGGATCCACTTTTATGTCTTCCTCAGGCTGTAAGAATCCATTGCATTGTACACAGCAATTGCTCAACCAATTCTTTTTATTTAGTAAAACATGCATCAGGTTAAGGTCATTATTTATGGAGAGAGGAAGGACAAAGCATTAGAAAGGAATCCCCTGTCATCATTGCCCCAACCAACACAAAGTGGTGGAACCCCAGTAAGATTAGATGGCAAAAATTTAACTCTAATTAGGAATTCGATTCAGGTAAATGAGCATTTTAGAATTTCTCTCCTGTCTTCTGAGGATTTGGCCATATCTACCTTTTGTTTCACTATGCTGTTTTCATTTGACACACCAAGTTGTTATGTGTAAATGCTTAGAAAATGAATGAAAGAGTGTAAGAATGAATGATTTTAATTAAAAATATATTTTCTTCATAACAGATGTTGGCTTCTTTGTTGTCTATAACCTCACACCTTCAATGCTTAACAGCTACAGGCTTACTAGACAGGAAGTTAGCGTTGTTGTCATTTGTGTCAGAATGTTTAAATGAAAAGGGTTGCATTATGTGTTTATTTTTTACAGCCAACTGCACCTATAATATGTGAGTTTCTTACAATGATGGCAGTTTGTCACACAGCAGTACCAGAGCGAGAAGGCGATAAGATTATTTATCAAGCAGCATCTCCAGGTACAAAGGAAGGAATTATAATGTATTTTTCCAGTGGAAAATTGTTCTGAAATTTAAGGTTGTCTAGAAAAAAAATCAGTTTAACTTGAAAAAGTGAAATAACCAAATTATGTGTTTTAGATAATAAAAATGTATTTACTAATTAGAAAAACCTGGTTTTCAGAATTAAATATATATATCTTAAAACATATAACCTTATGCACATAATTTTTGGCATATGACATAAATTGCATGGAAATTTGAATAACAAAATTCACACATTTAGGCTCTCCTCCCTTCTTTGAAAATAACAATTTTGCTTTCCTCTATTGGAAATGCTAGTCAAGGAGCTTGTTGTGTATTTATTTGGATGAAGAAAGTTCACCATTTGAAAGGGATGCCATAAAATATGTATTAGCATGGTTATCAATATTTAATGCCTAGGCTTAATTTTAAACCTATTTTCAATGTAAAATTGGGCAGTCAATTTGATGATTGCAAGATTTTAGGGAAGAAGGAAAGGAACATACTTATAGAACTGTAAGTGTTTTAACTGTATTCTAAACCAGCATCTGTGACCTTGCAGAATGTACTGAATTCCTAAAAAGCAGAAATGTTACATCTCATATTGTTAGGATGGCCACTATGTGAATGTTTCTTATCCCACACCCTACCCTCGGCAACAAGAAAATTTGATATAATCCGATGACGAAATGATGAAAGTAATATATAATAAAATAAACATCAGTTCATTTATATCCTTTTCTTTTTTTTTTCTTTTTTTCCCTTTGTCCAAGTTTCTCTTTTTTTTAATTTGAGTAGAGTCAACACACAGTGTTAGATTAGTTGCAAGTGTAGAGCTCCATGTATTTATATCCATTTAAATTGAATCCTCAATTCATATTTTTCTGCATTCAGTGGTTTAGGAGGAAAAGCATAAAACATAAGACAATCTTATGCATTTATTTTAAGAAACATTTCTTAAAGAATATTCTGGACCAAGGGTACATTTAAATTTCCCTTCTTCGGTGTGTTGACTAACAGTCAAATACGACTTCTGGTTCCATACATGTCTCAGATCCTTAAGATGGGTCTACTCATTCTTCGGCATTGTCATATGATTTCAAAAGAAATGGATTTCAACAGGGGCCAGAATAAACAGAATTTTAATTCTTTTAAAATTCAATAGAAAAATATAGTAATATAGTAATATATTTCTGTTGTACTAGGGGTAATTATTTTATCTCACCATGTATTTGCCTTTTTTCCTAAAACAGATGAGGGAGCATTGGTCAGAGCAGCCAAGCAACTGAATTTTGTTTTCACTGGAAGAACACCGGACTCAGTGATTATAGATTCAGTAAGTTATTTATTTTTAAGTCTCTTTTTCGTCAAAATAATAACATATGCATAACTTCAAAGATAAAATAATATCAAAGGATCATAATAAAATAGAGGTTCGCTCCTCCAGAAGCAGCCACTTTACCTCTTTCTTCAAGCATTTATAAATCTCCTATTTTCAAAAACATATGCGATTAGTGATATCTGTTTTGATTCTTCCATTTGAACGTATCTACTGACTTTGTCTTCTGTTATGTTAAATGAGGATTTATTGCTCTTGATTCACTACCCCTCCCTGGGATATCTATTACTATATTACTGTAATTACATTGTAACTTTTAGTGAAACAAGTATTCAGACCTAATTTTTAAAATAGGCAAAAGACTTGAGCAAACATTTCACAAAAGAAGATATATGAATGGCCACTGAGCACATGAGAAAAAAAAATCATTAGTCATCAGTGAAATGCAAATTAAAATCACAGTGAGATGCTATATACCCACCCAAAAGGCTAAAATTAAAAACATTGGCAGCACTAAATGTTAATGAGACTAGAGAGCTAGTGGAGCACCCATATGTTGTTAGTTGATGTGTAAAATGGTATGAGCCCTTTGGAAAGCCTCTTAGAGTTTTCTAACACAGGTAAATGTGCATCTGACCCAGCAATTGTACTCATAGTTACCCAGGAGAAAGGAAACCTTATGTCCACAAGCAGATACCTAATGGAATGTTCACGGCAGCTTTATTCAGAGTAGTCAAACACTGGCGACTAACCAAACGTCTATCAGCAAGAGAAGGGGTAAGCAAATTGTGATATATACTTACAATGGACTATCCAAACAATAAAAAGGAAGGAATTATGGATTCATCAACAACATGGATAAATCTCAAAAACATTATGTTGAGCAGAAAAAGCTAGACACAAAGAAGGGCATACTCTCTTAAGATCAGACAAAAGTGATTGGGGGGGGTAGAATTCAAAACATGGTTGTCTCAGGGTAGGGGAGGACATGGATTGGAGGAGAACACAAGGAATTTATAGGGTGATGGGAATGTTCTATCGATTGGAGTAGTGGTTGCACCAGCATACCGTTGTAAACGACACAGTTTTCAGTGAACTATACGTTTAACATCTGTGTAATTTATTGTATATAAGTTGCATCTCACCAAAAAACTCATGATTATTTGTTATTATGCCTGTGCCAGTATTCATAGTTGAACACTGCTGTATTCAGGATTTTTTTGCTTTTTTTAATTTTATGTTGCCTGGTATAAATTATTTTCTGAAAATAATTTTTCCTTTATTTCCTAAAGATAAGTCCCTTATCTTTTTTTTTCAATTGCTTAATTTTCTTTCTACCTATTAGTGATTATTCCCATATCTTCTGTCATTTGGCAGTTCTTACCTTGAGACACACCCATCCCTCTAGAAGTTCTTTTTGGTCTATGCCAGCTATTCTAATTCTTCTACGACACTTAGAATCCCTTTTGATTTTCTTCCATTTGGCACTATTTCCTGTTTCAAATCTCCTTTCTTAGTGAACTTCCCTGTTTTGATGGAACGCATTTCGTGTTTGTTTCTTCGGGTTAAAAAATCATTCCGGAGTGGGGGGGGGGGCACCTGGGTGGCACAGTCGTTAAGCGTCTGCTTTTGGCTCAGGGTGTGATCCTGGCGTTCTGGGATCGAGCCCCGCATCAGGCTCCTCGCTGGGAGTCTGCTTCTTCTTCTCCCACTCCCCCTGTTTGTGTTCCCTCTCTCGCTGGCTGTCTCTCTGACAAATAAATAAATAAAATCTTTAAAAAAAAAATCATTCCGGAAGCAGAAGACACAGCAGTGATAGCCCCTCAGTAAGTCCAGCTCCTGACTCTTGGGCTCTGAGACGTGCTGGCTGATGGGTCACCATTTTGTTCATGGTTGTCATCCTGGAATTGCTCTATCATCTTTCTGAGAACTTTCTTTACTTCTATCCTGTGTTAGATCTTTTATTCCTAAATCCCATGTCTGTCTTTTTTTTTATATATATATTTTATTTATTTATTCGACAGAGAGAGAGACAGCCAGCGAGAGAGGGAACACAAGCAGGGGGAGTGGGAGAGGAAGAAGCAGGCTCCTAGCGGAGGAGCCTGATGTGGGGCTCGATCCCACAACACCGGGATCACGCCCTGAGCCGAAGGCAGATGCTTAACCGCTGTGCCACCCAGGCGCCCCTCCCATGTCTTTCTTGCTCTTGGTTTACTCTTTTAGTTTTGTGGAATACATTTTTTAGTGGCTTTTTGGGAAAAGATACATGGGGACTAACTTTATTTATTTTGTAGTCCTTTAAAGTCTAAACATTTTCCAACCTACCCTTATACTTGATAGTCCGAATGAATATAGAATTACGGGATAGAAATTATTTTCCTCAGAAATTTTGATTTTTCCACTGTTTTCTGGTTTCTAGTACACCTCATTGAGAAATCAGAAACTGTGGTGATTCCACATCTTTTGTGACTTGCCCCTACTCACTCCCCCACACTCTAGAAGGTTCTTGGATCTTCTTTCTCCCCAAAGTGTGGATATTTTATGACATTGTGCCTTAGTGGGAATATTTTTAACCCACTGTACTGAGCACTGGTGGGCCATTTTCCATTTAGAAAATTCTGTTCTAGAAAATTTTTCTTGAATAATTCCATTTTCCTTCCCTGTTTTTGCCCTGCTTTCTCTCTTTAGAATTCTTGAACTAATCTTTAACTTTTCACTTCTGCTTTCATGTCTTTGCCTTTTTGCTCTACTTTTTGGAAGTTTTCATCAGCTTTATCTTCTTAGCTTTCTATTCATGGTTTGTTTTTTTTTTTTAATTTCCGCTCTCATGTTTTTGGTTTTGAGAAGCTTTTTTTGTTCTTTCAGTATTTCTTTTTAATAGTATCCCATTCTTATTTCATGAATGTCATACTTATATTACTTCTCTGAGAGAAATGATAGTTTTATGAAATTTTCATTTAAAAAATTTTACAAGCATTTAACAAAGCATTTAATTACAAAACATTTACAAGCCTTTAGTGAAACTGTAGTTTTTACCAAAATATAAAATGGTCTCAAACCATCACTGCAGTTGTTCTGCAGTGATTATAGTTTTGGGAAAAGCATACTTCATCAGAAGTTAAATATCAACTTTCAGGGGCGCCTGGGTGGCTCAGTGGTTAAGCGTCTGCCTTTGGCTCAGGGTGTGATCCCGGCTTTATGGGATCGAGCCCCGCATCAGGCTCCTCCGCTGGGAGCCTGCTTCTTCCTCTCCTACTCCCCCTGCTTCTGTTCCCTCTCTCTCTGGCTGTCTCTCTCTGTCAAATAAATAAATAAAATCTTTTTAAAAAACAATCAACTTTCAAATGTTCTTTTCCAAAGTTTCTCATTTTCTACTTAGGAGAAAAGAGCAGCTTTTAACTACTGTAGCCCTTGAATATGGGATGTATGAAAGATCTACCAGGGTTTTGACACAAATTGTAATACGCAGAATCATAAGGCCAGTCTCCTCCCATACTACTAAAGAGCAGTAACCAGGGTATAAGCATTAATCATAAAACATAAAAACATAAGAATTATTATAAACAGTCTTATTGTTTCACACTTTTTTCTCATGGGTCCCCTTAAAAAGCATATACTGGCTTATACAGCAATATTTCCAAGAGTGTAAAACACTGCAAAAAGTTTTATGCCACCAGGAAGCCACAGTAATCCGGTTCCAATGTAGAGCAAAAAATGCCACGTATGACGCATGTGACAAACCACTTCAGTCTGGTGTTGAAACGAAGTGCAGAGGCATCCAGGACCCACCCACCAGCTCCTCATGCCCATCAGGAAATCTAAACCTGAATCTTCATTGGTCCACAGGAAATTTTGTTTTTGAATTCTTTTTCCTCCAAATTGCTTTTATCTGTTGGTTTTGGATATCTCTGTTCCACATTAATGTCCTTAGATGTCTGTTCATCTTTGGTATTGTGGTTAAGAAGAAGGAACTTGAAAGTGGATGTGTCAGTTCAGAGCCTGAGTATTTGTCTACACTGAGCTCTACGGTAGGGTGGTGTGGTGCGATTAGTTTGGAAAGTCATGGTGTCTGTACTTCTAAGGCTTGTTGAATTCCCCAGAGAGTAATCTCCTGATTTCTGCCTGCAAAAGTCTGGCTGAGTAGGTTGGGATATTGGGACCCAGCATTTAATATGAATATGATAACAAGGCCATGTCTTCAACCATGCCAGTCAACTTCTAGACAAAAGATTCTTTTAGACCAAAGGAAGGGCCAGTGCTGAGAGCTGCTTTTCAAGTGGCTCTTACCTAGTTCTCCCTCCCCATTTTAGGCCCCTCTTTTACCTCACAGTTCTAGGGCTATCTACTTTTTCACATACTTAAACCATTTAAAGATTTTATGGTACAAATCAGGTAGGTGCTCAGCTTTTCCCATGACCACTGTAGCATTCAGCCTTCTTGGATCTGCTAAGCTACCACTCATTGATCTGTGTTCTAGCTTCCAAATTTCTGGTGCTATTTCTCTTTTCTTATTTTCCTGCCATTGTAAGCTTCTTTCTTTATGAAGTGTTTACTACAGTTTTAGTAAGGCTTTGGGAAAGACAGAAATTAAATGTGTATGTTCAGTCTTCCCTCTTAACCTGAAAGTTAATAAGTTCACTTAAAGAGGATATATGCAGAAGGGATGCTTCGTTTGTGTTATTTTTTACATTAAAACTTCATGCATGGGGTTTATTTCCAAGAAGCCGAAGATGCTTCCCACATGATGTAATCAAGTATTCCTTTCCTTTATAGCTGGGACAAGAAGAAAGATACGAATTACTCAATGTTCTGGAATTCACCAGGTAAGACATCTGCTCTGTGATTTGTATCTGTGAGATAAATTTCTACATATGTTTTTTCCCTTTTAAATAACTAGAAAGTATGCTTTATTTTTCTAACTAAATTTATCTAGAAAAATATTAATTTAAAATCTGCAATATAGCTCGTAATTGTCATAGCTGCTGATAAATCATAAACACCTATCTTCAGAGTATTGCCAGACATGATTCCTGGAGGCAGTGTAAAAATATTTGTGAACAAAGCTGGTCTGCGTCACAACTGTGGGATATAGGACCAGGAGTCTTATGGCTGGTGATCTGGAAACATCGTTATACTTAGAGGCAGCAGGATTTATGTGTACTGAAGCTGAATCAAGAGTTAGGAACCCAGCAGTCTAATTCTGTGTTCATTGTATCTAACTATCTTGGGGGTTTCAGAAACCATATCCATCTTTCTGTTAGGTATAAAACCAGTTGCCATTTAGTAGGAAAAAGCAGAAATCAAGGAGGTTATCCTACTTAACTTTATTTCCTAAGGTCAAATAATAGAGACCTTATAACAATAATCAGTGATATCTGTAGGAGTTCGGCTTTTTTTTTTTTTTTGCATGATGTCGTTTCCGAACTAATACGCTCTTGAGGCAAATAGGCCTCAGTTAACAGACATGATGGTCTTTTAAAGATTACATCACCATTAACAGGGCACTTAAGGCCAGGCCACAGGCAGGAAGTGACACTGCTGTTCAAGGAAATAGTTGCTCACCTATCTTCTCGAACTTTCTCCTACATAAGGCAAGCTTGTACACTGGCTAGAAAAGGCATTTCCTATAGTATGAAGGTTCCTCAAAACGTTAAAAATAGAACTACTCTATGATCCAGCAATTGCACTACTTGGTATTTACCCAAGGGTGACAAAAATACTGATTCAAAGGGACACATGCACTGTGATGTTTACAGCAACATTATCAACAATAACCAAATTGTGGAAAGAGCCCAAATGTCCCTCAACTGATGAATGGATAAAGATGTGAGATATACACACACACACACACACACACATACACACACACTATATATATATATATATATATATATATATATATATATATATATATATATATATATATATATATATAACAATCATGGGGAGAAAAAGAGAGAAGCAAACCAAGAAACAGACTCTTAACTATAGAAAACAAACCAATAGTTACCAGAGGAGAGGCAGGTGGGGGATGGGTTAAGTAGGTGATGGGGATTAAGGAGGGCACTTGTGATGAGCACCAGGTGATCTATGGAAGTGCTGAATCACTAAATTGTACACCTGAAGCTAATATTACACTGTATGTTAACTGGAATTTACATAAAAACTAAAAAAATAATAAAAACATGTAACTTACTGGAGAAAAAAAAGAAAAGTCATTTCCTTTTCAATGCCAACTTTAGTTGCTGTCTTGGTTGGGAGTGACCACATGCCATTGGTTAATATCAAAAATAATGGGGTCTGTCTAATGTATTAAACACTGTTTTCCTTACTCGTATGCACTGAAAGGCTCAAGGGAAAATGCATGAGAAGTTGATGAGTAACTGTAATAGAGTATTTCCAAAATGTATCCCCCACCTTTTTTTTCATGTCAAAGTGGCTGTTTTTCCTAAGTCAACTTGCATTATACCCACAAAATATTATAAGTAGTATATCAGTTAGCATTTGGGTATATTTGTTTATTAACACACACCTTGAAGCACCACGAAGAAAAATTAAGCAAGGTTAGGGGCTTAGGGTCTTTCAGGATACAGTGATGGGGTGGGCGTAAGGATGAAAGTGAGAAAAGTGACTATGGAGGTATTAAAAGAGACTCTGGAAAAAACATTAGTGGTTTGGACTAGGATGATGGTAGCACAAAGAAAGTGAAGTTGATAGAAACCAGATACCTTTTGGAAGAATGTCAGGGGGCCTTTGGGATGGATTGGAAGTAGAAGAAGAAAAGAGGGAGGGGTTGGAGTCTCCGGCATGAACAGCCGGGTGGGTAGAGGTACCATTTACACAGATGGCACATACAGGGATAGGAATAGATGTGCAGGATGAGATGTTTGAATCATTATGTTTGAGATGCCCGTGAGATACACACATGGAGGTGTCAGGGGCAGGCATTGGATGTGAGGGCCTGGAACACAAAAGAGAAGCTGATGGCTGAGATATAAATATGGTAGTCATTGGCCCGTAAATGGGAACCAAAGCCACAAAAATGAGTTGGATCTCCTGGGTATAAAATACAGAGTGAGGGAAACATGAAAGGCTGAGGATTGCGCTATGACTAGCTCCAACTTCTAAGGGGTGGTTAGTAGGAGAGGAATCCACGAAGGAGACTGCTGTACAGTTAGCGACGTAGAAGACAGAGGAAGGATCACAGCACAGAGCCAAGAGAAGAGGCTTTTTTCCGAGGTGACAGGGGTCCTCTGGGTCAGAGACCGCAGCAAGGTTAGGTGAGCTGAAGGTGGAACAGATTTGCTGGATTCAGCCGTTCAGTGGGAGGGTCAGGAGAGAAGCCAAGTGGGAAGGACGGGGGCACACGGGACAGGGCAGGGGTGAGAGGGTGGCATGCAGCGGATGTAAGCAGAGACGGCCGGTGTGCACTGCAGGTGTTTGGGGTTGAGTTGTGAAGGGGTTGTGGCTCTGTGGGGGTGGGTTGCTTGGGCTGAGTTTTATAAGCAAGAGACTCCAACGTGTTTAAGTACTGATGATAGAGACCCTGTCCAGAAGGGGATGATGCAGAGTCAGGGGAGAGCAGCGTAACTCTAGGAATGAGGTTACTGAGGAAGAAAGGGGCTTCACAGCACATGGAAAAGGAAGGTCTCTGAAAGGAAAAGAAATACTTCCTCCATTGTCAGGAAAAGAGGCAGAGAGGTTGGTGCCCAGCAGAAACATGTATAAATGTGTGGGTGTCAATGGCAGAAAGAATAAGAATTTCTTGTCTGAGGCTTCCATCAAGGTGAATTGCAGAAATTCCAAGGGTCTGGAGTATGAGGGTGCATTAAAGACTTGGAGAAAGGAGAAGGTGTTCCATGTCCTGCAGACGGTGAGAGAGCAAGCTTATTAGAAGAAGTGGTGTCGCTGGACAGCAGGCAGCATGCAGGTGACGTGTATCGTGGATTTCCTAAGCTCTGTGGCAGGGCAACTTTTCTCCTGCTCTATCTGCTCTGATGCCACAGAAAGGGTTCCCATTTGCCCTGGATTTGGGAGTTTTGCCAAGAGAAGAAAAGAGCAGGAAGGTTGATGAGCATGGGACTATCTCATGAAAGTTGAACTAAGAGAGGCGCCAAGAAGGGCAGAGACGGAATATAGATTGTACAGTGTCATTGCGAAGAGGGCCCAATTAAATGTATTCCCAAAGTGCAGGGATGGTGGTCAGAGGAACTAATACAGTGGGGATTAGAGATGGAGAAACAGAGGACTGAATGTTTCTAGATGCCTCAGAAACTCCCAACTGTATGCTAGGACACCATATCTTGGCTACTTTATATTGGACTCATCTCCGTTTTTAGCAGAATGTTGCAAGGTAAAACAAATAGCTACAGACACTTAAGAAGTCCCCCCCCACCCCCTCATTTCTGGAGAGAATGCTTATACACCCTTGGTTCCAAATGAGGCATATCCTATGCAGGGCTGTGCCAGTTTGTTACTTGCTGTCTCTGCAAATGCACTGAAAGATGCTTTTTGACCAACATTTTTATATGGCCAACACAGCGTTAAAATGTTTGTGCTCATTAGGCTAGCTTGGTCATACGAATAGATTTTTTACATGCTGCCGGTGGTTTGCTAGTAATCATTGAAAAATAACAGTTGTGAATGCTGAAGTCAGTTTTAAAGTGCCAGTGTTTGCTTTTCTGTGTGAGTTGGGTATATACTTACAATGGACTATTTTTTCTGCTTGTGTTAAAAACTATATCATACAATGCGTCTTAGATACTGACTTAAATATTTTTTAAATCTAAAAGCATTGAACCAGAACTCTCTTCTGTCCAGGCGGATCCTAACTCCTGCAGGTTTCCCAGGATCCATTTTGTAAATTATTCCTTTAGGGCTGCAGATGGTACCCTGGTGCCTTAAAAAAACAGAATGTAACTTTCAAAGGTACCCAAACCACACACCCAGGGGATGTTTGTATATGTGGAAGGATAGGGCTCATAATTTGGTAAAATGTATTTTTCACTCTGAGTATTAAAATATGTGAGGCATGACAAACATATATATGCATATTCTCAGTATGATGACACATTATGGAAAACCTCTTTCAGCGCGAGAAAAAGAATGTCAGTGATTGTTCGCACTCCATCCGGGAAGTTACGACTTTACTGCAAAGGAGCTGTAAGTTTTTATTTTTGTCTTTTACAGTTTTGATTTATGATGGTTTATAATGTATACGTTCAGCATTCTGCTATGGAAATGTAACACAGATGTTTAGCATAAAGTTGCTGACATCCACTTTCCTTGGTGTTTTATAGTAATAGTGTTCAGCCTCTTCTGGTGAAATTTGGAATTCCTTCTGGGTAAATTTGGTGCTTTGAAAAAATTTGCCCTAACTTATTTATGTAATCTCAATTTTGATACATAATATTTGAGGTTCATATTATAAAATACATTAGAAGACAATTAAACCAGAAAATGCTTTGAAATTGTATTAGAAATGTAGTGATCCTCACCAGTTTCAATGTAATTTTTTAAAGACCATAGAAAGAGGGAGGTAAAATGGATCACGGTTACTGCTATAATTTCATCATATGGTCATTACTATTTGTCTTGCGTTGTTTTCATTATAAAAGAATTTCTGACTATTGGTTGGCTTTGGTATATTGGCAGGTTATATTGACAGAAAGAGTAATGTGTCATTCAAAGTGATTTTTCCTAGATGAAATATGTTTATACTCATGGAAAAATAAGGAGTCTACTGACCAGAGCCACGTTTTGTTTCTACAATTAGTGTTTTCCTTCTGAATTATACTTTCCAGGTACCTAGTCTACTTGGACTAGTCAGGTAGCTTACCAATCTGGAACTTTCCAATTTTAAATATAATCAACAACCTTGATTTATTAAATGAAACTTGGAAACTGCACTTGTTAGTAAACCAAAGCTTATTACTTAAATTTTTGTCGAAAATGTTTTTCAATACCTTGCTTTTAAAGCTTTGAAGCGCAATTTTTGAATATCTTGGTTTTAAAGCATTTTGGTAGCATTATTTCACGATGTCTCATAAATTTAGTTTTAGAATTCCTCTGGTTGTTGATTGAAACAACTAGCATTTATTCATTGTGTGCACTTTACCAGACTTTCAACTGGATTTTGGAGAAAGGAAGATAAGACCCAACACTTGTCAGGAACTAAGCCTAGTTGGGGAAATATATATAAAGAGAAGTTTAGGATACAATATTGAGGTATATTGTAAAGCTCTTTCACATTCCAGTGGTAGCATTTAGTGATAAGGGAATAAAGAGAGCCTCGAAGACCTTCCACTTTAAATGATAAGTTATGTGTCCAGTTTGCAACCAACTCACATCCTTCCTTTCTTAGTTGTGAGTAATCTTCTATCTCAAACCTCTGTTTGAGGAGTTAAAGCATTGAACAAAAAATAAAAACATTGGACTTCTTTTTGAATAATCATGGAGATAGTTTGCATACGTTACGTTGCTTATTGCATTGTTTCCCTTCACTACTCACACAGTTGACTATGAAATGTGGTTGAATACTAAAAAGGCAGAAATTTATAAAACAAGGTGCATTTGAGAATTTCATGTAGTTTGGCAGAGAATAGTAGAATTCAAGCCTGGAAAGGTGGACATGCGTTAGGTAATGGTTTTTTGTTTTTGTTTTTGTTTTTTGATGCTCAAGAATTTGTACTTTTTTCTGAATTGTTCTGACGCCATTTAGGAAAATGACTTTAGGCAGAAAGGAGATGCATACAGAGTTCCGCATTGATGCTATTGACTGTAGTCCAAGAGCTGATAAGGATCTGAACCAAGATCGTTGCAGAGAGGATTGAGAAGACAGAGATTTAGGACTTAATAATTGATTACGTGTGGGCGATAAGGGGGAAACCATGATCTAGGATTATTACCCAATTTGGACTTGACCGAGTAGATGAAGTGGTACCATTTCCATGATAAAGGGTTGGGAGCTACATCTGGGCCATGAGGCAGAGATGCTTGGATTTCACAGGGTAAGGAACCTGGGTGCTGGTACAAAGTAGGAGTTAACAAGTGTAGCTGGAAGCTAAAAGCAGGCGATTGATGAGATCTTATAAGAAGAAAATACTACATGGAAAGAGAGGAGGACTAAAGGTGAGGAGGAGAGGGTCTAAAGAGAGAGACCGGGAGTGGGAAGAGTCTGAGGAGTGTTGATGCCCTGCTAGAGTGAATAATCAGCAGTCACATGTGCAACAGAAGACTTTAGTAGTAAGAGTCAGTTAGGGAGTCAGCGCTAATACTTCCCAGTCAAGTTAACACAGTCTGCTCAAACTTTGATGTATCTCCTCTATTCCAGATTCATGACAGTGATGGATACAGTGTAGAGAGAGAGCAGAAAGATAGAGCCAGGCTTAAAAACAGGATAAACGTCTTTGAAGCCCCAAATAGGAATAGAGAATCAGCGTGGCACACTGAACTGAGGTCTTGAGTTGAGTGGGGTGGGAGTCCGGGGTCAGGATCAGGGAGCAGTGGTTGGAATTTGGTTTCTGTAGAACAGTGGGAGCAAATAGTGCTTTCTGTAAAATGTGGATGGGAGCCAGCCTCCCCTCTTTGACGTCTGAGACAGTGGTGAGCTTCCTAATCATGAGAAGAGACTAAGAAAAAATTCATGCCAACTCTGCTGGGGGGGTACATAAAACCACTAGACTGGGGTGTGCACAAGCAAGGAGAGCAAAACTTAGAGACACATGAACAAATCTTGTGCCAGAGAGACAAGCACATAAACACCCGGGCATGAATTCACTCCAGGTGAAATCATTTGTGTAGACAAGTCTTACCAAGGATGCTTAGTTCAACATGATTTAAAAAAAACAAAACAAAACTATTTTTAATCAAAAAGAAATGGAGTGGATGGAGATATGTGTAAGCTAAATTTGAAATCATAAATGTAAGAGAAAACAGCAGAGAATGGAATAAAGTCTAAATTAAACAGAGTAGAAGGGGCAGGGGTGCAGTTAGGGAATCGGAAGATAGTAAGGCAAATGCATCTAGAGCATAACACAGAGATGGTAGCTCTGTGATGTGCATGTATGTGGATGATTTTTCTCCTTTTTTCTAGGCTTTCTGCAATGAGGTTGCCTTTATTAGTTTTTAAATGAGGAAAAAGGAAAAGTAGACAATACACATTATATCTGCAATAGTAGCCAACTTAACAAAAGTTATACTTACATAATTAAAATCTCAATTTATTCAAGAAAATTAAAACCCTCCCCCAATACTTATATACCAGAGGAAAAATTAGAAACTTGACTATTATACTTAATGCTCTAGGGACCTTAAAGTGACAGAAAATTTCTAAGTGCCCCCTACGTTAAATTCTGTGCCACCCATCAAGGAGACCACATCTGAAATTATTTACGTTTAGCAGTCCACCACCACGCCATAGACAAAGTACAGCCGCATCGGAATGGCACACACAAACACAGAAGAGTTTGCACTTTCGTCTAGATGTGTCTGGTGATTTTAGCAAATGTCCCAGATCACAGGGGCCAAAGCTTCGTGCAGCTGGTCAGTCAGTCTCCCCTTGTTGGGTAACCTGACAGCAAGATCACAGTCCTCTCTGGCAACTGCCTCCTTTGTAGCAAGATTACCTAGATAACTTCAGTATAAATTGCAGTGCTTAAATAAGTAATTATGTCAGACCTCTTTTTTCTATTTGCTACCTTCTTACTATTGACTCTTGCATTTCATCGTATAGTCCTTCTTTATTTGGCAATATTGTAAAACATGCTTCAGGATGACTGAGGATTACAACAGGTGTTTTATTCATGCAACACATATTTTTTGAACAGCTGCCACGTGCAAGACACCATAGGTGAGGACAGAGCAGCATTGGAACTTGAATCTAAAAGATGAATAGGATAACGACTTTTTGAGTGAAAATTGACCTCAGGTGAATTATTCATCGTGAAGCGCCAGGCTCTTTCCTGACTGTGCCATGCTGTCCCAGGAGCGTCGCCTCACGATCGATTTTCCGCTCTTACCTTACTGAGGGCTGGGACACCACATAAGTAATTTCAGTTAGGATTTCCTGCAAATGTAGACTCTTTTAGGTTCTAAGTCTCATCTTAGGGGATACACATGCTTTAGTTCCTGTGAAGAAGCCTTTTCTGGTCGTAACCGTGTACCAAATACTGGATGTAGCACTCTGAATAAATGAGTGTTACTTTGGGTGAATAGGTTATTTGTATGTATTTATTTCTCACATGTAAGCATGGCCAGTTGTGACTGTCATTTAAAAACGTGCTATCTAATTCATGTGAAGGCCACATTCTGTCCCCTGCTTTCCTTGATACTATCAAGAAAGTAGAAAATTCTATTTTGAGCATCAGTTTCTTCCACTAGAAAACTTGGCTACATGGCAGAATTTAATCTCCCTTATCGCTTTTGTTTTCATGACTTTAATTTTTTTTTTAGAGATTTTCTTGGCTTTAAGATGGCCTATTTTAATTTCATTGAAAATGTCATTAGCCTCTGGAAAAAAATGGAGTTCATAAGTTATACCTTTCATTCCTAGAAAGGAGCCATAAGGGGAAATTATCATTTCCTTTTGCTTTGCCCCCCCTTCCCATTCCACCACTGAAAAATGAAAAGAAATTCATAATTGGGGCCTGGAATATTCCATCTGTTCTGAGGTCACTAAGTTCTTGTTTCTCTCAAGGGTTCTAAATCATACTCCATTAGTCTGCTTCCAAATCTCAGCCCTGAGACTGGAGACCCCAAAATGGGTAATACCACTGAGAAAGTAATTGCAGGTAAATGATTTATTTTTTCCTAGTCTAATAAAACCATGGAGGCTGAACACTAAAATTCTTAAAACATTAAACCCAAGCCGAAGAATAACTAAAGGAACAATAAGCAGTTTATAAAGGGGCAAAAATCAGAGAAACGTAAGTCGTGTGTAACGTTCAAGCTAAAAGGGACTTTAAAGATAATCCAGTAATTGAATTTCACAAACTAAGCGAATTGAGCTTTTAGAGACTAAAGTGACACAATCAGAAATATTCAGCTATCAGGTAATGCTAGGTTTGTTCAAAATTCTCCCTATAATGCCCACCAGCCCTCTGTGCATTTGGACCTGTGTTTCTCAAAGTTTGTTCTGTAGAAGCACCAGTCCCTTACAGATGCCGTCATCTCTAGCTCAGGCTTCACAGTGAATGAGTTTGGGGCACATACTGTATGGCCCTTTAGAGATCTATGGGGCACATTCGCGATTTAAAGGCTCTGAGAAGTATTACCAGTATTACTGCAGGCCAGGCTTGGTTCAGCCAGCATTTCCCAGACTTTCTGAGTGCTGGACCTTCTCCCCTGTGGCACCTATGTATTCCTAGGGTGGCTATGCCCTCACTGCAGTGTCCTGCAAAACCTTCACAGGGTGGGGGGGAGATTTTGCAAGATAAGTGAAGTACTGATAGAATCTGAGATGTGGAACACTGGAGTAACTACGGGTTTATTCACAAAGGAGAAAGATGAAAATATAGGACTCGAACCTTGTTTCTTAATGTCGTTAGGGGAACAGTGTTACTGGGGAAAAATATTTTGTGTTTTAAAACTAATCTCAGAGTTGTTTTTATACTGATTTGCTGCTAATGTTGCCAACATCATTGTTATTAAACTCAAAATGTATTTAAGTTTGAATGTATGAAGTGTATTATACCTTCTGTTTGTTTTCCAGGACACCGTAATATATGACAGACTGGCAGAGACTTCAAAATACAAAGAAATTACCCTAAAACATTTAGAACAATTTGCTACAGAAGGTGAGTGTAATACGGGATAAAGCATGATTACAATAAAAAGAAATCATCTGCTACTGATGTCTTGCGGGATTGTTGTTATTTTACTTAGAAATTCCTAAAGCAAGATAACAATTACTGGTGATAATTTAAGTTATACTATATGCTGTTCTCATTATTTTTGTTTTACTTTCCTATGTTAAAATTTTGAGAGACTTGGTCCCATGTTTCGGGGGTGTAGGGTCTATAAATCTGTTCATTTTTTAGAATGGATACTATTCACACTTTAAATACATTGTATCTTTAGCAGTGTAGAAGGAAAAGAAGTGAAAAAACTGGATATTCTAATCTGAGTAAGACAGAAGATAAGAAATAAATAAGCCTATATAACTATTAAAACAGCTAGTCAGTGTAGTTTCAAGTCAAGACTTTTTAAACCCTTACCACATAACAGGCTCTGTGTGAGGTAAGCAGGCTGAGTCCTGTCTCTCTGTCCTACTGAAATAGATGATCTGTGCAGCTCAACAGTCTGGGGGAATGATCTAGATAAGATGGGAGGACATGAGAGTCCTTAAACAATAGGGTCAGTTACTCCAAGAATTTGTAGAGTCTTATCTCTGAACTTAACAGAAGTAGCCGCAACAGTATCTAAATCTCCCATCTAGGGTGACTGCCTTCAGCTCAGGTCACGAGGCCAGGGTCCTGGGATCGAGCCTCACATCAGGCTCCCTGCTCAGCAGGGAGCCTTCTTCTCCCTCTCCCTCTGCCTGCCTCTCCCCCTACTTGTGTGTGCACTGCCTCTCTCTGTCAAATAAATAAATAAAATCTTCAATCAAAATCAGTCAGTCAATCAATCTCCCATCTAAATGTTCACTCTTGTCTGCCTCAGCCGAAACTGTTGCCAGTGGCAACAAGCCTGACCTCGGATCAAATCCTTTTTCCTCTTCATACAAGCTACAAACAGATAGGATTGTTTTAAAAAGCACTAGGCTCTGAAAAGCAAGGACATAGAGAACCTTCTCTCAGTTCTCCGAAAATGCAAGAGCATGGAGACACTCATGTTCCTAGAGTCCGGGTTCCCCAAGGAGCAGCCTCAGCGGGGCTTGGCAGGTACAGCCTAGCCGGCATCCAGCGCTGGTTCTTTTTCAGAAGGAGGGTTGAGGGAGCATCTTTCTCTTCTCTGGCTGTGATGTAAAGATATTGAAGCTCTTAGAGCTGAGTTGGCTTGGCCTTCACCTCCACCCTATTCTTTCTGGCCCTAGGCTGAACAACACTTTTTTTTACTCCGTGGCTACCCCAGAGTAGTCACCAGCCAAGTTTCCAAAAGAGAAAAACATGTACTGATATGGCCCCAAAGATTTAAGTTCTACTCTCAGTGAGCTGGCGGTACACAACCCTACTCCTTTCTTGGAAGACAGAGTCCTCTGGGCACTTTATGTTCTCCGTTCTCTGCTTCTCGTTTCTGACATGTTCCCTGGCCATATTTTATTTGGCTTGAGATCACTAGCACCTAGTTATTCTGAGAGTCAATGACCTTGAGTGAGGGTGTTGTCTTCTCAGGAACCTAATTAACTGTATTTGTCCTGACTGATAAATGCTTTTGCTTCTTCTTTGTTCCAATCCACCATTTTTTTTTTTCTGGCTGAGAGTAGCTTCCAAATGAATTATGAAATTGATAGGCACCGAGCACTGGGAGTAGGTCACCTCAAATATCAGCTTTGATTCTTCTCCCAGGGTGTTTCTAATGAGTACTTTGTTTTGTCACTATCCTCAGTTTTTTTAGACTTTTAGTTTTTTTTTTACTATTTCTTTCTCTTTTTTTTTTAATTTAAATTCAGTTAGTTAACATATAATGTATTATTTGTTTCAGAGGGTAGAGGTCTGTGATTCATCAGTCTTATACAATACCCAATGCTCATTACATCACGTGCCCCCCCTTAATGTCCATCACCCAGTTACCCCATCCCCCACACTCCTCCCTTCCAGCAACCCTCAGTTTGTTTCCTATGATTAAGGGTCTCTTATGGTTTGTCTCCCTCTCTGACTTTGTCTTGTTTTATTTTTTCATCTCTTCCCCTATGATCCTCTGTTTTGTTTCTTAAATATACTACAAATTTAAATTTACGGCGATGGAGAGCAGTAGTAAGTACAACCATATATTCCTGTAAGAGGCAGATGGCTTTCCGAGTAGACCCCATTGGAGTCCCTCTCTTTCTTCAATAGCATCTGTGAAGCCACTGTCGTAAGCCAGCCACCGTGCTCAGTACCGGAGTTTTAGATATGAAAGGCTCAGGGCCCCTTCCCTCCAACAGTTATACACTAATACAGGCGATCCACAAGAAAAACAATATGAAACATTGTCGTTCACACCATACGAGCATTTGGGGATTTTTGCCCCGGGTCTGAGCAAGAGGAGAACGCTTCAGCTAGATGATGGTATGAACTGAGTCTTAAAGTAGATTCAGGGCAGACAGTGGAGGGAGTTGGAGGGGGCAGAATGGAGAAAAAGTGACCAGCATGTGCAGAGACCTGGGTATATGGGAGGTAAATGGCAGACAAGGAGCTTGAAGACACTTGGTGCATGGTGAGTGAGCCAGCCTTTGCGGTTCGGACTTCATCCTGCGGATGAACAATTGAAAGATTTCAAGCAAAAGCGTAACCTGATAAGATCAGGATGTTGGAAAAATCACTTTGGAAAAAGCGCAAAGGCTGCATTGAAAGGCTGCCAGTTGAAGGAGAGGGGAGCACTGATAACGCGTTTTATACCGAGGGTGTGCCCTAAGTGAATCAGACGTCACCCATATTGTTTGAATCGAATCCGTCTTTTCAAAATAAAACTTAGTTACATAAAAATGGAAGGGTCAGACTTCTGAATGAAATCTTACTTGGTGTTGGGGGGATGACTGCTACCTTTTCTTCAGGGTTAAGAACTTTATGTTTTGCTGTGGCTGAGATTTCGGAGAGCGACTTTGAGGAGTGGCGCACGGTCTATCAGCGCGCGTCCACATCTGTGCAGAACCGGCTGCTGAAGCTCGAAGAGAGTTATGAGTTGATTGAAAAGGTACGTGAAAGACCATTTTGCTCGTACAGAAAGTTTGGTTTCCAGAAAGTGTCAGTCTTTTCAAGGAGCCAATAAATAAAGATCAGAATATCTTGACACACCACTTACTGTTGAATCTCCTCTGGTCTGAGCATTGACACATCTTAGTAACGGTTAAGGCTTTTGCTGAAAAGTCTCTGGAATTGCTTTGTATAGATCTTCCTACTTTTTATAATTATGCATCAAAGTGAAGCTCGTCTAACCATCTTCTTGTCAGTGTATACTGTTGCTTCTGCATCACTGAGGATAAACATGCCCTACTCCACACATGCTTGCACACGAGTCACATACGCATGCGTGTCTGCATAGAGTTGATCAAGGTGTATCGTGTGGGATACAAAATAATGTAATACAAGTATAGTTTGTGTGACTCTATAGCTAATAATAGAGACTATATAAGTGAACAACCTGGTGCTCATCCCTGGCTAGTCATTGTATGTGTGTGTGTGCGTGTGTGTACATAAATGTATATGTGTGTGTGTATAGACACACAGCCCTCATTTGCATCACAACTGAAATACTCCCATTTTACAGACAAGGAAACCAAGGCTATTCATCCAAAAAGTGGTGGCTACACTCTGACTGATGCTTTATAAATAGCAAGAAATCTTGCTTCCTTAATTAAAAATAGCAAACATTTTTGTGCAGTACTTACTGTGTGCCAGGTGCTGTTTGGAGCCCTTGAATCTATTAACTACTTAATCCTCACAACGTCCCTTTGAGCTAGGTACTGTTCATTCCAGTTTTACAGATGAAGACATCAAGGAAACAGAGAGGTTAAGTAATTTGGTTGAGATTACACAGTTCATAAAAAGGGGAGCCAGAATCTTCATTCTGGCTCCAGAGTTCATGCTCCCAGCCACTAAGCTCATTCTAACCTTTCACTTTCCATCAAATACCTTCCTAATTGCAGAATTCCTTAACTGTACTCATGTTTATACTGCACAGAATCAGGTTCATTGTTAGCTTCAGCTTATTGGATCTTGCCTGCAGGTAAGTAAAAGCTGACTTTTTTTTTTAAATTCCTTCCTCTCTTTCAAACAATTTACTCCCTGGTGCTTCCTTTCTTGAAAGGTGGTCGGCACCACCCATGCCTCCCTTCCCCGAGCTGCTCCCCGCGTGCCCTCCCCTCTGTGTAATACTGGGGAATGTCCTGCACTAGCTGCAGGCGGTTTTCTCTGCTCTATACAGTGGCCATATGTGACTCGAGATATTGTTTCTCCTGTCTCCTCAATAGACTGTGATCACAGCTCAGACCTTCCTTATATTTGAACTTATTTTTGTATCCTACTCATTTCTCAGAAGACTTGGGTTAGCACATATGGTACCTTCCAGCATGATACTTATCCTCCAACTGTAGAATTACACACACAGCTTGCCCTCAGTTAACTTGTTCAGTCAATCTCTCTCTCTCTCTCTCTTTTTTCCCCCTGATGTATTTATATATGATTATATCTTTGGGGCATTATGTGGCAAAATAAAATATTTTATTATTTATAAGGCCATGACCATAATCTCTTTCAGTCTCTCCAACCAAAGTTACGTGTTGTCCTAAAGTACTAACAGTATTGATTTTTAATCTGTTGTTTTTCTTCTTCTTTTGAGAACTAAAACAAAACCAAAAACTGCCGTTTACAAATAACTTTTCTCCTGTCTCTTTATGTACACAGCCTGAAGATAATGTAGCCTTTACCCTCCGTGGTAATGTGGTAGAATTAATATATAATAGGTCACCATCAAATTATTTGAAAATGGATTCTAAACATTACATTTTGTTTCTACAGGAAACACACTGTCAGATTCTGGAGTTGAATATTTAATGTTCCTAATAACATTTTTACTCTGAGTGCCCTAGAGTTTATAGATTAGATTTTATAGATTTAACCGTTGTTGTTGGGGAGGGGGGTATGTGTGCACAACATCTGATATTAAAAACCTTGCGACTTCCATCTCTTACATGAAATAGATGATCAACCTCTCTCCAGCAGATGGCGATCATGAGTCACGCCGAAATTTAAGTTGCCTGGGGAAATGGCGTTGCGTGTATATTCTTAGCTTACAAATACAGATGCCTCCCTCTGACTGACTCTTTCCTAAAATGAATGAAAAGGGGAAGTTATACCTATTTCCTTTTTACTTTCTGATAAGCCATGGTCTCTAATTTTTATTGAAAAAAAAATCTAAAAGCCAGAAAGGTGAAGGGATTGTTTCCCTCGCTCAGCCAGTTTTCAAATAAGAACTGGTTTTCTGTGTCCATCCCTACCCCTGAAACCATAATTTCATTCAGGTATTAATTTCATTAACTTTAGTGAGGCTGCTAATAGATGTTAAGTATTGGGGAAACACAAGCTAATAAGGAACACTCAGCTGAGACCCTGAGCATCGGGGTCTGAACAAATTCCTTAAGTAAGGAAATCTAAAGGACCCCAGAGTGGTGACCCAAAAATTTGGTTCAACAGAAGCTTTCAGCGGGGTGGTCACTATTAAAATGAAACCCCAAAGATTATTTTACCAGTTAAAGGAGATCAGGGGGTTTGGCGGGCTTTTTTGTTTCTGTTTTACTATACAAAAGATCAGAGGTCTTTTTGGGGGAAAAGAACAGGCACTGAAGAGTCTGCCATTGAAAGCTATTTTTTTTTTTAAAGATTTTATTTATTTATTTGACAGAGAGACAGCCAATGAGAGAGGGAACACAAGCAGGGGGAGCGGGAGAGGAAGAAGCAGGCTCCTAGCGGAGGAGCCTGATGTGGGGCTCGATCCCAGAACTCCGGGATCACACCCTGAGCCGAAGGCAGACGTTTAGCAACTGCGCCACCCAGGCACCCCTGAAAGCTATTTTTCTGACAAATGCTTTTCCCATCCCTGATCATTGGAAGACTAGGGGTTTTAGTGTATCTTGAGCCTAGGCAATATCATTCCTTCCTTGGTCTGAGCTTTCATTCCTTGTTAAAATCAATGAAGGTGAGTGTTCCATAGGAATTGGGGATGCCTGCCATTTAAAACCACCCTACTGGGGCAGCTTTCAACATGTCAGAGCACAGATCCTGCTGGGGCGTTGCCTGGCTTTAAATTCAGCTGTCGTAGCGTTAGGGGTCAACCATTTTGGCTTCTTCTTTGGCTACTTTAATAAGACATGTTGATTATGTAATCTTTTTTATGTGATTGGACTCTTGTTTTTTATGTAGTCCGTAAGATTAGACTTAGCCTATAAGATAGTGAAGTTTAATCCATGAGAGTCGTTTTTAAATCTTTTTTTAAAGAGCAAACCCCATTTTCCAAACAAAATATTACCTTAATCATCATGTGTATGATAGATAAAAGTAAAGCTGCTCCGTTTAAAGAGTAGAGGGGTAGGGAGGAGCCCCACACTGGCTCTCCCCTCAGCCTCAAAACCTTGCCGTCGTCATGGTCTGTGAGGAGCTTTTCACGATTCTGGGGTTCCACTGAGCACCGTTTGAAAACCGTATAATATTCCATCTGTGTGTGAAATTTTGGGGAAGTGTGCTCCTCTGAATACTATAGATTTTCAATACTTTTCACTTTTCAATAAAAGACCAGATCATTGTTGTGGCTCTATACAAGATGTTTCTGAACATATTTGAATTAATCATGCGAATTGCCATTGACATGTTAGTGGTAGTGCTACATTAAAGACATTCAAAATTTGAAAGATTTGTAGAGCTTTTCCTGAAAATGAGAATATTTTTAATATGTTACAAAATAAGTAAAAACATTATAAATGATGACGGTTGTACTTAATTTTAAGCCTTTCTATCTTATCCTCCAGTGTTTGTTCAAACAAGTAATTCAGTTTTTGAAATTTGGTTAAAGCCTTATTCTTTTGGGTGCTATAAACTCCTAGCATAAGCTGCAAAAATATCCAAATAGACCAAGAACATCCAAGAAGATAAGGATATTGGTCCCTTGG
This sequence comes from Ursus americanus, assembly GCF_024610735.1. Taxonomy (NCBI): domain Eukaryota; kingdom Metazoa; phylum Chordata; class Mammalia; order Carnivora; family Ursidae; genus Ursus; species Ursus americanus. The sequence goes on from NC_142134.1 coordinate 49,768,054, forward strand.
CACAGTGCTTTGTCACTTTTCTTTCCCAGCAATCTGAGCTCTAGAAAATACTCCCTTCACCCTCCAGGCACTAAAAGAAAGTAGGAAATGTGAGAGGTTTGAAAAACCCTCTGGATATTGTTTTCCCTACTGACAAGTCATTGTTAGAGGAGAGGATTTAGGACTTCTACAACCGTCTATAAAATAACAGGGTCATCTCTGCTATCGGGTGGGACAGTCTGAGCTCTAACACTTGCATTCAGATGGTAAACTTTCCAGGATTAAAAAAAAAAAAATCTAATGCTATGAGTTGTTTCAAGATGTTCCTGAAACATCTTTTTTTCCGTTGCTAAATATAGGCCAAGAGGCAGCATTTATTCCTAGGAAGACAAAATCATACAGGAACAAGAAGGTTCGTTCACATAGTTAAAATGCAAAGGGGATTAATTAGAATCCTATCAGGTGCTTGAGGTGTCTTGACCCAGTTTAGGAAGGGGAATCATGGCATCGTTTGGGGTTTTATGGAAGGTAACACCTCTTCACCTCTTCCTCACCACTTCTGAGAACTTAGTTGTCTCATTCCTTCAGACAGTATACTTGACCTGCTTTACCTTCTTTAACCTTGTTCTTTTGAAAGACAATTAGTGTATTTGGACTGGTAATTTTAGATTATGAAACCACTTAATAGTGTTGGTCTGCATTTTTAAAAATCTGATTTTTAAAATTAAATTTAGAACTAATTTATATGTACTTGGTCAGGAAAAATTACAGATAAGTAACAGAATAATTACGAAGCTTTATGCTTCATTAGCAGTGGTTTCTCTGAAATTTCTCACCTTGTTCTTTGATCTGTCACTTTGCATTTATTCTAACATGTTTCTAAAACAAAAAAAAATTTTTTTTTTTTTGCCTCATAGTCATACTCTGCTGCTGGGTTCTTTTGAAAATTAATAGTAGAGAGGGCTCTGATCTTATCAGGGAAGATTTTATAATTAAACCATTGGTTGAAATAAGAAGGTGTGCCTTCATGGTAAATACAGGCTTTTGAAAACATTTTATATTTATTTGCTTCAAAAGAAAAATGCAGTTATATCTTCAGCATTGCACAGATGACCTACTAATCACATGTACTGTTTGTGAAAGCAAAGTATTTATCTTGAGCAGTAGCAGAAAACAGAGTGAGATCTAACACCTGTCTAGATTGGGCAGTGACTGAAGCAGGATTTCCCTGGCAATCAAGTTGGGGTTTTTTTTTTCTTTTTTTTTTCTTGTTATTTGGCATAGATTACAAAATATGTTTTTAAAAAATGATAATTTATCTGATGCGATTTTTTTTAAAGATTTTATTTATTTATTTATTTATTTATTTATTTATTTATTTATTTATTTGACAGAGAGAGAGACAGCCAGAGAGAGAGGGAACACAGGCAGGGGGAGTGGGAGAGGAAGAAGCAGGCTCCCAGCGGAGGAGCCCGATACGGGGCTAGATCCCAGGACTCTGGGATCACGCCCTGAGCTGAGGGCAGACGCTTAATGACTGAGCCACCCAGGCGCCCCTGATGCAGTATTTTTAATAGAGAGGAGTCAGGGAGGATCATTTGTGTGCTTAAAAGTAATCAGAAAACTGTAGCTTTGACAGTCTATTCCTCCTTTGAATCAGATTACAATGTTTCACACACATTTTGTAATTTTTTATTAATGTAGAGCCACCACTAGATTGAAGCTTCATGAGAGCAAGGAACTCTTTTTATGGTATTCATCACTGTATTTCCAGTGCCTGCCTGTCTGCCCTGTGTTAATTGCTGAATAAATATTTGACGAATAAATAAATGATTCAATTAAATAATTTATCCAGAAGCTAAGTTTCTTTAGTAGGTGCTTGCTTAATGAAAGCCTGGCTCCTATTACTAATACAGTCTATGCTTTGTACACAGTGAGGATGTTCATATCACATGTGTTGTCACTAAGGATTTATTTAGGGATAGGGAAAACAGCTAATAATTTTCAAGAATGCATTCTATAGAAATGTAGACTCAGCCATTTTAAAGACTTGTCTTCTAAGTTATTTAGCATATGAATGTGAGAAGCACATGGTTGGAAAGATTCAACAGCACATGTCTAAACCCATGGCAGGCTCTGTTCTGGGCTCTCGGGCTAGCAGGGGACAGGGACAGAGACATCCCTGTCTTCAATTTTAGTGGGTGGAGATAGGCAGGGCACTTGTAAGCTGAAAAATGTTAATTCCAGACCGGACTTAGTGCCCCGGGCACCGAGATGAGTCACTAAGATAGGACAATGAGGTGTAGTGATCTTTTTTACATTATTTCCTTTATTCCTCCCTCAAATGTGGTTGACATTTCTGAGGTTTTTAAAGACTGCTTTGATGTGGCATAATATAGATCAACCATTACACTCCGTGTGACTAAACACAACAGTTTAGCAACATGTGGCAACGAGTGGTTTGGAGGATTCCTAGAAAAATATAAAACTTAATGGAAAACAGGACTTCTCTTGAACATTTATGACTGCCAAGTTCACAGTAACTTCTGTATTAGAATGCAATGCTTTTTCAGATAAAACTACCACTGCTGTTCTTAGTAGCTGCAAATATCACTTTCGTTTATACTAAAAAATGAAATGTACTAGATGAAAATTTACATGATGTACTAGTGATTTCGTGGTTTAAAATTCCAGTAGTTTCCTGTTTTACTGTTTGCTTAAGAATATTTGCAGTCTATCAGTTCATCTACTGAGACCTGCCACTTTTGAGCATTGACTAAACTCCAAGTCTTCAGCTCTTTACCCTGATTACTTAGTTCAAGGGCCTATAAAGTGGGGTACACAAGATGATCCTTTGGGGTGAGCAGGAAAATGTGATAGTTTCTTTTTATATTTTATCTCAGCTTTTTTATAATTTCTGTTTTTGCATCCTGGAAAGTACAGAATTTATTAATATTAACAGAGCAAACATGTTTTATTAAAACACAGCGATGTCCTAGGTGAGTACTCAACATTTTTTCCTATGATACTACTCAAAAAAAGAAAAGAAAAGAAAAGAAAAAAGTTTTGAGATGACTGATCTAACTTCATTCTCAGATCGACCCTATTCAGTCCGTATTACTAGCCTTATCTTGCAGGTGTAGAAATTCCTAGGAAAGGTACTTGCTGAAGAACATGTATCAAGTGGTTGGCAAAGTAGGGATTCAAATCCCAGTTCCATCTTAATTCCAAAACCCACGTTAACAATCCACATGTTATTCTGTGGGTTTGGTATAGAGAAAGCAAGAATGTATGTAAAATGTTGTAAACGTGAGACATAAAATGTAACCAAGCATGTTGGTTGTGCAACCAACAGATCAGCACTTGAGAGATACTGATGTGGTTGGGACATGTCCATGGAGTCAATGAGGTGGCTCTGGACACCCTATTTTCCTTAAAACTAGAGGCAGAAGTTTGTTTTTCATGATTTTCCCTCAACCCATCTTTAGAATCGTATTTAAAGTTTTTAAGGATCCCTTAGATCTCTGTTCACATGCATCTCCTTTCTGGCCTGATAGGTCTCTTACTATGAGCATTTCAGGGTAGGCTTTCCACCCTGGGTATTGCTGTCTTCTCTCTCAGAGAAGATGGATGTTGTTTTTGTAGGCTACACCCAATCGCCTCTCAAATCCTGATTCCTTTCAGCTGGGTGTGTGAATTCTTATTTGGCAAGCCCTCGGCTGCATGAGAGTTCAAGTATGATTTCCGTGGTTCAAAAAGCACCAAGTTAAAATCTCCTTGGCCTTAGAAAAATGAACCAGTTGCCTGATTTCTCCAGAAGCAGGCAAATGAGTCATTCCAGTGGTTTAATGCTCTTAGTCCCAGCGTTCTGTAGCCCCACTTACACTGAAAGGAAAGTACGAGGTTCTCCTTTTTTAAATAAAGCCCCACTGTTGCATGCTCCAAGATGCTGAGAAGAAAACCCACAAGGGTGAACGTCGACCAGTGGAATGCAGAACAGAGAGGAGCCCGGCAGCCCTTGCGATCAGCACAATAAAATGACTAAGGATCACATACCCACGAGCTCATCCTGTGTCCAGGGTTACCATATTTCCAAGCTAAACAGAATGATAACTGCCATAGCCTCTTAACTGGTCCTAAGGCCTCTGTTCTTCCTGATCCATCCCTAGTCTGCCACCAGTAATCTTTCTGGAATGTAAGTCTGATCCTGTCCCTCTTCTAAAACTCCTTTTCACATCACCTTTGCCTTTGAAATCGTGCACAAAACCCACCCTTCCATTTCCACTCCCTACTGGTTTTTCCAGCCTCCTCTTTTTTCCTGACTTCTCAAAGTTTGAGATGACTGGTCCGATTTCATCCTTAGAGCAATCCTACCAGGTTAATATCATTTGAATCCCTACCACACCTCGTTTCATGTATTCTTTCCATACTGTCTCAATGGCAGCTTCTCAAACACAATATGCGTTTGCATACTTCTCTCTTCACACATGTGATTTCTTCTGTTCGGAATTCCTTTGCCCATCCTTCCCCCCCCCCCACCCTTGGCCAAGTCTTAATTCTTCACTTAAGATTTAAGGTCAAGTGTTAACTCATGTTGGACTGGATCTTTGAGCCAGCCAGACTAAAGAAGAGATCCCTTCCCTGTGTGTCCCTTTTGTACCCACAAAAAATGTTTTGTTTACTTTTAAGATCATTTAGAGCATATGGTAATATTATTTGGGGAGAACACTGTTCTCTGATGGTAGCCCCGTCTTACAGTTAAGAGATTTTGTCTGTAGTTTGGGATTGTAAAGAGAGAGAACTGGGTCCAGAGGATTCTGAGGCCATCCTAAGGAAGAAGGGTAGGATTTGGACAAGGAAATATCCAGAGCAGACTGGAGCCCACTGCAGAGAAGGGCTGCTCACAGGTATTCTGCAGAGCAGGGTCTGCAAACGCCAGCACCCACCGCCTGGTTCTGTAAATAAAGTTTTATTGGAACACAGCAGCAACCACTTGTTCACCATCGTCTTTGGTTGTTTTCATGCCATGTCAGAACGGAGTAGTTGCAGCAGAGAATGCGTAGCCCTCAAACCCTAAAATGTTTACTGTCTGTCCCTTTACAGGAACAGCCTGTCAGCCTTGCTCTACCTAAGCAGCTGTTAGAGCTAGGTCCTTGGGGCCATAGCACCGTTACCACTGCACATGTCCAGATCTCACGTCAGACCTACTCGACGAGAAATTCTGGGTTTGGGGCCCCGCGATCTGCGTATAATTACCCCTTAGGTGACTCTGATAACCACCGCCCTAGGTTTCCGGCCCCCTGGCTACTTACTTGGGGCTTGATGCTAGCCAGGCAGCCGGGATCCAGGAGAAACAGACACCAGTAAAAGGAAAGGAGGTACAATCAGCGAGCTAGGGGGAATCCAAAGAAGATTCTCCACTGGTTAAGTTCTAAAATGTAAATTACCCAGGGGAAGGAACTCATTGTTGGATCCCACCATCTTGCCCAGAACGACTTGCTTGGAATGTATCTGTGAAAGATGAGTGCAGGCCTGTGTGTGTGGAGAGGAGCCCGTCCCAAAATGTAACTCCGGAGCCTGCAGGTGGAAACGGGGGAATGGGTATGCTCGGCAGGAGTGGCTCAGGACCAAGTCTGAAACCACTTCAGAGAAACAAAGTTACTACCGAAGACTGAAGAACAGAAACAAATATTTAAAAACCTATAATGATTTGAATAAAATTCTTTCATTTAATCAGTTTTACTTCTCATTTGCTGCCTTTGGGTGTTTGTTGATTCCCGGGATTTTGTTCTTACCATTGCAGCTCAGCTGCACCTCTGTTTGACCTTGGATAATTTACTGAACCTCCCCAAAGCTATTAACTGAATTAATAAATGTAACGCACTTGGCAGTGTCTGATACATTTTCTCTAGTAAGGAAATATTTCTTCATCTTCCTGGCCACAATCTTATTTCATATTGAAGTAGAGGCTACCAAATGTTGCCGATATTTACTCCAGTAGGATAACTTTCTTACCAACTTTCTTTCTTTGTCTTTAAAGAAACTTCTGCCGGATAGTCCCTGTTGTAATATGAAGCCCAGATTGATACAAGTTTGATTATTACACTTTTTATCGTTTAGGAACATTAACACAGACTTTGTAAAAATACGAAATCATCTAAGTACTAACCAAACACTTGCTAATACGGAAATAAGTCATTTTGAGGTTCTGTTATTTAGCAAAATATACATGTTCTGGGAAAAACATAATTTCTAAATCCATCATAATACATTTTATCATACAGTTTTTAAATACGCTGCATGAAGCCTTTTATCTTTACTAGGGTAGAAATTTTACATTTATATGACTTTTCAAAATTCTGCATACATTATGAACATCTGAAAGAAAATAAGATTCTTGAGGGCTTTACTAGGTGAATAAATATTATTTCATGATTTTTCAGTGATAATTAAATCTACATTATGTCGAAGAGTCATCAACCCGAAACCTTTATAACTTTTGGCATAGTGACATTTTGAAAGTAAAATTAGTGTTTGAGGTTTTTTTTTTTTAATTCCATAAATGCCATGGGAATTTTATCACGTTTCAACACTTGCTGAATATGTAATTCCCATAGAGCCCATTAGTGGCCATCTGTGTAAGGTAATACATGTTTGGGATGAAATTGATTATGGCTTAAACACTCCTCTGTTATAATCAGGAAAAGCACGCAAAGTTCAAATTTTTTTTTCTAGTGGTCATTATGTAGCTAAAGATATTAATTTCCAGGGGCAGAACAGCCTATCACTCAAGATCTTAATCTCACAATAAATGACACCAGGGCCAAAGGAAAGGTGGCTGCAGAGCCTTGCACTCAAATTAGCAAGTGCTGTTCCCGAGGAGTTCCTAGAATAAAAGGAAGATTAACGGACTTGAGAACACAGTTTTTCCTCTGTAGGCTTCAAAATAGACCCACTGTTGACTATTCAGAACTGTTTCATCAGCCTTTTTAGAAATTCCTTTTATCCAAGTCACCAACACACCCCAGGTTAGCCTGCTTGTTGACTTTTCTCCACATACACATCACTGGCCCTACCTCTTTAGTCCTTTATAGTATTTTTACCTGGTTTAAAAAATGTTTCCTTCTTACCTGTGCAAAACTAAATCCTTCCTTCAAATATGGCTTCAATGTGATCTCCCCCATGCAGTTTATTTTTATTAGATTTGTGCATGGGAATGTATATCTGTATACTTCCTGAATCATTTCTCCCCTTAGAACTACAAGATACTCAAATATACTTGTTTATGGATTTCTGATGAATGTGTTCACATCTTGGCTCTCCCGTTATCTACTTACCTCAGAGTTTTGTGACACATTCCAAAAAAAATAATTTTTTAGGTTAGAAAATTTTGAAAGCTTATATTACTGAACTATCCCCCGGATCATCAAAAAAATCTTATCATGCTTTCTGTGGAATATTTGACATTTGAACACAGCTATATTCTGATCTTCCCTGGGATGGGGGCCAGGATGATTTAGCTGCAGATGCCCCAAAAGTAGCTGAAAGAATGGGGATAGAATCATTGTCTGAACGTTGAAATACAGCAATTGTGATGTTGGCATAGTTATTGCTGAACTGTTCTTCCTTCTTTCTTGAGCTTCTTGATGATAATTATTCACCAGGTTATGATCGATTTCAAATCTGCTTCCCATTACAGATAATAAAATAATACTATCTCCTTAAAGAAGGGAATTTGCCTTCCTGTCTTATGTATTATAAACTAAGAAGTCATACATCAAGGGAATCTAATAGCTATATAACTTATTTGGAGTATATTCAAAAGAATATGGTCTAGATTGCAGCAATACCTTATATTTGGATTTTGGTTTTGGTTTTTTTGGTGTTTTTGTTTTGTTTTTTGGTCATTCCCTCACTTTCACTAACTCAACAAACGCTGAGTGCTGACTGTCAGTGTTCTGGAGATGTAGTATAAAAATGAACAAGACATGGTCCCTACTCTTGAACGAAACTATCAGTTGTACATTTAAACGGTTAATCTGAATATGATAAATTAAGATGTGTAAAGATGAGCAGAGTTCTATCAGGGCACTGCAGAGGGGAAAACTTGTATTATAAGTAAAACTTCAAAGAAGCAGTAACTTTTGAGTTTGGCCTTGCAGGATGAGCCAAGTTTCTCCAGGCAAAGCAGTGGGGGATGTGTTGTGTGTCTCTACAAACATACACGCACACATGAACACACGTGTACATAAACACCAGTGCACATGCATGCCCATCTACAAGCACTGTGGCGAAGACTATTGGTTGGCTAATTTACTTATTTGTTTTATTATGTTCAGTTAGCCACTGTATAGTACATCATTAGTTTTTGATGTGGTGTTCAATGATTCGTTAATTACGTATAACACCCAGTGCTCATCACAGCATGTGCCGTCCTTAATACCCATCACCCTGTTACCCCTTCCCCCCACTCCCCTCCCCTCTGAAACCCTCAATTTGTTTCCCGGGGTCCATAGTCTCTCATGGTTCGTCTCCTTCTCTGATTTCTCCCCCTTCAGATTTCCCTCCCTTCCCCTCTGGTCCTCCATGCTATTGCTTATGTTCCACATATGAGTGAAACCATGTGATAATTGTCTTTCTCTGCTTGACTTACTTCACTTAGCATAATCCCTCCAGTTCCATCCATGTTGATGTAAGTGGTGGGTATTGGCTGGCTGATTTAACACCCATTCCCATCCCTCTTCTGTCTTCCCATCCCACCATTGAGGCTGGAAAAGCTAAGTACTACTAGTTAAGGATGGCCATGTAAGTTCAAATAACCGAATATGGCCATATTTGGAAATCCGAGGACTTTTAGAAACACTTTTGCTTTCAAATAAGAGATGGGTACAGTTGGCATTACCCCCTTACTCTTGTCCTCGGGTGTGGCAGTGCTAATTACAGCTGTGGCCGCCACCTTGAGATGTTGAGAGAGACGTGCAGAGTGAATCTAATCCCATGACTGCCTGTCCCAATACTACTTACGGAAGGAAAACCAAATCTGTATTTAAGCCGTTGTTAGATTTTTTTCTATTACTTATAGCCAAAAGCATTCCTAACTAATACATTCATAAACTCTGTCACTTATTCAGGTGTGTTTGCACATATTTTAATGTATTTTCCATGCCTACTAAGACTTAAGACTAATTTTAAACTTAAACTTTGGTAAAGAGTAAATAGAGCTTAATGTTCGAAGGAAGAGAGAAAATGGAATGCTTTCTTTGTTTTTGCCAATTTGGACACTCTCCTTAGCACTTGATTTCCCTGGTACTTATCCTGTCCTTGTCTGATACTTTAAATAAAAAACAAAGGGAGGGCGCCTGGGCAGCTCAGATGGTTAAGCATCTGCCTTCAGCTCAGGTCATGATCTCAGGGTCGTGGGATCAAGCCCCGCATCAGGTTCCCTGCTCCCTCTCCCTCTGCTATTCCCCCTGTTCCCCCTGCTTTTGCTCTCTCGCTCTGTCAAATAAATAAATAAAATCTTTAAAACACACACACACACACACACACAAGGCAAAAAGGGAGACAGAGCTTGAAAAGAAAGATAAATGTTGGGGTGGATCATGTTGGTGGTTAGGTTACAGGGAAAAATCCAAGAATCAGTTAAGATTGTGGCTTAGTTTGTCACTGTGCATTCCTGTGTATTTAGGACCAAGAACAATTACCTGCATCTATGTGATGAGCCAGGTTTGCCTAACAACCAAAAAGTTGTTCTCTTTTTTCCTCCATTTAGGCAGATGAGAGCAGAAACCATTTTTCTTCTTGGTGAGCAATTAGAAGAGCTTCCTGCAGAGCGCATTGATTGTGTTCAGTCTTGTATGAAAGATACCGTCTAGTGAGCAAGCATTCGAACAGTCTCTGGCCTTCCGCTACGCAAATACGGAGCAACGTGAAAAGTGTCCACCTGTTCTTTCTTACAGACACTGATGATCTCACTGGGTTTCTTTCTCTCTCCCTCAGCATTTCTAATTGTATGATATGTGTACCTTTTCTGACAGGGCATCAAATTACAATTTAATTAAGCATTCTTTCTTTTTTTTTTCTTTTAATAAGCATTTATTCTTACTCTTTTTCAAACAGGTCAGCAAGATTGCTTCTTTGCTATGTTGATCTTCCATAGTTGTTGGTATTTTCCAGTAGCTTCCTGCTCCTGTTTAACTCCCTTTTGATTTCCCCCTTCTATATGGCTCTTTGTTGTGTTTCTGTGTTTGTAAGAACCCGTTCCCTACCTTAGAGAGGAGTAAGGTAGTACAGGTATCTTCAGTTTCATGGCACAGTACTAGATTAAAGTCAGGGATCCTTAAGAGAAAACTCAGTGGGATAGTTGGAATTGATATCAAAGTCAGTGTATTACCATTTAGTCTCCAATGGAAAGACATATGCACACTTTAATTAACTAATCTAAACTGGTTTTCTTCTTCAAATTTTTTCCACTCCTTTTCCCCAGAATCTTCAGCTACTTGGAGCTACTGCCATTGAGGATAAATTACAAGATCAAGTGCCTGAAACTATAGAAACTCTCATGAAAGCAGACATCAAAATCTGGATCCTTACAGGAGACAAGCAAGAAACCGCCATTAACATTGGTAATTCACCTAATTTAAGCTTTAAATTGTGATGCTTTTTAACCTGTTGACATATTTTAGAAGATAAATTTGAGATATTTCAAGATCTGAAAGATTTGGTTTTGTAAGATTTCCAGATTTGTAATATTATTGCGTTTCTCTATTTAGTTATGGCCCCAGTGCCCCTTTACATTTGCAGTGGTTGTGTATACAGCCAGACCTTAGCTCTTGCAGCCACAAAGTAACCCTCCCTCACCTCTGTATCTCTGCCTACCCCCGCCTTCCATCCATAATTGACACATGAAGATCACATCTCTGCAGTTGCCTGTGAGCGTCTGGAGATTGGGATTACAGCTGACTTGTGTATTGGCACTTGCTCATGTGACCACAGGTTATTTCTGGGATGGGAAATAAGAAGGTTGCCAGTTTTCATTCATCCTGCAGTTAATTCATTTTTCACAAAGAGGTTTATTTAGGTAGCTCATGCTGCCATAACAAAATACCATGGATGGTGTGGTTTAAACAGCAGAAATTTATTGTCTCATAGTTCCGGAAGATGGAAGTTCAAGACCAAGTGTCAGCAGGTTTCAAAGCTTCTGAAAGCTGCTCTTCCTGGCTTGCAGTGGCCTCAGCCAACCCTTGCTCTGTAGACGCACCCTCCTGGTGTCTCTTCCTTTTCTTACAAGGGCACCAGTGCTATTGGATCAGACACCCGCCTTCTGACCTCACGTAACTCTAACTTCTTGAAGGCCCAATCTGCAAATGTTGTGGGTTAGGGCTTCAACACGTAAAACGGTGGGGGGGGGGGGGGAACACAATTCATCCATAACGGATGTCTCATTGAGAAGAACGTTAGTATTTGGCGTGAGGCCTGTAGTACCAGTAATATGCAAGAAAATGTCACTCTTTTTTTTTTTTTCTTACATTCAGGAATAGTAGGTTGCCTGAACACTGTCAACCCTGACATAGATTCAATCTCTGGATATTCATGATATGAATTACATCCAAAACTCTCCCAAAGTTGAAACCATTAAGAGGTGTTTACAGACCGAAACCACATTTTTAAAAAGTCATCGTCAAATATCATTGAGAAACATTTAGCTGATGCTCCTTTTAGAATTTTTAGTATCATAGCATTCTATAAACATAAACTACAAATTTATAGTAAATTGCTGGTAGTAGAGGAAAATTCATTTTTAAGAGACACTAGCTAGTAGAAGTGTAAATCTCTAAGCCACACAAATGGTTAATTTTGATTATAAAAATTATCACTGGTGTGAGAGACAAATGGAAAGAAGATGTACAGGAATACAGAATGCTTTAGAGTTGGGAGACCTCAAAGACAAGCATGTTGAGCAGAAAACGTGAGTACAGGTAGAGGGAGACTGTGTGGTGACAAAGAGTGATACATGAGGAAAATTAAGTGATCCTGAAAATAGTTCAGGGCATGTAGCCATTGTGACTGTTCCTGTGAAGAGAATGGTGGTAGTTTCTGGTAACATTTAACTTTTCGAGTCTTGGGTCATAATCTTTGGGGCTCTTTTCCTAGAATAGTAGGTGAGATTCATTCATACAGCAAATGGTTACAGTGCATTGCACAGAAGGATTCAGTTTTAAATCAGGAGATCAGGAAGAACTCATGGAGATGGTGACATTTGAGAAACAACCTAAGAGAGAAGAGGGAGGGAGCTCGTCGTTTGGATGATTAGGGAAAGCTGTCTTCTGTTCTGGAAAGAGCAGAAATGCAAAGAGGGAGAGTTGGAGAAAAGGCCAGCAGTGTAACAGAGCCTCGGTTAGACGAGACCTCCAGGCCCGTGTGAGGGCTTTGCATTTACTCTGAGTGAGATGGGAAACCACAGGATGGTTCTGTGCAGAGGAAAGACATGGACTAACTTTCCTGTGAAAACGATCAGTCTGGACACTAGGCTGGCTGAGAATGGACTGGAAGGGAAGCAGGTGTGGAAGCAGGGAGACCAGTGAAGAGGCTCTCACATTAATCCAGGTGAGGCATGGTGGTAACTTGGACCTGGGTGGTAACAGTGAAGCTGGTGAGAAATGGTTGGAATACGTATATATTTTAAAGATGGAGCCCACAGGATTGACTAATAGATTACATGTAGGGCATGAGAAAGAAAGGACTCAGGCATAACTCCAAGAATTTTAGCCATAGTGACTGAAGGATGGAGTCACCACTAACCACAATGAGGAAGACTGAGGAGAAGCAGGTTTTCTGGGAGGAGATCAGGGGTCTCATTTTTGGATCTGTTAGGTTTGAGATGCCTGATTTGCACCTCAGTATCTGTGTTACCCAGGCACTGGAGTGTGAGAGGGTGGAGTTTAGGGAAGAGCTCTAAGTGGGAGATCTGAGTTCCAGAATGGTCAGTGTTTAGATGGTGTTTAAAATCATTGTATCAGATGAGCTCACAAAAGGAGTAAGTATCGATGACATTAGTTTACATGTGATGGTCATATTTTAAACACCAGTCAGCGAGGTTTTTCTCTCCAGCCACGTTCAGCTAGACGCCCATGGGTCCAGAGGAGGCAGAGTTGGTTTAATGAGCGGGTGATTTCACCCCACGGCAGGTATGGCAAGCAAGAGAGGACAGGACCGTAGAGGACATGACCACAGTCCAAGGGTGGGGAGATGGTGGTGGGATCAGTGGTCCAAAAGATAGCCGGACAACCGTTCTGCACCTCCTCCAGAAACAACCATCAGCCCATCTGCTCTCCTCACGTTGGTCATCGTGAAGGACATTCCATATAAATTCGTTAGTTTTCAGGACACTGAGAATCATCACCACATTCTCTTTCCCTACTTGTTTATCAAGACAGCCTTCACACACCAAATGTTATCCTTGTGTCACTCCTCTAATAAGCAGAGCATTTCTTTAACTTCCTGCAAACTGGAAACAGGTGACTGTCATCAAGTCCTAATGAAATAGATAAAACCTTAATTTTATCTAATAAAATAGATTAAAAATAAATAAAATTTAGATGTTTTTATAGTATTATCACTTTAACATCTTCACTACTTCTCTCTAGAGAAATGAATAATATCAATTAATCTACTCTTTGTTTGGACATAGGACACTCCTGCAAACTTTTGAGGAAGAACATGGGAATGATCGTTATAAATGAAGGCTCTCTTGATGTAAGTAAAATTATCTTATTTTTTAAAAAATGCTTTAATAACTTAATCATCTTGTAGTATTTTATTTTATATCCAAATAGCTGTAGAAATATTTGATCTTCCTTAGGTTAAAAGATACTTCTCATTCTTGTTCTGCTGTAACATAATGTATACTGTTCTGAACCACATTGAGGTAAATAGATTCCAGCTTTGTGTCTGAGACAGCTGAAACAAGTTGCTAAATGATTTGCTTGGTGGTGTGAGACAAAACTACTTTACAAAAGCATTATGTCAGGAGGTTACTGAGTGACTACAGTTTGTTCATATCTACCTGGGAATTTTTTTTTAAAAGATTTTATTTATTCATCTGAGAGAGGGAGAGAGCACAAGCAAGGTGGGGGCAGGGGCAAAGAGAGAGGGAGACACAGACTCCCTGCTGAGCAGGGAACCCAACATGGGGCTCCATCCCCAGACTCTGGGTTCATGATCCGAGCCAAAGGCAAACATTTAACCGACTCAGCCTCCCAGGCGCTCCCTACCTGGGAATTTTGTATATAAAACATTTAATATCTGCTTTAGCTTCCAGGGTTAATATAGGTTTTGTTTCTTTAAAAAAAATCTGCAGAACCTATTAAATGCACGAATTCACCATTTCTTATAGGAAAGTCATGTTGTTGTTGTATTTTTTTAAATGTCCTAACTTCTGGGCTGAAATATAAATTCCTAGGATGTCCTTTTTTCATGGCTGTGATCACATGAAGTTATATTTGGGAAAGATTTGTTATGTGTACAGTGTAAAATAGAAGTTAAGCAAAAAAATATGCAGGTCAAATGACCTGTAAGAATTTTAAAGTAAAGGCGACTGTAACTTAAGGTGGAAGACAGAACAGGGGAGGTGAGTATACAACTGCTTAAAATAGTCACCGTGACGCAAAGAGCAAAGCAGAGAAGAACCTGTTATTAAGGATGTGAGTGAAGTGGAGAGAGGCCAGGTACATAGAAGGGATGGTGAAGAGGCAAATGTTCAGAAGTCAGGTAGAGAACAGAAATTACATCTAAGAAGTGATTTGACTTCTGATCTTTGAATTGGAATGATGAGCTCTTCGTTATTTGTCCTCAAAACAATCCTTGTGATCCTTTTCCCTTTCTTGTGAAACCTTCAAGAAACGTGTAGCCTAAAGAATAATACATGATTTTGAAACCATGAAAGTTGTTCACATCTTTAATAATAAGTACATTTTGTGAACCGTGCTTTTTTTTTTTAAGGTTTTATTTATTTATTTATTTGACAGAGAGATAGCGAGAGAGAGAGAGCACAAGCTGGGGGTAGAGGCAGAAGGAGAGGAAGAAGTAGGCTCCTTGCTAAGCAGGGAGCCCGATGTGGGACTCGATCCCAGGACCCCGGGATCATGACCTGAGCCACAGGCAGACGCTTAACTGACTGAGCCACCCAGGCGCCCCGTGAACCATGCTTTAATCCTAAACATACCCACACACACAAATTCCTAGCCTGTGGTTGGAAGACTTTCCTTTTTATTTATTCATTCAGCAGTTCTCTGCTAGCCCCAAGAACACACCACTAAGCAAGTCCTCTGTGGACTCTGCCCCTTAGAGCTCACGGTTGTCTCTGTTCCCTACCCTTCATATTGTTAATTTGGGGTTTATTCAAGTTACAGGTTGTGAAAAATTATAACTGTGATAATGCTTCCCTTCCAACGCTTAAAGATAATAAGGGAAGTAAAATGCATTCAAGTAACACTACAAAACAGATACATAAATAAGGTAGATATCTTGCTATGAAAATATTGTGCAGCTTAGGGAAGTATTTATAAAGTATGTGGCATTTAGTTAGAGGTGAGCAGCTGAGTAATGGAGGAATACTTAAAGCAGAAAGTTTATGCAAGTAAATTCAAGGTATACTCGGGGCGTGAAAGAGGAACGTTGAACTTGGACACAAAGTTATGATTTTCAAGTATTCGTTGTTTGAATGAATGTAGGCACATAAGATAAAAATTCACGTTCCAGAAAGGGACAAGTACAAGTGTTAAAAAGTGAGTCCCCTATCCTTACACCTAGGCTACCTGGTTTATCTCCCTAGGAACGGTTCCAGTTCCCAAGTGTTTATCCAGAGATACTCTGCCGTATCTCACGGACGTGCGCGTAGATGCGGGCACACATACTTTGTCACTGAACATCAATTACAGCATACTATCCACACTGCCTTATACTTTGCTTTTCTCACTTACTATGACCGTACCAATTGCTCTGTGATAGTATAGAAGAAGCTACCTAATTCTTCTTTGACGGTGGCACGGTATTTATGAGGAGACTGTAAAGACATGACAGAGGGGCGAAACCTGGAAAGATGGTCTCAGGTCAACTGCGGAACGCTGGGCCAGGTTTGAGAATCTGCTTCCTCGGGCAAGGAAAGCAACTTCATCAGCCTCTTCAAAGATGTTTGATGTGTAGAAGGAACGGTCCACAGACCAGCGTGGAAGGGCGGGGAGGCGTGGGGTGCAGGCAACGGACCAGGATCAGAGGTAGGTAACAGAGAATGGGAGCATCAATGCCCGCGATACGGTGTGAGAGAAATTCAGGCAGACACCCCACGTGATCCCTGGAGTGGTTCCGGAACTGGGCGGCCGTTGTTCACAGCGTTGCCGAAGCCTGGGTGACAGCAGTCCCTCAGTCCCTGTAGGCGTTTAGGCCTGTGTCAGCAACACGGGTTACAGGCAGGAGATGCTTTTTTCTGACGCTTGAAAGAAGCCAGAGGTCAGACCCGTGACGTTGACGCAAACGCACGACAATCCATGCTTGATCTGACACGTGATCCTTTCTGTCTGCGTCTGAGCTTCCACCTCGTGGAGGGTGTGTTAGCAATGCTGCTTTTGTTTTCATCTGTTTCATAATTTTTCTCCAACTTGGATGAACACGTTCTTTATGTGTTGTTCTAAGGATCAAGTGCGGTAATAGTAATCTCAAGAAAAAAGAAAGAAAAATGGAATGCCAAAAATATTCAGTGTACTACATCATGATTATGAAGACGAGGGCATTTATTTTCCTTTTGAAGTTTTCAGGTGGTAACTCATAAGTGATAAATACCCGAAGGGTCCCTGTATTACCTATTTCTACTGGACCAAACACAAGAAGGGCTCCCAAGGGAACAGTCAATTTTAGTGAAAGCAGGGTGCAAATATGTCTGTTTGGGTTCACCATTCTCTATCAATGCCCTGCAAATTCCCCACCACATGATAAGTACTCCAGAAATATTTGACGATTAAGTCACTGAGTAATGATTAATTAAGGGTTTCCCTTGGGAAAAAAAAAAGTTGTGTATCAGTTTTAAATTCAGTAGCAATTTATCGTATCTGGTATTTTAAGAGTAAAGTAGTGAGAAAGATCCTTAGCAATTCAAGTGACCATGTGGTGTGGAAGATCATAGGCAAACCCTGGCTGAATGGATTAAGGCTCATTTATCCAGCTCTGGACTGCCATGCATTCTCTCGCTGCCGTCTGGGGAAGGTTTTTCTCCCAGGGAGTTAAGTGGTGACTTTACAAATCGGGCTGTTTGGGGTCAGACCCGCTGTGGTGCACTCATTTGCTTCCCAGCAGGAAAGGAAACATCACTTTGCATAGCTCCTTCAGATCCTGTGTCATAAAATCCGCAGCTGAGATCTCAAGCAAATCATTAGATGGGCTAGAATGCCTGTAGATAAGTGATTATTTAGTTTTCATTGTCATGGGAAAGAAAAGCATCCTCTGTGTTCAAATTGTACTGATTATGATAAAATACGGGATTGCCATTCCATCAGCGCAAACAAATAATTAACATGTAGGTAATAAACTTAATAGGAACATAATATCTTAGGAAATAATGTAATAGAAAATAGATTTTGGGTGTGTGTTTCATCAAGTGACAGTTCTAATGAACATACTCAAATTATTCCATGAAATGGTACAGTTCTGCCCTATTCTGAATATGGGACCCTGGGCTAATTGAAATTAGTAACTTCTCTGAGCCAGTTTTGCTGCCTATAAAGGGAAGATAATGTTACCCTTAGCAGAGGACTGGTATGGTTAGCATAGGGCATGGCACATAGAAGACATAGATGGTATAAAATTTTGTAGAGAAACAGTATTTCAGCAGCTTGCAAGTTGTTTCGTGCAATGATTATTTTCATTACGAAAGATATATTTTATTTCCCCACCTTCTAATTTTTTTCTAAGCAAGATATAAATGTAGATCTTCTTTTACATAAGTGATGCGTATTGCTATGAACTGTGCAAATTTTCTACCAAGATATTCCTAATAACGTTAACATTTTAAAGTTGAATCTCTCTTTTTATGTTGAACTTGTCCAAGTAAAATATTATATTTGAGGCTCTTCAATTTCCAAATAGAAAAACCTTTCTCCTGGCCATCACAGTAACAGAAATTTTTATGCTCATGTCAAAAAAGAAAAAAAAATGTTAGTTGGCTTTCTAAATTTTCTCATTTTGAGTTTCAATACAATTATCCTTCTTGAAAAATTAATGGCTATTCAGCATTCTTTAAAACCTTCAAGTGAACGTATAAAACCAAACTGCAGCTGAAAATACAGAATGAAAGCGCCCAGATCTGATACGGAAATCTGACGGGCATTTCTGCCGCTGCCCAGAACACAGCGGGTGTTGATACCCAGACACCTACCACCTATTGTCTAATATTGACAGTGTCAGCAAAAGGATTTCTTAGAAAGCTTGATCATGTTTTTCTGTGAGTTTAGAAAATCAAATTTCATAGATAAGTGCCATTAAGAATCATCTAAAGTTGATCAAAATCTATTAGATATTTGTAATAAATTGATCATTTAGATAATTGGTATAATTTTTTATTGTGCTGCCTTGAACCACGTTATTAGTTCTGATTATGTTCTTGGTAGGAGACATTTCCTTAAGGGTCTGCAAAGGCAGGAATTTCAAATTACTGGCTCGAAGTGTATATGGTACTTCTTCGGTAATTCCTCAGCAATGCCTAGGAGGTATCCCACAGCCTTCTTAGAAACCCCTTCCACTTAATGACCTAGATCCAAGGGATTCTTCTCACATCTCTTTCATATCTTTAGTATGTCATGATTTGTTCAACGTCTGTCTGCTAAAACTGGAGAAGTCTAAAAATGTGAGCTAAGAACTAGGGAATCTCAATCTGTCTTTAGCAAACAGTGTCTAATTAAGGCCTTTCGAAATGTACGGAAAGCTCTCTACACCCTGATTCCACTGCCCTCCTCTGTCAAGTCGAGGGTGGGTAGGAGAGACCATAATTTCTTAAGCCGTTTACTCTGTGTGTGCCAGAACAATCTTTCTGAGTCTCTATATTATATGCTAGTCTCTGTATTATAACATAATAGACCCTTAGCCTTTGTCTCTTTTATGTGAGAGTTGGTGGATCTGTCCTGGGGAGCAGGGCTGGATCTTAAATCCATTCTTACTGTTTTTCCTTCTCCTTTCTACTCTCTGGTTTCCCTAGGAAACAGAAAGAGGACAGAGAAGAAAAAATATTTACTATATATTTGTTGAATCAACAGAAATGATGGTTAAATACGTATGTAGGTAGAGGGCTTGGAGAAATAAATTTCCTCCACTCAAAGTCAAAAGGTTTCCAGTGTTGACAAGTTTAACTCCCGAGAAGCCCTGCCTACCTCTCCTTCGGATCATCTGGGCAGTTTTTCTAGGTAGTCTCTGCTGCAACAGACATTCACATTCAGCCCAATTAGTAGGAGTCAGCCCCTGATGTATGGGAAGTAGTGAATGGATCCCAGAGGAAAATGCAGCTTTCTGACTTTCTGTGAAAAGAGAGCCCCACTATCCCTGCAGGGTTTTGTGCATTGCTGTTATAGTCATAAGAAAAACACTAGCTTCTGTTTATGAAGTGCTTATTTTTTGTACTAGGTACCAGACTAAAGGCTTTATAGGAACCATCACACTTACACCTGAAAACATTAGTAGGCAGATACTACTATGCCCATTGGAAAATTTTAACTTGACCTCTGGTGCTAATTGGCATTGGAGGACATATCGAAGTCCTTGGATTCGGGGGTGTAAGCAAATAGATTGTTCTGGGCCTCAGCTGCCCGCTACTCTTGTAAAACAAGAGTAATAATAATACCCATCTCTGGGGTACATTGTGAGGATTAAGCAGAACAGTACCTTCTAAATACTTATAGACAATAGCCAGCATGTAGTGAGCTTTTTAAAAATACAGACCGTTATCATAATCTTCATCATTATTATTTCTTTTAGCATTATTATTCCCAGGGAGGGTGGTCCTCATTGCCAGCTGTTGTAAGAGGTGTTTTGTTTTTGTTTTTGTTTTTTTAAAAGAAAAAGGTGATTTTAAACAGCCACCCTTCTCGCTACCTAAACCCCTCTGCTAAATTTGAGAATATGACCCCAAGTCAGCCCAGGTTTGATTATGGACACCAATGTTTTTCCTCACTGATATATTTTATAGACAATGAATTATTAACCGCATTTGTTACTAACAAGCAAAAGATTATATATTTTTCAACACCGTGGTAAAATAAAGCCCTTTATGGGATCGTTCTTTTTTTTTTCTTCTAGCTGAATTTGATTTTCCAACACCATGTAAGCTTCAAATATAACTTACAGGGCATTCATGACATAAATGGTGAGGTTGTCATCTGTATCCTTTTAAGCTCGACTTATGTGCATTATGCAGACAAATTTCACCGTTTGGGGAACCAGCCACCGTTGAATGGCCCCTGAAAGAAATCCAGAATAAGCGAGTTATTGACTCGACTCCAGAAAGGGAGGGGGAGAAAAGAGACTTGGGGCTACTTCAGGTTTTGTCTTGATGTGTCCCGCGAGTCCAATACAATACATTTTGTATTGCTTTGAAAAATAGTTTAGGCAGGTTTTAAACCTCACTGAATGTGCCTTTGCTGCCAGCATGGGAGCAGTAGGACTGTGAATTTTCTTTTCCCATTAGCAAAGCTGTTTCAGCGTTTTGGCCTGAAAATGTTAAGATCTTAGTTTAACTTTTAAGGTGTTAATATATCCCTATCAGAAGCAAAGTTAGGTTTTTCTAATGTCCCACAGCAGGACGATTGTTCAAATAGCGTCCGGCATGCTGCTCCCTCCAAGTAGCTCTCAGCGAAGAAAGCCAACTTTGTTCCATTTGAAAGAAACGAGTTAGTAAAAAAAAAAAAATGTAAACATTACAAAAAATGAAAATAGCGTACGAACAAATTATCTGTTCTCTTTTCCTCTGATGTAAGACGCCGCCTGCCACAAAGCCAGAGTATGTGGTGGAAGAAGTTCCATCAGACATGATTGTTGGGTCGGATGAAAACTAAATGTGCGTCCTTTCCTTAAAATTCAGTCATCTTAGCTGGTGTGCAGAGCCCTGAGTGAGGTTGTTCACAGATTCATAGCAATTCGGTTTTGAGAAATTCTTCCTACCCACAAGTCTGAGTATTCTTTATCTCTCTTCTTTTTTTTTTTCTTTTTTTTTCCCCCGTGGCGAAACATCTGAACTCCTCCAAGAGCTCCCTGAGTCCTAGAATTACAGATAAATGCTTCCTCGCCAGTCTATCCGCCCTCTCCCCAGAGCTTGTTGATATTTTTTGAGGGGAGCTGGTCATACCTTGTGACTTTTTTGCATCTCTGCCGCACATTTCTTCTGACGAGTCACCGCAGCATAAAACTGACCGGTTAGAGGCAACCTACTGTGTGCCAGGCGTTTCTGCGTACATTAGTCTCTGCGTCTGTGCGGCTGGGGCTGTTTGTCTCATGGAGAGAGACTTGGAGTTCACACAGCTGGCAAGCACAGAACCCTGAACTTCAACCTAGATCCCTCTAAGTCCAAAACCATCTATTTTTCTTCCGGTTTTTAAATAACCATACCTTTTCCAGTGGCCATAGAGACTCAGTCACAGGTGCAGGCTTTCTGGGAGGCACCCTCACATTTTCTACTTTGTCCCTCCCTCCTTTCCCACTCACCACCAGGACTACAAAAGCAGCTGAGAGGCGGTTGCCCTTCTGGAAAAGGGTGGTGTTTGGGCATCTTGCCTTTATGGGATTCGGGCGTTTCATTTTACTACTACAACAACTGTACATAAGATTTTATTGAATGTACGTATGAAATAACGGAAACGGTGTGCATTCGGGATTGGCAGTGGGCAAATACAGCAGATAATGAGTCTTCTGCATTCCTACACTAATTAATTCAAATCATTAGGAAAAATGGGCCCAACATTAGCTTTCTTTGCTGTTCTGTCTTTGTGGGGTGACAATTTCT
The DNA here is from genome assembly GCF_024610735.1 of Ursus americanus. Classification (NCBI taxonomy): domain Eukaryota; kingdom Metazoa; phylum Chordata; class Mammalia; order Carnivora; family Ursidae; genus Ursus; species Ursus americanus. The sequence continues at coordinate 49,790,066 of NC_142134.1, forward strand.
CAGAGGCCCCAGGTTGTTACTTTCTCCAAACCGTCGATTTGGTAATTTGCTTATTTTCAAAAAACCGGCTGTATATTCCGAGCAGCCTCTTCCTGGCGGGATCGAAGGCAGTCTGAGAGACTGGATGTCTGCCGACCTAGTTCCTCTAGAATTCTTCTTCTCTGCCTTGGAGTCTTTGCTGCCACCAGAGAATATTTAATACCAAGCTCAAAATAAGTGTTTAGGAGGCTTTCAGCGGTGGTTTAAAGTAATTACCATGAGAGCTTTGGTAAAAGCCTTTATCCACAAAACTACTTAAATTATATAATTATATCCCCTACTTCACTCTTCCTTCCTTTCTCTGGATTTGTTTCTCTTTGCTGCGTGCCCCTACCCCAACACTGAAACACAGCCTCGGACCCAGATTCCACACTTCTCTGCCTCCCTCTCTAGGGCTACCCAAGTGAGACTAGATGCCTTGTAAGGAGTTATTTGCCTGATGGAACCTATCATAATCCCACTTCCCAAACCCCTGCCCAGGGGCCAAGAGCAATTTATCCAGCACTACAACTTCCTCTTCTTACCTTCCTCCATTTTGTAACCCTTGACCTTTCTGATGGCATGACCCTACTGGGAGATTGGTCTGTTTCCTCGTTACAGTGTTTTGTATGTACTCCCACCCTGGAAAGCCCATATCTATGTATCAGCAAAGCATGGGAAGTGTGTGTGTGAGTGTGTGTGTGTGTGTGTGTGTCTTTTTCCCCCTTCATTATATTTAGCAATATGTATTGATTAAATGCATTCTCTTGGCTGCCTTCCACTAAGCTGTTTTGGAGGACCTCTTTGGCCATATGTTTTTAATGATTTCACCTTCTGTCTGCCCTTATCCACTTTGGAAAAATTACTCTATGTTAGTTTGGTTCTATACGAATATGTTTTTTAAGGTTATGTTTCTTGTATAGTCTGGGAGTTCAAAAACACCAAAGCTTTTTTGGTCAAAAACTATGTCCAAGAAAGCTGGTGATCCCACTGGAATGAATACTAAATGGACCAATTATGTATAAATGTAGTTTCTCTCTACTCTCAGGCATACATTTTTTTACAACTTACTGCACTAGCCAATGGAAGAGTGGATATATGTGTTATACAGGCGTATATGGAATGTCCAGTGTTCCACTGAATCAATAACACATTGTCGAAAAACAAGTAATACCCAGCAGTTTATCCATGTTGCTATTATGGGAGTCATAACTCACTCTTTAAGAACTTGCTAACATTGTCCATACTTGATACGGTCATAATGTATTATTAAGAATGTCCTTGGAATGTTCTGTTAATTTGTAATTTTAGGGTGTGAACATTTGGAGAGTGTAAAAGTAGAGAAAGAATGAAATGTTATTGGACCATAAATTTGCAAATACCTCATGGCTTAAATGATGATGAGGTGGGGCCCCAAACCTCAAAAACAACTCATAAAATGTGTGTTAGTTTAAGACTCTTATATATATATCCTCCTTTTTGACACTTTAAATTTACTTATAATGGGTTTTAAAAGGTAGACCTTTAGCAAGTTAAAGTAAGATTTTTTCACACACCCGCCCGATGAATATTTATTTTTCTGCTATTAAAAACAATCAATATCTGTGAAGTTATGGTGTGGTATCTGAAGAACATGCCAGCAAAACATGGCCTCTGCATTTTCTTTATCATTACTTATTTTAACCTAGTATTTATGAAGCGCTCATCTGCATGTCCTATGTTATCACATGTAACTCTACATAGATACGATTTTACATTCTTTCTGGAAGCTTTAAGTCGAACATACACATTGATATGGTCATCTATATAAAAAAAATAGAGAAAAACACCAAACCAGTTTATAACTTTCAAGTTATTTTCTACTCAACAGCTGTCAGTTTGGAGACAGAAATTAAGAGATAAAGAAAAACAGTCTAGTCTAGTTACATAAATACGTGTCTTCCCACCATGTACCGAGAACTATATGCTGTATGAGAAGAGATAACGCTAACTTCTCTAGAGTTGAGGGGAAGACAGATACATTTTATGTAGTAGAAATAGCTGGTAGGGTTGGGTGTTAACAATGAGAAGGTGGGTTGGAAATAAGTTGCCAATGGGAGATTTCAAAAGGAAACTTAAAATTCTCTCCGTGGTACCACTTGAACTGTAGCTCTGTTGTACAGTATTTGACACTTTACAGATCCTTCTTTATCAGATGTTGGTACCTCTGTTAAACCTAATGTCGGAAGAAGGGAAAGAAGTGGTCTTTCTTGGGTGTCAGTTCTGACCCAAGCACTGTGCAGGGCACTTGACTCACAAGTAAAGGAGTTATTTTGTCCCCACAATAACCCTACAGAACAGATATTAACCCAGTCTTATGAATGAGAAAATTTTGATTCCAAGAAGTTAAGTAACCTGCCTGCATAAAGATATCCATAAATGGCAGAACAGGGCCGTTCTGATACTGTATTGCCTTCTAGCTTCTGGGACATTAGTTCTGTACAACGTGGCATCGTCATCTGGCTTCAGATGTTATCAGTGCCCCGAAGCGTCGTGTGAACCCTCGTGGCCACCCTTGACTTCGTAACCTAAACAGTGCCGCTTTTTTATAGTCATGCATTTGCATGTTGTCCGTGGATGCCTGTTTTCTCTGCCTCAATTGGTGACTTTGCACATCAGCTGACAAGTCCTGAAGAGCGATTTTACAGTGGCTCAAAGTTGGCTGGTTTTAGCAGAGTCCCTGTCTTTGCTCCGCAAGATTCCCGCAGGTGTCTTCCTGGAGCATTGTGTTGCATTTTGTCCTTTTTATGGAAAGTAAGTGAAAACAGACACCTGTGGGGCTTACACTACAGTGAGAAGTAGAAGCTTCATAAACTTCAGTCCATCTGACAAGGGTGAGAGCCGTGCGTCTCCCCAAAGTGATTCATCATTAGCCCCAATTGTATGCTTATTGCTCTTAACTGATGATGAACTCATGAAGGAAAAGAATAAATCCAGGAACAATGAAATACATTGTTAAATAACTGTGTCTGAAAGTCAAAGTGTAATTCAGAATCTTGACATATTATTTTTTTCCTTTCTGGGACTAGAATTCTCCTTAAAACAGACGTTTATCATTTGACCTGCACCTGTTTTAACAGATTCCCAGGAAGAAATATAAATGCCCAGTGCTTGTTTGTATTCAGACCCAAACACCAACATATACTTCGGAATAAATAAGTACCCTTCTTTCCTTTAACTTTTGCCATTTGGGATTAGCCTAGCGGACGATACCGTCTGGGGTAGAGATAGGTGATCCTGTCATGGTAAGGTCATCGCAGCCCAGAACAAGGTGGGGAAGCCACCACCATTAGGTGTTACATGTTGGGTTACTTATCTGTAATCTTTACCTCGTCTCTGCTCATAGACTTGGCTAACTAGTCTCTAGTCAAAGGCTAAAGGCTTTTATCTTCCTTCCCTTAGGGATACTTCCACATTCCCTATGAGGGTGTTCCTTGGATATGTTCTTAAGTAAGACTACCTGTACTATAAATCTCTGAGAGGAATCAGGGGAAAAAAGAAAAAAACAACCCAAAGGCTAGAAAGTGCAAAGGGCCATTTTTATGCAGGTGCTTTCTGTAACATTACATTTGGGACCATCAAAAGCATAGTTCTTAGGTGGCCTAACACGTTCTTTGCACATCTGGCCTCTGGGTTCTTCAGTCTAGTCCAAGCAGGGTTTTTGCCAAAATGAAAGTGGCATGTTGCCTGCTATGATACTTTCCAAACAAATCAGGGCTTTCAATTTATTTCACTATAAAACCGTGTTAGATTTCATTGTCTAGGATGCCCTGTGTGGTTTTTATCAAGGGTTTCCTTGGTAAAAGTCATGTAAAAGCAATGAAAAAGATTGCCATAAAGCTACAAGTTTCTGATTTCTTAAAGATTATTGTTTTATTTTATTTCATTGCAGGGTATTATATGTTACCTATTTTGCCAGGCTACCCCCCAAAGATGAAATAGAGCTCCATTAAGGGCTCCTGGTCAGAGGTATCTTTATGAGGAATTCTACTGGCCTAATTATCTGCCAAGCATCTTTCTTTTTCTTTTCTAAGGATATTTCTTATAAACCAAATAAATATTGTTTCTTTGGTCCCTGTTATATAACCCGGCTTGATCACTAAATAGTCTAGGTGTTCATTCTATTATTTTTACTAGACAATTTATATTCTATGAGACAAAAGGAGATGTTAGATCATCACTGCCACCTTGTTCTCCATTTACTTTGTAACAAGATGAGCACATTAGGGGCGTCTGGGTGGCTCAGTCGGTTGAGTGTCCAACTCTTGATTTCGGCTCAGGTCATGATGTCAGGGTCATGGGATTGAGCCCCATGTCATGCTCCACTCTCAGCAGGGAGTCTGCTTGAGATTCTCTCCTTCTGCCCCTTCCCCTATTCAAGCTCTTTCTCTCTCAAATAAATAAATCTTTAAAAAAAAAAGTGCATTAACATTTTGGTTTTTTTGTTCTAATTAAGAACATCCAAGGGGCACCTGGTTGGCACAGTCAGTAGAGCATGCAACTCTTTCTTTTTCTTTAAGATTTTATTTATTTATTAGAGAGGGGAGGGGAGAAGCAGACCCCCCCCCCCCCCACTGAGCAGGAAGTCCAACACAGGGCTTGATCCCAAGACCCCAAGACCATGACCTGAGCCAAAGGCAGATGCTTAACCGGCTGAGCCACCCAGGTGCCCAGAGCTTGCAACTCTTGATCTTGGCGTTGTAAATTCGAGCCCACGTTTGGTGTAGAAGTTAGTTTAAAATAAAAATTTAAAAAAAAAAACCTTAAAAGAACATCCAAGATGTACAGCAGTTTTATAGTCAGCAAAAACAGTCCTCAAAATGGTCCCACAAGAACAATTGTAACTTCCCACAGGTATTCTGCAATCATTAATAATTTGCTTACTAATTCTTTACAAAGCTTTTATTTCATTTCTTCATCAGAGGCCTCAGTCCCAAAGGGAAAGAGATAGAAACAGATAAATGACTGTGCATTACGCTCCATTGCAGAAGTATAAACAAGTACGTGGAAAATCCAAAAGATAGTAGGACTTCTATCCCTGGAGGACTCAGGAGAAACAGAGCCATGTTTATTTGTTCAGTCTTGTTAGTGTGTAGTCTTAAAAGGGAAAAACAGATCATGACAATGGGGAGAATGAAGATGCAAGAGAAAAGTGGGGGAGACAGAGGTGAAAACAATCTCTGTTCTTCCTCTACCTCAAGAATTAGGGAGAAAGGAGTAAAGGGAAGTTTTGAGGTTGAGGGAGGAAAGTTGAGGAAATTCTTCCTGGTATAAACATTCTCAGTAAAGCAGGTATATGTTTGCTGAAGTGACAAGGGCCGAATTTGGAATCTTGGAGAGAGGAGAAGGTCTGGACTGGCCTGTAGGAGAGTGGAATCCACCAGGCGTGGGTGAAAGTACGGATCAGCGGTCATGAGCACCCATACGAGAGAAGAGAGCTGGAATAGAGCCTGTCCTCATGGTTGGGCGGGGAGGGTTCCCTTCTGTGTTACGGAGACTAAGAACCAAGGAGAATGTTGGCTGTAGCCTAAACTGTGAATTGGCCAGGCGGGAAGCATGGCAGGAGGTCCAGGTCTAAGAGCTCTAAGGAGCGCTCAGCTGCGTGCAGGGCTGTGGGTAGGGAGAGTTGAGTTGAATGATGGACTGGAATGTCCACATGGGATGCAGGTTAGGGAAGGCACAAACAAACCCCACTTTTCCTCCCTTACCTGGATGGCTGCCTGCTAAGGTATCTGGACCCCTGCCTTACCCCTTGCCTGTCTGGGTCCCCAAATTGCCTTTACTTCAGACCGTCTCTGATGAAAGCAACACATGCTCCTTCTCTTTCAGCCCACATATAAGACTGTGGAGAATAAGGAGATACAGAGCTTGTATTTTGTTCTATTCTATGGTCTTTTATCCTTTTTCTGATTTAGCTTCTTCTTTATATATTTTCACTTTCACATGTCACTAAGTTTAAATGTTTAAACATTTCCCCCTTCAGTAGCCAAAAAGAAAACAAAGCAACAGCTAATATAGTAATAAATTTATTTCTAGCTACAGGAGATAAGCTTCAATGCAATATGGCCATAAAGTATGGCTCCTAGGCTTAGGGGAGAAGCAATAAACCTTCATAAATAAAATAATTTTTAAAATACTCCTGGCAGTATAAATAAGAGTAAAATATAACTTGTAACTGGCAACACACAGCCAGCAACAGAGCTACTTACAAAAGAAAGCTATAGACTAAAATAAGAAAATGTTTGCAACTTTGTTGTTGTTGTTACCTTGCACTCTAGGTGGGCAGGCTGCAGAATTCAGGAGGGCGGTGGGGGGACGACGTTTTTGACTCCCCTTCTGAAATGTTACCTCTGTTGCATTTCCTGACACCTTCTGATTTACCAAAGACCTGTGATAATCACCAAGGAAACCCAGCAGCCCTGATGCTACAAATAAGAGAGTTTTCAACCAATTTCAAGGTGTCAGAGAACACCTTCAAGCAGGGAGAGTGGGGCACACAGGACCAAGTCCCATGGATGTGCTTAATGCTGGAGCTTGCCCAGCTCAGGGGTCCCTTGACTTTCAGTCTTGCTCTGCCGCTGATCTCAAAAAAGCAGTGAAGTTCTCCTGAGATCCATCTCAGTTTTCCTTTGGGTTTTCAGCTCAGGGGTCGTGTGGGCAAAAGCATAAAAAATACAGTTGCATTTCAGTGAGCAGTGCCTTGGTTTGAAAGACTGTTGAAATGATGGATTATTCTTTAAAAAATTAAGAAACAAGGAAGAGAAGATCTCCCTCCTTCCCTCCTTACCTCTCCCACCTCTCTGTGTCTCACACACACACACACACACACACACAGTCATTCACTCACTCTCAAATCAGAAGTAAGAACAGGCAGGAAACTGGAGAGCCGCCAGTAGGATAACTCAGAATTGATCAGTGCTCTCATTCAATACATTGGTAATTCCCAAGCATTTGTCATCACGGGCAGTGTTTGTTGCTGAGAAATGGGGGAAACGTGGTCTCTCCCTTGGAGGAACTGAGGGCCTTGCTGGCCTAGAGTGAGTTATGCTTGGCCGCATGAAGTGAGTCTGGGAGGGCTTGGCGGTAAGCTTGGTTTAGAAGGTGGTAGATTAACATCAGGGAAGGGGATTCCAGAGAGGGCAGAAAGGGGTCAAGATGGTGAAGGGAAACACGAATGAACATTAGCTGGGCCTCGACTGTGGAGAGCTTTAAATGCCATTTTAAAGAGTTGGAGCTTTCTTGTGTAAATGGTAGGAAGCCATAGACAAATTTTAGAGCAAGAAGAGCCGTGGTTTGTTTTAAATTTGTTTTATAAAGAGAAATCTCTGTTGGCGGTAAAGATGAGATGAGAGACAGATGATGAGGGCTCTAGGGAAACAGCAGAGGGACTGGTGTGGACATTCCATTTATAATTTGCTATGCCTGGTACTGTCTCAAGTTGGGTTTGCTTTTCCTGGATTATGTGGAGAAAGACAAGCTAGCACAGGAATTTAATTCTGAGTATGATTTCACCACTTAGCGGCCAGGTGTTCGTGGGCAAGGAACTTCAGTCCTGTGTCCTGTTTCTCATCTGCAGAATGGGGCTCGCAGTGGTGCCTCCTGCATAGGGTTGTAACAAGTGTTGACTGAGACGCAGTGTATGCGTAGCCCTTAGAGCCATACCTGGTATGTGGTACGTGCTAAATATTTTATTTTATGTTTCTTTTTTTTATCAGTTCATTTATTTGTTTATTTCATCTTTGCAAATTTGCTTTTAAGACAATCTAGAGTAATCTGTAAATTGTCATTTCTATATTTCATTTGCAGAATTTTTCTGACATTTTCACCTTCTTTTCTTAAGTGCTCTTGGGCCAAAATATTTTAGCAGGAAATGGGAGGGTGAGGCCTGTAAATTCAAATAGCTACTTCCCCCCAATGTAAAGTGTAAACAGAAAATTTTGCAAAGAACACTGCTATACGGTGGTCCTTAGTGTCACTGTGGGTAATAGGGGCCAGGGGAGGCATTAAGTGAAGTTCCAGTATTAGGAAATTTGGGCAGGCTTACTTTATGGTACAACATGGTTCTATTATTCTGATAAACAGATTCTGAAATTCCAGAACACAGTGTGAACCACAGTTGAATACGAATGCAGAAACACCTTCAAAAATCTCCAATAAAAAATTTAATTACCTCTGCCTTTGCTTCCCTCTTTGTGAATGCAACTGAAGTAACACTCTTGAATTGGAACAATAATTATATCTCCCATGAATATAATAGAAATTATTATATAAGTATTTTTATTATAGGTATATTTTATTATATATACATACATATACGTATATATATATATATATATATATATATATATATATATTTGTATCTATTACATAAATAACTGCAGACTCAGATATTAGCATTCAGAACAAAACTCCAGGAGGAGAGGAATTGTTCCTTATGTTTCCTTATGCAGAGGAAACTGTTCTGTTTCTCCACAGTGCTCTTGTAAAACAGAAACCTGGCCCTATTTGGTTATAGGAAGAGTCTACAGGTTTTGGGGAGAAAAACTAAGTATCTTGCAACTTTTTGCCTTTGAAGAGCTGGGAAAGCAGGTCTTGATAGAGGGAGATAAATATAACCCTTCCGTATAGTTGAGGTGAACAAAGCTCTCCTTCATACTGAATGTTTTTATTGTGCCTGAAAGTGAACTCTTCATTGATGGAAGGGGTTCTTCTATTTGATCCATCAAGATTACGAAGCCAGGTGTCCCCATCCCCAACTAAAACACAGCATCATGAAATCATGATTAAAGTTTATAGAAGGCAATTGATGAAGTAGCAAGAGATTACAAATACTGCATTTCCCCCTCTTGGTTACTGGGAATTAAGTTTCAATAACATTGAGGAATTCTGAAAAAAACACCCATAAGTTATTTAAATGATATTCTTCAACTTTTCCCCTGGATTCATGGCTAAGCAATTTAGACTAGTTCATAAATTAGGACAATGTTATTGTTTTGTAATAAGATAATTTACTGAAAATATTTTTGCAGGATTGTGATTGTGTGGCTAGAATAATGAGCAAAGCTCACAGAGGAATCAGTGATTTGTAATCCCAACCCTGGTAGGCGCAGATGTGTGACTTTAATAGAGTAATTTACTTTTTCTGATAACATTTGTCCAATCTCCTTTGGGGGGCTCTTGTGAAAATAAAATGAGTAGAGTAAAAGCAATTTAAAACATAAAAGCACGAAAAATAACTAAATGTAGTTGCTGAACATCCTGAAGGCATCTGAGCAGAACAAAGGGAAGTAAACGTTGTGGGTGTTTTTGTTTGATTTTACAGGCAACGAGGGAAACTCTCAGTCGCCACTGCACTACCCTTGGTGATGCTCTTCGAAAAGAGAATGATTTTGCTCTTATAATTGATGGGAAAACCCTCAAGTACGCCTTAACTTTTGGAGTAAGACAGTATTTCCTGGACTTAGCTTTGTCGTGCAAAGCTGTTATTTGCTGCAGGTAAGTTCTCCTTCATATTGTCCGATTTCAGTAAACAGCACCCTCCATCCTAAATTCTTGATTTGTCAACTTCCTCGAAGTTATTCTATCCAGAATTTGTCAATGTCAGGTTATTATTTCACTCACTCAAGGCTCAAGGTTCACAACCTGGAATAGAATTTAGTAGCAGAGGTTTGTTTTGTTTTTTTTTAGGTGAGTCCTACTGATCATTAGTAATTATTGTTCATAATTCGAATCGACAGGTTTCTTGCCATCTCCTGTGTTCCAGTTCGGTTATTTTACCTGCATTTCCACCTCGGCTGTTTCTGTAACAGTTCTGTTTTCCACACATCAATCTTGGATCCTGCTTGGAGGACTTAACTTTAGGGAATGGCATGGCGGGACGTGCTGAGTCATTTGCCTGAACACTATTTCTTGACTATACATTCCTCTTTCCTGTAATTTATAATATTGCCCATTTCCTAAATTAGAATCTGTTTTGAGTTATCAAGGCTTAATCCATAGAACTACATTTTTAAAACTATTTAGCTCTAGTCCTTCCTGAACTTCTCATCAAAGAATCTTCCCCGTATCTTTGTCAAAATTGTTCACACTATGTCTTCCTAAAATTTAAAGTGTGTTCATGACTCTGCCCACTCTCTTCACTGTGAAACCTAAGGATTCTCCTCTTTGCCATCCACTCACTGAGAGAGTTTTACGGGCTGGTCACACCAGGTCTGGGGCGGCAGCATCTCCAGCTGCTTTCTCCACCTCCCCCCCAGGGAGATGAAATCTTAGCAGGACTTCTGAAGAATTTCCCAGAATTTATTCTTTTAACATTACTGTTAAAATTTTTCTATTTGCTTTTATTATTATCTTAAAAAATATATTTACTAGTAAAAGAATGTTATGCTTCTTAAACCCTTTTTGTCTGGGCTTATTCACTTAAATATCCTGTATATAATTTGTCTCCACATTTATAAGCCATGCCTTATAGATATTTCCTAAATTTCCATTGGAACATACTTTGTGAAATATAATTTAAACCAAACTTAATAAGTACCTTTTATAAAGCATCATTTCAACCTATAAAATTGTATCATACTCAGAGAATTAAAAGTTGCTTATTCCAGGAACCATATTATTTTAATCATTTATTTTTCTTCACTGTAGCATGCATTAATAAACATTACCATAGAGCTCTTGGAGAGCCTATTGTACACACATTTTTTTAAAGACTTTATTTATTTGACAGAGAGAGAGAACACAAGCAGGGGGAGCTGCAGAGGGAGAGGGAGAAGCAGCTCCCTGCTGAGCAGGGAGCCCAATGTAGGGCTCTGTCCCAGCACCCTGGGATCATGACCTGAGCCGAAGGCAGACACTTAACCAACTAAGCCAGCCAGGCACCCTGTACACACATATTTAATATCAGTAATAATTGGGCTCTCTGCTTAATCATGAACAAAGAATTAGAAATTATCTTGTCAATCCCATTTGTACTTTGATATCATCATGCTCTTTAAAATCTGTTTTTCCAGGGACTTTTCTTGATTCCTTGCTAATCTCTTGACCAAGTCTTAGGAATGTTCAACTCTGACACACTTGCATCAGGATAATTGTGTGCCAGATCTGGTTGTTTAATCACTTTCACTAATGGGATCACGAGGATCAACAAGAGATTGCTCAAAAGCACAGTAAGGGCTAGGAGGGTTGGCTCCTGTTGAGTCCAGAGTTATTTAGATACAGCAATCCATTCCCTGAGTCAGCACCTGTGCCGGATCTACTGTGTGCTGGGCAGAGATGCTGCGCATACAAGGCTGAACACGACTTCCTGCCTGCCCTGCTCTCCTTCATGTCTCCTTTTTTTTTTTCCTTTTAAGTAGAATCACAGTTGCTTTGAAAGATGTGGGAGGCCGATTTTCATAACGCAGTCCCTGCAGCTGAGCCTCATTCTTAGAGCATTGCTTAACACGGTACCTCCCACCATTCTTCAAAAAGTGGAACCACAAAATTAAACAATAGCAGAGGGAGAGAAGAAGTAGAAAGCAATGTCAAGGGAGAAAAATGTTGTACGCTTGTGAAATTCCCTCCCGAGATCCTTGCTCTGGATGCTCACAGTCACGTGGACCTCGGGGCTCCTCCAGGCCAGGCCCCTGGGAGGGAATCACGCTCTGCCATGCACGTGCAGCGCAGCTTGGAAACTGAGCTTATAAAGATGTGTGTGGCCCCTTCCTCCCTCCGTCTTGTTTTATGCATGTTCAAGGACCTCAAGGTCCCTATGCAGACACTGGATTTTATTTAGAGTTTTTAGGGTTTGTTGTTGGTTTTTTTTTTTTTTTTTTTGAGTAAAATATCTTTCCCCAGCTTTTTTCTTCTAATTACCTTCATACTCTCTCTTTTCCCATAAAGACTGTGGTTCAACTTCCAGTCTGGTGTTGAGAATGCATCCGAGCCCATAATTATGTCAGTGCCATTGCTAGAGTTCTGTCTGTGCACCTTCTTGGCCTGGCCCCTCTTGGCATTTAAACGACGGGCACGGACCATTTTCTTGTCATTTAGCTTACTGACCTTGAAGTATAATTTCCATGATAATGCTGCTGTCACTTGTGAGGAATAGGTGGGCAATTCTGTATATCTTTCTTTACCATTAAATGCCGAGTGTCACTCCAGGCTTCTCAGAGGATTACCATCTTCCCAGCCGCAGGAAATTCTCTGTTTTACTCCAGTAGAACAGACACTCCAGATAAATACTGAATATTATTTCAAAATACAGTGCTGTGTCAAACTTCGTTTGTGTTCGTTCTGGCTTTCTGGGTTTTCCCCTCAGACGACTTTCCGATCTTTTGTCAGTCCTCCCGTGAAGATAATTCCGGGTCTGCTCTCTCTGCTGCAGGCTTCTCTTCGCCGCAGCTGGGGGGGAAGCCTTCCCATACGGATAATGAGGCTCTCGATATTAGTTCCATCTTCAGGATGACATCAGCCACTTTCTTCCCTGACATGATCAGCATAGAGGGCAGAAGGCAGTTTCCAGTGTTTGCCTAATTGACACAGTTATAAAGATGGGCGTCATCCCTCCAGAGCCTACAGCTGAATTGCAAGAAACAGTTGTTCTCAGTCGGTAGTCATTACATCTCTTCCCACCACTTTCTGAAGGGACTATTCAGAGACAGAAATAATCCCCTCGTTCCAAAATTATTCAGGGCTTTGGAGTCCTGGTTTTGGTTTACAAAGGGAAGGTTTCATGTTACACCTCCAGTAATTTTTTTTAAGGATGTAAAACCCAACAAGGAAAATGAAATCTGTCTTTATCAGCTCAGCAAGTACCGTATTTTTATAGATGCCATGCAACTTTCGTTTTTACCTCTGTGCCCGTTTTCCCATACAACATGAGTACTTCCATAGGTAAGACGCATCTAATGTCCGAGGAGTTTTGGATAAGTTTTCCCGGTTCTACACATGCTGTCCTTGTGGCGCTTCTTCCCTTCTTTCCCCTTGCTCAAGTATACCAGTTCTTATCGGTGTGATCAGATACTTTTGAAGAGCATGAAAGCTGTGGGTCATTCCCCCCTCCAAAAAAATACACATACACACAAATAGGTAAAATCGAATGTGCCATTTTAGGGGCTTCACAGACCCCCTGAAAGTCTTGGGCAGGTAGAACAGGGAAAAACTTGCTCTAAGACTTGTGAGTATTTATGGATACCCCTAAAATCAAGAACTGTTCTGCAAAGTGGCATTTTATCTGAGGATTCATGAAATTCTTGTTCAAATTTTTACCTCTCTGGCACTTGGCTACCTAATGGAATTTCTCTGGCTTTGGTTTTTGTGGCCTATAAAATGAAGAGCTTGGCATTTAACAGTGATTCAAATCCTCCACGGAGCCTGGATGTCTAAGCAGCTAAGAGTAGAGCTTCTCTGGCGGGGAAAGGTGGGAGATCCAAGCACACATGCACCCTTCCTTGGTAATTTCCTTCCAGCTTGAAAGCTTCTGGGCCAGAGGACCCCCTCGTAGGCCTTTCACTTTCTGGACAAACCCTACTTCTGTGGGCCACTCTCTACTGGGAAGGGTCTGTCTACTGCTTGGATCAGCTTAATTTGGGGAAGCATCTGTTCTACCTCTTTTAATATTCCCTCCAGAAGAGGGTGGGAGTGTTGCAGTGAAGTATTGCTGTGTGTTAAATGGCATGTGGTTTCTGAGATCCTCATCAGTTCACATAACCCAGCCTTTCAAAGAATTTTACATTTTTTTCTGTAGTTGTCAGTTTCGTTTAAACATATTTTGAAACTTATGTTCTGTGACAGTTGGTTGAAAATTGGCCTAGAGCCTCCAGCTTTTAGACTGTCTAGTAATCACCGTTCTCCTCCATAATTTATGTACTCATGTCTTCTGAAAAGCAGAAGTTAAATTGAAGTAAGCATTTTTCCCTACTTGCAACATCTCTAATCAAAGTTTAACCCCCTTTTAGGCCATTTTCCCCATAGTGCATAAAAAAAAACTTGACTTCAGTGAGTGTCGTCACTCGGGAGTGGCATTCCAGGCAAAACCTTTCACCTCAGTCTGATCAACAGGTCCTCCTTGAAGAGGTCTAAAGGGACACTTCGAATACTTTCTGTCATAGCATGAGTGCATTAAGTAAAGGGTCAAGACAGATCTACTTCTCAAATCTTTTGGGATGGTCTTAAACTTTAAGGATTTCTCTAAATAAATGTTCTACTTAAAGGGTAGTTATAAAGCACAATGAGGCTAATAAATGCTCAACAGACATTCCTTTAAAGAAAAAAGTTTGTGAACACCATCGGATGCCAAGCAGATGTTTGGCTTTGAGAAAACTTACAAACTGTTAATGAATGTCAACCCCATATTTGCTTCCAAGAAAACATGAATCAATGTTGGAAATATTGAGAGAATATTTCTTTCATACGTGTATGGCTAAAAGAGGACATCCTGAATCAATTTTATAACTTCATAAAATGGCCATATTTTGCTTTCACATAATCTAATAAGCTGTTCAGCCCTGTCTGTCTCATTTGCTGCCCTGTCTCTACTGAATAATGTTAAAGGAGCAATGAGGCCATGTTACAGCCTGTTAGCCACTTAGGATGTTCACGTCCCCACCAGGGAAGTCCGTATTTGACAGCAAAATTTAGATTGATAAATCTAAACACTTGAGAATTCCACTGTAATTCAACATTATATAGTTTTAGATGTGCTCAGTTTAGATAAACTGCCATCACCCAACACACACATGTGCATGCGCGCGCACACACACACACACACACACACACACACCCCAGTTAGAACTGCAGATCATGTAATTCTAATAAAACAGAGTTAACCTGTATTGGAAAGTACATAAAGTATAAGCATGCAACTTAGTGAATATTTATAAAGCAAATGCATTCCTGTATCAAGGACCCGAGCCTGACCAGCACCTCAGAAGCCCCCTCGTGCTCCCTTTAGCGTTATTATCCTCCCAAGAGTAACTGCTATCTTGATTTCCATGATCATGCCTCTTAAATGATATCTTAATCATTTCAGTCTTTTTCTGTTTTCTATCTTGCTAACTTGGAATAAGTGTACATATCTTTCATAACTACATTCAAATTCTTGATGATGCTTTTCTGTTCAGCAATTTTAAGTACAGACTCTGCAGCTTCCCACCAAGTCCTCCCTAAAGCTTTACATAAATCAATAAGTCAGCATTCTAATGTATTCTTCAGTCCAAAACAAATCCACCTAATAGATTATGTACAGTTCTCCTTCAGTTCTGTGGTGATAGAATAAAGGACTGCATTTTCCGGTTTGTTAAGGACATGGTATATGTAACCTACAACATTTCTTTGATCTAGCTGTCTACTGACCTGATTTTGTGTGGGAAAGGAAAGCAGAGTTACTTTGGTATAACTGGGTCTCCTTGAACCCATAAGGTTTCTAGAAATTACCTTCTTTCTAATAAACCCATTTGAGCCATCCCCATTTAGGGCAAGTTAAAGGCCTGGCTTTTGGGGCCAGGCTAGAGTTCCAAGAGTCAAGACCAGGTAGGATGTAAGAATAACTGTTTAGCAGCTGTAGGGCATGGAATCAAGAGAAGGGAGAGACTGCATCCCAGGGGAAAATGGTCTTGGAAAACAAAAGGCATTACCAAGGGAACGGAAACAGAGGCAAGAAAAGTATATAAAACAAGCTTTAAGGTAAGACATGAAAGAGGAGGTGGTTCCGGATAGCATTTTCCAAGAGGAAAGGAGTATTTCGTAGAGCAGAGATGGGCAAACTTTCTCTGTAAAGGGCAAGATAGTAAATATTTTAGGCTTTCTGGGCTATCCAGTCTCTGTCATAGCTACTCATCTCTGCCATTGTAGCATGAAAGCAGCTCTAGACAAAAGGTAAATTATGTTCTGTGCTTTTTGAATCACTGAGAACTTCCAATTGATAAAGATATTCTCAGACATTTCTTTTGTCAACTTCCTAACTTTCTGTTTTCCATATAGGTCTTTAATCCATTATTTTTATGTATCTTATGAAGAAGGGATGTGATGTTATTCATGTCTACATAGCAGATTCTCCCAATACCATTTACTAAACAATCTACCCTTTTCTCTCTGTTTGTGATGCTGTATACTTTAGCACTCAGGCTCTGGGGCCGGACTTTCCAGAATCTAAGTCCAAGCCCTGTGTCTTCTTGTTAGCTGAGCAATATGTTATCCAACTTCTCCAGCTTTAGTTTCTTCATTCTTGAAACAATTAAAAATAATTGCTCTTATAGAATTGTGAGGAATAAATGGGTTAATACATGTATTTGCTGCATTGGTAGCCATTATTTAAAATTATGTTGCTCTTAGAAATCTATCAAATTTTCTTTTATATGGCCTAATTGAATATTTCTGGTGAGAAATCATACATAAAGATTCTCTCTGGCCATCATGGCTTTTCCTATGGCCTGAATTCTATTTTGTCTTACATTAATAGTGCTAACCTGGCTTTCCTTTGTTTTGTATGTGCCTTGTCTTTTTCTTTTTCCTAAACTCTTACATTCAATCCTTCTCTATATTCTAGTGGTTAAGAATACTGTCTCTAAATCCACACTGCTTAGGGTTGAATCCTGGCCTCACCACTTACTTGCTCTTTTACCTTAAGTTATATAATCTTTCTGTGCCTCAGTGTCTTCATTTGCAAAATGACAATAATAGTAACCTATCTCTTCTAGGGTTCTTCTGAGGATTGAATAAATTAAAACAAGTAGAGAACTTAAAACATAGTGAGCAAATAAATGTTCTATTAGCTATTATTATAAAGTATGTCTCTTAGACACCATATATCGGTGGATCTTTTTGTTGTAATCTAACCTGAGAATCTCTTCCAGTCAGCGAATTTAACCCATTTATATTTATTATAATTATTACTATCTTAGCCTCATTTCTTTGATCTTATTTTGAGTTTTTCATTTATTATGATTTTTGTTTCTTTTCCCCCTACTGTCCACTGTCTAAATCAGATTATATTGTGCTGGTTTGCAGGCTTTACAATCTATATTCTATGTCTGGTTATTTCTAAGGTTTTGATAACCATATTTTTGCTTAATGTCTATATATATTAGTATGTCTTTCTTTTCCTGCTCCCCTCCATAAGGAGAAAAAAACTGAAGATTTTAAAGTAATTTTGTGTATGCATCCAGTGTCAGTCAGATCTGATTTCTTTTTAAAGTAATCTGCTTTATCTTTCAGAAACCTTTAGAAATTTTTCTTAATCTTAATTTAACCATAAAGTGCCTATGGGTAAGTACCTTTTTCTCATATTTCTTTTTGGCACTGTGTGATCCCTTTTAATAGAAGAACATGTCTTTCTTTAATTCTAGAAAGTTATTCTGTTTCATTCTGTCCCTCTTTATTTTCTTATTGAACTCCTATTAAGTATCGTCACCTATATTGCTCCATTTCTTTTCGTTTTTCTCACAATCTTTCATTCTCATTTAATTTCCTAATATCTTTTGGGATAGCTTTTTATTTGAATTTCCAGGCTCTATTATATTTACTATTCAGTTTACTATTGGCTTTTTTATTTTAGGAGTTACATTTCTATATTACTTATTTTCAGTTGGTTCTTCATTATAACTGCTTGTTCTGGTTTCATGTTTCAGTATCTTCCCAAATCTTTCCAAGGTTGTGTGTGGTTTTTTTTTTTTAGCATTCCTTTTAAAAATTCTTGTTATATCTGTTTTTACTAGTTCTACTTTCTTGTAAGTCATTGTAATTTCTTTCATACTTATGATCTCCTATTTTCCTTGTAAGGTATTTTTCCTCATTTTCCCTACTGGCAGTAAAGTCCTTTGGAAGAAAGGTGACAGCTACGTCCTAAGTTGAGGTAGAATTGGAGACAGGGCTCAGTCTGAGCTTCACGAATCCCTGTTTTCCCCTTGTTCCTTTGCCCAAGTATTGCTCTTATTAGAGGCAGCCATGTTTTGGTGGAATTACCTGCATAAGGTAACATTGAAGGCTTTGTTAACACACCCATGTCATTGGCACCTGTCCCCACCTGGCTCCATGCCCTGAGGTTGACTAGAAAGCTCTAACTTTCCTGATCCAAGGTATGAGGTAGGAATTTTCCTGGGGTCCTAGTTTTAGGGCACTGGGGATACTCCTGAAATTGGGGAGTCTTTCAAGCATGTTATTTGGGGGAGTCTGAGTTTCTACAAGCTCCAAGCCTACACCAAAGTCTTCAGTTACAGTGAGAGAGGAGCTCCTTTGCTCCATCTAGCCCACTCTCACCTCCCTGACACTGGTCAGCCTGGGCTCACATGGGCACCACAGGGAGTGGACAGTACAGCTGAAAATCTTTTCCTGCCTGTGTGTATCTATGGCCCCTGGAACACCACTCTTTCCTTCTATGCCATTTTCCTTCCGACAGGTATCCACTACTTCATGTTTCCCCAAAGGTTTCTCATAGATTTTTACTAAGTGTGACCCTCAAATTTACCACACTTCTTTAGCTCCTGGCATCTTCAGGATTTTATTTCCATTTCTGTCAGTAGCCAGCACTACCACTCGTTTCATCTTCCACTAGATATTTCTAAGAGGAGAAAAAAGTCTTTGGTGAAACCCATCCACATAGGAGAGAATTCCCAAGAAGTAGAGAGGGAAGGAAGAAAGGAAAAGCAAGTTGGTTTCCTTACAGCCTAAGGAAGTTCCATCCCTTCCTTACCCAGAGTCACAAGAAAAGGGAAGAAAGCCAGTGCCCATGTGGGCTCCAGCCAGATATCAAGAATGGGAAGAGATGGAGACCGCAGCTCTTAACCACTCTGAGGGCAAGGTCACAAAAGAGCAGAGCTTGAAAGGGGAAGCACTCTAGGCCTTCTTGAGTAGACATGCTTCCCGGGTGGGAGCACACCATTCCTGTAGGCAGGGCTCCCTCGACTGAGAAAAGTAGCTGGACCTTGTGCCACACAGGAGAGATTTCTGTCTCTCTCTGCCACTATGTCTTCTTGGAGCAAGAGTCCATAGACCACTGTCCTATATATAGGCTCATATTAACTCCTGGTTCAGTAGTTCAGTAAAAGTTCTTAAGAACTTTTAGAGGCAGAAGGAAGGTCTTAAGATCTTGTACTTTCTTCTCCTTTCTGCTCTTTATATTCTTCCATAGAAATTTCATCACATACTAAAGGATCACTTTAACACTTGATGAGTAATTGATGTCTGAATGCACATACCCAGCTCTGCATTTTTTTTCTAAGCTTAGTTCTGACTCTTCAGCCCATATACTTAATGATGCAGCTAGGATAGCCCACCACACCCTGAACTTCCCAGGCTCTAGAACTTCCTTGAGAATTTTCCTCTGTAAATCTTCCTGCCTTTTCTATTAATGATTAGGCCATTATTTTCTCCATCACTCACATCTGAAACCTCAGGGTCATCTCTGATCCCACTTTCATTCAAAACCCCCTACCCACCTCATGTGTCCTTTCTTTTCTTTTCAATTCAGATACATATATAGAGATAGGTATAGGTATCTACCTTTATAAAAAAGATACATTTTGGTGGGCAATCCAAATTCTTTTATTGCACTGCTTCTACCATGCTCTTTTTTGGCTCAAAAGCTTTTTAATTAACATCTCCTGTTGCTTAGGGCTAGCTGTGATATTCAAACTTTCTTAACCTGACATGCAGAGGCCCCCTGTCATCTGGCTCTGACCCATTCTGAGTATACCCACTTTCCCTTGAAGAAGTGGTACGTTTCTTCTCTACCTACTAATTTTCCATCTGTTTTTCCTATCCCTTTGAGAAAGTCTAGAGAATCTAATACCCCTTATGTACTTCTGCAATCTAGATACAAAGCAGATTAAACAGACCTTTGCCTCCTAGCAGCAGACAGTGAAAAATGAGTAAGAGTTGTAGTGTTAGTATAATGACATAATGAGATGAATTTCTTGTTTTTGCAAAATCACCGTTTATTCAGTTCCACTACCATTTTTACATCTGCTCTGGGCTGAATATGTGGTAGGTTCCAGATAACTAAATGATATTTAAAAAAAGAAAAAAAGAAAGGAAGGAAGGAAGGAAGAAAAAGAAAGAAAGAAAGAAAGAAAGAAAGAAAGAAAGAGAGAGAGAGAGAGAGAGAGAGAGAGAGAGAGAGAGAGAGAGAGAAAGAAAGAAAGAAAGAAAGAAAGAAAGAAAGAAAGAAAGAAAGAAAGAAAAAAGAAAGAAAGAAAGAAAAAGAAAATGAACA
This sequence comes from Ursus americanus, assembly GCF_024610735.1. Taxonomy (NCBI): domain Eukaryota; kingdom Metazoa; phylum Chordata; class Mammalia; order Carnivora; family Ursidae; genus Ursus; species Ursus americanus. Next base: position 49,810,314 of record NC_142134.1, read on the forward strand.
GTATCACTGTGGACAAACTATTCTCTGGTGTGAATATGATAATAAAGATTTCTGCTATCAGGAATTTTCTTTTTGGGGTTTTGATAAGGTAAAGTTGCCAGCTAGAAGTGTGGGATGCCTGTGAACACATACACACACACATGCATATTCAGATATACACTATCAATACAATCAGTCCCTATTTAAAATATTATCAGAATCATTGAAACTGGAGACGGTAGTAGTTTACCTATAACAACCTGAATCCAAAAAAATAAATAAATAAATAAGAAGGAGGAGGAGGAGAAAAAAGAATTGCATCTAAAATGCATTGCAGGGGGGCACCTGGGTGGCTCAGTTGGTTAAGCATCCGACTCTTAATCTCAGCTCAGGTCTTGATCTCAGAGTCCGTGAGTTCAAGGCCCACCTTAAGCTCCATGCTAGGCATGGAGCCTACTGGTTGACAAAGTAAGGGAGGGAGGGAGGGAAGGAAGGAAGGAGAGAGGGAGGGAAGGCGGGAGGGGAGGGAGGGATGTAGGAAGGAAGGAAGGAAGGAAGGAAGGAAGGAAGGAAGGAAGGAAGGAAGGAAGGAAGGAAGGAAGGAAGGAAATACATTGCAAAAAGACATCTTTCTAAAAGTTACTTTCCCTTTTTATCCTGTGGAAATGCTATCTATATTTTATTTCTGTAGACTCAATCCCTGTATTATAAGGCCCCCTTGATGCCTCTGACTGCACAGTATATCAACAGTTGTTGCTCTTGGAGCCTAGGAAAGAACTCACTCACCAGTCATTTGAATAATACAGTTCTCTTACCTAGAAGAAGTTGAATGTTTCATTATGTACCGTATGCTAAGTATAGTTTTGGGGATGCTATGTAAGCGACTGTTTTCATTCCAGTAATAAATTGATGATGAGTTTCTAGAAGTGTTACCACATTTATGTAATGTTGGTACACGCAACCGATTTTTTTTGCCAAATTTTAATGCCTCCTCAATTCAAAACTTTACAAAGGAGCCTAACAATTTTAGTTCAAAGAAGAATCAGAATCTCAAAATTTTTTCACTTGGATTTTTTTCTCCCTTTTTAATTTTTTTTATTAGCAGAATATGACTCAGTGGGAGAATAAATAGACTGATTTGCAAGGAGAAATCTTAGGAAGTGTGTTGCAAAGGAAAAATACAGCAGAGCCCCCCACTAACGACTCTGACTCTAAATAGTCACTAGGAGCAGCCCTCAAGCTTAGTAAATACAGGGGCCCTATACACACAGGCTCACTCTAAAAAACACTTCAGGATAGTTAAGAAATATATTCCTCCATGTTCTTTACATCTTTTTTTCTAGATTCACTTTCTAATGACAACTTTATAGTAACTTTAAAGTTCACAGTATATTTTTGAGAGGTTACATTACCAACCTACTTTCTAGTGTATATAATGAGATATTTTTTAGGTTACTAACCTAAAAACACAATACAAGAAGATCAATGATTGTACTCCTTTCTGGCTACCTATACAAAGTCCCCTAAAATATTCTTTCTTATGTGTCTGCACGTTATCATTTTTATCCACATTCCATTTAAAAAGGCGATTCATTTAGCCGATCCCACGGAAAGAATGCAAAATGAGGCTTATTTAGGTTGTGCTACCCTCTACACTTTCAGCTTCAGCGGTAAAAACTTCCAGTACTCTGATCTAACGTTCATAGGGCAATGAGAGTTACTACATAGCAAATAAGAAAAATAATGAATAGCATGTGCAGAAACTATAGCCAAAATAGTATCGGAGAAGCATTTCTGCACTCCATGCGTGGCAAGGTTGTATCACAGGGACCACCCTCTGTCTTTGGAGCCACAGGAAGAAAACTGGACCTTTACAGTACGTGCTGGATGTGTAGTCTTTTCCCACAGAGCCTCTGACTTCGCTTAAAATGAAAGAGCAACAGTAGAGGAGAAAAGAACTCTGTATAATTTAAGCCCTGATGCAGACCCATGCGTGGTTTAAAAAAAAAAAAAAATCTAGAGTAGAAAGCACTGTTTTTATGATGTTTCTGAATTACCCATTGGGTCCCTATTGACATTTGTAAAGTTTAGACTTTAGGTATTCTCAACCATGGATACGTGATTTTTTTTTTTTTGATAGACATTTGGAAGAATTAGCATGTAGTCAGGTTGTTCGAGACTATTCTGGATATTGTACAAATATCAAAGCATGTGTACAAAAGTCAAAGTGAATAAACTCTAATGTGTGAATTCAGATAGTGACCTTTTATTAGATGGAAGGACAACGGTAAAAGGAATACATTTTAGATCATTTTGAATGTGAAGAAATTTGGTATATGCTATTCATGTTGCCTGACATGAGTTCTCCCCACCTTGTCAAGGCCAAGTCAAATTCTAACTCGTCAAGGAATTCTAACTCGTCAAGGAATCCTCTTATGGCCCGTTCTGATTTCCACATCCTCTGAAATAATATATTAAGTACTGGCAATTACATCAAGGAGCTTTATGCTACGCTCATTTTTAAGGTCTTATAAGTTTGTTTTTGCTATCTTGTAACCCCCTTATAGCAAGGAAAATTTTTTTAAACGGATGCTGTAAAAACAGATCTTTTTAACTGATTTCAGCTTGACTAACCTGAGTCCCCTTGAACCACATTCCCGCCCTAAGACACGCTGTTGGTGCCCACAGCACATCATGCCCAAAGCTGGAAGGACACTTTTCATGAGTTGACTTTGTGCTTACTAGGCATCAGTCAAAATTGTTGCTAGGAAAACCGGGTAGAATGCTCTCGGGAGACTTTCTGGGTTGTTAAAAAAAACTTGCTGTTTATTCTAAAGTGGCTAAGAGAACAATAAACTGGAGCGGAGGCAGCAGTATATTCTGATCTCCACTTTGAATGGAACCAGCCATGGATTGCACCTCATGAATGAGGTTTCTGCCACAAATATATATATACATATATATATACATATATATATATATATATATATATATACACAAAATCTCAAACAGCAGACCCCTGTGCAAAGTAGGTTCTTTGCTCTACATCACAAGTTTGTATGTTGATGCGTTAAATGTTTTGTGTATGTATATTTTATTTTTTATGAATCCCCACTTAAATCAGACATCTTTTTTAAGCACCCAACTTCTATGTCAAACACATCAGTTATGAAAGCTTCTGCTGTTTCTTGAATCTTCTTCCAAGCCCATTGTCTGCTGTTAGCTTATAGATACTCCTGCTAATAACAGTTGCAGTGTAAGTTTGCGGAGGCCTCCCACTGTATCATCTTCAAAATGCACGTGCGAGCACGCACACACACACACACACACACACACACACACACACAGAGGCGTTGTTCTTGCCAAGGGGATTAATACTCCATTTTTAACACCTGAGTTACCCACATTCACAAAGTTGGTGAAAGTCCTCAGCCAGTTTTAATTTGGGGGCATTGAAAATTGTGGTGTCAGGCAGAGAAAATAGTGGTTGGTTGTAATAGCCATGAAGAAAGAAAACAGAGTTGAGTCCAACTCTTTTCTGATGTTGCTTTAAATCACTACCATTAGCTCACCATGCAGAGATTTGTCCTTTATTACACATTCAGCCAATGGGGGGGGGGGAACCACTGTTTTCTAGCTCCATCGATCCCATGGTGTGACTTCACAATTATTTACATTGTGAGCCTGTTGAGTTATGAAGGGAATTTGATAAATGTTTTCAAATGCTTCTCTCTTTTCATGTCCATTTCCCATTTGCTGTTTAGATCATTTCTTGGTGAGCATTCTTTTTTGACATCTACTAAATGTTAGTGGTAGTCCGTGTTTAAAACATTGGCCTAGAGCCAGCGGGCTTACCAATTTATATTAGCCTGTTAAGAAAAATTAAATAAAATGTGAAAATGAAAGGAAAATTGCTTCAAAGAAAAATGGGGGCCAACTGTGAAAAAGCCCATAATGGCTGCTACTCACACCCGTTCGCTCGCTGTGTTCACAGTTGGGTCATTTTGTGCTGTTGCCAGACTTGGAATATCTGCGCAAGGTAGCCACTGCTAGGAATTATTCCACAGGAAATAGGAAAATTGCAAGATATCGTCTTGCAGAGTAATGGTCTCCATTCTTAGGTAGAATGATAAATGACTTAGCAGACGTTCCAGCAGGTATGTATTAGACACCTGTTCTGATTCACCTTGATAAAGAATTTAATGAGTTATTTTTCTTGACCGTGTGTGTTAGTTGTTTTTTCGTATTTAATTACTGTCTTCATAGTTCACTGACTCAGTTCACTGTTTAGTTTTCCTCTTTTAATTGCCAATAATTATGGGTGCTATAGTAATTACACTGCTGCATGCGGTCTTTGAACACTTCCCTCACTGGCATGGGGTTTATTACTTAAGTGGCTTTTAAAAGTTTGTGATACTCTGATCTAAAGTAAAGCCAAATATGATTTTAGTAGGTACAGATGCTGGTGTTCTCTGTTCCTGATCCACATCTGTATAAAAGGCTGCTTGATTCCACTTGGCCGTTAGCACCTTTGGAAGAAAATTGAGGCAGGTGGACCATGTAATCAGGCACTTGGCATTTATTTGGGTCAATTCATCATGGTGCTTGAGAGCAGGTCGAGAGGTTAGCCATTTCCCTACTGCTAATTTGAGGTCTAAGTTGTTTTAAATGTATATCTAGTACATTACCTAAGATGCTTACAGAGGCTCCCCAAAACTTTTATCTTCCAGGTACAGTATAGGATTTAGTTAGTGTAGTATTTTGACTCCATTCAGCGGCCTTTCGGACCTTTTTCATTCAGAGGTTTCATTCTAAATTCCAGTGTTATTTCTTTAACAAATTAATGCAGCCATTCCAGTAAAATAGCGTTTAACAGGGCATTGTGGCTTCTACCTATTACCTAGAGGTTTGCTTCTTAGACTTGACTTTTTCCTTAAAGTGGCAACCAGGGTCTACGGCCATCCCACCCTGAACACACCCGATCTCGTCTAAAGTGGCAACCAGGTTAATAGAGAACTGAACATTTGCAAACCTAAGACTTTTCCATAATGGTATTTCATAGAACTCTTCTGGATCTTCTCCTTCTTTTACCCTTCAAGACAATAACATTTCAAAACTCCTTTTTTCAGAAAGTGGAGCTAATTGATCATTTGTTCTAATTTCAGGGTTTCTCCTCTTCAAAAATCTGAAGTTGTTGAGATGGTTAAGAAACAAGTCAAAGTCATAACGCTTGCAATTGGCGATGGAGCCAACGACGTCAGCATGATACAGACGGCGCACGTCGGCGTTGGTATAAGTGGCAATGAAGGTCTTCAGGCTGCCAATTCTTCTGATTACTCCATAGCTCAGGTAAAGCAGCATTTCTGCAGAACACAGCACGAGTCTCAGCTGGCGGTATGAAGGGAAAAATACTCATTCTTTTCCATACTAATTCTTTTCTACTTCTATTTTAGTTCAAGTACTTGAAGAATTTATTGATGGTGCATGGTGCCTGGAACTATAACAGAGTCTCCAAGTGCATTTTGTACTGCTTCTACAAGAATATAGTCCTCTATATTATTGAGGTAATAGCAGGTTAAGTTTAAAATCCTTGTCAGGTGCACGTATACGTAAAGAAAAATTCTCATTGTTTTAGAGAATCCTTCATTTGCCCACTTTTTATAACTTCCAAACATGGTGAAGTCTGTCGGCCACAGAGAATAATGATTGTTTAAATTTGTGGCTAAAAATGTTATATCGTTTTGGTAAGATCTGCTGAATTAGAACTAATGAAGTGATGTTTTCAGTTTTTGAGAGACTACAAACTGGGGTGCCTGGGTGGCTCAGCCGGTTAAGTGTCTACCTTTGGCTCATGTCATGATCCCAGGGTCCTGGGATAGAGCCCCACGTCCAGCTCCCTGCTCAGCGGGGAGCCTGCTTCTCCCTCTGCCCTTCCCCCAGCTTGTGCTCTTAAAATCTTTTAAGATTTTATTTATCTGAGAGAGAGAGAGCACGAGAGAATGAGCAGGGGGAAGAGGGAGACGCAGGCTCCCCGCAGAGCAGGGATGTCTCCCCCCAAGGTGGGACTCAATCCCAGAACCCCAGGATCATGACCTGAGCCAAAGGCAGACGCCTAATACACTATTTAGGGATGCACACACATGGAAAACTATTTGAAAAGAAAGTAACGGAATGACAGACATAAAATTGAAGACAACAATTCTAAAGGGTAGAATCAGGAAGGATACATAAATAGTTTTGCTAGTATTGGTCCTCTTGTAGTTCTTATTGTATTTCAAACTTACTTATATACAAGTATCCCTTGCTATCCAGACTTATTTTGGCTTCTGAGTTGGTTGGTAGGTAGCAAGAGTTCAGATAATGAGAATTTGTCTAAAAATTATCAGAACATTCAGTTCCTGCGTCTGGATAGCAACGAACTTCTGTATTCCTTTTCTGGTACCATATATAACATATTATTAAAAGTAAAACTTAACCCAGGTCAGGAATGTCACCTCTAAAAGGAGGCATTCTGTTTTATAAACGTTTTGCACCACCTGCTGGGTGCCAGGCACCAGGCTTAGTTCAGCAACGACAAAGTAAATCAAGCCTCGTTTCTGTTCTCCAGGAGCTTGCCAATAGAATACAACGTAAGCCATATGTGTAATTTAAAATTTTCTGGGAACCACATTAACAACAAGTAAAAATTAAAGCCCAGGTTAATTTTAAAATGACATTTTCTTTATCTTAGTATATTCAAAATTATCATTTTGACATGTAATCACTATTAAAAAATTATTAATGCAATATTTCACATTCTTCATACTAAGTGTTAAAATCTGGTGTATATGTTATACTAACAGCACATCTCCATTTGGACTAGTCACATTTCAAGTGTTCAAGAGCCATATGTGGCCCATATTTACCATACTGGAGAGCACAGCACTTGTGGATAAATTGAACTAAATGATTAACCAGGACATGATAGAGAAGTTATTTACCTTTTTTTTTTTTTTAATATATAGCCATTTTATCATCAGAAGCTGTATTCGTAATACTTAAACTCTAGTAGGTGTCATCAGTTTCTTGCTCCCCTTGCTCCTCCACACAGCACGGTGATAAGGGCCCCATAGCTTGTTAAGAAAACCCTCCGTCTTCCACTCCCGTCTGAGGACTTGCCCACACCCTCATAAATCTGTCCAGGGCTCCCTCACACATGTCCGTGTAAGCCAGTTTGCCCTCTAATCTGCTGTTTCTATACGTCTGTCAGAAGAGACGCAACCTAACCACTTGCCGTATGGAAATAATATCTCATACTTTACACCAGAAAAAAGTAACACTATAACAAAGAAAAAAGTCAGTGGATTTCACATTTACCCTACTGATCGTTAGTTGGGAGCCGCTGTTTTGTTCAGCCGTTCTTAATGCCTCTGTCAGAATGCTTATCTCCTTATTAAAATGTTGACTGAGCATAGTTCTTATGAGACAAGCTAGGAAAATGAAACTTAGTTTCGAAGTATGTAGGCAGTTTTCATTTATTGGTCACGAAAATTCTATAATTAGGTTACAACCCATTAGGTAAAATAATCAAGTCCTTGGAAACATAAACAGGATAATCTATGAGCTTATTGTTCATTACTGATGAATTTTATCTGGAATAGTCTTTGTTTTGAAGCAAAATGCCCTTTTAAAATAGCTTAAAATGTCAAAAACAGATATATTCTTTGTTGTATGTGTAAATTTGTGATTCTTTTCTAAAATGATAATTTTTTATTCCCAATCCCCTCTATAGTTCTAATTTTTCTTATTTGTATTTTCTTCTCGTCCTAAACATTGATATTCAAAAAAATATCGGTTTATACAGTTATTTACAAGTAGTTTTGAAGATACGGGAGTTTAAAGCCACTGGCAGCAATAAATCAGCTTACAAAAATTTAATTTTATAAAATGAAATGAGTACGTAACTTGTTGCTTTTAAAAAATCTAGATTATTTGACAATCAACAATAAAGTGGGCAAAACTTATGTACTAGTGGGGGAAATAAAATATATTAAACTCACATGAAAGACTAAAACTGCACGCTCTGTTTCAGATCCAGAGTTATGCGATTTGTGGTAGATTAGCCCTAAATTTCACTTGGCTTTGAATTTAAAGCCTCTTCATGAGATATTTAGCACTGATCAAATTCTTTACACGTTGAAAAGGAAGTAAGTCCTAAACTCTATGGGAAATCTCATTTTTAAGGTATTTTTCTTTTAGCACTTTATAGAAATATATTTTGAATATAATTCAACTGTCTTGGAAAGGAATTGACCTTTTAAATCAATTCCCAGATACCCAGCGTTTGCCAGCTAAAACAAGTTCTGCAGATGTTAATGGCTCACGTCACTCCTGTGAGTGAATAGACAGAGAACACATCGCTGGGTGTCTCTAGTGAGGACAACTGCCAGTCTCGAATCTCTCCTTTCAGTTTTTGTGCCGATCAGGCGTGGGAGCAGAGGACTCATTGACTGTTTGTAAGCTGCTGTTTAATATGCAGAAATGCTCCATGAGGAAAATGTCTGGGAAGCTTTAACTACCACGCCTCTGCTGGGACGTGGAACTCAGAAAATAATACTGGGAGAGGCAGGTCTGAAGTTTCTTTGCTAATAAAGGAATGGCCTGGAACGCTATGGGTTTCATAGATTACTGGCAACAAGTGCCTTTCCCATTGCTATAGCGCTAGGAACGTCACTATCTTGCTCCTCCATTGCCATAAATTACAGCCAAACAAAGAAAGACAGACATGGCAGGTGCAGGATAAAATATTTACTGTGGGGGCCGCCAGCAGTAGCCCAAGGTGGTCATTGAAATCACTGGCTCTTTCTAAAGGGATGTTTTTTCCCCTCTGAAACATCTGACTCCCTCCTAGCAAAATAGGACCTTTTCTTTCAAATGATTGGTCGCATCCAGGTTTTCTGATAAGATCCCAAAACAGTGTAGTGTTTCTAAGTTCCAGAAGCTTTGATTGAAGTCAATGAGGTGATACTTTCCAAGCACATTGTGCTGGGATATAGATTTCATGTGAATTTAAATAATCTCCATACCTCCCCAGAAAGACTGGTATTTTCTTTCTGAATCCATGGTTCTGGCGGAGTCAAAGAAGGGCTTTTATGTGTTTACAGTCATTTAGGTGTTGTTTTATTTAGTACGGGGTATGTTTCTAATATATCTTTTAACTACAAATCAGACTAGCTTGAAATCAGCCTTTCCGTAGACTTCTTCACTATCAAAGACCTTTTCTTTCTCCTCTAAAAAATGTGAACTTGAATGCCGAAATATTTGTATAAAGGTGTAGGATTCTGTTCAGATTCTAGTCATGTCTCCTTTTTTAAAGAAAGAAATTAGAATGAGAATTTTTTAAAGCAGGAAGATAATTTGTAAAAACATGTTCACATACCTTTCAATAGAAGTAAAAAGGTAAAAATGTATTGATAGCTTTCCACTTAAAAATTTCTGCATTTCTTTCATAAAGCAGTTAAATTAGGGATTTTTAAATAAACTTTGAATGCAGACATATTTATTTGCAAACTATTTTGAATGTTAAGCTTTCTGTAAATATTACTTGATTTGAGGGAGGTTCTTACATTTCATGCTCATATTGGCATCCGAATCTGCACCAAATGTTACATACAAAGCTAAGAGACCATTCACATTTACAAATATTTGCTCATACGCAAATTTAACATAATTTTCTCATTGTATATAGCATTGATGATTGCAGATACATTTATGACTATAACCTTTTGAACCAAGTCATATCCATTAGATAATTTGGTATGCATCTTTTTTTCAGACCAACAATGATTGAACCACATCTTCATAGATTAGTGAGGCCATAATTTGAAACTTTTTGTTTAAAAATTCCACATATTTCCATCATACTCTAACATATCTCAAAGAGGTTCTTAGTGTGTATTGCTGCAATAAATCACTGTCCCCAGTGGGGGGGACATTACCATCACCCAGAGTATCACAAATACGTGTTTACATAATCCACATCTGAAAAAGGCCAAATGTGAAAACACAATAGAGAGCATTAAAGCCCATCTTGTCACCTTGTGTCTACTTATGCTTAAAAAAAAAAAAAAAAAAAGTAAAGTCAGCTGCACCACCCTAAGGAATAAACTTAATTTCATATAAACATGCGGAGTTCTTTTAAAGCATGCACTAATGAATGATCAGGCTCCTAGTCTAGGGCAAATGTTCAATTTTTTTCTGTAAATAGATGTAGCAAAGCAAGCAAGAATTTCAGATTTGACTCGGATTCCTATGCTTCTGTTATTGTTGTTGGTAATGTGTGTTACAACCCTAACACAACTTGGACTTATTTTTCATGTGCTATTGCTCCTTTGTTTTCTTTTCCATCTCATGAAGCAGACATTCGTTTTTATATATGCTCAATCATTCCTTTCCACTATAAAAAGGAAAAGGATCAATGTGGGTAGAGAAGCTGTTCATAGGGAGGCCAGCCTGGGTACATATTGATAAATGGTGAATTTGTAGCAATTCATGCTTCCATAATGAGGTTAAATGAAACGTGAAGTGTAGCAAAGTCCCTGCAACTCTAATTCAAAAATTCACTTGACTGGCACATCAAGACTTCTTTCCTCCAACAGGTTTTGTTGTTGTTGTTATGCTTTGGTTTTGTGTATGTGTTTATATAATCTCGTTGCTGGGCTAGACTTTTTACTCTTCCAGATCAACTTGATTTTTAATTACATTTTAGGTCTGCTTTCCTAAAAGTAATCTATGGATTATTGACTTACTAATATTCGCTTTAATTTTCTGTTTGTCTTAAACATCTTAGAGAAAGGGTTTTTTTTTTTTTGCCTTTCATTGTGTATCCAAAGTTAAGGCTGCTGTTTTATTTAAGAGAATTGTAAAATATAGAAGAACATTATGCTTTATTACTTGAAGATTTATGCTTAAAGCACAAATTCAAGTGACCAAGTATTTTTAATACATAAATTCAAATTTATATATGGCTACAATTATCTTTCTGATGGCTACAATTATCAAGAAATATTTTAAAAGTTTATAAACTTTAACCCATTAATTCTGCTTCTAAGCATTTATCCTTCAAAAGAGGAGGGGGTACAAGAAAATTTTTGGAGGTGACAGGATGTGTATCTTACCTTCATTATGATGACAGTTTCACCAGTGAACACATATGTCCAAACTTACCAAATTGTATACATTAACTGTGTGCAGTCTTTTGCATATCAATTATACCTTAATAAAGCTTTTATTTACAAAAAAAAATCCATCCTTAGAAAATAGAGATGTATAGGATTTCTGTACAAGAATATCTGGTTCAGGGGCGCCTGGGTGGCACAGCGGTTAAGCGTCTGCCTTCGGCTCAGGGCGTGATCCTGGCATTATGGGATCGAGCCCCACATCAGGCTCCTCCGCTATCAGCCTTCTTCTTCCTCTCCCACTCCCCCTGCTTGTGTTCCCTCTCTCGCTGGCTGTCTCTATCTCTGTCGAATAAATAAATAAAATCTTTAAAAAAAAAAAAAAAGAATATCTAGTTCAGAATTATGTATAATGGAAAAAACTGGAAGCAAACTAAATATCCCAAAATAGTTACAGTCACACTGTAGAGGATGTACTAATTTCGTTTTAAAGGATATGTAACAACTTAAGAAAATATCTATTGTATAATGTTAAGAGGAAAAGGAGCAGGACATGACACTATACACAGTAGGTTTCCAGTAAGGTAAATTTGTGAATGTATATAAAAGACCTAGATGAATGCAGCCAACACAGAAGAAAACTGTGATTATATAATTAGAGGAAATCATTTCATTTTCTAAACAAACGTGTTATTTTATATAATCAAAACAACAATTTGTCTCCTTTATTACCAAGAGATATTTATCTCTTTAATTACTAAGAGATAAATATTTTAAAAAAGAATTAAAGCTCTGAATATTTAATGACATAAAATATATTACCTAAATTGCCTTTTAAAAAATAAGGTTGTATATAATTTTTTAAATGTATGATTGCCTATTAATATGATTCTTTTTTGACTCAACAACTGAAACCAATTCTGACTTAAGTAACAAATACCTTCTGAAGCATCCCTTCAGATTAGAAAGCCAAAGAGAGAAATGCCATTTTCAAGAAAGTTGTGAAAATCCTATGTTAATACTGCTATTATGCAGCGGTTGAGTTTCTGGATGCTAAGCAATGCATTTACGTTTTTTGTGTTCTAATTTTGGGCGTTTGGCATTTTCTTCCTAGATCTGGTTTGCCTTTGTTAATGGCTTTTCTGGACAGATCCTCTTTGAGAGATGGTGTATAGGTCTTTATAATGTGGTAAGTTTCAGACATTTGATTATTCCTGTTTTATTGAATACTTTAAGATAAAGGTTCGCCCTGAATTAAGCTGCTTGGAGTAGTGACCAGTGTGTGTCCTTTAGATGTTTACAGCAATGCCTCCCTTAACTCTCGGAATATTTGAGAGATCATGCAGAAAAGAGAATATGTTGAAGTATCCTGAATTATACAAAACGTCTCAGAATGCCCTGGACTTCAACACCAAGGTAGGACGCGCTGGCCCGGCACGTTTGGGGTAGGCAGTGGGACTCACTTCTGTTTTAATTCCCTGGGACATGTGGTCTTCCAAAGCCACGGAAGCAAACTCCAGAGTTCTGACTGTGACAGGTCGTATTTGCCGAAGGTTCTGATATGGACTCAGAAGGATTTTTATTTGTTTGTTTTCTTATAAAATTAACGCATAACCACAGTTCACTAGGGTTTGCCAGGCAGCAGTAAATTGGGTCTGAAAGACAGACATGAGCGTCCTTTTGGCCCTCAGACTTTCTGTCTTTTGCGGTGTTGTGGGGAAAGTCTCACTCCTCGCAGGGGTCGGTCATCCAGGACCAACAGGGTCTGTCTTTCCATGTGTAAAGTGGTGGGGGAGTGGGGAGGATATATCATTCTTTATTAATTTTCTGTTTTGCGAAATCACTTTGACCTCATTAGAATATTAGATTGCATTGTAGTCTCTGGTCAGTAACTCATTTAGTCATGATACTCAGTATTTCCAAGCCATAAAAATTTAAATACAAGATAAAATATCTAACATTTTATCTAAAAATCACGTTCTGAGTTTATATCCTACATAACACCCTGTGGACTATTTGTCATCCCTTGGGGTCCATGGTATTTATTTGTCCCAACAACGAAAACATTTCATTTTCTGCATAGTTAATTTTCCTCCAAATTTAGATTCCAAAGTCTTTTCACTGGCATTTGTTAGTAATTGAAGGTTCTGTTCGGAAAGAAAAAAATGTTTAATTTTGTAACAGTCAAGGCAGATGCCATCTTTGAAGCTATAATAAAAGCAACAAATAAAATACACCTTCACAGAACTTTTCCCATCTAATATAATGCATGTTTATTAGTGTGTTACTAATAATCAGATGTAATTAGTGCTTCAAATTTAGGACAGTTAATGTAGGATATTTCTTTTTTTTTTTTTATTTTTAAATGATTTTTATTATATTGTGTTAGTCACCATACAGTACATCCCCGGTTTCCGATATAAAGTTCGATGATTCATTAGTTGCATATAACACCCAGTGCACCATGCAATACGTGCCCTCCTTACTATTCTTGATGTTTCTTCATTTGCAAAGCTCTCAGATGATGTTTATTCTCAGTTTACCAAGAGAATAAAGCAAACAGGTGCTTCAGCTCCTTGAAGCTGTAAATGACAGTGCCAAGTTAATAGCCAGGATGTTACTTGTCTTTTGAGACGAGGTCTTCCTGAACTCACCGTGCGTGCGTGTCCAGGTGTGCACACACAACTTGTTGGCATTATTTTAAATAACTGAACTTGGTTAATTTTAAAAAAAAAAAAAAAAAGCTGAGAAGTGTCTTAGACCATTGGTTCTGAGAAGTATTTTTAATGGTCTCTTAAAACGATTAGTAGTTACAAAATACAATATCTGTGCTTTTATTTTTTAATGTTTCGTTTTGGGATTTTTTTGAAATTTATTTATAATGTCCAGTTTGTATTAAATTGCACCACCTTGCTGTAATGTCTTTTGTTATCTGTGGTGGGTATTTTCAAGTGATGGTAAGACACAATCAGGGCAGATACAATGGACTATGAACTCTTGTTTTCCTGAAAAGGTGATTTGAGAGCTGAGAAAGTTCCGGGCCTGCTGGCATACTAACAGTAATTCTCACGGACCTGGACAGTTGTATCAACCGCAGCCACAATATCCGGTCTACCATAGCTCAGGCTCCACGATGCTTTCTCAAGAATTAACTTCCCAGCCACAAACTTGGCCATGGTACTCTTGCTTATAAACATGAATTGATCCTCACAGGATTATCCTAAGCCATTCCTGGAAAGTCACATCTTTTCATACCCTTTGCACATAGCAACTTGGACAGTCTTGGGGCCAAGGAAAAGGCAGTCTGTAGTTTTAATGTGGAAGCATCGTTCCTTGTGTCCTTTGTTGTTCTTTTGTTGTTTACAAAGTATTTCATTATCTGCAGAGCCCATGCATTTTGAAAAGTCATCAGATCAACCCAAATGGATTATGCAACTTCTCTATCCTTTGAATATTTATACATAAGTTGCCAACCATTTTTTTTATAGCGTATGTGGATTTTCTAATGATTTCGGTGAAAAACCTGGGATTAAATCCCTTCTAAGTGTTTTAAAATTCAGGGACAAATGGCAACAAAATGCATAGTTGTATACACAGCAGTTGCTGTGGGTCCCCAGTGTAGAAGCATTGTTGCTCTGAATGATGATGATTACGTTTGTTATGGTAAAAAGGGTCAGAGGTTCTGAGGTCGTGACAGGGGTTAAAGGATTAGCATGTGACAATAAGTATCGGTCAGGAAAATGGAAAAGTAGAACTAATTTTTCTTGCACCCACCTGTGCTTTCTGTCAAATAAAAACTTGTGGTAATGACATAGTGAGGAGAAGAGACAAAGGTTAATGAGTAACACAAGTTCAAATGTGTAACGTATTGGAGCGTAAATTGGATCATACAATCCAGTGTGGCTGGGTGAACTAACAAAGGAGATTGAGATCACGGTGGAAAATTTTGGGAGGCAGGCAACTTAATTTCTGTTGTTTGAACAGCTTAAAACTATTAATACATGCCAATTTTATTTAGCAAAAGTTTTGCTTGCAAGAAGCACTTTTAAATGACAAAACTGCAACTCTTCAAAGGGCCATAAGAATTCTAAACAGGTTTTCTATAACTTAATCTTTCACATCCCTTCTACAAAGAAAGTACCAGTAATACACGCTCCCTTGCTCTTAAAATACAATAGATATAGAAAAGTAATAACTATTCAATGATGTTATAAATTGTAGGAAGTTTGATGTTGACAGGTTACAAATTGTGGAAGCCTTTTATAAATTCAGTAATAGTGACAGCGCTTTAAGGAATTATAGGACTTAAATGGTATACCTGTTATTTTTGGTATGTAGTGTGTGTGTGGAGAGAAGTGCGGTGAGGGAGAGAGAATGCATTATATTCTTACCGTCGAAAAGTATATACTTTTACTGCACATGGGAAAGAGAAAGTAGGGATTTCACCAAATCACAGTCTTTTCAAAAGTCTATTCTTCCTCGAGAATTATGAAAATAGTCCCACCTAAAGAATTGCAGGATCTACATTTCTTTTAAATATTATTTTTTTTTCAGGGAGAAATTTAAACTTTTAATACTTTTTAAAAAGCAGAAAAAATTTCAGTGAAGCTGAAAAAACATTTTGAGAAACATAAAAATAAATAAATGACCCATGAAGGTCTAAGAGGCAGAAAGTGTCTGTCAGTTCTATTAATTCACAGTGGTGGCCCGACAGAAACACGTTTTGTGAATCTAGCTCACAGATAAAAAGAAAGGTCAGAGTTCACGGAGCTAGTTTATCGCAAATGGTTCTCATGGATTTTTGTTTTCCCTCAGGTTTTCTGGGTTCATTGTTTAAATGGCCTCTTCCACTCAGTTATTCTGTTTTGGTTTCCACTAAAAGCCCTTCAGTATGGTAAGTAGAAAGGATATGAATGCTAAGAGATGACTTTTTACGTTTTTAGAAAAATAACTCATTGTCAATATAGGTTAAAAATTATAGCAGTTTCATTTTATGCTGTTTTCCTTAACCTAAAATACATGCATCCAAAAGCTGTACACACTTTTTAAAGATTTTTATTATTCCTTCGGGAGCAAAGTGATTTAATATATGCAAAGCCTTTCTTCTCTACTTCTCATGTTTTCCAAACTTGCAGAGAGTTAAATTTTAGGGCTCTTTTTTTTTTCCCCTCTGTTGATGTATAGTTTGAAGACAATAGTGCTAATATTTTATGTAGTCCATTTATTATACCTACGAGGCTTGCACCAAGCTCTTTATACTGAACCCAATCAGAAATGCTAGTGTTTTCAAGTATATGTGAGCTGATGTTTTGAATGAGATTTTTTAATATGTTCTTATATTCATCTTGGAGTGGAAGCTTTTCCTCTGCTTGTTTTGAGGGAGTGATTTTATTCTGTCAGTTTTGAGAGAAGGGAGCATGGTGAATTTCCTATGCCCGTAAAAATGATGAAGTAGCCAGTCGACAACAGAGGTTTCCTGGGATGCTGTGTCCCCCGGCGCAGACCTTACCCTGAGATCCCGAGGAAGGCAGCCGGCTGCTCCATGCCTCTGCTCCCAAACTACAGGAATTAAAAACATGACACTCCACCGGAGGGTCTGTCTGTCCTTTAGAAGCACAGTTACATCGCTGGCTATGAGTGAACGATTGCCCACAGAAGAGCGTGCTGTCCATCCCTTCTTGCCCACCTACAGTCTGTTCCCCATAGGCAAGGTGATCCTTGTAGAATGTGAATCAGAGCAGGTGCTCTGTCTGTCAAGTTTAGAGCGAAATGCACAGCCCTCACCGTAGTTAATCCCTCCACTGGCATAGTCCTGTCCCACTGCCAGCCCCACCCCCCCACCCCCACCCCCCACCCCCCACCCCCCGCCATCACCATGCTCCAGCCTGCTACTTGCCTACATTTCTTCCTTCCTCCTCCTCCAGAGAGTCCAGCTGGCTCTCCCCCTCACTCCCTCAGGCTGGTGCTGCTAGAGAGCCACCAACACTGTCTCCTCTGCTCCCATTGCTTCCCTCATTATCCTTCATCTTCTCTAGGGTATCTTCGCCTATCAGGGTGTGATGCATTTGCTCATTTTTTATTGTCTCTTTCCCCTGCTAGAATCAAAGCTCCCTAAGAGCGGAGAATGGTCAGTGTAGTTCACTGTTGTGTTTGCAGGGCTTAGAACAGTGCCTAGCTAGTCTTCAGCACTCGGGAACCTGTCAGTGAGCTCATGGGAGCGCGGGGCCTGCTTGGGCTGAGTGTTACAGGGAGGGAGGGCCCTTCGTGTCCTAATGAGATTTTCATCTCATTTCTTTATTAATTTCTATGCCGGTACACTACATACATCTCCTGTTCTAAGCCATGGAAATGAGTGGTAAGAAAATCCAATTAAAAAATACAGCCTATTGACTCTAGCAGGCCAGGAGAACAACAATGGATTTTTTTTTTTTTTTGAGATGTAACTCACATGCCATAAAATTCACCCTTTTAAATTGTACAATTCAGTTGCGTTTTTTTAGTATATTCGGAGAATTGTACAAATTCACCACAATCCAGTGCCAGAACGTTTCCATCACCGCATAAAGAAACCCCACATGCATTAGCAGTTACGCGCCATTGCTCCTCACCCCCCGTCCCTGGCAACCACTAATTGTTGTTTGTGGATTTGCCTGTTCCGGACATTTCATCGTAAGAATGGAATCATGGAATATGTGGCCTTGGTTCGTCCATGTTGCAGCATGACTCCGTGCTTCACTCCTTATGGATGAATGATAATCCATTGTATGGATTTACCACATCATGTTTATCCCCTCATCTGTTAATGGACACTTAGATGGTTTCCACTCTTTCAAGCCATGGGATATTGAAATCTAGGGTATAATATAGGACCTTAGATACTTTCTCTAGGTAAAGTTTATTTTCAAATTGCAAAATCAATATAGGTATGAAAGGCTAGGCATGTCCATCTCTTGCTGTTTCAACATTCTAAAATAGAAAAAGGAAATTTAATATCAAAAGTATCTCAAGCCAAATAGCATGTAAAATGCCTTCACAGTGACAGGGTTTGAAAGGAATTCTCAAGTAACTCCAGCTCCTGGGGAGCAGATCCTAGGGCTCTCTTTGCATTTGTCTGGGAAGCTGCCCAAGCCCGCCGCCTTCAGCAGAAGCAGTTCGTGAAAGGTGCCGCCTGTAGAACCCAAATCCAGCTGAGTCCCGAACACACGTGCTTTCTCTTCTTAAGACGTGAATGGCATATGGCATCAATTATGTTTTAACATTCGAATGTAGAGGGGTTTGTTGGGTTTTTAGCCTTGTTCTTAATTTTTCAATAAGGAGAGGTTTGGGGTTTTTTTTTTTACTTTTGAAAGGATGGGGTACACAAGAAATGTAAGCGTATATAAAATGCAGCTAAATATGCATTAATTCACTCGCTTCAGCAGTTCTCAAAGTACAGCCTGTAGACACCTTTATAAATACCCATGATGACCTTTTTGGGGCACCTGAAGTCAAAATTTCAAAATTTGTTTAGTACTATCCAGGCATTATTTTTCTTTTTCACAGCTGATACAAAAGCAAGGGTGGGTAAAACTGCTGGTAACCTTAGCACAAGTAGTGATACCACTGTCCTAGTGAGCATTATATTCTTCCTTGCCATGTACCCACGTTAAAACAGCAACAAAAGCCAGTCTCACTTAAGAATGCCCTCGAAGAAGCTGTAAAACTAAGACTTTTATTACATCTTGAAACCTGGTGCACATCTCATTAATATTCTGTGTGACAAAATGGGAAATGAGCAGAAAGCCCTTCCGCACGCCAGTGAGAGTCGTACTGGGCAGGATGCCCCGTGGACCATTTGAGTTGTGAGCTGCACCAGCTACTTTCATGAGCTTACAGAATTCTGCATGAGTTGAAGATCCACCCAAAGTGTCAAGGGGAGCCATTGACTTTGATGTCATAGAGTACCAAAAGTTCAGCGATACAGTTTCAGGTTCCACACTATAACCTCTAAGAAAGTACTTGTCGAGTTTTGATGTAGTATCAAAGAATATCCACACTCAGGAGAAAAGATTATTAAAACACTCCTCTTATAACTCCGTCTCTCCGTGAAGTTGAATTTCCCTCATATATTTCAACCAGAATATGAGAATCCAGCTGCCTTCTCTTGAGCAAGACATTAAAGAGATTATAAAAATATAAAACAGGAGCGCCTGGATGGCACAGCGGTTAAGCGTCTTTCTTCGGCTCAGGGCGTGATCCCGGCGTTATGGGATCGAGCCCCACATCAGGCTCCTCCACTATGAGCCTGCTTCTTCCTCTCCCACTCCCCCTGCTTGTGTTCCCTCTCTTGCTGGCTGTCTCTCTCTCTGTCGAATAAATAAATAAAATCTTTAAAAAATATATATATATAAAACAAGGCTAATTTTCTCACTAACCTTTTTTGTTTGGGGAAATATTGTTTATAAAATCTGCTTATATTATGTTTGAGGTTTATTACTATTATCATTAGATAAATCAATACATATTTTTTAATAGTCTGCCTTAATTTCTAGCTTGGTAAATATCGATAGATAGAAACCACATAAACAAAAGCTTTTTGGGGTCCTCAATAATTTCTAAGTGTAAAGGAGTCTAGAGACCAGAAAGCATGAGAATGAATGGTTTATCTGAATTGTCCATATGCTGAATCTGACAGACCCCACAATAGGCTTTTTACTTTCATTCTCAATGTGATCTTGAAATGACTCTTCGGCTTCTTCATGATGAACCAGTCATGACCAGAAGGCTTGCTTGGACCCCAATATGATTATTTTTGATAACTTGTATACATTGGTTAAAGAACCAGTCAGGAAGTGATCATGCGATATTTTCAGGTATTTCGTAGATTTCTGAGTATGTTAATTTGGTTGTATGGAAATTTTCAGATTAATGGCAGTTTGTAAACAGTGTGTTCAAAAGACATAACACTTCAAGGAGCAACTGAGACTCGGTTGAACATTTGACTCTTGGTTTCAGCTCGGGTCAAGGTCGTGGGATCAAGTCCCGTGTCAGGCTCCGTACTGAGTCTGCTTGGGATTCTTTCCCTCTTCCTCTCCTTCCTCTTCTGCCCCCCACCCCGCTCTCTCTCTCGTTCTCACTCTCTCTCTCAAATTAATTAATTAATTAAATTAAAAACAAAAGACATAGCACATCAAATCCTATATCCTTAATCATGGCATATCACTGCAGAGAAAAGGAGTCTCCTATGTTGCTGGGCTGTTAAGCAGCCCTTCCTGACCACTTCTAACCAAAAACTTTAGAAGGGGTGGGGTCCCATCCTGGAGCATCTGCCACGGCCCCCAGCACTGGAGCACTATGCTTGGTGCCTTCCATAGGAAACCTCATTTTAATATCAAAACCCCTCCAGGGTGTAGGTAGTTTCACTCCCTCTTTTAAGTAAACACACTGAGTTCCCTTGGAGATTGATTATAAACCAACATGACACAACTAGTCTCAGAACCAAGCCTGCTCTGTGTCTCCCAAACTCACCCGAGGATTCCTTCTCTTCATACCGGTGCCACTCTGCCTGTCTCATCCCATACTTTATTCTAACGTATTTTGTCCTTACTTACGAGATTTTGAATAAATATTGTTGAATATTTGCATATGTAAAATACTGTACTGCATATGCCATGGGTTTTAAATTTTTCCATTGTGCCAATGATTTAATTATTCAGTTATTTTTAATTTTTTTTATCAGTAATCATGATTTTTGTTAGCTACCACACCCTTCATCAGAAGCCACATTTGTTAGTCATTGCTGGATAACAGAATACTTTAAAATATGCCCCTAAATTCAGCCAAACCTATGCCTAGAACCATATTGGTGTTCCTTAGTCTTCTGTGATTTGCATTTATGAATCCCTTTTGGTCTGATGCCAGCAACTTCATGGAAAGAAAGTGGGCTCCCTAAAACCCTCATCTATATTGTTAACAAAGTTCAGGATGTCTTCTCCTGTCTCGGTGCCCATAGAATTAGGCTTTCCTTGAACTATAAGTTTGATTTTTTTTTCCCACCTCATGGATCCTGAGAATTGGTTAACAAGTCAGGTTTCCTCCTTCCTGTTGGCTCTTGGAAAATTGTTTGTAATTTGTGACCCACGTGTGTAGCAACTTTGTGAGACTTCTTACAATTTTTTTTTCATTAGCCTAGTTTGATTCCATTGTGTAACACTTGGTTCCCCTTCTTTTGTCCAACAATTATAAACTGATTTATCTTTGAAAGGATTCTGAAAGGATCTCTTTGATGTCCATTTCCAATAAGCCTCTGTTCTTGTGATGCAGGTAATGTATTTGGAAATGGGAAAACCTCCGATTATCTGCTGTTGGGAAACTTTGTTTACACGGTGAGTACAGAGCATTTGCCTAATTTGTATATAAAATCAAATCCTTTCATACATGCTCATTTTATTTTCAAATTTAACTGTGGGGATTTCTGAATATAGGGTTGTTTGCACTTCTCTTTAAAAATGAAGTAAGATGTTTAGACTATTAAGTGATTATTTTATGTTAAGTTACTAATATACCACTTAAGCTCACTGACTTGATAGGTCTTTGGTTGCCATTATTTTCAGTATTCCCTCTTTCCTCTTGGCACCCCCTCCATTTCCCCTATTTCTCTTCCTTGTCTCTTTTTCTTCATTTTTATTTTACTGCCCTTGTTAATATTTTTTTTTTTTTTGCTTTCCTGAATTTATGGCAAATATTATCGTACTGTTCTTGAGTGTTGAACCAGTAATGATTCTAGAGTCCCATGATAACTAACATGGGAGAGAAATCACTCTTTGGGGACATTCCATCCACACAAGGCATGGAACCCACTGTGTTAAGTCACTCTCCAAACACTTACAGAGGACACACACATATGAGTGCAAGCCCGTTCCTCCCATAAAGGGCCAAAAAAGGTTTTAAAACCACTTTTCCCTTAGAAGTCAAAAGCACTACCTGGATACTAACATTGAGGTCACATAGTTGGTGTCTGGCAAGTTTACTACCAACCTTCAGAGCTGAATTCTCAGCCGACGTTAACCGAAACATCGAATAAATTGTGGAGCCTTGAGCACAAATAGTCTGACTCCAGGACAAGTCCAGTTAATCCTTGTGCTACCCCCTGGAAAACTCAGGGCAGTTCATTAAACTTAGTTCCCGTACTTCAGAACCAGTAGCAGGGTCCACGATGATAATGGGTGTGTATATCATGGACGGTATAACAGGCTTCTCTGTATCCTGATCTGTAGGGTTGGTAAGTAAGTCAGGTTACAGAGTAAGTGTTTAGGTTTCTAAATATCCAGTTATACTACTTTTAGGATTTATCCTTCAAATTCGGAAAGTAGGAGCTTCAAGTATTACAGACGATATACAATTAAAGCAAACTTGAAAACCCGGGTTACTGCAGACGTGTATTCACGGTTCACCAATTGTATGCAAGCCTTGTGGATGGACTGGGAGGATGTGCGGGGATGGCAGCGGCAGTGGGATGCTGCTCATGGGCTGTTCTGACCGGTCCCGGCCGTCATGGACAGCCCCCCGGCTCGTTCATCTGTTTCTTTGCTTGGTCGACATATAAGGCAAGTTGTGAATAATCGACCAGTCCCCTAGTCTCATTCACAGTGTAGTACCTGGTCTTTAGAAACCTCACTTTTAACCATTTGGACTAACACAGTTATGGAATAGCATAACATTTTCCCTTCTGTTTTAGTTTGTGGTGATAACCGTGTGTTTGAAAGCTGGATTGGAGACATCGTATTGGACATGGGTAAGAACGTCTCTAACCACAACCGCAGCATGTCACATTTACTTACATGTTATCACGAACATTACTGTTCTTCATTCTAACTTTATGTATCCCTGTACCCTCGTTCCCTGGGTTGTAATTGTGAGGGGTCTTCTGTGGAGTGGGGAGAACTGGGAATTGTAGTTTGTCTAGTTTGGAAACAGTAAAAACAAAAACTCACATAAGTTTATTGACCACAAGATTTTCAGAGACTTTAATATATTATTGTGGATATCCCAGGAAGGAGAGAGGCTTCCAAGCTTGACTAAGAATCTTTTTTTGGTAGAGTGTGTCACAAGACACATTCCGCAGAAAGCCCATTGGAAAACGATTACGAAAACCGGCCATATGAGCAAAAGATTTGTCCTCGGACATTTGTAAATATCCAGTCTGGATAAAACAAGTTCCATTTGAGAACATTAGTTTTGACGCATATTCCCATCCAGGTAGAGAGACCCAGGACATGAAAAGAAATAAAAGTTTGATGCGCGGGGAAAGATGGGCCCAAGAAACCTGGATTGGACAGTCACCGACGTACAGGTGATGTTCTCACAAGTGGTGTCTAGCCTCTCCCGGCGAGAGCGCGCAGAGCAGAAATAAAGGTTAAAGATGGTAGCAGATGAAAAAAGAGGAAAGTCAGAGGAGAGAGACCCCCCAAGAAGGTAGGAGGGAGCAGTTATAAATGCCAGTACCGCAAACATCCTAGCTGTTGGGGAAGACATTAGCATCAGCGCTGATGAAAGATCCAGTTAAAACACACACGCGTCATTATTTAGAAATTCCTACAGAGACTGTTTTATGGGTGTAGTGAAAAATGAATAAGGGCACTTGCGAAAGCTTCGTTAGCACGTGCGTGTGCGCGCGGTCTCCCTGACCGTCTTTGACTCGCATTTCCTTCCTTCACAGTTCAGCCACATCGCGATCTGGGGCAGCATCGCGCTCTGGGTGGTGTTTTTTGGCATCTACTCATCTCTGTGGCCCGCCGTTCCAATGGCCCCCGATATGTCAGGAGAGGTAATGTGTCCTAATAACTCATGAGCCAACACATCGTAAAAATTGGTATTCATTAACGAGACGTAATTGTCCAGCTTGGGTTTATATTAAAATAGTAGTCAACCCTTTAAAAGCTATTTTTAAATTCCACAGTTGCGAGGGATAAATCTTGAGAGAAGATTTCACACTTGGACATTTTACTTAAATCGACGTATCCTTTCATAAGCATAGCTAGAACCATAAAATATGGTTGTCAGGGGCTTGACTCAGGTTAAGAATCTCCATATAGAAGATACCATTTAAAATCAGACCATAAATCCACAAATACATTTTGGAGAAGAGATTTGGGAAAATGGTGAGCTTATGTCTTTGGGACAGTCTATCATTTCTTCTGTTATCTCTTATTCTAAAGAAAATCTACTGTGACTGGATTAAATGCATTTTTTTAGAGTCATCTTAAATGATACCGGTTTGGTTTTCATTTTGAACGAGTTAGGGCATCTGACGTTTCGGCCTTATCACAGTCCATTTTCAATCCTGTCTTTCAGTTTCTTGTTACACTGGTAGGAATTGAGTTATTAGGTGTTCATGCAGGAGTGTCACAAGATCTCCTTTCCTTCAGAAGAGATTCCAGCAGTAGGAGGGTTTATGATTTCAATTGCAGGAAATTTGACATAAAATGTATAAAAGAAAATGTGGAAAACATTTCAGGATTTCCTGTGACCTCACAGTAACTTGCAAATCAAGGAAATGTGAGCTCTGTTACAGAACATCGTTATCCTACAGCCGCAGGAAAGCTTTCCAGTGGTTTCCATGAATTTGTTGCCCCTAAGTACTGCCTGAGTACCTTTCACTTTTGACAGTCTGGTTTATAGATCATTTTCATGAAATTTTATCTGACAGCATCCTGCTTTTTATAAATTAGCAGAATGCAGACACATTTAAAAAAAATTTTGTGGTTAAATTTATTAGAGAGAGGCATTATATACTATTACAGCGAAACCAGACATATCAAGGAGCAAGTACTTCCTTCCACCAAAAGTGAAGGCCTCTTTTGAAACATGTCCTGTGAACTCGAGAAGATTTACAGCATGTATTTTGAGGAAAACAGAAAGGGGTGAAGCACCTCCTCCTTACCTTGGTTTGAGCCCTTTTTCCCTGAAGAAATAAAACCACAGACCATGTATGTGTGAAGATGCCACTTGGAAAATCAATTCTGTTCTTTGTGTCTATTTGATGTGCTCTGTCCGACTGGACCTGCTTTTCCCTGCGGTTAATTTCAACTTAACGTCATTTTCAGTAGACCTCATTTTATCTCATTTCTTAATGTGTTAGCTTCAAAACAAAAGATGGTGAGATTCGAATAGTTTAAGCAACTGTAGCCAACAGCTTTGATGACAAGAACAGAGTTCTTGACCACCTACTTCTAGAACAAGTGTGAAGTTTGATTGGCTTTTTGCCAACCAAATATAATTCTACCCTTGCCTGTAGAATTCCTGGTATTACCCAAACACAAAACTTAATATCATCTCTTGGGACTTGCGGTGATGCTGTGTTTAATTCAAAGTGAAATGAATGTCAGTACTCCATCACGTTTCTGTTCACTTCATATACAGTGGGAAGTGCTAACAGGGGTTCTTTTTCTTGTTATTTTATTACTACTGATTCTTTGAATATAATGTTTAAATAGCTGGGGCTCCACGGAAAATATGAAGAATGGATTAATATACCTGTAGGCTTGACTAGCTTGTCCAAAATGTAAGTCTGATGAATTTATTCAAAGAAAATACTTTAAATTTATATAGTACTTAGTGTGTACAAAGCGTTTTGATATATGTGTATGTGTGCAAATGAGCCTCACAACACCTCCCAAGAAAGGGTTTAACAGGTTTGCCGCTCAGATCCTCAGGGGTAGATAGTCTACATTTACCATTTCCTGGGCCCGGGGTAATAGGTCCCAAGAAATATCTGTAGCAACACCCATTTTTGGACCTTTTTATTGTGTAGAGAGTCACTAGTTCTATAATCCAGTTAATTTCAGAAAGAAGTAACTACCCCTAGGTTTGCATTTTTCTAAGCTTAAAATTCTATTTTTCAATCAAGAGTATTAGCCAGATACAGGGGTGCCTGGGCAGCTCAGTGGGTTAAGCGGCTGACTCTTGGTTTCGGCTCAGGTCATCGTCTCAGGCTCCTGGGATCGAGCCCCGTGGTGGGTTCTACACTCAGTACAAGTCTGCTTGTCCCTCCCCGCAGCCCCTCTCCCTGCTCTCACTCAAATAAATAAACAAAATACTCTTTTTAAAAAGAGTGTAGCCAGATACATACACACATGCATATGCACAAACATGCGAATATATGCAAAATGTATTTATGTACCAATATTTGTATCTGTGTGTGTGTATGTATAATTGGCCAGCCATGTTGAATAAAATTTACTTATTCATCTGTTAACTTTCATAGCAAAATGCTGTTATATATTACATATATTACTGAGTGTTACATAGGGTAATATATTACTATAAATATTATCAGGGTCAGTATAAATATTAGCCTTCCTCAACCGGACATGTTTTATGTAATCCACATAACAAAACATGGCCCACAGCAGCCCCCAGGATTTAAGGCTACTCCACAGGATTTGTGGTGTGGTGTGTCGTAACTTTCTGTCACCACCACTGCTGAGTCTCACCCTCTGATCCCAACACTGTACCCTAGGACTCCAGTTCTTTTCCTGTATTAATGTGGCAGCAATTCCTCCTAAAACAAAGCAATTAATTAAATATGTACATCTGTTTTGGTTGCCTAAAACCTTCATAAAGGCCTACAGGATAGTACAGAATTATTAGAGATGGAGTAAGACTGAAAACAGCAGCCCCGCTCCCCCATCCCAGTTCGGGTGGTATTTTGGAGGGTGATACACTATGCAGCATTCAGCAAGACAGAGAAGTTCTTCAAAACGGCAACCAAGATCGGGGGAGAATAATATCACCATTAACACCTAATATGTATTAAACACTGTATCCCGGGAACGTCTCTCAGTACTTCATATGCATTCATTCCCTCGATTCACCAACTATTTGTTGAGATTCTTCAATGTGTCATGCACTGTTCTAGACACTGTGAATAAAATAGACAAAAACTCATGTACTTCTCAGCCTACTTTTCTAGTGGAAGAGAACAAAATAATTAAGCGAAATATATAGACAGACATAAGTATATAAAGAAAAATACACTCAGGCAAGGGGGACTGAGAGCCAAGCTTTCCGTCGTGCTCCCTGCACAGCCTTGTGGCTTTTACTTCTGGTCAGATCAAGAGCCGTTGGAGGGACTTGAGGGGGAGGTTTTGGGATCTGTTTTGGGTTTTCGTGGCAGGACCTTGGCTGCTGTGGTGTATACCATTTAAGAGGTTATCCCGGTCACCCAGGCGAGAGATAATGGTGGCTTGGGCCAGGCAACAGCAGCGGTGGCAGCTGTCAGATTCTGAATCCCCGTTAAAGGTCAAGCAGATAGGATTTGCCTGCAACCTGGATGGGAGGAGTGAGAGGAAAAGAAAGCAAGGCAGACCCCATCCTGTTGTCCGTGAACTTCGTCAGGATGTGCTTCTCCTCAATTCACTGGATCCTCACTGCAAACTTGTTATGACTAGTTTACAGATGAGAAAACAGAGACACCGAGAAAACACAGAGGCCCATTTTGGCTCAAATAGAGCATCTTTCGAACATCTAGAGATGCAATATGTCGTGATGTCGTGACAGGATGCTGGGCCCATTTAACCGCCCCTTTCTGTGCTGGTTGGCCACTGGTGACATTTGCAGAATCTATCACTGGCACTTGCAAGGCTGCCTTCTGGCTCCTAAGATTCAGATCTCTGTGCGCTTCTCTCCAGTCTGTTCCCTCCAGAGGAGCATCGGAAATGTCGCAAGGGCACAGGCTGCTCTGCTCTAGTTAACGGGGTCTCGGGGTGCCAACTCTACACAAATTAGGCAACTTACAAGTACAGGTCTCATGCTTCTATATTCAGCTGGATACACATTCACACATAGATCAGGCTTTTCTAGTGCTTTCCAGTTTACATTCTTAGTGCATCTTTGCAGCCCCATCTGAAGATAGAGCTATTTCTCTCAATGTGTTCAAAGAAAATCCTTGCAACACTGAGAGGGGGTGGGAAGGGAACCAACGTTTATTATGCACACACTGTGTTCTCCAGGCACTGTGTGTGATTTCCAGCTTTCTTTGTTTTATTTAGATCCATATAATAAACCTTTGTGGTAGGCAAAGTGATAGCAGGTGGCCTAGAGAATTCATCCCAGGTCTTCTTTTCAAATCCATTGGTTTCCTCTAACATCTTAAGGATCTAAATACCTTCTCTTTGGGGCCCTTGCTACTCTATACCTCCAGGTAGGAAATTTTTTTTTTTTTTTTTTTTCTTTCCTTCCTGCAGCCATCTTCCCTGCAATCCACTGATGTCCCTGATTTAGCTGCTATTCCCCGGATACCCACAGCCCTGGTCAGTTTCCCTAAGTTAGCCAGTTACAGACATGTTCCCATCTCTTTTCAAAAGCACCCAAATTTTTAATTTTCCCTTCTCAACATCTACCTAACTCCCTAACACATTTATAGAAATTCCATCTCACTTCATATCCTAGCCACTTGCGTCTTCTTAACAGCAATATTAGGATAAATACCCATCTCATTAAAAAAAATGTTTATGAAAATGAAAACACAATCATCCCATTATCACTGAAGAATGCCCCGTTTCCACTCCGATAGTAATGGGGCCTCATTTTCTGAAGGCCAGTCACCAGGATACGCACTTTCCTTGCCTTTACTGTGGACATTCGCTACAACACGGCGAACTGTACACCTCACAGACACAGAGTGGTTACGCACAGTTCTCAAGGTCACACAGCTTGTGAGTGAGCTGACACTGGAACGCAGAGTCTGTGCCCTCAACCTCCTTATACACTGTCCTCTGTTCCTTTTACATTTCTTCTCTCCCTTTTCTCATCCCTCTCCATAGAGGCATTTCCTCGCAGCCTCATCGGTCTTAAAGATGTGAGATGCCTTTTTCGTGTCAGCGACACCCATCAAAGCACTTGCATCCAGTTGGTACACTAAGCAGCCTGTTGTCTGTAGGAATTATTTCTATCATCAGCCGTCCTCAGGGACCTATACTCATTTCCCGCTGATCGGGGGTTCTTTTCACACCATCAGATCATTTCTTTCTCCCTTAATTCAGCACATTCTACATGCGCAAAGTTCCAAAAATCTGTTCCCGAAATATCTCAGAGTTGAACGCAGTCTTCGGTGGCTCCAGCTAGAGCCAGATTGGGTGGCTCTCAGTTGGTGGGCAGGGTGTTGCCATTTAGGAACATTCCTTCCTATAGCGTTGCACTTTGTTTCCATTACAGTAATTCTGCATCTCTGTCCAGAATAATGATTCAATGATAATGATTAACAAGTATCCCAGTAACAGGAATTACTGACATATTTAATTGTTACGAGGGAATGCTGACATCGGGGTGGGGGGCAGTGGATTTTACAAAGGTAGAACATGCAACAATAAGAAATTACTGAGGAGACGAAAAAGAAAAAAAATAGTGCGACAGGCTCAACTGCGACTTTAAATATGTCGCTGTCTTCCTCTCACAAATATGGTTGTGATTTAAGAGAAAGGCTTTTTTTTTTCAGACCTGACTTGTATTTTTTCACACCAGTACAACAATTTATGGGGTAAGGTAGACCCTGGGGAGAAGTGCTATGTTATATAAACATATGCTAGCCTGCTTTTCCGACTTGTCTAGATGATGTTACTGGGTTTTGTTTTGTTTTGTTTCTAATTTCCAGAAAAAAATATTTTAGCCACTATGATTAGTACACCAGATTAAAAACCAAAAAGCAAGCTACATACATCAAGGATCATTTCATATCACGATTAATACCAGCAGCTTAGTATTGGCAAAACTTTTAAATTTATCGTGGCTTTGCAGACGTGCACGGTAAAGTCCTCCAAAGCACCATCTGGTTCTGCTCTCCCTGGCCTAGGGGATCTATAAAACTACCGAAGGAAATTGAAGTTAAGGAACAAGCATGTGTTTTACAGAATTTCAGATCTCTTGATTGAGGTTTGTAAAGTCTCTCTGAAAAACAATAAAAATCTTTGTTAAACTCTTTGGTGTCACCCCTGTAGGAAAGGTATTAATAAACTACATTAGTGATATGATTTTCCTAAATCGTGCTATTGCCCACTTGACCAACACAATAAATTACTTTACATATGAGGAATTTCCTGGTTAAAATAGTCTTTATTCATCTATCAGCTTTTAATTACCTAGATAGCATGTCATAATTTATTGGTCACAAGACCAGCCCTTGCCAATGGGGTGGGACAGTGTTATGATACAACGGAGTTTCATCCAAGATTACTGTGCTTAGCCAAGTAGCCTAGAGGGAACAACTACCCTGAAGTCTGTCAGATGTTCTTCAATGAGCTGACAGTTGGGAGCCCATCCAGCAAAACACACTGTTGGTCAACAGGCCTTATGCCCCGACAGTAAATGAGACAGGCCAGACTTCCACAGTATTTAAGGCAGCTGACTGAATAGCCACTTTCCAGCCCGTTCTGTAAAGAGAAGCCTACATAGAAACACTAAGAAACAGAGGCGCCTGGGTGGCTCAGTCGGTTAAGCGTCTGCCTTTAGCTCAGGTCATGATCCCAGAGTCCTGGGATCAAGACCCCCGTTGGGCTCCCTGCTCAGTGGAGATCCTGCTTCTCCCTCTGCCTGCCTCCCCACCGCTCCTGCTCTCTCTCTCTCACTCTGCTCTCTATCTCAAATAAATAAAATCTTAAAAAAAAAAACACTAAGAAGCAAAGAGAGAGATGGATATGACAACTGTAATGTCAAATCAGGACATTTTCAAGTTAGAGCCGTCTTTAGAGTCGTTGTGAGAGCTGGCTTTCTGTAGAGACAGCATCTTTAACAACAACACAGAGCAAACCTATATTGAATGTCTAACATATGCCAGGCTCTGTGTTGGGCAGTGGAGGATGCAGAGATGAATGGAATCAGTTCTTACCCTTAGGGATCTCATTGCTAATGATGGGATGTTGATGTCATAAATGTAAGAGACGGTATGGCAGAACCAAACCATAGGAAATTGAGCAAACCATAGGAAATTGAACAAAGCCTGCTGTTAGTATGTCAGAATTTGCCTGTTCTCTAAAGTCAACTCATTCTTGCATCCACTCATTTCTTAAATATGTGTTGAGAGCGTAATGGGTGCCAGGTAATGGGTTAATTAGGCCAGATCCCCATTAGCATATAGGTTGAGGGGACCAGGGAATGGGAGGGAGAAACAATAAAAAATCAGTTAACAAATGACTAAAGGATGAATGACTAAAGGTAATTTCACAAAGTGATAGGAAGAAAACAGGGTGCTATGATATGTGGCAGGACGACAATGGCTGCCCCAGGAAGGTCTTTTTGAAGAAGGCATGATTAAGCTGAAACTCAAAATGATGCATGTATGAAGAAGAGCATTGCAGGGCTGAACGACCAACAGGTGTCTGTGCTCTGAGGCAGGAATGCTGGAACAGAGAGCGTGGGAAAGAGTGCTGAAAGGAGGACGTGAGATGGGCAGAGGGTAGATCACCCCTGAAAGCTCGGCATTCTCGCTCATAAGACCAGCATGGCTTGTTTCTGAGTTACGTGCCAGGGATTCCATCAGAAAGGCCCAGAAAGGAAACCACGAATGTCACTGTGTGATCTGCTTCAGTAAAGCTTATAATTGAACACAATTCTTGCATTCTGTGTTAGAGTAAAATAAAGAGATCGTCAGTGAGCGGTCAAAAGCTGCTTTGTTCCATGTTATCACTTAGGCTTCCTAGCAGTACCATCTGAATCAAGTTATTTTTTGGCATATTTTTTGATGCTTAAAAAAAGTGATTGTGGATTAATGATAGCAGTTTGTTTCTCTGTCATGTAAAAGAAGTTTGGTGATGGCAGTCAGTCCAAGGCTGGTGTGGCAGCTGCACAGTCATCAAGAACCAGGTTTCTGCAATTTGCTGCACTGCCAACCTCATAATCCAAAGTGGCTGCTTCAGCTCTAGCCATTTAACCAACATTCCAGCCAACAAGAAAGGGAAGAAGACAGATTAACCCTTTCTCTTTGATGCTCTTTCCTAGACATTGCCCACCACATTTCCACTTTGATCTCATTGGCCACGAGCTAGTAACATGGCCATACATAGCTACAACTAGAGAGCCAGAGGAAGGTAGTCTGAGCTAGAGGACAAAGTGTCCAGCCAAGAATCAAGTGTTTGCATCTAAGAAGGTCAGGGAGGATATATTGGGGGAACAACTAAAAGTTTTTACCATGAAAGTTAGTAATTTTTTCAACATAAGCCATTTAACAGCCTTTATATGTCTTTCTTACAGCTAAGTGCTTTTGATTTTTTTTTGAGGTTTTTAAAAATAATTTCCTAAAAGAGATGGTAATTATGTGACAGGATGGAGGTGTTAACTAATGCCCTGGTGGTACTTACAATTTATAAACATATCAAATCAGCAAATTGTATGCCTTAAACTTACATGTTATGTGTCAATTATATCTCAATAAAGCTGGAAAATAAATTTAAATTTTTTTAAAGTAACTTTCTACAATCTGAGATATAAGTCAGTATGTTTCACAGATTGAATTACTAGAAATCGAACAATTGATGTTTTCTGAGATGGTTTTTGAGATAAAGAGCCAACACAAAATTCTAAAAAACTGCGGGAATGACAGAAGAAATAAACAGGTTGAGCACTGAGATGATGTACTCTATCTTACACAACTCGTCCAGGAACATCATAACACTTTTAAGCTATATTTCTTATAATAAAAAGAATATTTGGTTACTAATTCTGCCCTCATTTTTCTACTTTTAAGTTTTTTAAATAGCACAACAAGGAAGATTAAAACTAATTCTGTTCTCAATTATTTTCACTATTCTGGGAACTAGATCCCTAGGAAATAAAGTTTCAGAGCCACACATATCCTGGCGCTCTGGTTCCTTTTCAGAAAGATGATTTTGCATGTTCAGTTCTCAGTATATATTGGTATATAGTGAAATTTAACTTTCTTTTTAAAAAAAGTTAACTTCTCACTTCAGGTCCCAACTAACTAACTCTTCATCCCTTTCCTCTGAGCATCTTTCTTAGTCATTTCTTTTCTCATTCTTCCCTTTGCCAGAGGGCGGAGATGCAAAGCTGTTCCCTGCATCATACAGCTAGATTGAATATCAGTTCTCAGTCCCTCAGACCTAGCGCTCCCACTTCAGCCCCTCACCACCATCCAGAAATGTCCATGGGGGGCAAAAAGCATATAAATACCGAGAGCTAGTATCTAATTTGCATATTTTTTCTATGATTTGGAACAACTTGCATCTTTTCTAAGATTTTTGTTTGTTTATTTGGAATAGGCCAGGCCAAGGTTTTTCTTTGTCTCTGAGTAATCAAGAGCTTCTGGGAATAATTGCAAACATAACTGGAGTTTATTTGAAACACCCTTCTTCTTAGTTGTTTTCTGGGTGTTCTGCCTTGTCTGTTTTTATGGAGAAACTAATAATTCATCCTGTAGCAGAGCCCAAGTCAGTGCAGTACAACTGAGATTTACAGAGTGCCTCTGTGTCAGTGGCTCATAAGGTGAAAAAAGAGAGTCCTCCTGAGGAGGGTGAGTCTTGTGGGTAAAACAGATCGAGGGGTAATTATAATGGGGGATGCTAATTATTGTGATCAGGATGCCGAGGGGCTAGCAGAGGAGGGGCCCCTCAACCCCCAGGCTATAGTTTGCATGGTTTCTTGGTACTTCTGGTCCCAAGCTATCCAAGAAGGCAAGTGGGAGAAGGACTTCCCAAGCAGAAAACAGCCCAAGCAAAGAAGGAGCTTGGGGTGGCCACGGTAGGGAACGGTTAGAGCTAGAATTGAAAAGTTAAGCAGAGACTAGGTCACAGAAAGCTACTCTAATGTCATTAACAGCATTACTTTAAACCATGGCGGATGGCTTTTCATTATGAAATACAGAGTATTCTAGAAAGTACCTGAGACCATAGAATAAAGATTTGGGTCAGAGGACATGACTAACAATACTAATAATAAACGAGTAAAGATGAAAAACATTTTGAATTTTGACATGACTATAATAGGATATAGTTGAAGATTTGCAAGAATTTTTTTCAGCTAAAATAAGACATCGAAGACCTTTCTCAGTGATAAACACCAGAACATAGAACTTGGCATGTGCCTTCCTCTGTCTTTGGGTTTTATCAGAGGGAAGTTTTGAGCTAGACTACCCAAGATATGTAGCCACTGAAGGGTTTCAGTGGAAGTTCATGTCTTCAAGTCAAAGTTTCTAGGAGCTTGAAGTTTGTCTCTGGTTAAAGTACAAAGTAGGGGGGATGCACCATTTAGTGCTGCCCCAGTGATACCCAGGTACTCCAAATTCAACCCCATACCCAGGTACCGCAATTAATTGAGATAGAAAGGCTTGAGCCTCTGGGGAAAGGCTCACACAACTTAGAGACCCTGGCAATGTCACACCCTGGTGCTTCCCAGGCCTTGGACACAAAGACACTTCCAGAAATGTTAGCAAGTTGAAATTCAAGTAGCACGGTATCGTCTGAAAGTAACACTGATTTTGATGAGCCAAGACGAAGTTTCCATACATCAGTGGTTGTGTTGACAGGAGAAGGCACGATGTTGAGGCACTAAATATTATTCTGTTTATATAAAATTTATATTTTGCCATAAAAATATAGATGTTAAAGTTGTGAGTTTCAGCTTTCAAGATACCAAAAGGTATCCTTGTACCCCAGGCGCAGTGCATCAGCTCTCCCAGCCCCTGAGAGTAGGAAGTGAGAAAGGGAACTCGGAGGAAAGACCACGTGAGTAACAGGCTGGATGAGATGGCAGTGAAAGTGGAGCAGAGGGACAGAGTCTACCTTTTCCAAAAAAGTGTCCAGCTGACAGGGCAGAGACAAAGCACTGAGGCACGGGAGGGAGAAGAGAGCCATAGTGTGGTTGGAAAGACCCAGAAATTTTGTATGAAAAGAAACCTGAAAACCTGAAGTTTTTTTATGAAAATGATTTCAGAAGATGCTTCCAGGGGACACCAGAAAGATTAACCCCGGGGCACCTGGGTGGCTCAGTCAGTTAAGCGTCTGCCTTCGGCTCAGGTCATGATCCCAGAGTCCTGGGATTGAGCCCCGCATCAGGAGCAGGGAGCCTGCTTCTCTCTCTCTGCCTGCCACTCCCCCTGCTTGTGCTCTGTCTCTCTCTGTCTCTCTCTCTCTCTCTGCAACAACAACAACAAAAAAAAAAATTAAAAAAAAAAAAAAAAGATTAACCCAGAAAGAGGAGGAGGCAAGAGATGTTAAGTGAGCTCATAACTTGGTGAATGGCTTTAAAAAAAAGTAGTGGGAGGTCATGAGATGTGAGGATCCCCACACGGTCACACAGACCGCCCCCTGCATGGACAGGGTTGCTCTACCAAGATATTTCAAAGGCGCCGTGGCCAGAAAGAACTATTACACTCTTGGGTCTGACACCCTACTGGCCAAATTCTAAGAAGCACGTAATGGGATATGTAAGCTATATATAATAAGTGTTTGGATTTTTTTTTCCAAAACTTGTTAACTCCCTTGGAAAAGCCCTAAGTCTTCAAAAATAAGCCCTCCTACACAAAGAAAATGAAAGGTCCCATTCACAGCAACAACAGGAGAGACTGTGGCCAGTTATGTATGGGGTGAGTGAGAAGAAAGCTAGAGAATTAGATAAATGAGAGAAATATAAGAAAACAAGTTAAATAAATAAACATACCATGTTCCTGATTGGGAGGATCACTATTGAATTGCCCCTTCTTCCCAATTAGAGAACAATTTGGGGAAAAAGAAAAAGACAATACATCTTCTCTGCATGATTGTAACTGAGCCTAGGAAAATAATCCTAAATGTGGAAAAGGAAGTTAGGGTCTGACTAGAAATAGTGGTTTTATTATAGCTATCTTGAATGTTTCTCATATCAGCAAAAATTTATGATATTTCTGCTTTTTAAGGTAAAATTCAGAATTTTGATTTATGTGAGTAGCTTAGAGTCATTAAATACACTTTGGAAAATAGAGGCAAAAGGAAAGAAACAGCACTGCCCCACTATCCAAAGGTAATCACTGTTAACATATTAGTCCAGTCTTTTTTTTTTTACCCTTAATTTGTACACTTAACTTTGATTAAATAATTTATTCTTTCCACAATTACGTGTCAAAGGACTATTCTAGTTGCTGGGGATACAGCAGTGAACAAAAGAGAAAACTCCTGCCCGTGGGTGCTTATACTCTCGAGGGAAGGGACAGGGGAAGGAGAGGGACACTTATCTAAGTCTGTTCTGGAGCACGCTAGATGGTAGCAAGTGCCACGGAGGAAAGAGCATAGAAAGTACTAACGTGGGAGTGGGGTGCTACTTTAAGTGGGATGGTCATGGAAGGCAGGTGACCTTGAGCAGAGATCAGAAGACCTGGTGGGAACTTAGGCCAGGGTGGAAGGGCTAAGAAGTGGGTAGAGACTGGATTTGGGGGGAGGAGGATTTTGATCTTAGAATCCTTTTAATTTTTTAAACATGTTTTATTTGATAAAATGTACATAATTTACTATTTATCATTTTAAACATTTTTAAGTGTAGAGTTTTGTGGTAATTAAGCACATTCACAGTGTTGTGCAACCATCACCCCCATCCATCTCCAGAACTTTTCCATCATCCCAAACTGAAACTCCATCTATTAAACAATTAGTCCCCATTCCCTCCTCCCCCCAGCCCCTCACAACCACTGTTCTACTTTCTGTCTCTGAATTTGACTAGTCTACATAATGCATATACATGGAAACATAGAATATTTGTCCTTTTGTGTCTGGCTTATTTCATTTAGCAGGGTTCATCTGTGGTAGCATGTGTCCAAATTTCTTTTTTTTTTTTAGGCTGATATCCCATTGTATGTAGTTTATCCATTTATCTATTTCATATATCCATTTATCTATTGATATTTCCACCTTTTAGATGTTGTGAATAATGCTGCTCTGAACATTGATATGGATTTTGTTTTTAAGTAGAGCAGATTGGATTTGCCAAAGACTGGATGTGCAGTTTTGGGAGAAAAGGGTGGAGAAAGGATGACTCGTAAGTTTTTTGGCCAGAACAGCTGGAAGGATAAAGTTAATGTTTGTTGAGATGGGGAAGACTGGGATGACATATTCTTCTTTTTATTTGCCATTGCAACGTATTCATGTAGCTAATAAAAGTCTTCATTAATGTTGGTAGGAGACCTTCATTCTCTTCCTGCCCATTCTATATCCTTTCCTGACTCCCCCCAAAATTACATCATTTCCAGTTATCCTACTTTCCCTGATTCAATGAAATATTTCTGTTGGTTCAGATGGGGGAGGGGTGGTTTAACATACCTTACTTTTAATGCAATTTGCTCAGCTTTGTTTATTTGTTTAAGATTTAATTTTAAGTCATCTCTATACCCAATATGGGGCTCGAACCCCTAACCCCAAGATCAAGAGTTGAATGCTTTACTGACTGAGCCAGCCAGGTGCCCCTGTTGCTCCACTTTTTTAAAAGAAAATACAGCCTATGTTGAAAAAGGATGGTTAAGAACCTGGATCAACCTTTTCTCCCCCCTCCCCAGATCACATAAACACCTAGTTATAACTGCTCCCAGGGTAACTCCATGCCAGAATACAGGAAAACCAAGCCAAGTGTCATGGCCACGTCTAGGAGCAGAGAGTCCCAAAGGTCTGGGGTTTTCAACTTTCAATCTCTCCAAACACTGGATTGTAAGAACTTATTTATCGAACAGTCATTTACTGAGCACCTGCTTGGTGGTTAAGCTCTTTGGTTGTCAGAACTCATCAAGATACATTTCTTCCTCTTACAGAGATTATGGTCTAACTGAAAGACAAAGGAGCACGTAGAAAATGGGTGCTAGGTGCCCCCAAAACGGAAGCCCAGAGTAGGGTCAGTTCACCCAAGTGTAAGGAAGGAGGTGCCAGCTGATGTGAAAGTTAAATAAACAGGAGGTCAGAGATGGAAGGGCCCAAGGATGAGAGTGAACATGGGCACCTTCCAAGATAAAACACACCTGTGTAGCTAGAGATGGGGGCTGGCTGAAGAGAGGGCACGTGGGAAGCAAGCACAAGTCAGGTAGGCAAGGTCTTAAATCCTATTAAGGATTTGGTACTGTCTCCTCAGGGTGTTATGAAGCCATGGAATGGGTTTAATCCAAGAGCTGCTAAAATCTAATTTGCACTCTGGAAGTATTCCCCGGGCTGCAGTGTGGGGACAGGGCTGGAAGCAGAGCAACACGGAGTCACGAAGTCTAGCTTGTAGGCGAGTAGGAGGATGGGCAAGTTTCTGGACTGGGGTCATGGCGGAAGGGCTGGCAAAACACAGAACAGAACCTGGGGGTATAAAGAGACCAGAATAGAGCCCACATTTGTGTCTTATACAGCTGGCAGTGAAGCCATTCCCTAGATAGTTGGCACAACGGAAGAGCAGGTTTGGGGAGAAAACAGCGTGTGTTCAATTTGAGATG
The DNA here is from genome assembly GCF_024610735.1 of Ursus americanus. Taxonomy (NCBI): domain Eukaryota; kingdom Metazoa; phylum Chordata; class Mammalia; order Carnivora; family Ursidae; genus Ursus; species Ursus americanus. The sequence continues at coordinate 49,848,858 of NC_142134.1, forward strand.
GATTACATTCAAAGTGCCAAGAGATGTAAGCCACGGGGAGAGATTGTGACTGATCCCCATATAGATAATAGAAACCACCAGCCTTCCCGGGGAGTGTGTTTACATGGTAACGGAAGCCTCCTGACAGAATTCTAGGATATTTTACCTTTCCCTTTATTTAAGGCTTTTTTAGACAATCCGTTTTCTAATAATTACAGTCTGTGAACAATGTCTTGAGCAGCCTGGATAATATTGTCTAACATGGATGTACGTGTACGTAACCAGCCACATTCTGTCCTGTTTGTTTTCACTGATGTTTTCCTATTTAAAAGAACCCACATTGAATATCTGCATGCCCCAGAATTAGTTCCAGGGAATGTGTTAATAAGCAGAATGTGGATAAATACATTTAGAAACCTTGATTTAAAAAACTGTTCCATGGTGCCTGGCTGGCTCAGTCATAAGAGCATGTGACTCTTGATCGCAGGGTCATGAGTTCGAGCCCCATGTTGGGGGTAGAGATTACCTAAATAAAACAATAGGTAAATAAACAAATAAATAACGGCTCAGTAGGGTTCTTTACAGCGATTTCTCACTACTTTGCAGTGTGACTCTTCAAGAGGGTGCTGCAGTGGTTTATTTCTACCTTTACTAAGCCCTAGGCCATAACTTGCTTTTGGGGGGTTGTGCTCTCAGGGCTAGTAACCACAGAACGGTTTCATGGGATACTAACCTATATGCAAAAGCTGTCCCAAATTTCAACACATAGTTCCAGAAATTGAATTATCAAATTAACAGGAATGAATGTTTACGTCCTTGATTCACGTTGCCAAATACCTTTCCCAAAAGCCAGTACATTGCCAGTGGGAATATAAATTATTACAAAGAGCTGTTTCTCCCACACCAACTGTGATAGTGAATTGTTTAAATCTGATTTGTAGCGTTTCTATGACTACACGGAGGCACAACACTTTTCCACGTTATTGATTACTTGCTGCTGCTTTTGTGAATACCTTCTCTGGTCTTTTGCCTATTTATTGGGATCTTAGCTATTCTTATGAAGATAAGAACTTTTATATTCTTATTTTTATAATCAGGTATTAATGCAGAATTTCATATATTTGTGTTACTCAGTCATTCTCCCAGTTTCTTGTCTATCACTTACTTTTTAGTTATGTTCTTTTAGAACATGTGGAACTTATACATTTTTATGAATCCGTTCTTTAAAGCATTTCTTCTTATACTTGTTTTTTCTGTTTTTTTGTTTTGTTTCTTTTTTACTGTTCTTAAGCTTAGAAAGTCCTTCTATAAAGCTTTATCTAGACCTTAATAATCACTCCTTGGTTTTTTGTTATTATTGACATGAACTCTTCACCTCCCTGGAATTTATATTAATTTATCTTGCTGTCCTCCCTCCCCTCTGCAAAACAACTAAACAAGATTTACAGCACTGTTTTCTGCATAATTTTCCCTTCCTACATTATGGTGCCCTGACAGTCTTTAATAATTTTTATGAAAAAGATGATTTGTCTCCATTTCCTAAATTAGCAAATCGAGATGAATAGCAACGGATTAATGGTCAGTTACCTTGGTCAGTTTCAGTCTTGAGATGAGAATATATTGTGACATTTAATGTGATGAAAACCATGACATTTACAAACTGACTGACACTGAATTTGATACTGTGACAAAAATTTTCTTCCTTGAAGCTCATAGAAGAGATCACTAGAAAGAATGAAACACCTAGGTGTTTCAAGAAATTTGAAAATTAAATGAAGAAGGGAAAGGTTGTTAATCAGTATCAATAATAAAAGCAGCTACTCTGCAAACACAGTGCGGTTTGATTCTTAGTCTACTTTCCAGCTGAGGAAGCAGAGACTCCAGTCACTTCCCCCAGGTCTGAGAGCTAGGAAGGGAGGGCAGTGCCAGCACTCCTGAGGGCTGTTTATCCTCAGTCCTGCTCCAATCAGGGCACAAGGAGATAGTCTGAGGATTTCCCAAAGGGCCTTCTCTTTGAGACCGCGTCTGTACGTTACCCAAGAATAAGAGTTCTAGTGCACCAGTCTGACATTTATTGTTTAAAGGCAGGGTAGAGGGAAGAACCACATCGCTGTAGCTGTGTAGACAGCACATTTAAAGCCTCTCGCCTAGGAGACCGAACTGGGGGCCCTGACGGGGAAGACGTGTTTCTCTCTGGTGTGGGAACCAGGTGCTAAGGGAGCCCCTCCTGTGCTTGGAAGGGAAGCCCTTCTTATCCAGTCAAGCCCCTTGGCATGGCTAAGAGGCGCAGACGCTGGTGTTTTCTCAAACGCTCTTTCTCTGCAAGTTCACACGGAAGTTCCCGAAGCATGCCTCATTCCTCCGCACGCCGCGTTTTCCGGCGGCAGGAGTGCTCTTTGGAAGCCCGCGCGGTCCGACGGCCTGCCAGCGCTGCTGTGCGGACACAAGCGTTTGTTTGTTCCCCGCGCGGGCCTGTGTCCTCCGCTTTCCTGGCTTTGCAGCAACTTCGCTGGAGCCATTCTCAAGTCCCCCGGGAGCCACTTTTGTGGCAGATTCCATTTGGTTTCACAAGGCCTCGAGGAGGGGCCGTGGGGGCCGCTTGGCACGGCCCCCCACTCTCCCACGTTCGGAGCAATTTACAAACTGCTCAGGAGGGAGCGAGCGCCCAGCCCTGAGCGGGTCGCTGTTACGCCCCCCCCCCATTGTCTGCGGGGATCGGGCGCCTTTCCCCAGCTGACCTGCCTGCGAGTGGCGAGATGTGAAAAGTTAGAGACAAAAATGGTCTCTCCAGACGGAGGGGGAGCTTTCTTGTACAGAAAGGAAGGAAATACCTCTGTGGGATTTTATTTTTTTCTCCCCCCTCTTCATCCAAAAAATACAAAGAGACTCTGTCTTTAATGCGAATGTCGGCTTTAAATCTTTTAGGTTTGGATTAACTCTGCAAAAGAAAAAAAATCTGACAGGCTTTCAGATATGACGCAGAAAAACTTTTTTCCTCCCAATTCATGTTGTTCATTTGTAAAGCCAAAGGCTGGCGGACTGAATAGTGAGCGCCAGTTGTTCCACAGTCATAGTTAACATCACAATGGTCAGAATTAGCAGCCCAGAGTCTCCGCCACCTCGTTTGCCTTTTCCACCAGCCACATTTAATACAAGGTGGCAAAGGCGAGCATAAATCTTGCTTTTTTTTGCCCCTAAATTAAAATAGATTAAAATTAAGCCAAGCAAATTAGGCATTTTCAGTTGCAGGACTTAGAATCTTATCTACCTTTTCCCCCCAGATGCAAAAAGAAATGGTTGGGGGTTTTTTTTGGGGGGGGGGTCTTTTCTTTCTCTCTCTCTTTTTTTCTTTTCTTTCTTTTTTTTTTTTTTTTGCAGTTGTTACCTCACGAAAAAGCTTCCTTCAATCTAAACAAAACCCACTGATTTGATAGACATTTCCTATTACATAGTAATTGTTGGTTTTCACTATTGAGGATGTCAGCAAACATGTTGAAGATCATGTTTTGCTTATAAAATAAAGTGACTTTTATGTGAATATTTTCCATTTTGTTGGTGTCTAGAATATAGGTGCTATTTAATAGCATGTTTTTATTTTAAACATGCTCAGAGCTATTTAATCCTATGTAGGGGGAAAAAGAACCATAGCATCCTTGAACTGACAGTCTATATCAATGAGCCCATGTTAATGCAAAAAAAAAAAAAAAAAAATTAAACTGCAGTTCCTGGTCTTCAGTTGAGAGTCAAAATGAATAGGTAATCTCAAGCTTAATTTAAAATTAGTAAACTTTATATTAGATAAGGATTGATTGATTAGGACTGTTAACATGTAACTGTATTGGTCTGTAAGAATTAAACTCTAGGTCATTTTTAATTCCTGAACCACACCTGGTTAAAAAAAAAATAAAAATCCTTGTGAATTTGAGCCAAGTGTAAATGTGCTTGCATTAGTTGGCTGCTTTTTAATGGAGTTATACCAATACATTTATGCCCTTAAGCAGGCACTGCAAATTTACTCTAATAAACAAATAGCCTCAAAGTGAAATAAAATATTTCTTTTGGTTTTACTGTATGACATATTCCTTTTAAACTCTGTGTAATCTAATTACATTACAGAGGGATTTTTATTCTAATGGCAAACAGCTAATAGATTTATTAATTTTTTAACCATAGAATGATTTTCCTTGTAATCCAAAAGATTCTGATATAGTGATTTGGTATTTAATACAAAGGAATGATGAAAACTATTTTTAATACACTGTTATTTGGGTTTTACACACTAGATATTTGGTTTGACTTTCACAGTAACAGGACATACCGATACAAGTTATGTAAATCTTTGAACAAAAATTAAGATTATTCTGCCTAATATCATAAATATCTTAATTGATTAAACTATATTGTGGTTTATATAGACGATTTTTTAATATAATGTAACATTTTACAAGTTAATTTTTATTTGCTAGGAATTGTAAATTTAGTTTCTAACTAGGATTTATTTTACATGTTATAAAAGAATGTAAGCCAGAAATTTGCTCCAAAAGATTGATTTTGATATTCTAAGTTATAAAAGAAGGTCAAAGTTTATTACTCCACGTACTGACCACAGTAATAAAAATCTCACATAAAACTATGAAAAGATTTGGCACATGATAAAACCTTGCTATATTAGCTGTATAAAGGGGGAAAATAGATGTAGTAAAGACATGTTTTAACACATTTGGCTTTTAGTTCCAAATTGTGCACAAGTTTGGATTTAAAATTACTGTATATCTTGCAGAGTGAGATTTTTTTTCATTATTTTACTTAAAATCATGTAAAGACTAAACATGAATTATGTACGTCTTGGGTGTGAAAGCCATGTTGTTTCTGATCCTTTCCTCAGGCTGCCATGTTGTTCAGCTCAGGCGTCTTCTGGATGGGCCTATTATTTATTCCTGTGGCGTCCTTGCTTCTCGATGTGGCGTACAAGGTGTAAGTATAGTACTTGGTTATGGACATAAACATATAGATGTATATTAATCCTCAGATTTCTCCAGTTATAACGTCAGATCAAGAATGTAGAGTTTACAAAGTGGAATTACTAATATTAGTTAACTCTGCATATGTAAATAAAGAAGAAATGAGTGATTGAAGACTTAGGAAATTAAAGATGGAATGAGAAGTAAAGCAAGGAGTTTCAATTAATATTAGAGAATACATTTTTAGAAATCAGCTTGAAAAATCCATTCAAGGTAGAAGAAGATCTGTTATCTCAAAACACATACATATTTTATTGATGAACAATAGTTGTGGGAGGAAAAAAGGTTTTTGCCTGCCTGTTTCAAAGCCTATATGCAATATAGAATGAAACAAGCTTAACCTTTACTGATTTTTCTCAGGGATTGTCAGTTTTAAAATGTTACCTCTTCCCACAAAAAAAGGTACCATTAAAGTTAATTATATGATGCCTATTTAATAACTATGAGAGATTTAATATTATAAAACTAAACCATTCCTTTTAAGACTTGTTTCTGTAATTACATAATGCTCAGAATTACTATAATTTCTTAGATTCCATTGAAAAGCGATCGCCTATACTCTACTTACTGTTGTACCTAGCAGCTTGATAATACACCAGTTTTGTAAAGTGTTACATCTTCACACGAAGATTTACATGCAAATGCTTTTTTCCCCCAGTATCAAGAGGACTGCTTTTAAAACATTAGTAGATGAAGTTCAGGAGCTGGAGGCAAAATCTCAAGACCCAGGTGCAGTTGTGCTTGGAAAAAGGTAAAATACACACCGAATGTGTTCTTTCCCAAGTGAACTTTATGTTTTACTAGGGTTAGAAATAAGTGGTAAAACGTATATTCCTCATTTAACATGGAGCAAGCCCGTGTCAATGACCTATTTTAGAATCAGAGAGCTGTGGATTCAAATCGAATGTGCCATTCACTAAGCTGCGTGTGACCTTAGCCAAGTTGCTCAGTGCTCTTGAGCCTCGATTTTTCTCATCTATAAAATGGGGATAATAATATCTCCTTCATGGCTAGTTTTTAGAATTAGATAAGATATAATTGACAAACCAGGTAGCTTAGCATCTGGTACTTAATGAGCTTTAAATAAACAGTCGTTACAACTATTATTGTATTATTAAAATGAAAGGGGAGGAAAAAAGTCTTTTAGCTTGAAACAGTATCCGTAATAAAATTGTAGGTAGTGAAAACCAGAGCTTGATAAGGGCAGTGTGCACAACAGTAGTGTACCGTGTATTCAGAACTGACCTGGGCCTATGTCCCATGTGAAGTGCATTACTTTTTCAAGTCCTTTCCTCACTACCATGCCCTCTATAAAAGCAAGGTCAGAAACCTAATTAAATTGACCACATTCACAAAGGGTTATAGGAAAGAAATTTAAAATGTTTGGAAACAGTCTATGCTCGAACACAATTATGAAGGTGATACCAGTTTCAGTTACACTAACGTGAGCTCAGGTTTTGTCTACACCAGAGGAAACACTTTGCTCCCGTGTCTGTCACTGTCATACGATTTGCTATTGTTACTCAGTTTGACACAGTTCAGTTAGGGTCAGACCGGGAACTCAAGCTGAGACCTTGGCTTCCAGCCTTCCTCAGTCGCATGAGGCCAGGGGGCTGGTCACCCGCACACCCGTCTGCGCCTCTCATAAAGGGAAGAGCCCCACTGTGTGTCGAGCACTCACTACATGCTAGGCGCCACACATATCATGCCATATACGCTGTCACCTGGGATCCCCAAAACAGTCCTGTGCAAATTAGTCACCCCGTTTGTTGCAGATGAGGAAACTGGGACTAAGTTCCCAGTCAGAAGTCACAAAGCAGGGCCTTCTGGAGCCCCTGCTCCTAACCATTCACTATTCTCCCTCCTTTTGCTGCTTTTCAAGAATGGGAGACAGCAGGGGCACCTGGGTGGCTCAGTCGTTAAGCGTCTGCCTTCGGCTCAGGGCATGATCCCAGGGTCCTGGGATCGAGCCCCGCATCGGGTTCCCTGCTCCACTGGGAAGCCTGCTTCTTCCTCTCCCATTCCCCTTGCTTGTGTTCCCTCTCTCGCTGGCTGTCTCTCTGTCAAATAAATAAAATCTTAAAAAAAAAAAAAAAGAATGGGAGACAACGGCAAAAACAGCCTATACCAGCCTGACAAAGTTCTTGACCTCTCTCATTGTCCCTGAGTATAGGACTGAAATGATAACTTCCAGAGTTACGAGTATTCTTCTCCCTCTACTTCCCCTCATCTGTGTCCCTTCATCTAAACATCTACACCTGGTCCATTGTCTGGCCCAAGTAGTCCCTAGGTAAATCTTTTCTTTCACTCTAGCTGTAAAAAGGATATGCTAGGATCCTAGCTTACAAAGTTACGAATAAAACTGTTTACTAACAACTATTAGGGAAAGACCATACTATTACTACCCTTAGGAGTCAATTCCTTCTATTTGTGAGTGTGTTCATAAACGTTATGTTAGGCCCCTGTGTGTGATATTTAGTTTTCCTGGTTCGTAGTACATAGGTGACTTCAACAATTCATAAAGCCAAGCGGAGCTTGTGATGTGGTGACCTCTTGATCCTAAAGAGTCAATGATTCTGTGAGGTAGGTAGTCCTGCCATTAAAAAAAAATAAGTCAAGGGGCCCCTTGGTGGCTCAGTTGGTTAAGCGTCTGACTCTTTATTTCAGCTCAGATCCTGATCTCAGGGTCATGAAATCAAGCCCAGCATAAGGTCTCCCTGCTCAGGAGAGAGTCTGCTTCTCCTTCTCCCCCTGCCCCTCCCCTTGCTCTCGCTCACTCTAAAATAAATAAATAAATCTTTAAAAAAAAAAAAAAGTCAGAGGGCCCCTGGCTGGCTCAGTAGGTAGACCATATGCAGCTCTTGATCTCCAGGTTGTGAGTTTGAACCTACGTTGCGTGTAGGGATTACTTAGGGGGAAAAAAAAGTCAGCTTAAAAGGAATGAAGTGGATTCCACCATAACTTTTCCATAGAAAATGCAGTAGATAAATTTCCTGCTGCTGCCTCATTTGCCTAAAATAGCTGTTCAGCTTTTCTCAAGCACTCCCAAATGAGTTAACTGTTAGCTGAAAGCCACAGATGAAAACCGTGGTATAACACATAGCCGTGTTGCTGTTGCTGCCCATGGCTACCAGAAGGATGGTGACCACAGTGCCTTTCTGCTGGATGATGGCTAGAAGGGGAGGGAAAAGAAGAGATCTGTGAAGGAAGAAAAATAGCAACTGGTTGGAAAAGTCTTCATGCTAAATAATGACATTCTAGAGTAATTAGGAATTGTCAGATTGATTTTACTGCCAGGATTATATTTTTTCAAGACTTATTTTTAAGTAATCTTAAACATGGGGCTGGAACTCACAACCCCTAGATCAAGGGTTGCAGCTCTACGAGTTGAGCCAGTCAGGAACCCCACTGCCAGGGTTATTTTAGGAACCTTGGAGAATGAGATTGATGTAAAATTTTTTAAAAGTTAGCTAATCTTACCTACATTTTGAAAGAGGAAGAAATTGTGATTTCTGTGTATTCAAGCGATATCAGACTTATGTTAGTTCTAAAGTACCGTCTTATTTGATACCTCCCAGTCTTTGCACATGCTTTCCTTTGTCAAGAAGCTGATACCCTCCTATAGAAGGGGCAGTCTAATTCCTAGTTTTCAAAACTCAACTCAGGTGCAATTACCTCACCTTTTCTGAGATGAAATTAATTCCTACTCTGCTATCTGAGCACTTTCTGCTTCTGTCGTTACACTTACTGCATTGTATTGTGATGTGTTTGTTCCTCCTGTCTGTTTCTTTCCCCTGTGAGATTGAGCGCCTTGAAGGAGAGGCCTCCTTTTTAGTCTTAACTGCAACCCAACAGATCCAGGAACACACTTGATAAATATTTGTTGAATGAGTGATCGAAGTGTCCAGAGAATGAACTGAGGAATGAATGAATGAATGAGTGAATGAGTGAATGAATGGGTGAAAGGATGGCTGAGTAGTGGCTAGTAAGAGATGACTGACCCATGGGTAATTAAATAAAAATATGATACATGAGAACATAGAATTATATAGGTTACCCTTCCCAAACAAGTCACATCCAAAGTAACAGTGGTTTACTTCTTCGTCATAGATAGAATGATGCAGTCTTATAAATTGATCATCCCCCATTTTTTTCAATCTCCACTAAGCACTACTGTGAAGTCGGGCTCCACATAAGGGAAACTGCGTCGGAGAAACTGTAACTTGTAAGCACTGTGTCCAGATTAGCATTTACGATCACTCATTTTTCATGTTTACTTGTGTTCAAAACTAAAACATTTTGGTTAAAACAGTCTTTTTTTAGTAGAAATAGTGTATCACTTACCATATCACCCAGTGAATTAGATATATTTATTCCAATTTTACACTGAAATTTAGGAGGGTGTATTTCATCATGTAAGTACAGTAAATTGCTCTTGAACCTTGGGTTATGGTAGAAATCATTTTAACTCTAAGATGTTGGGACAATAAATTCAAGCCCTACCTCTTATCACTGGGTACTATTTTTGGTTAGGAAAACAGCTTATGTAATACCCAGTGCTCATCACATCACAGCACTGGGTGTTATACGCAACTGATGAATTACTGAATACTACATCTGAAACTGATGATGTACTTACATGTTGGCTAATTGAATTTAAATTTTTAAAAAAAGAAAACAACTTATATGGTATGAAACCCTGTTTTTGCTGTGACTTTTTTGTGGACAGACTCCAACACTAGGGAGCATATGTATCTCCAACTCCAAAATGCAAAAAAAACTTTAAAATTCAATTTTTTCCCTTAAGTTTATAGCAAACATTTGCTGGAAAAAACCTAAACTGTTTGTTCTATAAATGTAAAGGCATTAATACTGGTTTTTTCTTCTAGTGTAAATATTTATATACTTTATAGCAGAAATATAAATTTTTTTGGACTACAGGCCTCTCATATCTCATTTGGTGGGGGGGGGGCAGCATTACATCTATAAATTGTGTGTAACATCTTACCTTTTCTAAAACAAAGCAATAACAAATGTGAATTCAAAAACCCAATGCTTTAAAATAAGGAATGGTAGACACTGAGCTCATGGGAGGCAGGACAGTTACCTTTGGGTATCTTTCATGAGTGTGGGAAACAGTGCATCTCATAGGCAGGCAAATAGGATGAAATTCATAATTTTTTATATCTCACTGTCTGCATAAGCCAGCATATCAGCAGCAGCCATTACTAAATAGAACTTTACCCTAGGATCTTCAGGTCATTCCTCATTAATGTGTCCATCACTCTACCCTTAGCTTTACAGAAGAAAGCATGGAAGGATAGATATCAGATAATTTGACCATGTGGATGGTGACAGTGGCTTCTCTGAGCCTTCCTCTGTATTATGTATCTTTAAAAAAAGCAATCTTAACATTGCCCCAAAACTAATGGCAAAGAAACTGTATTTCTCAGTTTTCACCCTGGATTTGTATCAGTGTTACATATGAATCTTGGTACAGGTTTGGGGTAGTAACATGTATCCGGTGTTTCGCCCTAGCCTACGCTCAACACTGTAATAACAGTTCTGCCCAGCATTTGTGAAAAGTGACGGAACGATGAAGGGTTGTCTCCTCCAGAGCGGAGATCAGGCCTGTTGTAGTCTCTGTTAATCTCCCCACGACCACTGCCTCATCCAGGACGGCCGTCCTATGCCCAGCACTAAAACATCCCGTGTATGGATGGTTCTTTACTTTCTGGAGATCCATTTTAGTGAGTCCACCAAAATAGCTTGCCAACCTACCACAAAGACAATTGCAAAGTTACCACTCTTCAAAAATAACTGAAAATACCTTCAGACAGTATGTTCCAGGACAGTAAATGGGTTTTTCCCTATACGTAGTGTTTCTTAATGAATTACTATTTTAAAACATGGTGTTTTAAAACACCTTACCTTTACCAAATATCTAAGTTGAAACATTTTAGTGGGCTTGGAAATAAGGACAATATTAAAGGGAAATATTGAACAATATTTAAGTGGTGCTTGCATAATTGCATTGAGCAAATTTAGAACGTGCATAGCTTGGTATATAAATGAAAGGCCACACAAAATGAACACTACTGACTAAGAGTCATGATTAAGATGGGGTTTTAAAGAGAAGGTTCTTAAAGTCTTTTTCTTCTCACGGTGCTAAGCTATTCAAGAAAAACTGAACTTTTAACATGTCTATTAATGTTAACATGTTCCCCATATACTGTGTAATGTGACTTGATAGTAACAGCCATACCTGTAAACATCAAGGGCATAGAACTACATAATTTTGAAACGATGAGCAGTTCTCGAAAGGTAGGATAAGACTAGAGAAATACGAATCATCATCACTTATTGTTTATTAAGCATCCTCCTGTGAATGGCATTTATATTTCATAGGAGGGACTCTGCCCTACAAGAACTAAAGCGAGAGGTTCAGCGTAGCTCAGGGAAAAAACAACAACAACAACCTAGCCATTTTCCTACTAGGGAAGTGGAGTGGGGAGCACTGTAAATTAAAACTCATGTGCAGCAAGAGACCTCTTGTGTGGAGCTGATGTTGTCTCTAAGCCAGCGCATCAGAAAGAGTCCTCACGAGGTTCTCTTTGGTTTTGTCATGGTCTCTGTCCTAGTTGATTTTTTGTACGATCAGTTCCTTGCGAGCTGGGGCAGCAGTAAAGGCGGGAAGGACTAGCATTCATAGAGTGCTTCCTAAATGCCAGTCGTTATGGTGGAAGCCATACAACTCCCCACATCCCACCGTTGGCCTGCGGGCTAGGGATTATACCCCATCTGTGGTTAAGAGGACCAAGAAAGGTTTGCCTGAGGCCACCCAGCTAATAAGTAACAGACTCGGAATTAAAGTTAAGACTCCAAAGCCCTTGCTCTCTCCCCAGGACCGTGCTCCTTTCCCAAGAAGCTTTCTTATTGCACTTTTGCCTTTCGAACACTAGACATGAACTTGATGTAACAGCTGAGTAAAAAGTATAGCCTCATATGAACCATACAAAGAAAAACTGCATTATCTTATACATGTAAGTTTTATCATATGAAAGATAAAATTCTCACATCTGCCTCCTTAACATTGAATGTTACAATATTAAAGTTTATGAGTTTAGAAAGGCCAGCCTGAAACCTGGAAAATGTATCTGGGGAAGAAGAAGCTACGTAATGATACATTGCTGTCCTCTGGATGTCTGTAGCCGTTTCCATCTTAAGCACCAGAGACTTCCCGGCACCCCATCCGCAGTGCTCTGCTAACAAAATCAGACCACCTGCTGCTAAAGCTGCCCACTCCCTCAAAGCAGTTATAGGTTTTAGTGTTCCTCGGGGGTCCCTGGGTCTGTAATGTTAGATCATTTTAAGAATAGAGTAAGAAAAGTGACTCTAAAAATGGCCCCTTCTCACTCCCCATATCTGTTTATTTCACTGGCAAAAACAAGTTTTACAACTATTTGCAAAACCACTGGAGTTTTAGATTAATTAGCTTTGTTGCCTTTAATGTGGCTAATGCTCAGTGACAAGGAACTATGTCTAGTAAGTACCAGTTAACATCCCTGGACTTCAAAAAATATGTGCAGAAGATAAGTACAAATGTCAACATTTCTAAATATTTTACTTCGGCAAAAGCCTGAATGTTTTTGTAATTCCGAGTTCATTCTGCAGATGATCCTTTTACTTTTATTTTTGTATATGATAAAAATTGTTCCATTTCAGGATTTCAAAATATTTGGCAAAATACAGAACTGACATAACTTAGAACAATGTAACTAAAACTTTTATAGTGGGACAAACACAAGATGGAAATTTTTCAACTGAGTCCATTCCAGTGATTAAAACAAAATTGCGTAAACATTTGCTATAACACATGTAGATTACTTATTAGTTCTTTATGCTTATTATGTTCTTTGATATCAAAGCAAAGTTTTAGAAATCAACCACTGGAGAAATGGCATGATTGGGAGGACTGGTGATGTTTAAAGTACATTTCACAATTATTGCTCGAATTCATTTATTGGACAAATAATTGGCTTCCTACTGTGGGAGATACCATTCTACGCGCAGTGGAAAAAACCAGATGCATTATTTCTTGCAATGTGCTTTTACAAGTTACATAATTAATTACACGGATTTGTTTTTGTGGGGATTATCCTAAACGTTTATTGAAAAATAAATATTTTTCCTTGTCATTTTACCTAGTATTCTCTGAAAATAGGTTGTTTTTTTTTTAATGAAATTAAGGAACACATTTCATACCATATTGGAGTGGTAATGGAACCTTTCTAGTTAAAAAGTCTATGAAATTTCTTCTTTGTATGATTTTGAGGATTTCTTTACATGACTAAAAAAATTATTTTACACCAAAATACGTGCAAAGTAGGAAAAAGATATATAGTAATAATTTTGTGATTCTAAAAATGCCATGCTTAGAATGCACGCAGTAAGTCAACCAAGATTTTAGAAGTTAGTACCACCGCTGGCAGGCTTTGTATTTTTTGTTAACTGTATCGTACAGGTTCTGTATCCCCATTTGACTTAAAGATAACTGGGGGGTGGGGAAATCTTTTGGCTGGATTATTGGGAACAAAACTCTCCTTTAGCTATGGGAAAAACCGGCCTCGAAAGTATCTAAATACTTTAAATCTCATTTGCCATCTGAGAAAATGGGGTAAAAAGAATCCCTAGACTGCAGACTTCTCAAGCAATCTTTTGTTTAAGTCTAACTCTCTCCGGTGGTCCTGTGGGCACACTGGGGTCTCTGCCGAGTTGATAATTCATTTCACACATTTGCACCTGCTCAACAGCCTCACGGAGAGAGCGCAACTGCTCAAGAACGTCTTTAAGAAGAACCACGTGAACTTGTACCGGTCTGAATCCCTGCAACAAAACCTGCTCCGTAAGTATCTGAGTTCTGCTTCATAAATAAACTCTGCCATTATGTCCCAGCCTTCACGAGAGCAGCATTTTGACTTTAGGAATTTTTAACTATTTAAAATTAATACCTAAAGGCAGTTTTGCTTCTTCGCAACATGTTACATAAATAACCAGCGTTCAGAGAGACCTTTGACCACAACCATCTCACTTATAGCAGACAAGACAACGCATTTTAAAATCTTTCTGCTTTCACTCGAAGAAATAATATTTCCACATGCCCCTTGCTTCCTTAAATCTTAAAAAGAACTAGTGAAATAAATCTTAACTCTTAAAAGCTCCCTCTGTACTGTTATCTTTTCTACTTGAATAACTTTGCAAGGGCTTTTTCAGCTTTCATACAGCACAATGAAACATATATTTTCCCTTTCAAAAATATTTATGAATATTTGGAGTTGTAAGAAATTATTAGGTATCAGGCCCTCTTAACATTTCAAGGATCTAAAAAAGAATATAATATATAAAGCCCTGTAGTAAATGTATTTGTGTTAGTAATATATCTTTTGTTTCATGTTGTTTCCACATATAATTTATTTTCATTTATATATATTCATGTTTAATGCTTTTGCTTTTTATACTTCAAGAGGCCTTTTCTAAAGATGTGACCCCCTTGGGGGTCGTTGCTTATCCCCAACCATGCTGGGGCATGAGTGAGTTTATTTGTAGACACTGAGAGCCAAGGACCATGTCGTCCCAAGGAAGGAGACCACTTTTCCAGCACAGGCAGTCCGTGTGTTTATCTCTGCCCCTTCTCACTTTTATTCTTTCTTCTCTCTCATCCACCCGATCTGGATGGGAACTGTGTGTGCCCACTAGCCTAGACACCCCCCGCCCCAGTGGCCAGGAAGCAAAAATTGGATGGCTTGGATTTGAGATGCCGAGAGGAGAACCGAGGGGGGTTGAGAGCACCTGCTCGCTCATCTGGGGGCAGAGTTCATAGCTCACAGCCTGCAGTCAGCCCACTCTTCATGGTACAGTTGAGTCGGCATCTTTTCCGGATGTAAAAAATTCGTGTCTTCACGCATGCTTTTGAAGGCAGGAGGAGCACAGGAGTTCCCCAAGTTAGAAAATGAATCCTTCACACTCAGAATAACAGAGATTCCCAGTGACCTCACAACAATCGTTTCTGTTTTATCTTTAACTTACAGACGGGTATGCTTTCTCGCAAGATGAGAATGGAATCGTGTCACAGTCTGAGGTGATTCGCGCATACGATACCACAAAGCAGAGACCCGACGAGTGGTGATGGGATGGGGGCTGCGAGGCAGGGGCTGCTAGCGCTCTGTGGAGACCTCCCAGGTCTTACCGGATCTGCTGGCCAATTCCAGTCTGGTCGCGGGAGGGGAAAGCGGATCTGAGCTCATCGCATTGACTGACCGTCAGACTCGTGTGTATTACAGACATAAGCACTGTGCAGCTCCACTGTAACACCATCTCTTTCAGATTTTTTAAAGTACTTGCTAAGTCTTTGTAAGCAGAAATTGAAAATGAGCTTGTATCTTGCCAGAATGCTGTCTTAAACTGAGAATAGGTCAGTAGTCTTATGCCGTTACTCCGGGGCTGTAACTATCAATTTATTGGATATACCACAAGGCGACCAACCATGAAAAACTCTGAAGTGGTAATAATTTATAGGGACTCTTGATATCCAGACTTAGATTTCAGAATATGCTGAAAAAAACCAGCACTCTTCTCTAAGGAACTGACTCACCTTCTTGAGCAAAATTTCTAAACAAGACATTAACAAGCGTTTGTGTCAAAAATTGTCTTGATAAATGTTTGCCAAAGACGTTCATTAAGTGTATTTCTCATTCAGTAGTCATTTGCCCAGAAATTTAAGAGAAAGTTTACCTCCAGTTCTGCTGTAAGATCTGCATGCTTGATTTTTCAAATGTAAGAGTGGTTTGCAAAAATGAGTATTTCAAGGCATTTGCTACTAAAATCCGTGGTGTTGCACCTTTGGCCTTACAAATGCTTCTTTCTTGTTTGTCTTGTTTACTTGTTAACGTTGGAGGGCCCACGTGGCAGTGTGACTCTGTCATTATGATACTGATTTTTAAATTGTACGTCTCTGTCATTTCTGATGAGGGGTCCTCATCCTTTAGATTTTTCAAAAAATCTGGCTTCTGCTGAAGATTGAGTGCTGTCATTTTATCTTAACGTTTTCTCTCTCAAGAAAAATACGCTTAGATATTTACGTGAGCTCCCCAGTGCTTCCGTGGAGATGTTTGGATGTTTTGTCGGATAAATGCATGGGCTTTTGTAATGTACATAGGCTCGGCTTTTGTCCTGTGTTTGGGTTCTTTCCATCAGTTCCTGCTAGAGATGCCTGCTGCCGAACATAGCCCACCCCGTGTTCTGGTGACTGCCCCTGTACTGAACCCTGAGAAACCACAGTTTGCTTGTCAAGCAGCTCCCCCAAATTAGTCACACACTGCTAATTGGGACAAATAAGTAGTACATATTCCCCATTTTAAAAACACCTATTTTACTCAAGCCTATAACTTTACAGTCAGAGACACTCTTCATCACAAGTAAATTTTGTTACTATGTTTTTAAATGTATGTTCAGTTTAAGTTTTTTCAGCATTTCCAAGCCATCTCCTGAAAAATGCCTATTTTGCTACCAACAATAAATGGTGAAGGGGCTGTTTAAAAACCACAACCGGTTTTCTACACTCTTTTTAAAATAATGCTTTCATTTAAAAAAAAATAAAAAGGAATTCTAGTTTTCAGATACACTTCAGAGATCGAAGCAAACTTTTTGCCTTTTATTCAGAAGCCTGTTTGCCTTTAAGTGGATTTACCAGCAAAATAGGTAGAACTCCCTCTTTAAAAAAAGCAAAAAACAAAAAAAAAAGTCAACTAGAATTGCCAGGAGAGGTGATTTTCCAAGTCACTCCTTGAGTTGAATAATGTCACAATCTTTTTACCCTTTTTCTTCAAGATCTAGATTTAAAATTCAGTGGTATGTCATTTCCTTCTCTGTATTTTTAGTTATTTAGTTACAAGTATGCCTCCCCCATTTTCTAGAAATGAGAGGGGTTATAACTAACACATACATAATTCTAAAGGGGGCAAGGAGTTGACACCGTTCACTTCCTAGACTGTTCCCATTTGGGGATTAAGATTATTGCAAATCGAAACTCCTAGAAAGACCGCAGGTGTAAGAGTCGAAGACCATCTTCAAAACTCTGAGGTCACAGATTTTGTCTACGGAAGGGATATTCAGAGCGGCTTTCCTGGGCCTCCTCCGGGCGATAGTCAAGGTCAAACCACACAAATCAAAACGCAAGAACAAGGTACATCCCTGCAGAGAAACACTTCATCGCAGTTACAGGCACGAGCTGCTTCCCTTTGCCTCTACCCCAGCAGTGGCACCCTTCTCCCAGATTTTCATATCAAAATATGATGGATGTAATAGAACTGAATCTTCTAGCCTAAAAAAAACAAAAGTTTTATTTTTATCTTAAAACATGGATTATTTCTATGGAGCTCTTCAACATGAGTAGAATACTCATGTTAATTAATGTATGAGACTGTGGTCTGAAATATGGCTAATTTAGGCCTTTTTTGTCCCATAGTCCTATTTTTGAATTATTACGTCAATTCCTTTGCTTCTTGGGTGAGGGAGGGGGTTGGACAGCAGGGAGTGACCTCCTTGGTAAAACTTAACAGCCTTGCAGTCACAGTGACTTTATAGTGTTAGAGAAAACCCTCTGCATTTTTAACCTTCCAAAGAGGGAGGAAAGTGAGAGTTTTACCAGGATTAAAACAGCTGAAGTGACTTTTTAACTTGTATTTTCTGAAATAAAGGACACATACTCTTCAATTAAAAAGTCCCTTGTAGGGACTTTGGCAAATGCTAACACCATCTTGCTTTACAATGTTTACAATTCAGAAAATACTACTTACAGCAGAAAATCCTCATTCATTTAACATTGAAAAGCTGGTAGTTGCTTCTTTAATGTTGAATAGTACACAGTGATATTGAACATGAACTTTCTACATGTTTTATATATACATATAAAAATATATTGGTAGCTCACACCCAGAAAGATGCTATTTGGCAGAAACTGTTAGCAGGAGAAGGGTGTTTCTCAGGAATGTAGCAAATTTAAAATGATCTGTGTGTTGCCTGCCCTCCCACACCCCGATCGGTGTCTGATGTGAGCCTGATTGAGCAGTGTTGTGCAGTTAGTGGAAAACCTTTCTCTAATCAAGTCAGGTGAACATGTATTCTTATTCAATAATATTATTCATTTACATGAATTGTATAGTCATTGAGTGGAGTCAGTAATTCCTCTTACTTTTCAGGGGGAAAAGTGAATTCCAGAAATCAACATTTATTCTGATTATTAAGTTTTATGTTTTAATTTTACAATTTAGCATTCTAAATAACAAACATGAACCTCACATGATAACTTGTTCTGCATTCTGTGGACTGTACATCACTGATAACTTGTCTTTTAAAACGTTCTTTCAGGAAATGAATGCTAGTCTGAAAGTAATAGGTTGTATATTTGTAGTTTTTATTTGTAACAATGTCCTAATTATTACCATGCTAAATGATCATCAGTGTATATTTTTGTGCAGTTGGCCTATGACAGTTCTTGGTTCTAAAACTTATTTTATCAAATAAGCCTATATATAATCTTATAAATAACCATTTATAAAATTTATCGTGAAAATGCCCACCCCACTCACATCATGTAGACCAGACCTGTGGAATTCTTTTTGTAAATTCATGTAATACCATGCAGTTCGGTGCCTAATAAATGCTTTTTAATGACGAACATTTCTATAATGCTTCTTTAAGAGATCATAATCTGATTTTTCTCACATTAAAATAACCGAAGTCACTTGTGAGACTTAGTTATACTTTGCTGCATTTTAATTAACCTTCGGTGGCTATTAAAATGGAATGTAAGTTAAACTTTGAAGGAAAGGAAATAAATGTTTTCCATTTTTCGTCTTGATTTATTTTCTGTATGAAAGCAGCTGTGTTTTTGATAGGTTTATGGTTTGCATGAATTAATATTTAAAGTGGCCTAGGCCAATGCATGGCTATTGCTGTAAATCTTGGTTTATTTCTGCCTTATAAAATTCTATCATGGCCTACCTGGAATTTAATATTCGGTGGACAAATTAATTAGTTCTCTGCACCACTTTTTTTTTAATAAGTAAATCATTTTACAAACAAATTTGAACAAATTTAATTGCAACCTTTGTTTAGCTTGCTTCTAAGAACTTTTCTTCATAAAGCTCACAAAACTTCTCAGCAAATAAATCTCCCGTAAGTAGGAAAAAAGCTAGATTTCATACATGCTTACTCTGAATTAACAGCAACTTTCCATAGGTCAGTCTGCTCTTGCAAAAACGTGAGCAGAATATTAAAAAATAATAAATATTTCTATGTTTCATGGTTCTAGAATAGAAGCCGTAAATGCAGTGAATACTGTTTGCTGTTTGTTTAGCTACTTCAAGCTTCATTTTTCACATTTTCAAGGTTATTAGGTTTAAAAAAAAAGGCAGCCTTGGAAGGCCGCTGCTATGGAGAATTGAAGTTTGCATTAAAGATAAAATAGTATTTTCAGCTCCATGAAAATCCATTCCCGCCAACACTGCTGTCGAAATCGTGAAGCTGCATGAGGGGAAAGTACTGAGTCTGTGATTATAGTTTTCTCAGGTTTGTTTCTCTCGACGTTCAATGCACTGTGTTTTATAAATAGTTATTAAATTTCAGTAATATTCAGTTCTCTGCAGTGTTATGTGTCATTGGCCTTTTATGAATGTGCATGTTTTAAACTGCAAATTTTAAACATTTTGTCCTCTCATTGTTATTAAAAATGAAATAAACTGTACCATTACATAAAGAAATTGTTTCGGTTTTAATTGCTAGTGTTAGAAACTGGGTTGCTTTATAAAACCTTCAAAGCCACTGTAATTATAGTCTAAGAAGGTGTATCCACTTCACAATATTTTAACATTTTGTTGACCACCCGGGTGATACAGAAAATTGCCCCTCATGTTAGTCCGGCTAAAAGAGCGTGAAGCAGAGCATATGGAGTCTAGTTCGGTGGGAGGCGGGGTTAATTAATTTGAGTCCCCCTCCCAAAAAAATTTTTTTAAATAAAATTCCAGTATTTTGATTCTTCAGTCAGAAAATCCTCCCAGGATTGTCCCCATTACATATTTAAATCAGCCAGCAGGTCAACAGCTAATTCCTGGCTCCGTCCTTTCACGGCGGTTGGATTTCCTAAATTTTCTAAGCCCACCAGTTTTTTGAAGTTCATGAGAAAGTGGCCAAGGGTAGCCAGTAACATTTGAAGGAAGCAACCAAAAAAAAAAAAACATTAAAATTGCAGTGTGGGACAAAAGCACAAGCAACATTGGAAATGAGGCTAATGGCCTTATCAAAAGTAAGCGTCATTTGGCAAAGGGGAAGCAAGTGAAGCCTCAAATTCGTGAACTGCTGGCACAGGGTCAGTTCACAGAGAGGCTGCACTGGGCGAGTAGTTTGAGAAGCCTCTGGCTACTAGCGAGCGGCGGCGTGTGCTTAGCCGTCGGGGGGGCCCCATGTCCTTTCCCACGGTCTTTCCAGGGCCACCGATTGCATGTGGGTCTCCCAAGCAAAACCACAGCAAAACAAGGTGTACAGAAAAGTTACCTGTGGATTATATCCAATGACCTGCACGTTCCTCTCCACTCCCCCTTGAAGTCAGCCCTGTGTTTATACTGACCCCGGGGTTTCAGACACCGTCTAATATTACCTAAGTACTAAAGGAAGCAGCAAACTTAAAATACATTCTCATAAATTCAGTATGTCATCCCCATTGAATGCGTGTTTCCGTATGCTTGTGGCGTCTCTAACCTCAGCTTCCATTTTGGCAACACAGAGCCACTCATTTTCATGAAGAAAGATCTTTCTAACCTGGTTAATTTCACTAATAGGCTGGTAAAAATTATTGGAAAATACAAACTATGGTTTACCATTGTTTTATTTCAAATGCGAGCTCTGTATCCAGCATTTCAAATAAGAATTCTCTGTCAGGATAATTGCATTAATAACTAATGTTTACTTGTAGTTTTAAAATAGCCATATACATGTCAAAATATGTCAACAGTTTGTCCCTTAATAGTTCAATACATCTTTAAATTCTTGTTTTTCCTGAATGTGTACTAAGTTTTTTAGGTTATGCAAAGCTAAATTGATCCTAACCCAATGAAATGAACCAGATTCCTAATTGTGATTGCATATACTTTCAGGAACATTTTTGGTTATCTCATTTTAGAAAATTTCTCATGGATTTAAGTCAATCTGGCCAATTCTCCCCTCTATGACATAATAATAACACCAGGAAAAAGTAAATAGGTGGGAGAAATAAGAGGGAAAAATCTATCCATTTGGACAACTAATAGGTATAATGAATAATCATTCTAAAGCAAATTTATTAAATGTACAGGTCGTGAATACCCAACAGGATGGGAGAGCGCTCTACTCCTGGCGACAAGGGGACGTTGGCCAGCTATCAAAAGGGGCCATGGATTTTCATGGACGCACTCCATCAAACCATGGGCCCGTTTTCTCTGCTCCCTGCCCTCCAATCAACAGCTACCTCTGCCCTCCCACAGTACTTAGCCTTTTGTTTCTGTTCTAGGGTAGATCATCTGCTTTCTATTATTTATCGTTAACTTACTACACAGCTCCCTTTCCACTAGAATGCAAGTGATTGGAGACAGTGACTCTAACTTCTTATTTCTCAAGACAACCCTAAGCAATAAGGTGCCATTAGTATCTCATCTCCATTTTACAAATGAGAAAACTGAGACACAGTGAAGGTATGTATGTAGGTGGCCCAAAGTCACTCAGCTTATAATAAGTGACAGAGCCAGAAAACTAACCCAGTCACTGTGACACCAAAATCCCTGCTAGGTCACCTGGTCTCCTGAGCTTCTCATGTGCAAAGGGAGAAATGTTGCTCACCTAATATTTCTATTCAAGCTTCGTATTATTCTGTATTTCATAATGTAGCACAAACTCTGACTGTTACAATCCCCTCTATAATAGGATATGTGCAATATTACACAATCACCTTTTTCCCAGGAGATTTTCTGAAAAGTCACTTGGCTATCTTTTTCCTGAGAAAATTAGGCCTTCTAGAAATTCTAGAAATTTCATTCTACTGGGTAGGGAGCGTGTAGTAAGTTATATGTCATAAAGAATGTAGAATTTCAAAACAGCCCACTGGGGTTCGAATCTTGGCTCTGCTATTAGTGTCTGGCCTTGGGCACAGCCTTTAACCTTTCTGCTTTGATTTCTTCATCTGCACAACAAGCATGATGACAACCCTTACTGCAGGCTTGTGGAGATTAAATGTCACAATTCATGAGGCATTCAGGACACACACCGTGCTTAGTAAATGGCACCCATTATTTGCATAAGTATCTTTCAAAGTGTAGAACTTCGGTTCTTCAAAATAATCGTGATTTTAGGGTATTAGGACCCAAATTCTTTGTGAAAGTAATAAAGCATTAATCAGCCAAATTTCTGCTATATTTTGGTGGTGTGGCAAGTGGTGGCAAGCCTCTCTTTGGAAATTTCAGGTGATTTGGCATGACCCTTGCTCTCTAAACTTTCTAAAATGGAGATGTGATCAAGCCACTTTCCCTCAGGGACGCCTTCAAGGTTCTCCCTTGCATTTGGTCTGACCACCATGGTTTTCAAGATCTCCAATACTGACCCTGACCATCTCTCCACACTCACGCTTGGAATTCTTTGTCTAGTTTCCAGATTGTTCCTTGTTTATTTATGCTGGTGGGTGCCTCCGTGCCTTTCTACCAGTTCTTTGCTTAATATGCTCTTCCCCTCATTCCCAGCACTGGTCTCTCCCTCCCCCACCCAGTCTTTCTCACTCACCTCCCATTCATCCGGAGGCTCAGGTCCAATCTCGTCCCCTCCAGGTGAGTGAGGTGTTGCCAAGGCAGTCTATGTGTCCCCTATCATCTCAGTTACCAGAATGAATTCTAAGTGTTGGTTTGTTAGGTTCCTTTCCCCCTACATGACTGCGCTCCTAGAAAGCAAGAAAGATAACATGCTTCTCTTACAGCGCGTCTGTAACACCTTGTCACAAGGACTTGCAGCCATGCCTGAGTGCGTGAACATAGTGGCTCTCTGGATCAGACCTGCGTTTTACTCATCTTGATACTCCCAACCCCTAGCCCGGTGCCTCCATGGGTGGTGTCCAATAAATGCTTGCTGAATGGACGATTTCTGGAAATCTGCTGCAGGATGGCCTCATTACCCTGGGTTTGTAAGTACTCTTAGCCACATATCTTTCAGAGAGAAGTCCAAAGACATGCACTATATGGCAACAAGTAGGTGGGGCTGTGGTTTGATTCAGTGTCGCTGAGTGCCATGTTACACTGAGGACACAATGTCTCCCTAATTTTAAACAACTTACTGCCCATTAACTTGATGGATTGGAGCACCTTGCTAAAGAAGGGAGGTTTGCAAACGTGAACTTTCTGAATTCCTTAGCATTATTTTCCATAATGGAACTGCTTCCCAAAGGGATGGCAAATAAAGCACAGCCACTAGAGAAATCTGACAAACTAGATGGTTTTCAGTGGAGGCAGTTCTGCCCTCTAGAGGACATTGTGGGGCCGGCTGTGGCACGACCGCATTGGGGTAGGGGACCGATGTGCCCATGGGTATTCACTGGATGGGACTCGGTTTTAACAGAGATCCCACGATGCATAGGATGGTCCACCCGACAAAGACTTGATGACCGTTGGCATGACTTTGGAATGTCCCACCTTTCCTTTAGGTGGAAACACCTAATCCCATTTTCCTGTACACTATCTTTTGCACTGCTTTAGTATACACTGAATTTTCCAGATATCTAACTACTGTTAACACCAAAAGGAGATCAGACCTTGCTCTGTTTGGAAAAAATCACATTAAAAGCCGCAATGCAATCCGGATGGGTGAGTAGCCAGTCTAGCACACCCGCGTCGGTCTGGATTCGGGGCTGCCGGGTCTCAGTGATTCTGCGTAAAGGTTTGACTCTGAGACCTTTGTTAGGTCTACTGAAGCTGTTACATTTTGAAATAGATTATTTTCCTTTTCTTTCTCCTATTTATCGTGAAGACGTAATCAATACCATGTATTGATTTTTAAAAATTGTATCTGTAGTGAAAAATATTACCAATAAATTTCAGTTTAGGATAAAGGGATGGCACAAAATGTTTGCTCTAAGGAGAGCTTGCCGGGCCCAACAGAGTGGGCAGTCGCTGCTTTAGAGAGAGGAACTGGGCTTCATGCTTTCCTCCACACGGAATTCCATGCACAGAAATGTCAAAACCTCCCCGCAGGTGTCCCCTTGCTGTTCGAATCTGATTTTGCACACAGCTCCAGGACTGACCAGCTATGGGGCCCAGGGCAAGTTACTCACTCCTCCAAGTCCAGAAGATAGGAACTGAAATACCTCCCTGTTTGGAGGGTAAGATGAGTTAGCGCATACAAACATGGACAATAATTTTGGATGCCTGGGTGACGCAGTTAAGCATCCAACTCTTGTTTTTGGCTCAGGTCATGATCTCAGGGTCTTGAGATCGAGCCCCACGTCAGGCTCTGCACTCAGCACAGAGCCTGCTTAGGACTCTCCCACTCCCTCTGCTCCTCCCCGCCATGTTCTCTCACTCTCTAAAATAAATAAATATATCTGTAAACATATATATTTAGGATAGTTTTTGGTTCATAAGAGCCCAGTAGAGATTAACTTTAAAAATATCAGGAGAGCACTACGTAACAAACATGCATAAAACCAGTCTAATGACGTAGGAGGGCTTCAGAGCATGCCCAAAAATGTATCCGGTTACTGGGAAGCCTTTCCTCCTTCCCTTCCTTCCTCCCTCCCTCCCTATCCTGCTTTCATTTCTTAATTATTTTGGTGAGTATGGGATATCTGAAGTCACCATTTTAGTCATGGGAGAAAGCAGGGGACTAGAAGTCAGAGCTCCTCTGCCATCAGACTGGACAAAGGCACAGAATTTCGAACTTGCTCCCTCAGCTGGAAAGCAAAGTGGCAAGGCCACATGACTCTCTTAGATCAGAAGAGATTTTCTCAGTTGGTAGAGCATGTGACTCTTGATCTCAGGGTCCTGAATTCAAGCCCCACGCTGGGCTTAGAGTTTACTTAAAAAATAAAATAAATAACAGTGGATTGTATTTAAAAAAAAAATAAAAATGAAAAGAGCTATTGAGGGTGACATATGGTAGCGTGAATTCATGTAAACCTGGGTTCCCAAACACCCTCAGGGGCCAGGGATGTTACAGAATTGAGGGAACTGGGCCAGGTTGGGAGGCCAGGCAGGAGGCTGGTGAATGGCAAGTGGCTGGTCTGAAATGGCAAGTGGCTGGTCTGAAATGGCAGGACAAGGACCCTCCATGCCACATCTTCCGAGTGTCCCAAGAAGCCAGAAATCCAGATTCTTATGAGAAATGTCCCGATCTTTAAATCTATAAAAATTCACTTCCTTCCCTGCTTTTCACAAGCCCTGATGCAGAAAAGAGCTTTTTAATGCAATTCAAAATCAATGTAGGATTTTTTTTTTAGATTTCAAAATATGAAGTGCTAAGTAAAGACATTTCCTTTTATTGAGTAGCAGAGTATCATTAAGAAGATAAAATGAAGCGCTTTGATCTAAAATTTCAAATGGGTTTCACAAAAACATAAAGTATTTTATTTATTCTAAGCCAGCAGAATATAGGCCCAAATGTGTAATCGTCAGACGTGGAATTCAGGGGCACTTTCAGATGCATAATGTTAGGTGACTGTAACCAACAGCTGAACTCTGAACTCCACAGTTATTAACATAAAAAATTTCAGTGTGACTACTGAATAATTAGTACCGTCAATTGTGGTAAATACATTAAGTTACAAATCTTTACATTTGTACATAACTCATTTAACAAATAAAGGTTTTAAGACTCAACTGTCCAACTTCCATTTAAACACTAAATGTTGCTGAACAAAAAGTCTGCAATAAATATTCCCTCAAGTGGGTGGGGGAAATGCTCTTACGTAAGATCAGTGTTACAACGAATAGCTGAGTAAATATTTAAACCTTTATACTCCTCATGTGGTTACTGAAATCTTGTATTCTGAAAAAGCTCTTATATTTTAAACAAAATTTAGTTATTAATTTAAAAAGTAACTGTTCTCACAATGCTAATATTATTCACGGTTAGGCTGCTCCCCGAATCATAAATAGGTTGTTCGACTGTCCCCTCAGATTGCTGAGTTGTTAGTTTTTTTAAAAAGAACCTTCAGTAATTACCATCAGGTGTTTTTCTTTGCTTGTTGATGTATAGATTTGTATTATGACTCACTAAACAACTGAGAATGAAAAAAGACCATGTGGGCCCTTCCTAACAGGACAGCTTGAACTGTCCAATAATGCATCTCCAGCCAGCCTGCAACTTTACAGTCCAACTGCTGCCTATTTGGAGTAAAAGTAGCACAAACTGAAATGTGATAATCACCATGTTTTCAAAGGCAGAAAGCAATTCTGTAACACACCCATCCTGTGATTGGGGCCGGGAAGCGTAGGACGAAGAAGGTGCTGTATTTTCTAGCACATGCCTCCAGGACCATACTGGGTGCAAGGGAAATTTCCCCCGAAAGTCCTTGTGGCAATGGCGACAGGCCTCCACCTGTCTTGCGGGTGTCCTACCGGCTGGATTTATCGCGGTGGCCTGTCAGCTAGAACTGAAGTCCGGACAGCTCTTCCCAGGCAGCGGGGGCTCCTGCTGGAGCGGGTAAGCGAAGTACTGGGGTGACACCAGGAAACCGGACGGCTGCGTCAGGTGGATTGGGTGGCCCGTGGTGTAAGGTGGGGGCGGTGAGGGCACCAGGCAGCCCGGCTCTGCTCTGGCAAAGGAGAATCTGCGGATGGAGCCCCCGGTGGAGCTGGAGCTGGTGGCCGTGCTGGACTGCCTGGAAGGTGCCCTGAGGCTTGTGGAAGTCAAGATCATGGGCAGGGTCTCTGTCTGGTAGCTGCGGAGTGAGAAGCGGATTGGCTGCTGTGAGGGCTCCTTGGGTCTCAAGCAGGTGCAGCAATAAATAGCCACTAAAGAGCCCAGGATGATGAAGGCAATGAAGATGGAGCCGACAATGAGGAAGGGGACGTAGACGGGCTCTAAAAGGGAAAAACAGACAGACACAGGTGTTGGGACAAGAGCCTCCCAAACTCCAGGCACCTTACTGATGGGACGTAAACGGCTCAGTATGACCACCCTGGTCAGCCCAGGCTCTCAGAGCTTGTTCCTGCTGATCTCCGAAGTGCGAACTCAGACGACCGAATATTCTTGCTGAGAGTGGGGAGGAAGCAAACTGATACTGCGGCCTCTGTTAGCAATCAGCCATTATATTGCACATCTGGAAATCAGAAGGAACAGACTCTGCCCTCCTGTTCGAGCACTGGAGGGAGGGGAAGGGTGAGCTGTTTGGTCACCATATCTCTGGACTTAAATCCAGGTTTCTGGTAGTGTTACCACGGTGGAAGCAGTCATCTTTCATCCAAGAATCTCCAATCTAAGCAAAGAGAACCAGGCCTGTAAATGACAGCCCCAGTAGGAGACTAAGGAAAGAACGGTATAAAGAAACCCATAACGGACCCCAATTAACTGTGTCTCTGACTGCATCGGAAACTGTCATCTCTGGATACTTCTTCCCAGAAACGGCTTGGGATGCCCACTCCAGCTGCCACACCCCTGCCCCTCGATTCCCACCCACACTCTGGGAAGGTCAGGCCGAACCTTCAATCACGAGACAGTTCTTCGTTTTGGTGGCTTTCCGTGACAGCGTCCCTCAGAGAGAGCAGACCCATTTCCTTCTCTCTGTGCAAGATGGACATAAAATTTCCCACCCCTGAGCCCCCCCACCCCCCACAGCTCTGGGAGACACTCCAAGTGTCTCCCCTGTCTGATAGAGCCACCTCTGGATGCAACCTCCAGCTCAGAGGCGAACGGAAGAAGACCCGCGTTGACTAAGGCCTTACTGTGTGCCTGGCTCTTTCTCGTTATCTGATTCCAGTCTCGTGGAGACTCTTGTGAAGTGGACATGGTAAGCTCTGCTTTCCAGATGTGGAAACATACGTGTTTTTGACCCTCCCCAAGACACACAGGTGCTGACTGACAGGTAACTATCAACCCGGAGGCTCTTGTGGGTTCCTGGGTGTCAGCCCTTGGGTCTCCCATGGCTCTGCCACGTTTAGTAGCACCCTGCAGAAGGGGGGGGGAAGCCACCGACCAACCACTTACTGGGAGCACCGTGCTAAGCATTCCTACACTCTCATTTAATCCACAACGCAACTCCTCTGAGAACCGTATGCGCATTTTAGAGTTGAGAGGAGGCCCAGAGCAGTTAAGTAACTTGCCCAAATTACACAGCTGGCAAGGGAAAGAGTCACAAGCCAAGGTCCCTGAGAGCTGGGCCGATCCCACCTCCGTGCAGGGACGGCCCCTCTCCTGCTGTTCCCGGGCAACAAAGCGGATTCGGAGAAGCCCAGGAAGGAACCCCCGATGCAGACTGCGCACTGACACTTAACACCGCAGAGCAGCCGGGGCCCCCAGGGTGAGTGGCGTAAGCCAAGGGAGAGTCGGTATCCTTTATTTTTATTCATTTATTTATTTATTTATTTATTTATTTATTTATTTATTTTTAAACAAGCGAGGACGGCCTAGAGTTCCCTGCTTTCCCCTGCGCATCTTTTCTCCAGAAACCACTTCCCCAATCCACCCGCTTGGGGGTTTTGACGCTCAAAATTAAACTCCTTGAGAGTATAATAGAGTTCTAAGGCAGAGCAGGCTCCCCTTTCCTCTGGGTTATCATTCTCTAGGCGGGGGCGCTGGGGCGGAGGGGGGACTCTGGGCACCATTAATTCTCTTTCCCGGGGACCTTCTCTTGCCCGCTTCAGACTTCGGCCGTGGAGTTCTGGGGTGTCACCCGCTCTTAGCTCCGCCCGCTCCCCCGGTTTCCCGGCCGTAAAATGATCGCCTCAAGCTCTAGCGGGTTTCCCTGACGTTCCCATTCAGGTGGAAAGCTTTTTATTTTTTTTCCTCCTTTCTTTCTTTCTTTCTTTCTTTCTTTCTTTCTTTCTTTCTTTCTTTCTTTCCTTTCTTTCTTTCTTTCTTTCTTTCTTTCTTTCTTTCTTTGTGTAAAGTTCCTCTGCTGGGGTCATGATTTACTCCGCTCTGAACTGAGCGGAAATTTGACCCGTGTTTTCCGACATGAGAATAGGGGGCGGGTAGCCCCTGCGACCCTGGTTTCTAAATCCCCACCTCGAGGACCTGGGCATTTCTGAAAGGCGTGACAATAGGGGGTGGGCCGGAGGGTAATTCGATGCAGAGAAATGAAAGGAAGTCGGGAGAACGAGGCAGAGGCTTAGGAACGCTACCAACGATCCACCAAAAAGGGGGGGGGTGAACGTAGCTCAAGTTCCTTGGCCCTGCGGGGCTGCAGATGAGCGCTCCCCAAGAGTGGCGGTCTCTGGCCGCCGGCAACCCCCGAAACTCCTGGAGTGACCAGGGCGCGCCATGGGGAAAACTGCAGTCCGACCTGGCACTGTCCCCGTAGCTCTTCCCCTCACCTCCCGCGCTCCCGGGGGCTCCAGCTGTCTCGCCCAGGGTCACCAGGTGCCAGCCCTGCGGTCCTCGCTGTCCCTTGCAAAGTTTCCTGGGGCCGACCCGCGGAGACCGCGTGTGGCGGGAATCGGGACTGCAAAGGAATGAGGGCGCCTGACCCGAAACGCGACCACCCACTCGCTCCGCCTCGATGCCCCCACCCGGCCGCTCCACGGTGCGCCGACCCAGGGCCGCCTGGAGCGCATGCGGGGGGGATTGCCGCGGCCAGGACGCCGGGAGGGGGCCGAGGGCCGGCACTTACGCGCGGTGACGCCGGGGTGCTCCAGCTCGCCGCGGTCGTTGGTGCAGCTTCCTTGCTCCAGCCTGGCGTCGGCCGCGGCGCAGCAGTAGCGCAGCGCGCAGGAGCCGCAGCAGATGGTGGCGTCCAGCGTGTCGAAGTCCTCCGGGCACTGGAAGCCCTCGTGGTAGTTGCCCTGCACGTCCACCCAGCCGTGGCAGTATTCTCCGGACTGCTGGGCGCCCGCCGGGCTCCAGCACAGCCAGCCCAGGAGCAGCCAGAGCGCCAGCAGCGCCCCCATCGCCGCTGGGCGCCCGGGGCGGCCGGGAGGGGACGCAGCTGGAGAGCGAAGGGCCGAGCGCCGCGGTGCCGCCTCCCCCGGGGCGCGGCTCGAGCGGCTGGCCCCGGCGGCCGAGGCCCCCCTCTCGCGTGGGCTAGCAGGGGCCGGGGAGGCGGCAGGGGCCGCGCAGCGGGCTCCGCAGGCCGGGGGTCTGCATGGTGCGCGGGGGCGAGGGGGCGAGGGCCCGCGGGAAGCGCCGGCCGAGGCTGCTGCTGGGGCTGCTGCTGCCGCCCTTTGCCGGTCTCATACTGCTGCGGGCGCGAAGGGCGCGCCGACCCCTCGGCCGCCTCCCACCCCACTCCTCAGGGGAGCCATCGCGTCCCGGGCTGGCGACCCCCGCGCCGCACAGCGCCCCTCCTCGTGGCCGTTGCCGGGTCCGAGCGGAGCCCGAAGGAGGAAGAAGTTGAGATCCCCACGCGCGGGCGCCCGGGACCGGCGGCCCCTCCACCCCCGCCCCTGTCTGTCACGGGAGCAGGAGTCAGCCTGGCCGCGGCCAAGTACAAACGGCCTCGGGGTTGCTGACAGCTCTGCCTGCAAGGCGTCCTTTAAAAAGGAAGAGGGAGGGGGAGACAGCGAGGGCTAAGAAAGAGTCCGCCCTCCTGGGTCGCGCCGCTGGAGCTAATCACCGCGGGCGCTGCGCGAGCGGCCGGTCCCCGGGGCTTCGGGTTCGCGCGCCCCCCTCCGCCCTTCCCGGCCGCCCCCGCCCCCCGCGCTCTCCCAGGACTGGACTCTAGACCTGCGCGGAGCAGGCGCTCCCCCCCGCACACCCCGACTCCCGCACCGCCCAGAGACTCCGCAGAGCGAAGGCGAGGGCTGCCGAATTTCTGCGGCCATCCACTCGGGTTGGCGCGCGGGTGGAGCGCGCGGGTGCTTTGTATGGATGTACTAAAAAGCCGGCGCGACGACTGCGGTGAATCGACTCTTGTGTCGCCTGTTACACATTTCCGGACTCGATCCTGGGGCACCTGTTCTAAGGGTTCAGAACATGATTTTAAGGGGCCGCCAACATTTGCACTTAGTTTTCCACCTGAAAGTTTCCACTTCTAGGAGGAACGGCACGTTTTCAGCAGCAGACACACACATGCACCCCCCCCCACGCCCCCAACCTGCGTGCCTCCGGGTGAAGAATCGTCGGTCACCTCCACCAGCCGGTGAAGAATCGTCGGTCACCTCCACCAGCCGAGGGCAGCTGGAAAACCCTCAAAGAGCACGACTTCGTTCATGCCCACAAAGGAAATAAAAGAACAAAATTAATGATAATTGAGCCGATCTGAACTTCTGTTCGGGCAAAGAAACACATTTATTTAAATGATGTGTCCCCTGTGTGCTATTTTCAGGGGCACTGCTCCTTTAGCAGCGTAAGTGCCTTATGAAGCTGGTGTTATGTGAAACCTAGGCTAAACTCAGGCATTTATTTTTACTGCATCCTGAACTTCCTCTCATCGTTTAGTGGTGTGTGTGAATATGTTCCACGTATCTCAACCTATTTGTCAAACACTCTGAATGCCCGAGTCACTGATTTAGATGTTGGCAAGTTGAGTGAAACAAAAGAGACAAAAGTTTGCTGTACACCAGCAATAAAAAGCGTGCGGTCAAAAGCATTTACCACGCCCGCAGCTTCCCCGTGGTCCCCAGTCGGTTCAGAGCTTTTTTTTTTTTTTTTTTTAACTCTGAATAAAACGGTTTCTCTTTTTAAATCCAAGTTAAAGTATATTCCAAGTAAAGAATTACTTCTGACTTCAGCTTTTAAATATTGGGATTAGCATGTAGTTATGAAAAAGCAAAAATAATGCCCAACATTTCAGATGGTAAGTAGGACTGCGTAAATATTTAGCTTTCTTGCTCTCTTAGAAATAGATATTGCTAGGGACAATAATAAGCTATTAAGTAAAACCAAATTAAGTTCTGGCTTTTATCCACAAACAGTGGTACAGTTTTTCTTGACTTACGCATATGGAAAAATTGTTTTTGCAAAAGATTTCTTGGGTACAATGTTTTTATTTGAAAAAAAAATGTTCTTGCCAGACTTAAAGTTTTTTTAAAAGTTGTTATTTAGGAGTGTGGTTTGGATTGTAGATATCCTGAGCAATTAAGGGAAAAGGTCATTTTGAAGCACAGCAAAAGTGAGTTCCAGTGATCATAATAAGATGATAAAACTACAAAGACATGTTTACTGCTAATAACTTTCCCAGAACCACACCTCTTTATATTATTTTTGTTAAATTTAAAGGAATTCCATTACATCACAACTGCAAACAGTTCTGCACATTTGCTAGTCCCCCAAGGGTCAAGTTTCTCTCATTATCCAGCTGTTCTTTGATAGCATTAATATTTTAAGGAGTGATTTGTTGGCGCTTACCTCCCATTAATTACATTCTCCATGCCACAGTGGGATTCTTTTCCTTAGGACACCAACTACAATTAATTCCTTCATTCGAAGCCCCTGTCTATTTGACTTATTTAGAGGGCATTTTACCCAAATTTAGTTGGATGTTTACCAGTGGAAAAAACCAAACCTCCGAATTCCTTGCTACTCCATAGATCTGATGTGCTTGAACATTTGAGCAAGTGTGCGCCATGCTTTCTTATCGAGATCCAGGTGTCTTTAAACCATTACAATCATCAGCTCAGGGGGCGTGCCCATGGGGGGGGTGTTTGGTTCTTTGTCATAGGAGAGCTCCACAAATTTACACAGACAAATTTTAACTGCAAAAGTGATGTCCTCAGAATGCTCTTTGTGAATAGCAAGAGAATATGCATTTCTTTGTAGGTTTATAAACATCCAAATTTTCTATTATTCTGTTA
This sequence comes from Ursus americanus, assembly GCF_024610735.1. Lineage (NCBI taxonomy): Eukaryota > Metazoa > Chordata > Mammalia > Carnivora > Ursidae > Ursus > Ursus americanus. The sequence continues at coordinate 49,881,871 of NC_142134.1, forward strand.
TTACTTTAATAGTAAAGGAAGATTAAAAAGTTCTCGTAGAGCCCCCGTGAAGACACTAGGGGAAGACATGGAGATGGAAAATAAAATCCATACCATCTGGGGTATTATGTGGAGGTTTTGGAAATTCTATATTTTTCCTTATCTCAGTAACACAAATTCCATATTTTGGTGAATAACCCAGTCATAAGGGATCATTTCCTCAGCCTACATTCTCTTGTGGCCCTGCCTCCAGGAGATTCTATAGGAAATGAGTGAAATGATATGCTGTCTGGGATTTGCTTTAATAAACACCAGCAAAAGAGAAAGAGAGAGTGAAGGAGAGAGGGAGAGAAAGAGAAAGAGGAAGGGGGGAGAGGGGGAGGCAGAGGAGGAAAGAAGGAAGGAAGGTAGGAAGGAAAGAAGGAAGGTAGGAAGGGAGGGAGGGAGGAAGGAAGGAGAAAAAAGAAAGGGTAGGGGAGAAATGGAATAGGGAAGATGGAATAGAAGGAACTGGAACACAATTGGTAATATGTTAATCATCGTAGCTGTGCAAAGGGTACTTGTACAATTGAAATGCAATTCTTTCTCTTTTTTATGTATGAAGAAAAACTACATACACAAGTTTTTTTATTTTAATTGATAAGAATTGATAGCAGCATGAAACTACCACTGGACCACATTTTAAAACTTTGTCTTGTTTCTTTCTCCTTGTTTTATAGTCTTTGGAGCAGAGTGAAAGATTTGAGAAAAGTAAAAGCAGAGAAGTAAAGACAAAGAAGGCAAAATGAATGTATCAGAAGGATTGGAATCAAAATGTATTAAGAAGGAGAAAAGGCCAAAGGAATGTAAAAGTGAAAATAAATGAATGAATAATTAATTAATTAATTAATTAATAAGGACAATTCACTTTGGTTTTGGAAATCCCCTCCAGAGCATTTGTATTGGACCCAGAAATAAAATAGAAAACAGAAATTTTCTCAACCCCTCCCTCAAGTTCCTTTCTGGAGTGATTTCTTATCACTAACCTTCCTTTAACAACTTTGCCCAAGACTTAATGGAATTTCTTCCTTGAATCACTCACTATAAATCTCTTATTCCAGGACCCTGTCAATCTGAGTTACTGGAAAGGTATTTTTTCCTCAAATTTGTTTTGGCACATATCCACCGCTAGAGAATAGCAAGGTGCCCAGAAGCGTACTCCCAGCCCCCAGCAGCCCAGCCCCCGGCAGCCCAGCCCCCAGCTGGCCCTTCCACCTGCCCTGTGCAGCAGCCGGCCTCAGAGTCTTCATTTATGAAGAGGAGATTAGACATAGTGCCCTTAGAATAGTGTTTCTCAAACCATAAGGTGCATAGAAATCACCTGGGGGCCTTGTTAAAATGCAAGTTTTGATCCCCAAGGTCTATGGAGGGGCCAGAGATTTCTGCATTTCTAACAGGCTCCCAGGTAAGGCCAAGGCCGCTGGTCTGAGGACCATCCTCTGCGCCCCTCTGGCCCTCCTCTACCCTTGCCCTCACCCACAGGAGAAGGAATGAATGGAGCCGAAGGGACCCAACCAAAGCCCATTTCCTCACTTTCTATACCACTCTCTGGGCCTTAAGATACCAGCAGTCCCTCCTCAAACAGACTCAAGCCTTTGCTTCTAGGGTTTGCAGAACCATTTCCTGGTCATTCAGTTGTTCTAGGACCACATGGTTAAAAACTCCTAAACCAGGCTAAGGTAGCCTAACCCTTACACAAGAGGGCCCCTGCGGTGCAAGATGAGGTCGAGATGGGAAGCGGGGGCAGGAAGGGGCTGGCCCCTCCATGTCTGTTCTTGACAGACACCTGTTGGCGTGGGCCTGTTTCTAGCACGTAGTAGGGGCTCAGTAAATTGTCCAGAAGGAATAAGTGAGTGATTGAATAAATGACAAAAGGAACATCTTCCCGTAGTGATTTCACAGCCTCTACCACACCTCGTTGTAATTCTGTGATAGGGCAGGTGTCTTCCCCCCTAGTTTGGCCTTCTTTTTCATGATTACCTCTTGGAACCCAGCAGAGCGCCTCGTACATGGCGAGTGCGCAGTAAATGTTGAGTAAATAACTGTAAACAATAGATGAGTGGTTGAGAACTTGTGACCACTGAGTGACATCCATCTCACCACTACAGAGCCGGAGCAAGTGAGTATCCGGGAGTGACCAGCAGAGGGCGGGCGAGTTTCCGGGCGGGTGGGGGGGGGTTGGTAGGAGTCGACCTCTGTAATTTAACTGTAAAAGTAGCTCGTCAAGAGTCCGGTATGGGTACCGACCGCACAGGGCCGTCACCAGCCATCCTCCGTGGAGACCGACAGTGGGGACACTTGTCCAAGAGAAGAGAGCTATGATGCGGACAAAATTGGCCGGCACCGTAGAAAGAATATTCTAGATTTGAGTCGGATGAGTCTGGGTTTCTGAGTGTGCTTCTTTCTGATCACATGGCCTTGAGCAAGGTCCTTTCTTCGGCTTACTGAATCTCAGCTTCCATGTCTCTAAAATGAGGGGAATGGGAGAGAATAACCCCTCTCTTTTGAGAGATTATTGTAAGGATTCAAAATAGAACACGTCACAGCCTGGCTCGGGGTAGGGGCTTCAGAAACAGTAGGTATTACCCACCACCAGCTGGTTTGAATCTACAGTCAAATTATCATGGCAAGTTTCCTGCTCACCAGAATGGGCCTGTGCCCTGATTAATTTGAGCGGATTATTTACAGTGCTCCATCGTTCATTCCCTTATTCATTCAATGTGCCCATTCATAACCACTGGCTATTGAATATTGATTATTCACTTTTAGAGTTGCTCTCCTGAGACCTGCCCCAAAGCTAGGAGCAGTGAGGGATGAGGGTGGGTGTCAGACGATCACAGTGGAGGGACAGGCCCTGCTGGACAGACTTTATTTCAGCTGGATTTTCACAAGGTGCAGCCCCAGGCACAGGTGGGCATTTAATAAGTATCCGATTAGTCTGTGATTCCATATTATGTCAGTAGAGATGTAATTTATTAACCTGGGCTCCTGGCAGCCTTCCAGTGTATGTATAATAGAATGACATTTTTCATGCAGAGATATAAATTAAATTAATTGGCATCCGTATTTAATTGAAACTTCCTTGACAGTAGATGGATTCCCCCCAACGCCACCCCTTTCTCAGCAAGGGGCATTTCCTTCTGAGTGCTTGCAGACTGAAGAGAGGCCAGCCCCAATTCCTGGGGCTCCCCAAGGAGCTGGCTTTCAGCAGGGTTTAGAGCAGCACGGAAAGTGAATCGGCCCTGGAAACATGGGAAGTTGCCACACTGCGGCCACGTGTTTTTTTTGGTGGGGGAAAGGGTTTTAGAGGACAAAGAAACACAGAATGTTTCTGTCTTATTTCTGTCTTCTTACTCTCCTTCTCACCTTTACCAGCCACACAGAATGTTTGGAAAATTTTTAAGTTACCCGTAAAGTTTGTAAATCATATGGAATTCTTTGGAAAACTACTATATAGTTGCTGTCAAAGTTACTTTTTATTTTAATTCTTCTCCCTTTCAAGTAGCCTGTATCTGGTTGGCTCTGCTGGTGACATGAGGGCCCGATGAGGCAAAGGTACTAATTTCCACCCCGTGGGTCAACTAAGTTTCCTCTGTCTCAGGACTACAGAACGCACACTTGACCTTGGCTTGCAAACACCTGCTATGAGTTATTTGAGGGCATCAGCCAGAGAACTTGGTTCTGACAGATGCAGTCAAATATGCAGCTTGGAAAATGAGCTCAGTGTCATACGCTCCTACAGCAAATGGGTCAACAGTGTTATCTTTGTAAATATTAGTGTCTAATATCTAGTGCTCGTGGGCCCCTCACCCTATCCTCAAAACTGTATTCTAGAGTTCTTTCTGCTCTATCTGCTCCGCCATCTGATTTCATTCAACCATTCATTCTGTACAATCACTTTATTTTCTACTTCTTTAACATACTTTCTGTAATAAAGGATACGAAGAAAATTCACCCTTAGCATTTTTCTTTGGCTTCTCCTCTTGAACTGGGCTTAAAATACAGACTCCATTTGTAGCTGTCTGCATGGCTAGTCCAATTTAGTATGTAAACTCTTTAGTTTACGTCCCATTATGCTTCTTCCATTTAGAACCTATCTGTTTGGCAACCTCAGCTCTCTTGAAGACGGGAAATGCAGAAAACAATCTTCTTTACGTGTATGCCCCCCCCCCCCGCCCACACACGTACACCCTCTTCTTAAGAAGGCATAAAAGAAATCACAAAGTCTGGTACCAAATGTAGTTTATTGATAAGAGTGCTTTATGAACAACGGGGACGGAACTAGAAGGTATTATGCTAAGCGAAAAAAGTCAGTTGGAGAAAGACAAATACCATATGATTTCACTCATATGTGGAATTTAAGAAACTGAACAGATGAACATAGGGGAAGGGAAGGAAAAATAAAATAAAATGAAAATTGAGAGAGAGGCAAACCATAAAAGATGCTGAACTGCAGGACACAAACTGAGGGCTGCTGGAGGGGTGGTGGGTGGGGGAAAGGGATCATTGGTGATGGGCATTCAGGAAGGCACTTGCTGTAATGAGCATTGGGTATTATATGTAACTGATGAATCACTAAATTCTACCCCTGAAACTAATAAAAAATAAAAATAAAGAAAATGTGCTAAGTCCTATAAAGTGTTAAAGATGTTTAGATAAAAAAAAGAATGCTTTAAGCCCCCACACAGGGCCTATCTTTTATTTAATGTAACTATTATTATGAACATGTAGTATTATCTTTGTTAGCAATTATTTTTTTCATAATATGAGCATGCCTCAATCACCCAAAAGCTAGCTACCTGTCTACCCATATACCTACCTCTATAAATTAACATACATTCTGTTGATTGGTTACTTAGTAGGACCACATGGTCAGTTTTATAATGACTTATCAGCCTACCTCTGATATTTTTGGTGTAAATAAAAATGTTTATATTTTATTTTTACTAAATCATGTTAACCTATAACAAATTCCCTTTAGGAACATTACCACATGATTACAAGTTTAGTCTTACGAAGATTAGAAGCCAATTTGAAAAGTAAGGCCCTGGGGAAAAAAAAAAAACCCGCACAAAGTTGGATTAGAACACAGCAACAGAATAGATTATGTGTACAAATACCTGCTTAGTAAGTATTTGAGAAATTTTGAAGATTTCTATGTGGTTATGTTATTATTTTCTGTTGCTGATGTCTGTAGAACTTACAAAATAAGGTCTTCAGTACTTCTTTTAAAGAAGAACAAAAGGTATTTTTAAAAACTCACACACTGAGGGGAAAATATGCAGACCCAGTCTCTTCAAATTTCTTGAATCTAGAAGTACTAGATTATTGTATGGAAATTTAACACCAAGAAATCATTAAAAAAAAAAAACTTGTCAAGTTTTAAATTCAACATGTGAGAGCAATTATAACAACACTTTTACTATTTTCTCTACCAAGAACTACATCTCACGTAGTTCTGTGACATTAGAAATTCGGACAAAATGGTTTCATAAAATGTGGGAGAAAGGCTAGAAAAGAAACATTTCAACTAGATTGAAACAAAAACAAGACAGAGAATGTTCATTTAAAATTTATACCAAGACCAGCCACATCACGAAAGTCTTATCATGGGTAAGGAAAAGTCTTATTTTTTTACATGCCAAAAGAACAGTTTTGAATAAAATTCAACTCAATTTTATATCCAACAAAAAGGTAGAAATCGGATGGTCATATTCAAATCAGTCAGTCACATTATATGTAACACAAACAAATGGGGGGGAAGCTACTTCTACAAAAATGCTTTATCATTATAAAAATATTAAACTTAAATAAGAATTCACTTTTGAAGAAACTGCTTGCTATCTTATAAGGAATGCAAATAAGATAAATCTTATGCAAAACATTCAGAATAAACGCAAGGGCCTGTCTTTCTATATCTTCCTACCTCCCTAGATAATGCTCTTGGCCTGAGCAGAATTCCTCCCGTCGTTCTAATACTAGTACCCCACTTTCCCCCATTTCATTTGGACCTGGACGGACTGTTGGTCATGGAGCTCACTCCTGGCCAAGGGTTGGACAGGAGAGCTTAGTGATGCAATCAGAATGCCTTATCTCCCTGGACTTTGTGATTGGTTCAGGGGTATACACATGACTCAAGCGTGGCCAATCAGAGTCCTTCCATGAGATCTGAGAAGAGCGTCCCTTCATTTTCAATTGTGAACTGTGGAGATGTTTGCTTGAGGCAGTAAAAGACATGATCGCTGCCTTGTAGAGTAAGCCTAACTGAGAATAAAGTCTTCTCCCAGAGGCAAGAGAAGAATAAAAGGGAGAGACCCAAGATGTTGGAGTCCCTGGATCCAGCGGTGCTTGAAGCTCGCACTATCCTGGTCTTCCCTGTTACATGAGATGATACATTCACTTTGGGCTTAAGCCAGTTTGGGTTAGGCTCTGATCACATATAACTGAAAGCAGATCTGACTGCTACAGTAAATATTATGAAAGCAACTTTAATAAATGCTGCCTGAAAGTGGGGAGGAGGGGTGGATGGTAAGGTTATCAAAATAGAATGATACAAGTGCACAGCATCTGGAGCTATACTGTGAAAAAACGAATGTTTTATTCACGTCGTTAGGGCTTTAGGACAGTATATTTTAAGTTGCGAGTCAGAACACATTGGGTCATGAAATCAACGTACTGATACATGAATGCATTTATTTAAAGCTAGAAGAGGATACAAAATAGAGAATACATCACACAACTAAGGTAAGTTTGAGCTGATGACATTTTATTTCTGATATATGTGTAGGTATATATGTTCTGGATAGTGGTATGAAATCACTTTTTTTTACTGAAGGGCATGATTAAAACTTTTGAAAGTCATGCTTAGAACAAAACTGCAATCACAATGTTGAATACATTGAATGGAACAAAAGGGTCAAAATATTTAGCACATTACTATTCCTATGTTCTAAAAAAGAACGTGTTCTAGAAAAAGTAGCTGCTTGTTTTCCATAACTGATAAGTTAGTCCTGACCTTGTGAGGTGTGCATATGGGGGAAGGACGGGTTGGAGTCCTGAGTGGAATTAAAGTAGTCAGAGACGGATCAGGCTAGTTTAAGCTGCTTCCTTTGAGGTATTTATTTAGTTAGTTGAAGTTCATCTCTTTATCAGGGCTGTTTTGCCTCCTGGTCCTCTCTCTTGGCCTAAGGGGTGAAGAAGGGAAGCAGCTTACCTCAGCTTGTGAGGGTGGGAGAGAGAGAGTCTAGAATGCATATACTGTTCTCCAGATCCTCACCATTACCTGTCACAGGACTGCTGGTCTGACCTGGTTTCTGGAATAAGTCCACTGAAGAAGTCTGTGGTTGGCAAGCATGTGGCTTTTTCTCCATGCTTGGAAAAGGCCCATGACCCTCCCTTTCCAGGCCCCATCTTGGCTCTCACCATTGAGTATTGCACTGTGAATACCCTCCCCCCGACCCTAGACTCAGGTCTAGCTTGTCTTGGGCAGTTGATCCCCAGTCTTTCACTATGGGGTAAATCCCCCTCCACATGGCAACCCATCCAGACAGCACAATCAGCTATTTTCCATGTTTCCCCATGCAGCATGAGGAAACTTTTAGATACTTCCACAGTACACAGGAGCCAAGAGAGGTCCCAGAATGCTAACTCAATCTCTCTCTCTCTTTCTACACCTCGCTGCCATTTTTAACTGGCTTCCTCACACTAGAGCAAGACCATACATCATGATTCTCTCCCCCAAGAGTCCCAAATAGGCTTGGAAAGGAGTAACCAGCACACACTTGTCTCACCAATTGCTTCTTTAAAAAAAATTTTTTTTAATTTAAATTCAACTTAGTTAACATAGAATGTGTATTAGTTTCAGAGGTAATGTAGTGATTCATTGTTGCATATAACACCCAATTCTCATTACAGCAAGTGCCCTCCTGACTGCCTGTCACCCAGTTACCCCATCCCACCATCCACGTCCCCTCCAGCAACCCTCAGTTTGTTTCTTAGAGTTAAGAGTCTCTTATGGTTTGTCTCCCTCTCTGGTTTCTTATTTTTCCTTCTCTTCCCCTATGTTCATCTGTTTCGTTTCTCAAACTCCATATATGAGTGAAATCATATGGTATTTGTCTTTCTCTGATTGACTTATTTTGCTTAGCATAATACCCTCTAGTTCCATCCATGTCATTGCAAATGGCAAGATTTCATTCTTTTTGATGGTTGAGTAATATTCCATTGTATATATACCACATCTTCTTTATCCAATCCTCTGTCGATGGACATCTGAGCTCTTTCCATTGTTTGCCTATTGTGGACATTGCTGTTATAAACATTGGGGTGCATGTGACCCTACAAATCACTATGTTTGTATCCCTTGGATGAACACCTAGTAGTGCAATTGTTGGGTCATAGGGCAGGTCTATGTTTAACATTTTGAGGAACCTCCATACTGTTTTCTATAGTGGCTGCACCAGTTTGCATTCCCACCAAAGTGTAAGAGGGTTCCCCTCTCTCCACATCCTCACCATCTGGTGTTTCCTGAGTTGTTAATTTCAGCCATTCTGACCAGTGTGTGGTGATATCTCACTGTGGTTTTGATTTGTATTTCCCTGATGCCGAGTGATGTTGAACACTTTTTCATGTGTCTGTTGGCCATTTGTATGTCTTTGGGGAAATGTCTGTTCATGTCTTCTATCCCTTTCTTGATTGGATTTTTTGGTTTTTTAGTATTGAGTTTGATAAGTTCTTTATAGATTTTTGGATACTAGCCCTTTATCTGATGTAATTTGCAAATATCTTCTCCCATTCCACAGGTTGCCTTTTAGTTTTCTTGATTGTTTCTTTGCTGAGCAAAAGCTTTTTATCCTGATGAGGTCCCAGTAGTTCATTTTTGCTTTTGTTTCCCTTGCCTTTGGAGACGTGTCTAGCAAGAAGTTGCTGCAACCAAGGTCGAAGAGGTTGCTGCCTGTGTCCTCCTCTAGGATTTTGATGGATTCCATTTACAATTGCACCAAAACCCATAAGACACCTAGGAAGAAACCTAACCAAAGAGGTAAAGGATCTGTACTCTGAAAATTATAGAACACTTATGAAAGAAACTGAGGAAAACACGAAGCAATGGAAAAACATTCCATGTTCATGAATTGGAAGAACAAATAATGTTAAAACGTCTATGCTACCCAAAGCAATCTAAACATTCAATGCAATCTCTATGAAAATACCATCAACATTTTTCACAAAGCTGGAACAAATAATCCTAAAATTTGTATGGAACCAGAAAAGACCCAAAATAGCCACAGTAATGTTGAAAAACAAAACCAAAGCTGGAGGTATCACAATTCTTCAAGCTGTATTACAATCATCAAGACAGTATGGTACCGGCACAAAGACAGACACATAGATCAATGGAACAGAATAGAAAACCCAGAAGTGGACCCTCAACTCTATGGTCAGCTAATCTTCAACAAAGCAGGAAAGGTATCCAAGGGGGAAAAGACAGTCTCTTCAACAATCCTCAAGATTCTCAAAACCATTGTCTTTCTGTGGACTTAAAAAAAAAAAAAAATCCCATTTTGGTAGTCTAAACCTGGACATTACCTTTTCTTTCTCTTTTTTTTCTTGTTTTAACAAATTCTGAATGCCCTGATGTAAATGGATGCCCTTGGCTGGTTAGGGGGAAAGGTACAAAAACTGAGATACATTGTTCAAATTATTGACATAATTTAGTATGTGTTATCCTTTTTTAAGAATAATTTATGTTCATAATTATCATCACATGCGGTGGTCAACTTGAAGTACGTTTAGGTCTTTCAAGTACTTAGTGTCTGTACATGTAAACACGCACATACACATACATCCTTGGTATTCCCACCATGAGATTTCGGGAGAATTCCTCACCATTATTTATAAAAGTGGGTGGGCTCATAAGCTTTGTAAGCATGGAAATATCTCTACTTCTCAGTCCAAAAAAAGAATTTTCTGGGCAGAAGACAAAGAAAATTTATTCTTCTAGAACAGTGGCCAGCAACCTTTTTGTAAAAAAGCCAGATAGTAAATATTTTAGGCTTTGCAGTTTGCATAGTCTCTGTTGTAACTATTCAACTCTGATGTTGCAGCACAAAAACAGCCATAGATGGACGTAAATGAATGGGCATGGCTGTGTTCCAATAAAATTTTATTTAAGGGCACTGGAATTTGAATTTCATGCAATGTTCACTTGTCACAAAATACTCTTCTTTTGATTTTTCAACCATTAAAAATGTAAAGACCATTCTTAATTGTGGGCCGTATGCAACAGACAGTGGGCTGGATTTGGCCCACTAGCCGTACTTTGAAAACCTTTATCCGAGATCCCCTTTTTAAATTTAGGTATTTTAATTTCCTCTTTCTTAGCGTTTATGAGGCAAGTTAAGGTAGCAATGGCAGCAACCAAGGACCAGTTTTAACTTACTGACTTTACCACCCCTCTCCCTTCTTGTTGGCACTTAGGAGAAATGCTATCACACACCTGCACTAAACAATGAGTATGTCATCTGGACATTTGGAGTGACATCCTTCCAGATTTGCAAAATACAGTCAACTGAGACACAGAAATGGTTGAAGACAAGGGTCACAGCTCTTGATGCCGCCTCACCAATCCTCTGAGTTCCTTTCCTGGCTCCACATTCGATGGCAGAGGCCAGATCATGGAGGATGCTGCATGAATGGCAAGAGGAGAAAGATCTTGCAAGATCGAGACCATTCTGCTGAAACACCATCTTTGCTGATCTAGATGATATTTCTGCCCGAACGATGTCTTGTGATAGATCATTAGAATTATTATGTCTAGGGTTTTTGGCAAATTCATAAGACAAAAAGTGAACCCAGGAGTGAAGGAATAATTCAAATACCAAGATCTAGGTCTGATTCCTTAACATTCAGGCCACAAGGATGCATCATAGGTCATTAAGAAAAGTTTGCATCATAATCCGTATACAATCTGTTTAAGAAAAAAAGAAGTGGAGGCACCTGGGTGGCTCAGTCAGTTAAGTGTCTGTCTTTGGTTCAGGTCATGATCCCAGGGTCCTGGGATGGAGCCCTATGTAGAGCTCCCTACTGATCGGGTAGTCTGCTTCTCCCTGCCCCTATACCCCTCCCCCCTGCTCATGCTTGCTTCTCTTCCTCTCTCTCTCAAATAAATAAATAAGAATCTTAAAGAAAAAGAAAAAAGAAAAACGAAGTGTATGATACAATTAGAAAATGTTCCAATCCAAATAGTTGAAATGTTCAATGTTTTGTTATTTTAAATCAACTATTTGGAACATTCGGCTATCAAGAACACCTCATCCTGAGTGGGTCTGGGATAGCCCTATTTTACTGTAAAATTGCCTTCTGGGAGATTTGTCGCTGTCACTCAGAGTATAGGATTTGCAAGAGGCATTTATGGCAGTATGTGTGAGGTTAGATACAACTAATTTCTATGTAACACTATTTTTATTACCCAAAGAAAATTCTAACTAAATAAACCAATGTGTGAAATATAATTTCTCACCAGAATTACACTGGCATCAGCCTTCTGGCCATCATTCATTTTCACATTACATAATTTAAGTTAATTGAATGAAAATATTCTAACATCTTGATGGTATAGCTAGACCTTAGAGGTTTCATTATAAGAAGGAAAAATAACTTATTCACACAAAAAACACTCTGTTAAGGGGAACTTCATATGAAATGGTGATTATTAGTGAACATTGGGGTTTTTGATTCATTAAAGTTAACTTTGTGATCCCTTTTTTGTAGATAAAACATTAACTTATTTGCATTGAGTTAATTTGTTCCTATAGGCTAAAAAAAAAAAGAAAGAAAATCCCCAGAATAAAGGTCACAAAATGACAATTCATTTTATGAATTTATTGTGGAGAGTCTTTGTGAATAATTTTTAAGTTCCTACTTTGTGTTAGGTGCTATGGTGAGTGTTTGCCACGTGTTAACATCAACCCTATGAGAAGACGCCAAATTTAAGAAATTTGCCCAATGTTCTCACCGACTCCAGAGTCTAAGTCCATCTGTTGGGTGGTCTGTGTGCTATGAGATTGCTGTACAATGAAAACAATAGGGAAATATTTAATTAATCCATTGGTTATTTTATTTATGTGAAACAAAAATTCAAATTGATTCGTTTTCTCAATAAATGGATTTTCATTTTCACTCAATTTCCCCAACACAGTTTGAGATTTCATATATTGATTAACTTCTTCTTGGGGAGCCCAGGCCCCCATAGTCACTTGGCAGATTTGCAGAAAGCTGGAGAATTAGGCTTCTCAAGCAGCCCCTTCACCCTGAACATTATGCACACCTTAGCCTAGCTGACAGTCTAAACTTGTTAGTATTGGAGGGAATGTCATTGCACAGTTTCATTTTTTTAATTAAAAAACTCAGATTCCAAGGATCACAACTGAATTAAGCTTTCATCCTTGGATATTTCTTTCTGCAATTAAAACGTTTTTTCAGTAGTAGATTGGTTATATAGTATATTAAAATTGACTTTGGAGATTTCTTTCATTCGCACTTGTGTGATATTCAACTCACACTAAATGCAATGGGTTGAAAATGATTGGCTTTTGGAGCAGAGTCAAAATTTGCCCTCAAGTCCTGTCTTGGTGAGTCCAAGCTTTGGGTTAGTTTCAAGACAAGTGAGCTGAACTGGAAACTCTCATTTTAGGCTGGAAAAACTGGGAGGAGGCTCAAGTTGTCCCAGGTACTTGAGATCCCCCAGTAACTAGAAGAAGCAAATGCATATCCTATCAGAAAACTGCCTTCAAAGAAATATGAACTCACATCAAAATCAAACATTGGGGAGGAAGGGAATGCCATAAGTGAGAGTCAACAGACGCAACCAAAATATTCATTTAGACCCCCGAAGACTTCAGAATTTGGATTTTTCAGAAACAATATTTTAAAAATGTGTATGTTGGGTTCAAAAGAAAGAAGATGGAATAAAAAAATAAGTAATTAAGAAGAGCAGAATCTATTAAAATTGCCAGGTAGACTTAAGAAATCATCAAATACAACTTTTTTACAGTAAAAACTATCATACCATAAAATAAAATGGTTGTGTTAAACAGTAGATCAGACACAGTTGAAGAGAAAGAAAACTAGTAAACTGAAAGACGTATTTCAAAACATTTTTAGAGTGAAACACAGAGAGCTGTGAATATGAGCAAAGGAGTAAGAGATATTAAAGATATACCAAGAGGTCTTACTTATGCCTATTTTGAGTTCCAGAATGAAATCCTAGTAATAATGAAGGAGAAGCAATTTTTAAAGATATAAAAGCTGAGAGTTTTCCAGAAAGACAATGGAAGATGTAAGTCCACATATACAGAAAGCATGACATGTACCAAGCAGAATAAATAGAAAGAAATCCACAACTACACACATGGTAATGGTACTGCAGAACACCAAAGAGAAAGAAAAAAGCTTAAAAGCAGGCAGTGAGAAAAGACAAATTACCTACAAAAAAAAAAAAAAAAAAAAAAGACAATTAGACTTACAGCCAACTTCTCAATAGCCATATTGGAAGCCAAAAGACAGTAAAATAAAATCTCAAAGATACTGAGAAAAATTCCAATTAATCTACTAAAGTTGTTTAGCCAGCAAAACTATATTTCAAGAATAAGAAAAAAATAAGACATTTCCAGAAAAAGAAAAATTGAGTGACTGAAATTAAAATGTCCTAAAATAATTGTTTCATTCAGAAGAAAGGCTAAGACATGAATATAATCCCTAGTTAGTCATACTTGTTAAATATGAATAATATTTCAAATGTACTGACTAAAGAATAGAAGCATCCATACTTTAGGTGGGAAAAAATGAAATAAATAAAAATAAACACAAGATGTCATCAACTTTTAAAAGAAAAGGAGAAAAAATTGATGATAAAAACAAGTTCACATATGTCAGTAATCACAATAAATATAAACGGACTAAAACAATGAAAGTTTGTTTTTCTTCCCCCCGGGAGACAAAAAAACTAACTATAGGCTCTTTACAAGAGACACACTTAAAACATTAGGACTTAGAAATGTTGAAAGTAAAAAGTTTTTTTTAAAAGGCCAGGCAAATATTAACTTTGAAACGCTTGGCATAATTATATGACTATCAGACAAGAAAAACTTAGAGACAAAAGCATTATTAGGAAACGGGAGGGTCACTACATTATAAGTTCACCAGTGATACAGAATAATTCTAAACTTTGTATACACTCAATAATGAAACCTTCACATGCATAGAGAACTACAGAAGAATATTGGCAGATAAAATATTGGGAGATTTCAACACATCTACTTCAATTGTTCATAAGTCAAGAACACAATAAATCTTTGTGAAAATTTGCAAAGTAAAAATTTGAAAACTATACAATTAACCAGCTTAAATTATTAAGCAGTTATAGAACCCTTTCTCTAACAGTTAAATACACATATTCCCCAACACATATAGAATATTTCAAAACTTGACCACATACTAATTCATAAATTAAATCTCCAATTATCACATATTCCAAGGACTTGAGTCTCATATAGATTACAGTCTATGAAAAAAAAATTACATGAAATTCAATAAATGTTACTGGGACTGTTACTGGTTATCCATACAAAAAATGCATTGGATCTTTACCTCACACCATATACATTAATAAAGACACTGGGAAATAAATGGTTAACTAACAGGTCTGTAATTCACTCTCCAGTTAGGGAATGAGGAGCAATGCCAGTAGGAAAGAAAGAACACAGTCTAATCTCCTTGTAAACATACTAATGAAAGACGCTTTGGCAAATGAGTTAACGGAATTTGTGAATGGAAAGGTCTTTATTCATGGAATGCTTTTAGCAGGATATATCTGATTGTCTAACATTGATCATGGCAAACAAACTTGAGATCTATGGATTGAAAATGCACAGATGGAGACCTTTTATTTTCAAAATGACCTCCTTGTGTTCCAGTGATGTGAATCTCACACATTGCTCAGAAAGGATCTAAAGAATGTTATTAATGGTCCCAGATCTCCCCCTGCTTCACCTATTACAAAATTACCTGCATCCTTTAAGTTATTAAGAAAGCTTTTTTAAAAAGTCTAACACTGAATGAGACTTCTCATTCCTGTGAGTCTGATTTGAGCAGCTCATTCTTTGTCTTATCACAGACACCATAAAGAAGGTAGGGGGGAAAAGACAAGCTACAACCCGGCAGAATTTATTGGAAATACAATTAATGAATGAGGGATTAATCTTCACAATATATAAAGAAGTCCTACAAGTGGAAAAATGGACACATTCCATGAAGGAGCATTTCTCAGAAGAGAGTTAATAATTGGCCAACAGCATATGAAATGATGTTCACTCTTACAAGTAATTAGAAAAATTCAAATTGAAACCACAAGGAAATGTTCTTTCATACCAGCCACATTGCCTGCATGACAAAGATACGGAGAAATGGTAGCACTGATACATGGTGGAAATGTAAATTAAGTTCAAAAGAAACTGCAGCTCTTTTTAACATACTCTATAATGTACTCTCTAATCCAGAAATTCCACTCCTAGATAGGACACTCGAGAAACCCAGGCACATTCTTGCCCAGGAACCAAGACTGTTCATACCAGCACGATTCACATCAACTGTAGAATGGATACATAATTTTAGTGATATTAACAAAATTCACTAAAAAGTAGTATAAATAAATGAACTACCCGTAACATAGGTGGGTCTTAGAATCACAACATTAAGTTAAAAACTTGAAGACTATGTTGGCCTGCGGCTTTTGAAGATGGAGGAAGGAGCCGTGAACCAAGGCAGGCAGCCTTGAAAAGCTACAAAAAGCAGGGGAACAGCTTTTTCCCTGGAGCCCATGGAAGGAATGCAGCCCTGCTGACCCCTTTTACACGTCTGATCTCCCCAACTGTAAGGTAATAAATTTATGTTGTTTTAAGCTACTAAATTCGTGCCAGTTTCTTACAGCAGCAATGGGAAATTAATAGACTATGAGAAGGCCTCAGAAGGTTGAGACAATAAAGTTCTACACAGATGCAGTAATAGTGGTCGAATGCTAATTCCGAAGTTAAATGAAGGTTTCACAAATATCTGTTTTATAGTTATGCTTCATAACTTACATAAGTCATGATTTTATTTAAGTATCAAATACGATACCGAAAAACTTTCACACACACACACACACACACACACACACACACACACACGAATGCAGAAGGACAGCAGGTTTGGGACGATAAAAATGAGCTGTTTTCTTCTCCCACTACTGTATTTGAGATACTAATGGGACATTCAAGTAGAGAGGTGCAGAAGGCAGAGGGAGGAGTTAGGAGCTCCAAGGGGTCTGCACTGTTCACCCTCCCTCCTCTAGGTAGTAATGGAGTCAGTGAGGGGGTTGCCAAGCCCTGGGGTGAGCATCAATTAAAGAAGGATGAAAGAAACCCACAAAGGCAATTGAGGAGTGCTTGGGTGGAAGGAAACACAGAGAAAGTAACTGATGTGTCTTTTAAAGATTTAGTCATTTATGCACATACATTTTTAAGTTCATCATGGTGTTATTCTCAGGAAACGCAGTGATACCCCTCTTGGCAAGGTATGGGCCATAGCAAATATACCAGAACATGGGGGATCTTACTGATCTTCCAGGAGGGGGCCCAGGTTAGCCCGGAGGGGCTTCTCCTGAAACCTTAGCCACCGGGCTCGCAGAGCTTCCTCCTTAGAGAGCTGGGGCGGGGGGGCACCGTGGGCAACTGCTGTCTTGTTCCACTAGACCGGTCAGTTGGAAGGCACCTGCTTTCTCACCTTTGGCCAGTCGCATTTATCTGAGATAGAGACTTCTTGATAAAGTCGAAAAATATAATTGTGGCCATAGCCACTCTTCTCAAATTTTAGGTAAATGAGGCCGTGAGGTTGTCTGTGCTGCCACTGTTGTCCATCTGTCTTGTCTGTGATCAGAGCTCCACACCCACCCGAGCTGCTGGGCCTGGCTCCTCACAGCACTGTTGTCTTAGAACACAACCGTTCGGGGCACCTGGGTGGCACAGCGGTTAAGCGTCTGCCTTCGGCTCAGGGCGTGATCCCGGCGTTATGGGATCGAGCCCCACGTCAGGCTCTTCCGCTATGAGCCTGCTTCTTCCTCTTCCACTCCCCCTGCTTGTGTTCCCTCTCTCGCTGGCTGTCTCTATCTCTGTCGAATAAATAAATAAAATCTTTAAAAAAAAAAAAAAAAGAACACAACCGTTCACCTCTCAGGCCTGTAGGTGAAATAACGGGCTTAGGAAATGATGACAATTACAACCAATTCTGCAGAAAATAAAAGTAATTGGGGGTCACGGCGGGAACACTGTTTACATGTGGCACTTGACTGTTTTACACTTTGGATGTGCAGACCATATGGGATCGAGTTTTGTTTGTTTTGTATTTCTAAAGCACGGGGTGTGTTTAGTCCTTGTCACTTTCAAGCCGAACACAGTGGAACTGCAGAAGGCAGCATCTGTTCTCTGGAGTGTTCTGCCAGTGCTCCAGATGCATGCAGGACATCCTTGGTTCTACTGCCATTGAAGGATATTAATGTCTTAGGGGAAATGAATTAGCAGAACTTGACTTCTTAGTGTTCACAAATATTTTAATAGTGATAACCTATGGAGATTTTCTCTCTTATCTACAAGTCAATCTCATTTCCTTACCTTTCAAGATCTGAGCTAAAGAAAGGATCGATTTAGAGTAGGAACATAGGCATTTGCAATAAATAAAAATATGGGAATATGCTTTAATAATTCAATTATGAAATTTGAAGTAGCAAAATATATTCCTGGGGAATTCGGGTTCCCCTCCTCCGGCGCTTGAAATTAAGAATTGAATGGTGCCATCTGTTGGTGAATTCTTGGGTATTGCTAGTCCCTTTAGTATTTCAGGATGCTGAGATTATCTTCACTCATTCATTGAATTATACTAAGCACTCATTATGGGCCAAAATCTGCACTAAGTACTATGGAAATTAAATTGAGACATGCTGATCAATCAAAACACAAGTTTGGGACCTGTGTTCTATTCTGAAGTTCTAGAATTCCACACACTTCTACTGCAACGCAGATGATGTCACAGTTTTATATTTTAGGGAACTGTGTACAATCCATTGTGTTAGTCATTTAGTAATCCTAGAAAGAGATTTGGTAATCCTAGACTTCTTTGTACACAATGACTTCATGGGCCAAGTAAGACACAGGTATTTATTTGAAATTCTTAGCATTCCTTAACCCTGATTAAATAAAATTAGAATCATCCTACTAGCTAATAGATATTTGCAAGATGATTTATTTAGGTCAAAAGCTTAATAGAGAATAAAAAGCTAGTATAATAATATATTTCCCATTGCATTAAAAAAACCCTTCCCTTAAACCCCTATTCCCCAACACCTCTATTATTCTGTTCCCCTGAAAGGAGTAGTCTGTAATTGATTTTTTTTTATAATCTCCCTCTATCAGCCTTTTGTGCCCTCTTCTCACACACACACACACACACACACACACACACACACACACACACACACTGAAACCATCAAGTTCGCTAACAATCTCCATGTTGCTAAATACTATGGCCACTTCTCAGTCTGCATGATACCTAAGCTTTCAGCAGCTCCTAACACAGTTGCTTGCTTCCTCTTTCTTAACATATTTTTCTTACTTGGTTTCTAGAACACCTCACTCTCCTGGCTGGTCTCTCTAGGCTGTTTTTTTTGAGGCATCTTCATAGGATTATCTCTCTTTCCAAAATCTCTAAATAGTAGGGTACCAAGGGTTCAGTCCTCAGATATTTCTTCTTTACCAGCTAAGCACTATCCAATAGAAATGCAGTGCAAGCCACCTATATAATGTTTGGTCTTCTAGGAGCCACATTTTGAAAAAAGCAAAAGAAACAGGTGAAATTAATTTTCATGGCACACTTATGTCGATATATCTAAAGTATTATCGTTTCAACATGTAGCCAATATTAAAACAATCAATGAGTTATTTTACATTTGGGGTACCAGGTCTTTGAAATACGGTATATATTTTACACTTACCATACATCTTAATTCAGATGCTACATTTTCATAGGAAATGCCTGGCTTCCATTTCATAGGAAATGCCTGATTTTATAATATTTACAGCTGAAAACTATACCTATGGTTTTCCAAACATACTTAAAGTTTTCCAATAACTGAATCATGTGTCTGTTTTCACATTTACATTTAAATTGATTAACATTAAATAAAATTCAATCCCTTAGTCCAGCTAGCTATGTTTCAAGTGCTCAATGGCCACATATGGTTACCAGTAGCTACCATATAGGAAAGCACAGCTCTGGATGATTATGTTTATTTCATGGATGTAAATTACATCTATAAGCCCCAAATTCGCTTTGCAGCATGGAACTCTCCCCTGACTGATTTATCCAGGCACTAATTCAACATTTCACTTAGATATCTAACAGGCAAACCAAATTTAGCATTTGATTTTGTTTTGGCATCCCTCCCTGCTGTACCTAGTCCTGAGGGGTGAAAAACGAGACGTCTTTGATTTCCCTCTTTCTCTCACACTCCACAACCAATCCATCAAATCTACTTTTAAAATTATATTCAGAATTTGACCATGTTTGGCCCCTTCCACTGCCCCCCAGCCAAGCCTCCGTCATCTCTGTGCTGCAGTGTTGCCCGCCTCCCCACCGCTAGCCCTGCCCTCCTGCAGTCTATCCTCCACAGGGCATTACAACAAATGTATAAAATGAAAATCAAATCATTATCTCTTCCTCACTCAAAATCCATCACCGTCTTCCTGTCCTGCCCTTTCCTGCCTGCTCGGCTTCTGTAGGATCCGCCTCCATCTCTACCTCCAGTCTCGTCTAATGGCTCTGCTCCGAGCCCGTGCTTTTCTAGTCCCACTGCCTTTCCCGGTCACCTCCTGCTCAGGAGCTTCCCCCAGCCTGCAGGTCCGCCTCGGATATCTCTGTGGCTGCTTCATTCCAGGCTCTGCTCACACGTCACCCGCCATCCTGTCCAAACAACCACCCTTCCCCTCCCCACACCCAATGCTCCCTGTCCTCTTGCCACCACTTTGGTTTTCTTCATCACTCCCTGAGAGGCCTGTCCAGCCTTCTCTCTAGGGAATAAGCTCTGTGAGGGCCGAACTTGAAATGTTTCTCTTGTTCCTCTGGAGACTTAGGCTTTCTGATTCCATTTGTAAGGAGCTTGGAAGCAGCCACTCTCTGGTAACAAGTGAAAACTGGACACACTCAAAAATCAACACTACCTTGTGGATCCATAGAGAAAGGGAGACACAGAGCAAAATGTTGTGCCTGCGACCAGAGAAACAAAAGGCATGTACAGGGAGTTGAGGCTAACACAGCAGAGCTCCTGAGGGGGAACCAGTGTGGGAGCGAAGGCCGAGGGCAGAGGGCCGGGTGGGAATACCAGAACTGTCATTGGCAAACTGCTGGAGGCTCAGGGGAGCCACGTCTGAGGGTTTAAAACTCCAGGGACACCCAATGATAGGGAGACCTCCACAATATTGTGACCTTCTGGAGCTCAACCAGACTTCCAGTCAGAGAAAAATCGCCTTGGATTTCTGGCAGGGGGAGGAGAAAAGGAACCATTCTGAAGAAGGTCACAGCACTCTGTCCTTCTTACAAGGCCCCTCAAGGGAAACTGGGTAACCAGAGCCTAAGTGGCCTGAGAAAGGGAAATACTTAACGTCAGTCAACCTAGCCATCTTGTCCCACCTAAAGAGACAACAACTGAGGGACACTCACGTAGTTCACAGTCTGGAGCACAGGCTCACTGAGAGGTTGGGATCTACTCGGAGGACTGAAAACCGCTTCCCCTCCCCCACGCCTCACCACACCTTGCTGCAGGCCCATTTACAGCAGTCTCTTTTGGCCCATCCATCAAGAAAAAACTTACAGGGCGTACCAAAAGGCAACAAATACAATGTGAAAAGACAGAGCCAGCATCAGAACCAGACACGGCAGAAATACCAGAATTATGACTAGGAACGAAAACAACTTTGATTAATATGCTACAGGCTCTAATGGATAAAGTAGACGGCATGCAAGAACAGATGGGCAATGTAAGCAGAGAGATGGAAATTCTAAGAAAGAAGCAAAAAGAGATGCTAGAGATCTTTTGTTCATCTGCTTATTTAATGTGGCCCCTGCAAGCAAGGAACCGTGCCATCACTGAAGGAATGATTATTCATGAATAGCATTTTAACAACACAATTAACATTTTTAAAATGATTCCCATTTTGAAGCTTTTTTTTTGGCATTCAAATAATATTTGGCCTGACCGTCCACCATCCATTTCCTTAGTTTGGAGAGTGTCACTTTTTTTTTTTTTTTTATTGTTAAGATTTTATTTTTGGGGCGCCTGAGTGGTGCAGTCATTAAGCATCTGCCTTCGGCTCAGGGCATGATCCCGGCGTTATGGGATCGAGCCCCACGTCAGGCTCTCCCGCTATGAGCCTGCTTCTTCCTCTCCCACTCCCCCTGCTTGTGTTCCCTCTCTCGCTGGCTGTCTCTCTCTGTCAAATAAATAAATAAAATCTTAAAAAAAATTTATTTTTAAGGAATCTCTACACCCAATGTAGGACTTGAGTTCATTATTCCAAGATCAAGAGTTGCATGCTGTCCCCACTAACCAGCCAGGAGCCCCCAGAGAGTGTCACTCTTAACATCAGTCAACAGCTGGTGAGAGGGAGAAGCAGGAATGCCCACTCCTCAACAGATGCTAGAGGCCACCAAAGAAACACCACCCACAGCTTCTAGAAGGAGCTGGTCCAAGGGCTGGCCTGCTGCATAACAGCCGAGGTGCTAATCTTTAACGGGTATATGAGAATATTTACAGGTTCTAGGGATTCAAACCTGAGATCTTTGGGTGGCCCTTACTCAGCCTACTACACTACACAACCCATTCTTCTAACCCATCTCAAATCCCTCCTTTTCCATGAAGAAGGAAAATGGAAAAGGTTCTGAACTGCAAACCAGAGGAGCTAGACCTTTGTTTTGACTTAGAACTAATTTGCTTTGTTACTTTGGGCACCTTGCTTCCCTGGCTTTCAGTGTCCTTGATTGTAAAATAGATGGGCTAGATGCAATTTTATCAATAGGGCTGCCTTGGCATTTTGGGTGGGATAATGCTTTGATGTGAAGGACTTTAGTACACTTAGCATCTAAATACCAATAGAGATCCCAGTCAATATGACATCCCCACCAATATTTGCCAGTAACCAGGGGTAGATAGGGGAACAATATTGCCGCAGCTGAGGGCCATTAAAATAAGAGAGCTCTAAGATCCCTTTTCAAAAGGATAATACATTTGTTGATGATGTTCCCCTCTGATTTAGAAGTAATGTCATACCAATTAAAAAAATATTGAAAAATAGCTTAAGTACCGACAAGAAAGAAAATCATCCAAGATAATTGCTATAAGCCTCTTGACATTGTCCATCCAGTCTTTTAAAAATCTATTTCTACACATATTAAAACTCAGATTGGATCTCACCATACATTCTGTTTCATAACTTGTTTGTTACTCTAAACAATAAACTACGAACATTCTTCTATGTCATGAAATACTCTTCCGAGATGATTTTTTAAAAAACTAACTATTTCAAGTATGTCACTGATAAAACACTGAGTCACATCACTCTGATCCTATGAACACAGTGCATCTTTCCTGTTTTGGGCACTGGATTATATTGTGCTTTTTATTTTCCATTTTTTAAAATGAGTTTATAAGATCTTAAAATCCTTAAGAGCAAGTACTGGGGAAAAAACTAATTTGAATTAAAAAAATCAACTAAGTATTGGAAGCTAACGGACGATCGCTAAACCCTTCCTATCTAAATGGATGCTTACTTCCCTACCCGCCAAGTTCTATCCTGGAGGTGGAGATATCAACAATAATAGTAACTAACACATAGTGTCTTTATGTGTGAGGCAGAGTCTAAGTGTTTGACATCTATTTATTCAGTTAACCCTCACAGTGAGCACATTAGCTAGGTAGTCTTAGAAAAACACTGAGGCACAGAGAGACCAAGTAACTTGCCCAAGGCCACAGAGCGAGTAAGTGGCAGAGCTGGGATTTCAGCTCAGGCAGCGTGGCTTCTGATGTCTGTACTCTTTAAAAAGAAGAAGAAGAAAAAAAAAAGGATTTTATTTATTTATTTGAGAGAGAGAGATAGCATGAGGAGAGGGGAGGGAGAGAGAAAGGGAGCGAATCCCAAGCAGACTCCGTGCTGAGTGAGGAGCCCGACAAAGATGCTCACACCCTGCGATCACGACCTGAGCCGAAATCAAGAGTTGGAGGTTTTAACCAACTGAGCCACCCAGGTGCCCCTGACGTCTGTACTCTTAACCACTGCATAACCATACAGACTCTTTTTTTTTTTTAAGATTTTATTTATTTATTTGACAGAGAGAGACAGCCAGCGAGAGAGGGAACACAAGCAGGGGGAGTGGGAGAGGAAGAAGCAGGCTCATAGCGGAGGAGCCTGATGTGGGGCTCAATCCCATAACGCCCTGAGCCAAAGGCAGACGCTTAACGCCTGCGCCACCCAGGTGCCCCAACCATACAGACTCTTAACAGGGCAAGGGGAAAAAAGACAGAGAGAGAGAGAAAAAGAGAGACAGTGCGAGAAACGGAGAAGCACCGGCAGCTGGGAACCTTGCTTCTATCTCTGAAGAGGAGGCAAGTCAATCTGTGTCACGTGGGTGATGGGCTAAGCATCTGGGGCACGTGAGGTGCCTCTCTTACAGTGATTTGGCTGGGTTAGACAGGCTCAGCAAAGAGTGATCTGTTATTTCTATTCTAGAGCATTATCTGCTTCCAAGGGAAGATAATAAATTAGATTTTTCTAGTTAGGTATAAAGTCCTGTTTGGAAACCTGAGTTATTTGGTGACTTATTTATGATTTTTTTCCCTCTGATATTTTAATACCCTTTATTTTTTTAAAAAATTATTTTATTTATTTATTTGAGAGAGAGAGAGAGCGTGAGCATGCGGGCAGGGGGAAGGGGAGAGAAAGAATCCTCCAGCCAACTCCCTGCTGAGTGCAGAGCCTGATGCAGGGCTTAAGCCCCAGGACCCTGAGATCAAGACCTGAGCCGAAATCAAGAGTTGGACGCTTAACCGACTGAGCCACCCAGGCACCCTTTTAGTACCCTTTAAAGATTAGTACCTCAGCTGTCATGCAGCCGGCCAGCCCTTGGACCAGCTCTTTCTAGAAGCTGAGGGTGGTGTTTCTTTGGTGGCCTCTAGCATCTGTTGAGGAGTGGGCATTCCTGCTTCTCCCTCTCACCAGCTGTTGACTGATGTTAAGAGTGACACTCTATGGGGGCGCCTGGTTGGCTTAGTGGGGACAGCACGCAACTCTTGATCTTGGGATTATAAATTCAAGTCCCACATTGGGCATAGAGATTACGTAAAAACAAAATCTTAAAAAAAAAAAACAAAAGAGAAATGGAATCTGAAGAGATACCATGAATAAAGAAGCGATGGTGGGAATGACCGCATTCAGGGAACAGTGAAAAGACCAGTTAACCACTGAAACTGGTTTACATGGAGTGCAGCAGAAGACACACTCTTCCTGAATTGTCTCGTCATTTCTCAGCATTTGTAAAGGTTAACAAATTCAGGGCATTTCATTTAAAACTTTCAGAAAGCTTGATGCAATCTGGTGGTTTCTACTGCTTTCCTGTATTTGCTTTCTGTAAAACATAAACTACACAAACTGAATATGCAAAACATAGCAAGTTTAAATCTTATGTATACATTTCTTCTCCACTGAAAGGCAATTTACATAAGGCACAAACATAAACAACATCTGTGTATATCCCCAGTAATATATTAAGTGACAGTGACGTTCTCTTTAACCAAAAATGTACTTATGCATTCAAAATTACCATTTGCATAGAATTTGGGGAAAAATACACATTTTTTTCCCAATGGAAATTACCCTAATGTGTCTTAATATATGTAAACATGACCTAGATCTATCAGAGTGGTATTTGTGAAATATCACACATGTTTAAAGCTTACCCAAGTAATTATATTTTATGGCTCTTAAAATGGTGTGTATCTCTGAACACCCCCCCCCCACACACACACACACAGAGGCTCCACGTACATTCACGCATTTCATGAGTTCAGATTTGAACACAGTGTTTGAGTGATTCCTTCTTTGGACAATTAAGAGAATTTTAATCAACTTTTCCAGGAATAAAACTTGCATCTTTTCGTGGTGGAAGAGTGGTACTTTTCCATGCCATCCGACTCCCAGGGACTAACAGCTGACTTAGCTAGCTTCCTGGGGTCTGAGTACACGGATGTAGAAACGGTGTGTTCAGCGCCACCAGCCGCACCACTCACAAAGCCACCTTCGTGGAACAAAAACACGCCCCTCTAGAGGGAATCAAAGCTTGAAGATGAATGCCTTCCTTATTTGTACCTACTCTTCCCGCTTAAAATCAATTTTTGCCATTCCCTTCTTCCTCCTCCTGTCTTACACAGTTCTTCTAAGTCACCAATACTCTTTCTTGTCCAAAGCCTGTCTTGGTAGAGTCAGCGCGATAGAACGGTCCCGCACCTGGGCTCTGAAGCCACGCGGACCTGCGTTCGAGTACTGACCTCCGCCCTTACTAGCAGGGGGATCTTCGGCAGGTTACCCACCTTGTTGGAGCCTCAATTTCCTCATCTGTGAATGGGGAGATACTACAATGCCAGCTTTACTGTGTTATTGAGGCTTTAATGAGTCCTTAGCACGAAATCGTTGTATAGAGTGAGGGAACGATCCAAGTGCAGCCCCACACCTCCCCTATGTTCCCAGAGAGAACCTGCGCTCTGTACAGAATGAGCTGGCGAGCCCGCAAATTGTGCTGTGTGCAAAGCTCCCAGAGCACATCGAGAACGTCCCTGTTCCCTCTGCAGGAGACGCACGCACGCCTTTTTTGGAACTGCTTAGCTGTGTGTGGATCAGTGGCCCTCAGGCAGCCCCCAGCTTTCTCTGTATCTCTGACTCAAGGGTAGGGGTTGGGGTCCTCCTCTGCAGCAGGAAGTGAGGTACGTGCTGCCACATCACCCACCCACCACATGGGGCCACGCATTGCAAGGGGCGATCGGTGAGCTGCATCACATCTAAACGGCATCAGTTGTAGGAAACGTCCTTGTCTGGGTACCAATAAGAAAGTGAAAACACTTCCAATTAAATTGTCACATGTCATTGACTGTAAGATACACTCTGACTCCAGAGATATTAAAATGTGAAAATAACATGCAGTTGAGAAACCACGAAATACAGTATAAGGAAAATGGATGTGTGCATGAAAAGGCACTTGTGCCTTCTCTAATTAACTGGGAAAATGCTTTCTTACAGGTGCAGAAATGAATTTAAACATCAGCATGCATGAACTTATAAATGACATCCAATTCTTAAATCCCCTCTAAACTACGCTTACACAATGACCCCCACACACACACACTCACACACTCACACATTGTCATTTTTACATATTTCCATTTGGTGACTGACTTTTGATGCTATCAACATTTAATTTCCCTTTGGACACCTTTGATATAAATAATCTTCATTATTGCTCCCTTGCTCTCTTACCTGTACTTTCCTCCTATTTCAATGCAGTTCAAAGATTTGAATCTCACTTCAAAAACAATCCTTGCAATGAAGATGAGTTATCAGCTGCTCAGTTTGTCTGTTAATGCTAGAATTTGTTAGACATGATTATTAATTCCAGGGCTTCAGCCTTAGATGGAGCCTGTAAGCAGAGTGGACGGGGTCCCCTAGCTTCACTCTATGCAGGACCGTCCCTGCCAGTTTCCCTTAGGGCTGCTTCTTCTCAAAGGCACCCCTTCGTTAATAGGGGCTTTTCTGGGCAGTGGCTTTGCCTATGATTAATTATCATGAACCCAACTTGGACCTTTGGCTTTCTGGCTCTTAGCTGAGTAGCCAAGATATTTCTCTAGACTGAGATAGTTGGCTTCAGTTCTAATTAATGATCAGTTGTTATCAGCTTAGTTTAGACTTTTTGCTCTCTGGCTTTTTGGCTGGGTAGCCTAAACACTTCCCAGATCCAAAGAGTGGGCTGAAATTTATGTTCCTTTTTTTTGGCACTGTCTTGATCATTCTGATGCTTTCCCGGATCTGGAAAAAGATTTTAATTGTTTACAGTCTTGATTAATGGGTTTGCTATTGCTTTGGTAGTCCATCATTTATAACGATAAGAAACCAAAAAACAAATGGGCATGTTATATGGCTCTTCTGGGATATTCTGGTCAATCCTTTTTAAGGAGTTACTGTTTTGTTTCCCTCTCTATTAAGTTACTAATAATTTTGTTATAATTGAACTTTAAACTATCACTATTTCTAACTCCTTTCTCCCTACGGTATTTATCAGGCCGTACAATTTCTCACTGTTGTTTCGACAGAGTCTTTTCTCAGAGTCTTCTGCTTGTATATCTGAAGTTAGCCACTCACTAAGACAGTTTGGGATCAGTTTGCCTACAAACACAGGGCGTTCTTATCCCTCCTTTTGCATCTGTCACAAAGCTCGGCAAAATTAATTAGCTCTTTACTCTCCATCAAAAAATGAATCCCTTATTCTCCATAAGCACTCTTTGGTTAATTACCAAAGTAAATAATCCTCCTTTAAAGTGGAACCCCAAGTTCACTTTTACTAACAAGTTGTGTACTGTACTCTCAACTCGTCGTCTGAGTGTTAATTCAAGCCAGAGACGCTTCTTGAGATCCACTTATTAGTAACAACGGCAGTTGCTGCTGCGAATTAAGGCACCGTTAACCTAGTCTAGACGGCCTCTGCCCCCCAAATGCTTGGCCTAGATGGAAGCGTACGTTTTCTCTGCTAGAGTTCTCTGTAGCTACTTTCTTTGTTCCCAAAGGGAAAGGAATGAAAAAAGAAAAAAAATACAGAGTATTTGAGGGAGGCGACAGTGTCTAATTGTTTCCATTTTTAAAATGATTGTTGGCCATTGAGTTTCATATGACATTTCCTTGACAATGACACTAGAGGCCAAAGTTTGCTCTCAGGTATGGTTGTGCCTTAAATCAACAGACACCTGCCTCTATAGTTTATTAATTTCTATCTTGTTTCAGCTATTTTTATATGTTTTCTATTGGATATCAATAAAAATTTAACACGTGGTAGAAAGCATCTCTAAGTTCACCAATGACTTCCTTTTGAAAGAAATTCGAGGTTTCTTCCCCCAATCCCATTCTTTTTGACCTCTCTTCTGCAACTGATACAATTGACCTTCACTCTTTGAAACACTTCCTCCCTTGGTTTGCATGACCCTCCATGGCCCAAACTCCCCTCCTCCCTCTTCAATCATGTTTCTCTGTCTCCTCCACAGACCGCCCCGCCCCCCCTTAAGCCTCCCATCCCTAACACTAGACCACCCCAAGGGCCTTCTCTGCTCTGCTCCAGACTCCTCCCTTGGGAATGCATGGCCTCCTGCAGACTTTCCCATCACCTCTATCCTAATTGATCCCATTATCGCTGTGTTCATTTCTCTCATCTGAATTCTGATTCCTGTTTCTGTTTAGAGAATTGCCTCTTGGCTATCCTGTGATCATCCCACATTTCACTTATTTGTGTACTTATCCAGTATTTATTGCATGTCTATGATGTGCCCCTTTGGGTGCCAGGCCCTGAATATACAGTGATGATCAACATAGCATTTCTGCTCTCCAAGAACAGAGAGCCCCAACAAACTTGAATGTGAGGACTGTATCAAATTATTCATAATGGAAGGAAATGAAACACAACAAAAGGAAAACATGCTGCTCTTCTTGTCCCCCAATTTTTTCTTTTATGGATCTTGTTTTTGGTGTCATAGCTGAGAAATCTTTGTACAGTGCAAGGTCACAAAGTTGTTTTTCTATGTTTTCTTTCAGCAGTTTTATAGTTTTAGGTTTTACATTTAGGTCTACGATCCATTTTGAGTTAATTTTTGTATAAAGTGAGAAGTGTGGGTCAAGGATCATTTGTTGCCTGTGGACCTCCAATTATTTCTCCCTCTAATAAAACCGAAATACTTCTACCAAAATGAGCTTCCTTGGTGTCATTTCCTCAGGGCCTCCCTCTGGTCAGAACTGGCCATGACTTCCTACCTTGTGCCACTAACAGCTAACACTCCTCGGCCTCCACCAGCTGGTGCTGACGGTACAGCCGCTTTATTCCCCACAGCCTCCCATACTAGCCAGGCCAGTGTCCTCACGGTGGTCAGTGGACTTTGGCAGCTATTGTTTCTGGATTACCCAAGGAGGGTCAATCCGAATGCTTCCCTGAGATTCCAAAATGGATATTGAGAGAGAGAAGCTTCTTCTCTCTGGAGCTGCTGAGCTAAGGGGCCAAATGAAGGAGGAGAGAAGGAGGCCAACACATGGAGGGAAGCCATGGATTGACCTGACAATAGACCTTTTGGCTATTCCAAAAGGTCTTCCTGGCTCTAAGAGTTGGCATATGACCCAGTGTCATCCTAATGGCTGGAAGGCTGGGAAGTTCATTAGTGGACAGAAAATCTCACTATGAGACACTCGCGCTAAACACAAAATTCAGAAGATGATGGAAGAGCTGCTTCCCGTTGCCCTTGAGTTTAACCTTGGTCCTCCTCCCTGGTTTCCCTCACTTCCTCCCCCGGAGTCGCTTAGGTCTATTTGGCTCTCCTCCGCCCTCCCCGGCTTTGCAGCTGCTGCTTCGCTTCGTACTTCGGTTCCATTCGGGCTTCCCCTGAGGAAGTGGAGCAGGAAGCCCGTAGCCTTTGCTTATGAGGAAACAATGAAGGGAAAAGCCCTCTCCTGGTCAGACTTCAAAGTGAACCATCTACAGACAAAGAGATGAAGCAGATATAATTTGTAATAATAATTTAAAATGAAACAGATATCGATTTCACTCAAAAGCAGATTCATTATTTTAATAAATCAAATTAACTCTGATTCCCAGAACACACGCTCTATATTGACGAGAAATTTAATTGGAATAGTTTAATTAAAACAGTTGAAAGACAGCATAGCCTAAGTTGGCAGCTTTCTGAGAATTTGGTTTGATTTAAGGGCAATTTGGAAATTAAGTCAAGGTGGTCTCGAAATGTATTAGGTGACTGGACTCCGATGGTGACTCAGATTCTAATTTATTGCGGGTGAAAAGGCACAGAGACAGAACCCGGGGAAGCCCTGATTCTCACCTTGCTACGCGGATCCTTCCTGACCCCAACTATCTAATGTCTTCAACCACAAGATTGATTGGTCCGGGAGAAATCAGCTTGCGATTTCTCCCCCCTATATGTGCATCTGGTTGGTAAGTAGTCGGAGAGGATTAGAAAACCCCACCTACCCCGCCCCCACTTTCCTCCTGACCTCTTTGAAATCCTCCCCTGCCCTGCATGGACCTTCCCTCTGCCCCTGGCAATCCGAGCTCCCCCCATTGCAGTCTCCAATGAAGACCTGTGCTGTCTGCTTACAGATTTGACATATCACATGACTGACGTCTTGCCCTGTCAGACTAAGAGATACCCTTTTCCTGATGGCTTCTTTTTTCTTCGACTGTTGTAATTCATTTGAAAACTCCTCTCTGAACGTATGCCCATATGAATAATCATACTGTCCCATTTGTGATAATGTTCTCAGAACTCTGGTTGAGTTTTGTGACAAGACCCCTCCCTGCCTTCATTCCACGGAAAACAATTGGGTGCTCTGATTTCAGTGGAAGTTGACATCAAATGCAATTCTACATTTTAGGGGGGATCTAAGTAGATTAAGGGCTCATAATTGTGATTTATCTTGGCTTTTTAATTTGAATATTTTAATTGCCTTCTTTACAACTGGGCTTTAAGAAAATAAAATAAGATTTGAAACTACGAGTGTATCTTCAAGGGGTTGTGCTTTGTGATTTCTCTAAGCAGAGAAGCCCTGTGTCTCTCCACCTCCAATTATTCTTTCCCTCCTTCTCTCCTCATCTCTCATTTTCTTTTCATCCTTTATGTCCCTCTGTGTGCATGTGCAAATCCTTTCATGATTTTTAGTAAGTGTATCTGAAACAAAATGCAAAGGAAAAAATCCAAGTAGGGAGAGAAAGAGACACTGATCCCAACTCCTGACCCTCAGGCAATTGAAGTGCCCAGTGTTTAATCCTGCAGGCCTCCAAGGCGCAAGGGAACAAAGCATTCCCCGAAGCCCCACCTCACTGGCTTTCTTCCACTTCCTGGGATTTAATGACACTTTCCGTGCCTTTGAGCATGCTGTTCCTAACCACTGGGAAACCTCACCACCGGTTCCCAGCTTGGAAGCCTTCTTCTCAATCTTTAAGCTATAGTTCAAATTTTGCCTCCTGCGAGAAGTCTTGCTGACGGCCATCAATGGTCTATCAGTATCCTATTTGTTTCCTTCTTGGCTCATATCACAATTTGTAACCGTCTCATTTATTTTCAGTTCCTTGAGTTTACTGTTTGTCCTTGGTTTTCTTTTGGTCTGTTTGCTGGCTCTGACACTGAGCTCCAAGGGAAGGGCTGGGACTTGCCAATTGAATTCAGTGCTCTAGGGAGAACACCTGAGGCATAATAGGCACTCAATAAACTTGCCTTTAGTGAATGAACAAATGCATGAGTGACCACCCTCTCCAGAGAGGCCTGGTGCACCAGACTGTTCTGAGAAGCTCTTTGCTACATTGACTCTGAGTTCTGTTCAGGGAGCCCTCTAAGGAGGGTGCACCAGCCAAGTGGGTTGGGTGGGCTATTTCTAAGGCCAAATCCAGAGGAAGTCACCCCAAGGCACACTTAGAAGGACAGAGTGAAGCAATCCTGAATTATTTTCTTAATTAAGGGAGTTAACTTGGATCTCAAATTGAATCAGGTGTCCAATATGGAGAGCTCAAAGCTAGCCACGTTTGGTAACCACCCTTATAAAATGACCCCTAGGCTATGAAGGCAAAACCCTGGAAACATTGTGCCAGCCTTGGCAAGATGGATTGTGCCAACTTTGGCAAGATGTGGCACTGCTTTAGCCCAAGATAAAAAATAAAATTAACATTCAATATTCTTGAGGTGAAGTCTCAGAACAGCTTTCCTCTTACTGAGCTTATGTATTTTTTTTAAATCTTGAGTATCTCAAAGGCAAAGACTTTACAACATTCATCTTCATATTCCTGTCACAATCTCCAGTGTAAAAGCATATGATAAGAGGAGCACAAAAAATTCAAATATTCTAAAAGTGTATGACCCTTTAGTTATATTTGTAAATATCATCCATTACTGGGAGGAATTTCTCATTATAAGCATACAAAATATAAAGTCTAGAGGATGGTGAGAAAAAACCCTCCTATTTATGAAGTCAATTATCAGTCCATGAAGAGCCTATCTTGGGTGAGCATCTGAGAATGACCCCTTCTCTGGTCCTGCCCCACCTCCTTTTATTTCCCCAGTGTCTGTTCCATCTTTTCTCCTCCTAAACCTTTCTTCCAAGATCCATGCCTCATCCTGGAGAATAATACCCCTTCTTTACCCTGTGTTGCTGGAAAAGACTTTTAGCTCTTAATATTTTTTTCAGAGGAGTAATACAAAAATAATTCAAAATAACATGAAATGTATTAGGATTGGGTTCAACTGCAGATAGCAGCAAACCCACATGGCTTAACCATGAGAATTTCTCTTTCTCTTCTAAAGATGAAGGAGGGCAGTCCAAAGCTGATATGATCGCACCTCACTACAGGGGCCACTGCTCCTTCAATCTCTCTGCTCCATTATCCCTAGTTGGTCTTTTCCATTTTCAGGGTCACCTCATGGTCCAAGATGGCTGTTGGCAGAAAGAACAAAGAAGGGGGAGGGGCAAAGGCAACAATGGAGGCAGCCCCCTTTAATGAGATCTCCCAGAAGCCTCACCCAATGACTTTTGTTTGCCTCTCACGGGCCAATTCTATCTACAAGGATGATAAGAAATGTTACTTTTGAGCTGGGCATATTGCTGCCTCGAGTGTTTTATTATTATGGAAAAAGAGAAGAATGGAGGATGGATACTGTGTAACCCAGTGGCTCAAAGCACGTGTCAGGATCATCTGGAGGGCTTATTAAAATAGACTGTTGTACCCCCAGAGTTTCTGATTTAGAAGGCCTGAAAGGGATCTGAGACACTTGGAAAACTGGGAAAACCGCTAGCATTTTCTACAAAGCAAGTCAATTTTTCTTCCCTCCTAATATTGGCCATCTATTTATTTTAACCTCAATATGTTATTTTACTAACGAAGTCCCACATCCATTACTGTACCAGACAGACCCTTCCCATCAGAGATAGGACAAGGGAGAAAGGAAATCATGTCTTGCCTTGACTACCATGGCTACGAATCGGCTCTTTCCCACCATTTACAGACTAGAACATCCACACTAGATATGGAGCTGAGAAAGAATTGAAAGACATTGGGTTTTAGTGGTGTCAATCATCAATGCTATAATGAAACAAGAGCTATAAACAGAAGCAAAAGGAAAAAAAATTGGTGGAAGTTTCCTGAGGATTAGGGAACTTCTAGAAGACCACATAATTGGTCTTCCTTTGCCATTGATGGTTCAGGGTAATGAGGTGGATTCATTCTTAAGCGGGGAGATGGTGTAGACTCGTGGTTACAGACCAGCTGAAGACAAGAGTTGGGAGAAAAAGGATTGTGTGTCCATGGGCTGGCAGTGGGGCTGGCCCAAGGATTTAATTGCCTTGGGAGCAGAAATCCTACATCGAATGCTCAGCCCTGTGGTACTTCCTTCCTTCACCTCCCCCCTTCACTTAGTTTCTCATTTTTCTCAAAAATTTGCTGAGTGAAGGAAGGAAAAGAAAAGAATTTTTGTCTGTGCTCAGCCTAAAGAAATTAAAGATCTACAAATCCTTGGAGACCGTGGGGTAGGGAAAACGAAGGAAGAAGTTAAAGAAACCCAAGGGAGAAGTGAAAAGTTGGGCCAAGAAAGTCAGAGGCCACTTGCACAGAAGTACTTGCCCCTTCTGGGGCTGTTTACCACACAAGCTCTTCTTTTCTTATCATTTGGGGAATTTTTGTGTTTTACTCTATTTTATGATGTATTTCCCACACAAACTATTCTCCTGGTGGGGTCTGATTTGAACATGATGCTCTGAAGTTCCAAGCTAGTTGTGTGTGTGCACGTGCGTGCATTTCTTTCAAATTGTCCATTGTCAAAAGGAGGGTGATACAGGTTCCTAGACCTTCTTTCCCTCTTCAGGGTTTGGGCCCCCAAAAGGTAATAACTAACACGTCTAAATTCCATGTACTTGGAAAAGTTCTACATGGAAAACAGAAACTCAGAATTCACTTAAGTTCATTTTAATTGAGTCGCAGTGTAATTTAGACCTTGAACTTCCTCAGCCAGCCACATACCCACGGAGGCACTTCAAGGAGAGGAATCCTGCAGAATTTACCAAGAGCTGGCGGGGTAGAAAATGTTCACCATAAAACAGACCGCCTGGGTGGCTCAGCGGGTTAAGCGACTGCCTCCGGCTCAGGTCATAATCTCAGGGTCCTGGGATCAAGTCCCACATCGGGCTCTCTGCTCAGTGGGGAGCCTGCTTCTCCCTCTCCCTCTGCCCCTCCCTCTGACCATGCTCTCTCTCTCTCAAATAAATAAATGAAATCTTGAAAGAAAGAAAGAAAGAAAGAAAGAAAGAAAGAAAGAAAGAAAGAAAGAAAGAAAGAAAGAAAGAAAGAAAGAAAAAAAGAAAAACAGACCTTCACTAGATCAGTCCTTTCACTCGGCAATAAGGCAGTTGAGGTTTGGGGCGGGTGAGTGACCTTGGCCGAAGGTTACTAGCAGAGACTCCGAGGTCTGCGCTTTGCTATTCCCACATTTGTAGCCATTCTTGTTCTACTCATACTTCACGAACCAGTATTTTACATCTTCAAAAATTTCTGAAACTTCATAAACATTTTGGTCGTTGGCGTTGTCAGGTTTAATTAATTAAAACAATTCTGTGTCAGACACTGAGCCAGAGGTAAGGTTAGAAGGACAATAAACGCAAACACCACTTTCCCTGTCCACAAGGAGCGTTGGCTCTAGCACAATGGCTAAAATATACGCAACAGCTGGCCCACAGGGTAGACAGACCACCTGCTGTGGAAATGCAGGGTGAGATAGAGGGCGGCTCTGAGGAGAATTGCTTCCAAATGGGAGGAAGTGTTCATGGAGGAGGTGGCTCTGAGGCTGCGAGGGGAGCAACTGGAGATGTGACCATGACCTACAGGAAGGCAAGGAAGAGCCTCCCATGTGATTTTACAGAATAAAAGCCAGCTGTGAATGGAGGGCACAAAGGACAAGAGAGTGCTCGGTTTCACTAGAGAATACTCTGTGTGAGGGAATTAGTACGACAGAAACTCGAAAGCAAATTTCTTAAAATATAGGTCCATGTATTAGTTTGTGGCTTCCATACCAAAGTACCAGAGACTGGGGCTTAAACAACAGAAATCTATTTTCTCACAGTTCTGGAGGCTGGAAGTCCAAGATCAAAGTGGGGGCAGGTCTGGTTCTCTGGAGGCCTCTCTCTTCGTCTCTCAGATGGCCCCATTCTTACTGTGTCCTCGCTCAATCTTTTCTCTATGAGCAGGCTCCCCTGCTCCCCTGGGGGCTCTTCCTCTTCTTAGAAGGACATCAATCATATTGGATTAGGGTCCCACCCTGATGACCTCATTTAACCTTAATCGCCTCTAAAAACCCTATCTCCAAGTACAGTCACATTCTGAGGTCCTGGGGGTGCGGGCTTCAACATATGAATTTCAGAAGGGCACAGGCCATCGCAACCACTACTCTGTATGATTACGTTACTTCAAGACAGATTACACTGTTGTAAAACCTACCAGGCATTAAGAAAGCCTATTAAAACAGGTTACACATTTACTCACCCACACATTTCCTATGACTCTTTCATTCGAGGATAAAGATTAAAAGTAGAGGTTCAAGTACTGCATAAAAACTTGAGAAAACAAACCCACATTTCTTCTCCCAGGAGTTTACCCAAGAGAAATAAAAAACATATGTCTACACAAAGACTCATCCACAAAAGTCCATAGTAAATTACTCATCATAGTTAAAATGTGGAAACAACCCAGCTATCCGACCGATGGCCAGATAAATAAAGAATGGTATGCCCATACCGTGGAATATTATTCAGCCATAAAAAAGGAATGAAATACAGACGCATACTACAACGTAGACGAACCTTAAAAACGTGATGCTAAGTTAAACAAGCCGGATGGAAAAGGCTACACAGGGCATGATTCTATTTATGTGACCTGTCCAGAAAAGGCAAAGTTATAGATACAGAAGGCATATCAGGGGTTGCCGGGGCCTGGAGAAGGGAGTGGAGACTGATACAAGTGAGCACAAAGGAATGTTTCAAGATAAAAGAGAAGCTGCAAACCTGGATTATGGTGGCGGTTGCACAAGTCCATAAATCTACTAAGAAGCATCGAATTATACGCTTACAACGGGTGAATATCAGGGTATGCAAATTAGACTTCAACAAAGCCAGAAAATGCGTGCCAGCCTTGTGCAGGGGCCAACCTTCTCTTTATCATTGTGATTTTTGTATGTGTGCTGCCAAAGTGAGCCCAGTAAAGCTGGAAAATATTAATAAAAAATACATAGGAGGCATTGAAAAAATCACAAGAAAATAAAATAAATTTTAAAAATTTCCTGTAATCATGCAGGAGCACTTACGCCTCCCATCCATAGTCTGCAGAAGGAAAAAGCTTACCCCCATCCCAAGTGGCTTCTTGGTTCTGCACTGTGTGGGGCAGAGGAAAGGGGAGAACCTTGCAGCTCGGGGGTGTCGTATACTGTTTCACATCCACTAACCAGCTCCTGGGGAAGTTGGGCAAGTGATAAAATCCTGCAACAGTATCCCTGGGAGGGTCCTCAAGGACCATCTTGTGCAAAGCTCTCATTTAATTGAAACTGGAGTGGGGGCTCAGAAACCATATATAACTGAGCTGCTCAGGACACCACCCGTGGTGAACGGCTAAGTTGGAATCCATCTCAGGTGCCCCAACTCTATCTATCTATCTACCCAACTATCTTCATCTATTTATTTATTTATTATGTTATGTTAGTCACCATACCGTACATCATTAGTTTTTGATGTAGTGTTCCATGCTTCATTGTTCACGTATAACACCCAGTGCTCCATGCAATATGTGCCCTCCTTACTACCCACCACCCCGGGGTGCCTGGGCGGCTCAGTTGTTAAGCGTCTGCCTTCGGCTCAGGTCATGATCTCAGGGTCCTGGGATTGAGCCCCACATTGGGCTCCCTGCTCAGCGGGAAGTCTGCTTCTTCCTCTCCCACTCCCTCTGCTTGTGTTCCCTCTCTCTCGCTGCCTCTCTCTCTCTCTGTCAAATAAATAAATAAATAAATAAATCTTTAAAAAAAAAAGATAGCCACCACCGAGGTGCCCTAATACTTAATCCAGAGTCATCCATTAGTCTGTCTCTTCACATCTCTCATCCTTTCTTAGCCTCAGTGATCCCACCTGCAAAATGGGGATAGCAATATTTGCCCCAGCCTGTTCCACAGAGCTACTTTGAAGATCAAATGAGGTCAATGATGTGGAAATGCTCTGGAAAACAGAAAGCGCTTGGGGTGCCTGGGTGGCTTAGTCAGTTAAGTGTCCAACTCTTGCCTGCGGCTCAGGTCCTGATCTCAGGGTTGAGATATCAAGCCCCACCTCCGGCTCCCTGCTGGGAGTGGAGCCTGCCTAAGATTTTCTCTCCCCCGCTCCCTCTGCCCTTCCCCAAGCCCCACCCTCCACCCTCTCTCCCTCTCTAAAAAAACAAAACAAAGCAAAACAAACAAATTAAAAACAGAAAGCCTTCTACTAATGCAAAGTGCTATGGTAGTCGCAGTCCTATTAGCAGATTAATTTCAGGTCTAGCTCAGAATCCAGACCAAAGAGCTACTAGACTATACTTCCGGGAAATGCATTTGTCTGTCCTGATGTGAACATGAATCTCTGGTTAAAGTTGCTCCCCAGCATCATGAGCGGGTGGGGGTGGGGCAGGTTGGGCACCATTCCTTTAATTTTCCAGAACATTCTCATTCCAGAACACCATTATCTTCCAGCGGTCCATCCATGACACTTTAATTACCTCAGTGACAATAAAATTTAGTCTGTGTGCATTCAACTATGATTACTCAAGTAACAACAATGGAAATGAAGACTTGATTTAGATAGGATAACCTAAAACTTATTTATTTTACCCCCCTCCTTTGAAAACATATCCATTCCTGTTGGGACACAAGAAAGGGCCCTTTGTGTCTAGTAACACCTGGAAATCCCCAAGACTGTAAACTAAGTGTATTTTGGAGGGTATTCATGTCTGCTAAAGGATCCCCTCCATCCAACGCCCTTCCCCGAGCCTTCTACCACCCACACAGGGGCGGATCTCACTAGGAACCCTCGGCGAAACAAGAGCCCAGCAAACCAGTCATCACTGCTGGCCCAGGAAAAACACCAGGTGCAGAGCCCAGCACAGAATGTGATCTGAGAAAGCACTTATAAATCAAGCAGGTCCCAGGGAGTGAAAGTACAAGTTAGTAAAATATAACAACAAAGTGACCATGAAATGTTAAATCAGATCAACCCAACAGCAAGCTCATTACTGGGGCCTCTATAGAAAACCCAGGGTGAAGGCTCCCCGATAAGCCAGGAAAAAGCTGGAGAAGCATTCTCACCTCCCACATCTGGTTACTTTTCATATATCAGGAGGATCGGCCCTTTGTGACGGATGCTCCGAATGTTTCCTCCCAATTATCTTATGACTTTGTCATGACTTTTTAAAAATTTTATCATGCAAGTATATTTTATTTCTAGGCAGCTTGAATTATCAGTTTTTTCTTTTGTTGCATCTGAGTTTTGAATTGCATTTAGAAAGGATCTGCTCATACCAACATCATAGAGAAAGTTAGCCATATTTTCTCCTAAAACCAGGGGGGGGGTTCATTCTCGATCCATCTGGAGTTTATTCTGATACATGGCTAACCCGTGGTCCTCATGATGTTTATTAAAAAGTCCATTTTTGCCCCAGTCATTGGAGATACTACTTTTATCATGTGTTATATTTCCACACATAATTGGGTCTATTTCTTGACTTTCTATCCTATTCCAATAGTCCGATTATTTACCCATGTGCCAGTGTCACGCTGTTTTAATTTCAGGGGCTTTATTATAAAGTATATTGTAATATCTGGTAGGTAGCTCTTTTCCCCCAGAGTTTTCCCAACTATTCTTGCCTGTCTTGTTTTGTTTTTCTGTACAAACTTTATTATTAACTTGCATGGTTCCAGAAAAAGCCTTTACTGGTATTTTTATTGGGATCGCATTAACTTTGGAAGACCTGGCATCTATGACACTTAGGATACTGAGTCATCCTATCCAACACCAGGGATTTCTTTCCATTTGTTCCAGTTTACCTTTGTGTCTTTCAAGAGTGTTTTAAAATTGTTTTTTCTCCCCCTTATAAAATCTGCACATTCAAGTCCAAGTATTATATCTTTTTTTGTTACATCCTGTTACTTTTTGAAGCCAAGCTGATGCAGGCACTTGATTTGGGGTTCTAAATGAAGAGTAATATATTCTTCTTCTCCACTCTTCTTTTCATTTCCCTTTGCCAGTCCACTAGTGTCGTTGGCATGACTTGAGGGTACGTCCATCGACCACGTTGGGAGAACAAGAAACAATAGTAGGTCTAGGGTTTAAGACAAGATGACATAAGACAGTGGTGAATAAGGTCTTCGGGTCTTAGCAAGAAAGAATTCACATCTGTCTGGGGGCAAAGATAAGCGTTTCAGGGCTCTCATATATTTAAAAATCTAAAAGTGGATTAAACTCGTCTGCTTTTCTCAGTCAAGTAAACTCTATCAATTTTCATGACATCTTGGACAATCTTCTAAATCCTCTTTCCTCTTCTGGGTCTGATATAATACAGTATACTTATGAGTAATAGTATTGAGTTGATAAATCCCTTCTATAAATTCTCTTTTCTTAATATGTCCCTAATACTTTCATGATCCAAACTCCATGTGGCCACAGGAATCTCTGGTAGATAGTTGTCTCCAAGACTATCTGTAAAACCAAGTGAAAGTCATGCTGTCCATTTCTGTCAGATTTCGGACTTGGGGTCTCTAGATGGTTTTCTCAGGTTGGTACATGGTCCTGCTGAGACCAAGATCAATGGTTAGATTTTACTCCAGACCAGCCAGCTCTCCTTTCTCCCAAAGTTTCTCTTCCAATGGTACTTTAATTCCATAGACCCAAAGAGGACTGAGTGAGAAGTCTAGACAAGTCATAGGAAATCCGATGTTGAAAAAGCAACTGGAGACCTAAGGCAATTGGAGACTCTGAGCCTTTGGCAGGAATGAGAAGGAAGACCCCTGCTGGACCCTTTCACCTCTTTCTCCACCACTTTCACTGCTGAACTCCTACACACCCTTCAAGCTCAAGCTTAACCATGACCTTTGGTACATAATTTTTCATGACACTCCTCTACATCCCAAAGACATAATTGCTCCGTTGTCTGTTTTCTTATTAAATTTTAAGCATACTTCAATTATCATTTGAATCACATTTAGTATAGCTCTCTCATTATTTGTTTATATCTCTGTCTACCAAAGAAGCTTCAGATTCTTGGAGGGCAGAACTGTATTTCATTCATCTCTGTATCTGCCATTTCTAGCAATCTAATTGAACGAAACTGACCAGACAAAGAATTTGAACCATGTTGTTCTATTCACCATGTGAGATCTATTAGTCACAGCCTGGGCAGGAAGCAGTGCTGAGTTCCACCCAGCCCACATTTGCACCAAGAGACCCAAACCAGAGCTCCTTGGTCAAGGTAAGCCATTGCTTCAAAGCCCATCTTCCTTTTAGCCCATTGATGAACTCTTACTTGGTAAGATGTGAATAGGTATGAGGATTAAATAAGATAATGCATCTAAGGCACTTATTGGTAAATATTAATTAAAATATTAGTGACTTTATACAATACAAACTGGTGAAGAAGTTGGACGACAAACATAGAGCTACTGAGTCAAATGAATGCCTTAATGAATTGCTATGTGGTCCAACAATAGTTTCCCATCTTTTTTCTACCCCTACATGTAAGATAAGGGGCATCTTCCCAGGGTCATTCCTATGGACTGGCGTTTAGTAGATAAGGATACAGGCAACTTCAGGTACATTTGCTGGAATTTTCTGTTTCCTTTCCCTGTGCCTTGAGAAAGCATACTGGAATGTCTGTGAGTAAAAATGACACACTTTTTATTTAATTAATTAAAGTTAATTAATTAATTTTTAAAGATTTATTTATTTGACAGAGAGAGAGAGAGAGCACAAGCAGGGAGAGCAGCAGAGGGAGAGGAAAAAGCAGGCTCCCCACCAAGCAGGGATATATGGGGCTCGATCCCAGGACCTTGGGATCATGACCTCAGCCGAAGGCAGACGCTCAACCGACTAAGCCATCCAGGAGCCCCAAAGCAGCACAGTTTTAAAAATATCATGTCTACTCTTATTATTTGTTTGATGCACAAAACTCAGTTCTTCATTATTACTAATAAATTACGCCAGCATACCTCTGTTTTGACTCACCACTGTTTTGTGAAACCCAGTTGCTAAGAACAGTTATTACAAATCTCGAGGGCTTGAGGCTGACCTTTGTCACAGTGTGAGACGTTCACAAACTCTTCTACCAACCATATAATTATGAGAAGTGGGCTTGTCGAATGTGCTATCAGAATATTCTCATGGAGGGGCGCTTGGGTGGCTCAGTCGGTTAAGCATCCGACTCTTGGTTTTGGCTGGGGTCATGATCTCATGGCTGTGGGATCGAGCCCCACATCGGGCTCTGTGCTCAGTGCAGAATCGGCTTCAGATTCTCTCTCACTTTCCCTCCCACTTCCACTCTCCCCCTCTTTCTCAAATAAATAAATAAAATCTTAAAATAAAAACTATTCTCATGGGAAGTCATGACACAGAAGGAAGCTGCATTGTCTCAGGAGATAATTTAAAGCTCAGCATCTTGGCAGGGAAGAGATGGCAAATCCAGAAAAGGAGATAAAAGAGAGTTGGATGAAGGCACTATTTACAAATGCTCGGGCAGGTTTAAGGGAAATCAACAAGTGATGGTAAAACACCCATGCGCCAGAACCAACAGGAAGTTGCTACGACCTACTTCTTAAAGGGGGGAGCAAGAAATGAGC
This sequence comes from Ursus americanus, assembly GCF_024610735.1. NCBI lineage: Eukaryota > Metazoa > Chordata > Mammalia > Carnivora > Ursidae > Ursus > Ursus americanus. The sequence continues at coordinate 49,924,202 of NC_142134.1, forward strand.
CATTGGAACCCAAAGAGAGCTGTAGCTGTCAGAAGGGGCTGTGAGCCAGGGGAGTCAATACTGCATGGTCTTTCCCTGTCTCCTGCCTGTGCCTTCCGTTGGCCAAACCCAACTGGAACTCCCAGGACAGGGGCCGGCAATGCAGTCCGGAAAGGCCAGTCTTCCTGGACAGAGAACAGGGTAAGGGCTGCAAAGTGCACGTAGAGGGACAAGCAGGAAATATCCAGCACCACTGCCAAACAGCTCTTTTCTTCTTGATTCTGCATTGTGATTTCCAGCCTATTTTCAGGGGGAACTGGACAAGATTTGAGTCATTTTCTATTTGGTCTAAAGGAGAAAGCTTTTTTTTTTTTTTTGTCAGCAAAACCAGAAACAATAGGCTCATAGGCGTGCAATTAAACCCTGGAAACACGTGGGTTTTTCATCTCCATCTTAGATAAAAAGAAATCTCCGTTATGTCTTTCCCAGGCCATTTTAATTAACTTTGTCAAGAAAGTTCTAAATGCCTAACTCTCTTTATCTTCGTCTTCAGAATATCAATTGGGCAGAATGTAAAGATAAAACTTAACAGAATTTACAGTGAAGAGGAGGGGGAAAAAAAACCTGAAAAAGAATAGAAAAATTATAAGGGTATTTTTTCCCTACCGTCTTCCTTTTTAATTCTTGTTGTACTTACTCAATAGGATTTTGATGGCTGACAGATTTATAAGTCCTGTGTGTTCACTCTGATGACACGTCTCTAGCTCCAGCTGGAATCCTTCTCGGAGAAACAGGCGGAGACCAGGCTGACCTTCCTTGTTGGGCAGGTGGGGCCTCCATTTTCAGTTCAAGCTAGCTCAGCTGACAGTTTGGAGAAGACACCAAATATTCACTCTATTTAATACAGCACTTTTATTGATTATGAAAATAACAATTTATCTATGCTAATTATATATAATTTGAAAAATAGAAAAAATATATAAAGAGAAAAGACAGAAGCCATGTATATCCTCTTCCAACAGTGGAAATTCTTGTTAATGCTTTATTATATTCTCTTTCACTCTTCTTTTTTATACGTACAGTTCCCAGATAGGCATTACACACTGCATGCAGGTTTTCAATCCTTCTGTATTATAATGAATATTATCGAACAATATCCCCCATGTTATCAAGTAAATGTCAAAATAATAAGATGTAAAGACTGCCTAACATTTTCTGTATGGATGGTGTCTTAGTCTATTTGGGCAGCTCTAACAGAGTATCATAGACTGGGAGGCTTAAACCACAAACATGTATTTCTCACAGTTCTGGAGTTCGGGATTCCAAGATCAAGATCTCAGTAGGGCTGGGTTCTGGTGAAGGCCTTCTTCCTGGATTCCAGACTGTTGTCTTCACCTTGTATCCTCATATGGCGGAGAGAGAGAGAGCTATTTCTCCTCCTCTCTAATAAGGGCACTAATCCCATCAAAGGGACTCCACCGTCATGACCTAATCCCTCCCCAGAGCCCCATCTCCTAATACCATCCTCCCGGGGCTAGAGTTTCAACGTAGGAATTGCGCGGAATACAAGCACGCAGTCCCAAGCAGATGCTTCTACCCCTACGTAATTTAACCATTCTCCTCTTATTGGACATTTGGCTTTTTCCAATGTAGGTTTATCCAATTTCCTTATTATGAATAAGACTGCAGTGAACACCTTCATTCATAATTTTTTTCCATCTGTAAATTTCTGAGAACAAATTTCTCGAAGCAGAGTTAGGAAGTTAACGTTTCACTTCAGATCTTGCCAAATTGCACTCCAAAAAGATGGTACTAATTTACATTCCCACCCACAGGACACAAGAGTGCCCGTTTTTACAGCACCTGGCGGACACTGCGTAGTGGAATGTATTTTTATCTCTGCTAAAGGCATTTTGTTGTTGTTTCAACTGACATTTCTTTGTTCAGTGAGGGCGAACATTCTTTCACACATCGTAGGCCATTTAACTCTCTTCTTTGTGAATTGTCTGTTCCTGCAGTTTGGCAGCTGAACTTTCTTCCAAATTTTGTTCCTCTCCTGAGGATCACAAAACTTTATACAACTTTATTCCAATTCATTGAGTGTTTTCAGATGGTTGGTTGCTTTTAACAGAGTGAGTTGATTCCAAAAATGTCATTCCAGTTTGGTTTTTGACAGAGAACGGCTATATGCTCAGCTGAACGCTGCCGAGACTGTTTTCCAAAACCATAACTAAAGTTATCTTAAATGTCTCTCTGAATATATTAAAATACACAGTAGCCTACAGTTTTTAGTTCATAAATCCAAAGCTCTTGGAAACACATTTGTTTTGTGGGCCTCTCTAGGCCTAATTAGGACTATATGATCCTTTTTAGGTACTGGGAAGAGTGAGAAAAAAATAGTTTGGTCAAGCATAGGCTTTTTGACGTGAGTTCTCAAGCCCAGAAACGTTACTACAAATCTGTTCTCGAGTGCCTGAGTGCTTCCCTACTGTTTCTATGGGAGGCGGTGAAGAGATTATTTCTATGCTCCAACACACCTTGCTGGGGCTTCTAGAAGTTAGTAATGGCAAAGGAGGGACAGAGAAAGCCAATGGGAGTTAAGTGCATAGAATCATTTCCCCGCTGAATTGACCAGTAGTAGTAATTTGTTCAGTGCTCTCCATTTTACAAAACGCTTTCTCATATATTACCTCATTTGATACGACTACCACATGGGATATTTGAAACCATCACCCTCCTTTGGGGGGGGGGACCAGTTAAATGACTTGCTCAAAGTCACACAGCTAATACGTGGTAGTTGGGGCTCCAGCTCCTGGCTCTGTCTGTAAATGGGGTTGCAACTATATTCTTCTGCCACACTGGTACTTTGTTTCCTGAGCCCCCTTTAGAAATGTAATCAGATCCTGAAACAAGAATAGAAGCAGGAAGAACAACAACAACAACAACATCCCACACACGGATTACAGCCCTGGTCACCATCATACTCAGTGGTCTAGAGAGAAGAAATAAGAGAGATTTGTGCAATCTTTTCAGTGAGAAGTGACATTCCTGGTCTTTGCATATGCCTCTCATTAACTCCCTGTGTCCTGTTGAAGACTGACGTCTCCGTCTTCACTCAGTCAATCCAGCTTGACATTTCATGGCATTACAGTCGCTGTCAACTCCACAAAATGCTGCCAGCCGTGCTCAGTCAGAGCAAGCAAGGAGCCTGTCGGACGAGAAAACCTGGGAATCCCTATTGCAGTGCGTGTGTTTCTTCTGCAGGAGTCTACTGACCCTTCTCATCAGAATCTATGTTTGCCAAATTTGAGGGATTTCTGAGGCTGAAAACAAATCTAAGAGGATATTTTGCTGGACTTTGGGCCAATGGTGTTCCCAATGGTGGAGTTGAGAATCATCTCTTGCAGTCTGACCATTTTCACTGGGGACTTGGATGCTTGGTGGTGAATGAAGATGGGCAACATCTTTTCTGCACATACACATATGTGCACAGATTTCCTAAGCGTTGCTGGGCTTCCTGGTGGAAAATGAATTCAGATTCTAAATCCCTGTCCTCATGACCAGGAAGAGGCAAAACGACAAACTGGCCTCAGCCCTGCAGAGCCCTGATTATTAGAACATACCGTGTGGTTTCTATTCCAAAAACCTCACTCAGAATGTCACAGCCTAAGTCATGGGAGGCCTCTGCATAAGCCGATACCCAAACCTGCCACAGCCACCCACGAATGGGCATTCACCCCAGGGTAATTGTCTGTGCGAATGGAATTATTGAGGGAATAGTAACACTTTGGGGCCCAAGCAGCTCTCCTCTGGTTACCACCTGACTGAGCATAATATGAGAGGGAGAGTCTTGTTCCTGCCACTCCTGAAGGGACTGAAAAACTTTCTTAGTGCTGTGACAATCCAGAAACACAACTCCAACCTCAAATAGAAATGAGATGGAAGTTTAGGCAGCTCTCTGTGGGTATGGGGCTACATAACACCCCCTCGTTCCTCCTCCCACACCTTCTGCCCTGGTGAATGGCATCACCGTCCTTCCAGAAAAGCCTCCAAGATAATGTCAGAATGGGAACTAAAACCCAGATTGTGTTTCCTGTGCTCTTTCCATGGCATGCCACTGCCTCCTAACCAACCAGTCAAGTTTTCGTCAACCCTGACCACAGTATTTGCCACATAAGAAATCTGTGGAATTTGGCTCTCTCAAGTTTCATGATTCTAAAACAAGAAAAATAGCTTTACCTGACAAAGATGTTTCTCTGCCATCAAAGAGCAAAACTACCTTTGAACACATACCTACTCATCTTTTAATCCAGAGCATGGAAACTAGGCCCATCTCAGCGTGTAGGGACATACCCATATCACCTTAATGGGACATTCAGGAGTCTAGGAGGTAGGCCAGAAAAAACATTTGCTTATTCACAAGAGTCCAACATGCCAGATAAATACCTTCAAAGATGTGCAATTCAAATGCAACTCCGTCAAAGCTGGCCATTTTCAGGCACCTGATGAAGGTCAAGTACTCTCTGGGGTATCTTGGATATTTTATTTGGAAGGGTTAAAGTGATTCAGGTAACTTTGTGTCCGTTTTCCATTCTGCGTAACACCTAAAGAAAAAATAAACATTATGAGCAAATTTTAAATTTTTCAAATTTAAAAAATGTCTCTCCTGGCATTCAAAATCAACCAACACATTAGTGGTAATAAAAAAAAATTACACAACGTGGACAGTGTGTCTTCATGCTGCCATTCTTCTGCTGACATCGGGTGACTTCAAACTGTTACAATCCAAAGGTAATGTACAGAGAACTATGAAATTTAGATTTACATTCATGCCACATATTTATTAACAGTGGGTGAGACTGCTTATGTTCTAGGTCCACAAATCTATCCTAAGTAAGAGAGATTGCACCAGACTTTTCAATTAGGTGACTTGATTAATCCCCTACTGTCCCCTTTTAAGACAGTTTGACATAAGCTTCTCACACTTGTATGTGACTGAGATCTGATTAACACAGTACCACAGAAAATATGTTGACCAAGAAAACTAGAAAATAAGTCTCTTTTGATTATCTACTAAGTAACTTTTAGAACTTATCAAAGTATATGCCAACCTTGTCATTATAATTTTCTGCAGTAATTCCATATATGGGGTTTTTAAGTTAAATAAAGTAATTGTGTATATTTTATATGTCACAATTATCCTCCTTATTTTGAATCAAATGTTCATTGGGAGTAAAAGGAATGGAGAGGGCCATCTTCATCAGTCTCAGAAGGCTGGTTATTTGATTTTTTGAGAATTTCTCTCTTGTCGTCCCTATTTTTAATTTGTAAAAGTCAGCACCTGTGCTAAAACATAAGGCATTTCTCACCCACTGCCCCCCCATCCTGCTAATCTGTAATCAAATGGCCCATTAACACTTCGCTTCATCCAGCAGGAAAAGATATATTTTTAATCTTCTGACATTATTTAGCAAAATACATAGCACGTCTCTGCATATTTTTAAAACTTCTGGATAATTGTTATAAGTAAAGCAATATTTCAATTTAGTGATTCAGGTAACCTACAAACAACTAACTAAGGAACATGTTTCAGAGATATTAGCAAGTCAATTATACGGAACCCAGAACAGATTTTCCCAAAAACATGATCTTGTCTTTGGTGGGTAGATTCCTAGGCCACCCCTCAAAGACTCCTCTACCCATAAGGAAGTGTATTTTAGGATGAATAATTACTCCCAGTCCTTCAGAGGCCCATAAGCCCCGTCCTGGGGCCCTCTCTATTGTTGTTAAAACCCAAGTCCCATCATTGATCAGAGGGGTGATCTCAGTGTACCCTCCTGTAAAGAGGATATACTGATACCTACCTTTTTGAGGAATAAATTAAATACTGAAAATAAAGCATTTACTTATTTTTTTTAAGATTTTATTTATTTATTTGACAGAGAGACAGCCAGCGAGAGAGGGAACACAGCAGGGGAGTGGGAGAGGAAGAAGCAGGCTCCCAGCGGAAGAGCACAATGTGGGACTCGATCCCAGCACGCCGGAATCACGCCCTGAGCCAAAGGCAGACGCCTAACGACTGCGCCACCCAGGCACCCCTGAAAATAAAGCATTTAATACAGGGCTTGGCTCAGAATAAATAGTGTCAATGACCATGATGGTGGGAATGACAAAGACTTTTGAGTTCTGGGCCCCTCAGAAGACAAAGGGTCTGCAAAGTTTCTTGTATCGTGTACATGTTTACATTGTATTGATTGAGAAAACCCGTGGTGAGTGTATTAGTTTCCACAATACTGGGTGGCTTAACCAACAGCAATGTATTGTTTCAGAGTTCTGGAGGCCAGAAGTCCGAAATTAAGACATCGGTCATGTTGGCTCCTTCTGAGGGCTGTGGGGGGTGAAGAATCTGCTCCAGGTCTCTCACCCAGCCTCTTTTTTTTTTTTTTCCATAGCAGTATCACTTTTATTTATTTTTTAAATTTTTATTTAAATTCAATTTAGTTAGCATATACTGTATTGTTAGTTGCAGGGGTAGAATGTAGTGATTCATCAGTTGCATGTAACACCCAGTGCTCATCACATCACGTGCCCTCCTTCGTGCCCGTCACCGTCACCCAGCTTCCAGTGGCTACAGGTATTTCTTGGCTTGTGGATGGCATTCTCCCTGTGTCCTCACACTGTGATCACCCTGTGCCCAAATTTCCCCTTTTCATAAAAACACAGTCACATTGGATTGGGCCTAACCTAATGACCTCACCTTGATCGATCATTCACAAAACCCTATTTTCCAAATAAGGTCACATTCACAGGCCCGGGGGCAGTAGGACTTCAATGCGTTTAAGGAATGCAATTCAACCCATAACAGTGAGGAAGTGAAACACTCACTCAGCATCTCTCAGGGCATGTTGTGATGGGAAGGAGTGGGAGGCTCTCCAGGGCTGGGAAGGAGCAGTGGGGTCCAGTGTCACCGTGGCTGGCAGAGGAGAGCAGCCGCTCAGGGATTTCTCCGTGGGTGGTGGTGGCCTGACCCCAGGAACTGTCGATATTTCTCAAAACTAAAGCACATCACCCACCATCGCACTCAGATGGATATATCCACACAGATCACGTTTATTTCTTTTCTTCCAAGTTTACCTCGTTTCAGAGAATTCGATTGCTTCCCTTCCTGAGCTACACAAGCATCTTGAGGAATTAGCTACTCTTCTTTCTGGCTGTTAGGGTCCCGAACGGATCATTACGTTATCCAATTCCTAGCAACGGTTTCGCAACACCTGGGGTTTCATCAATTTCTCGAAAACCCCTCAAAGTGAAATGAATTTTATATCCAGTTAAATGTTCAAAACAAGCACTGGCCTCGTAGCACGTTCAGAGGATGAGGTAATCATGAACTCTAACAAATGACATGAGGGCGTCCCGGCTGGTTCTCCCAAAGTTGGGAATCTCGGCGCTAAACAGCACGCCTGACCTCTGGAAGGAAAACCAACTCCCCCCGGTGACTAATTTACAACCAGGAAGTAATTTCTCCCCTGGGAGCCTGTGGATCAACAATGTTCGCTCTGGGTGTTCTCCCAGGACTGCAGGGGACCAGGCAGAACAACCCCCAGGCTCTGGCAGGGGGTCGGCGGAAGGGGTTTCTTCTCTAAAACTGCTCCATTACTCAGGATAATGTGTTGAATCTCCAAACATCACAACTAACTGGTTTCAAGCAATATTTCCAGTGAGACAGACGTTCGGGTTTCCAGCAAGAAGCCCTGAGGTCCCCCCCATACCCAGCTGAGCAAAGGGTCCTTGGCTGGCTCCCTTCTCCTTTAGCCCAGCGATCCCTTCTCGTCCTGCAGGGTCAGCTGGCATGTCTTATCTCAGAGACACCTTCCCCGATTATCCCCATCTTCATTATTCTTTATTACATCATCCTAGTTCGTTCCTTTGTAGTCCTACGATGTATCGGTAATTGTTTCAGGTACTTGGTTTACTGGCTCCATGTGAGTATGAGTAGCAGGTGACCAGAGCCTTGCTCATCCTCTTCTCCCGTCTAGGCGGAGCCTGTGCCTGGCACAGAGCAGATGTTCAGTAAATATGTGTGGAATGATTGCTGTTCTAAATGACCAGCAGGTGAACCTGTATCCTCAGAGCCCGTGTTGACCAGTGTTCGGGATATAGAACATCTTGTAGGCTGGATCGAGCAATAAAGTATCGACCTGCAAAATATGACTTTCCTCAATATTCACTCTGGCCTAAATAAACAGAAGGAGCCCCGAGGAATTAGGCTGCGAGGCTGATTTAGTAGAATCATTGGCACTTGTGTAAAATTTTGGAGAATGATGTCCTAAGCACAGATGCTATTTTTAAGAACTTAACACCAGGAAAACCCTTCTGGGGCTCACTCGGTGGGAATGAAGCCCTTTTTATGTCACGGGTGATGTATGAACTGATGGCTCATGGAAGGTGAAGCTCAGACTAAGTTATCGGACTTTTTCCTTCTGAGTTATAGCTCAGTGGGCGGACTTGACCGATTACAGTCACTGACAAGAGCTGAGCAGGCTGTGCGTTGTTTATCTTACCAAAGAGAAGTGACAATATGGCCCAATTTAGTGCCTACAGCCCAGCATAACTAAACAAATTCTCTTTCCAGGCCAAGTCGAGGTTCACCTAAGCTGGACTGGATTTATGGGACACGAATGCCAAACAGGGCCAATCGGTCTATGATGCTTGTTTTGGGCCAAATGACTTTTAAAGCCACCAAGTTAGGACCCTCGAGAAGCTGACTTGGAAGAAATCTCTGTAAGTGATGCAACTAGATTTCTGGCATCTGGAGTTCATGCGTGTTGGGCAAGGCTGTTTGCAGTAGTTCACAGGGAAGTTAATAGCCACCCAGAGCCACTAACCAGTACCCATCTCACAGAGGCAGGGAGACCTCAAGGACTCAGACCCTGGGGCTGCTTCTGCTTGGCTGTGGACTTTTCGTGACAACATTTATCACTGAGGTGAGGGTTTCAAGGACAAAGACCTTCTAGAAAAGGTGAGTTTACCTGCAGGCAGATCCAGAGATGGGGGTCCACTGGGCAAAGACACAGGACTTCCTCCCCTGAGGGCAAAAGTAAATACTTGGGGGAAAAGAAACTGCACAAAAGATTTATATCTTTTTTACTGCTACAACTTCTGTGTTAAAGAGAGTGGGAAAAGTTCCAACGAAGTCTGCCTCCCATCCCTTCACAGAAATAGATTGTGTTTAGTTCCCAAATGTGGTAGCGTTTCTGCATCCATCTTCTCTCCGATTCAGAGTTTCCTAACATTTGAGGGGGGCTGGGGGATCGCAGAGCTTCACGACTGCTTTGGCCCCTCTAATGGAAAAAATGAAAAATAGCTTCCGGGGTCCAATCATCCCATTTAAAGCCCATTTGTGGACCCCCTAGGGATCCCTCTATTATTGGAACGCAAGTGCCCCACTGTTGGGTCAAGACTGGAGGATGATGTCAAGACATGGTTTTACAGAGAGAAAGATGGGAAAGAAGAGAAGAAAGACTTCCTCAGTTCTGTCCTCCCCAAAACCCAGGTCCCCAGATCCCAATACAAAGGTTAGGCGCATGCCAGTGACGCATAGGAATGACTTTGACAGAAGAGAAACTGGAAAATACTCCCCCTTGTTTGGCTACCAGAGTGCCTCCCTGATGAGGTCCAGTCACCAAGGTTCCCTTCCTCCCTCCTGCAGTTATGGTGATTTGATAAGGTTTGCAGCTAAAAATAACCATTACAGGTGCCATAAACACTGGGATAGGTGTTTTTCTGCTATAAACTTTCAGAAATGGATATTATCACTGCTATTTTACAGATGAAACATGAACTATAGGGTTAGGGGGAAACGAGCATTTTTTAACACCCTCTACACTTATTATTTTATAAAAACTGACAGCCCTGAAGATGTGTATCAATATGCCGGTTGTATTAATGAGAAAAGTGAATTTCGAAAGCTTGGGTGGTTTTCCAAGGTCACAGAGCTGGCGGACAACAGAGCTAGGCGCTAACTCGGAAGGGCCTGGCTCCCAATCCCAATCTTTCGGCTGCACCACCCAGCTCGGAAATGCATCTTCTGCTCTTATGGGGAGGTCCCCATCCCAGAGCACACCGCCAGATTCCCAACCTCCATCCTGGACATGCTCTAGGAAGGTCACCTCTCCCCGTGGACTGATATCCGACCAGCCCTATATTACCTCATTCATTCCATATAAAACACCCTATAAGAAGGTATTCTTTGCTCCATTTTTCAATAAGGAAACTAGGCTTGCAGAGACAAAGTGACTTAGTCAAGGTCACACCGCTGGACCCCTGTCTCTAAAACTTTGTTCTTTCCATCAGATCATTCCACTCCTGAAAAAGAAAATGAGGAATCCTTTTGAGCAGACAGTCTCTTTAATGGGCATTCATCACGTATTTGCCATCTGGGGTTTCGTGTTTCAGGTTTGTGCTTGTCTCCATACCACATGTCCCGGCAGATACAATCCACCGACTCCCAAAAGCCTGACCCAATTTAGAATGTGCTGTCTCCTCTCTTGTCAGAAGGAAGACTTAGGCTGAGTGAGTCTTCAGTGCTCAAGCTATGGCTGCTTTTGTAAAGCCTAGCAGACATGTCAGATGGTACCAAAGGTCGTAGGTCTTCTACAGACAGAGCTAGAGAAGGAATTCTGCTGGACTCTGCAAGGCTTCGAGCCCTATTACAACTGCCAGTCCGTGTGGAAGGGCAGTAGAACAGGGTAGTTAGGAGAACAGATTGGACACCAGGTTGCCTGGCTCCGTTTCTTACAGGCTGGGTCACTTTCAGCAAGTTACTGAACCTCTCTGTGCCTCAGCTTCCGCTTCTCTACCATGCTGCCAATACCTCTTCAAGATGGAAGGATTATACAGTGTACCACTTATCAAGCACTTAGGGAAGTGCTGTTTAAATCAAACGTGCATCGACCTGGGCCCAGCAGCTGTGGTCATCTATCTTTGACTCTCAGAGTATGTCAGTCCGTTGTCAAGAGCTCTCTTCAGTCTTAGAGCCCCCGAGGGCATAGTCTCGAATTGGCGCGCACACCACCCTTCTCAGCCTCGTGAAACGCAGCCCAGGCAAAGCCTGCCTTTTCTGTGGGTCAAGCAGTCCACTCAAATCCCCCCCCTGCTGGGATATTCCAAGGGGTTGGCTCCTCCCAAGCACCCCCTCATTCTAAGCCCCACAAAGCTCACCTTATCCTGAGGGAAAACTCAAGAGACTCAAACCCCAGTGGCCTTGGAAGCTGTGGCTTCAGGGACTGCGTGGGAGGGGAGGTAGGTTCTGGGGCCCCTGTGTGGCGCCTCTGGGAAGGCTGAGGGCACCCCCTTTTACAGAAGCTTGTCCCCTCCCTCCACGCATCTGCTTGTGCTCCGGCTGACGAACCTTACCCCAAGCAGGGTCACCACGACTTGCAGGAGCGCTCTGCACTTCTGCAGAGAAAGGTCACTGCCTTGGATTAACTCCTTGTTATCACCCCTCCCACCTTGAAGACCGCTGCACTGTGGAGCTTGGAGTCCACGAGCCGAGAACGGGTTCCAGCTGTGCTGAAATCCAGGCGCGAAAAGAAAACCCATTTCTTCTTGTGAACGGGCATAGGTTGTGAGGCAAAGAATTCCTTCAAACTGAGTTTGACGGCAACCACCAGGGCCCAAAATGGATCTTCTCAGGCGTGAGCCCAGATTTGTACCTGACCTCTAAGCAGCCATTGCACAGGGAAAAGAAAAAGGCAGATTACTACTCCCAGAATCCTGGTTTAAAGCACCTATCTCCCAGAGCTCTTCCTCAAGATGTTGTTGTTGTTTTAAATTGTGGTAAATCACAGAGCGTGAAATTCACCATTTGAACCATTTCTAAGTGTACAACTCTCTGGCATTAAATACAGTCACATGATCGAGCATCCATCACCACCATCCATCTCCAGAACTCCTTTCCTCTTCCCCAGCGAAAACCCGGGACCCGGTAAATGGTAACTCCCATTCTTCTCTCCCTCCCGGCCCCTGGCAAACCACCATTCTGCTTTCTGTTTCTGTGAATTTGAGGACCCTAAGTACCTCATATGAGAAGAATCATACGTATTTGTCTTCTTGTGACTGGTTCATTTCAGTTAGAATAACATCCTCCAGGTTCATCCGCGTGGTAGCAAGTGTTGGAATGACCTTCCTTGCAAAGGCTGAATAATATTCCATTGTATGTGTGCCCCATTTCGTCCATCCATTCATTCGTCGTCCATTCGTCGTCGTTGATAGACATTAGGGCTACTTCCCCCTTGCTGCCGTGAGCAATCTGCTGTGAGCAGCAGTGTGCAACCGTCTGTCCAAGTCCCTGCTTTCCGTTCTCTTGGGCATGTATCCAGAAGTGGGACGGCTGACTCATAGGCAATTCTGCTTAATTTTTTGATGGATTACCATAGTGTTTTTCCACAGTAGCTACACCTTTGTACGTCCCCACCAACAGAGCACTCGAGGCTTTCTTAAACCCCATCCCTCCTCTGCCTCCTGTACTCACGTCTCCTTCCATTATCATACACGACACCACGCAAAGACCAGAGGGGTGGCCAAATAAATCTAGATTTAAAAATCTTTTACTTTCAGAAACTCCATCCCTCAGTGTTTCCTTCTCAATACAATCCAAGAAATGTTATGCTATCTTCCAATACGAGTAACCACTAGAACATAGGGTTCCATGCACACTGAGGGGTTCTTACCTACTTGTTGGATTTTTGTTTTTCTGTCTTGTTCATCAGGTTTCAGTACTTGGCACAGCCAGCCTGGCATACAGCAAGCACTAAATAAAAATGGGTCAAATAAACAAACTCTGTCAGAATCCCAGTCTCCTTAAGTATTTTTCTTAATCCCAATGTCACATGTCACTGTAAAGCATCTTAAAAGAGATCTTCGAAACTCTGTCCTGTATCCTCAAGTACTTGGAAACTGCACACAAAATAGAACATTTTGTACAACATTTAAAATAGGTAGGTTTTTAGGGGCGCCTGGGTGGCTCAGTCCTTAAGCGTCTGCCTTGGGCTCAGGGCGTGGTCCCAGAGTCCTGGGATCGAGCCCCACATCAGGCTCCTCCGCTGGGAGCCTGCTACTTCCTCTCCCACTCCCCCTGCCTGTGTTCCCTCTCTCGCTGCCTGTCTCTCTCTCTGTCGAATAAATAAATCTTAAAAAAAAAAAAGGTAGGTTTTTAAAATAAATAAATAAATAAGATAAAATAGGATTTTTAAAACAGAGATTTAATCTTGGTGCATTATATAATTAATCAATACCTACCATACACCAAATACTATAAGGGATACAAAAGAAATAAAATCAATGATTTCTATTCACAATGGAATTTAATTTGGTGGGGCAAGCAAGAATAAATCCATGGAATAACGGATCATACACGATAGCAAATTCTGGAGTGCCTGGGTGGCTCAGTCAGTTAAGTGTCTGCCTTCAGTTCAGGTCATGTTCCCAGGGTCCTGGGATTGAGACCCTCCTCAGGCTCCCTGCTCAGGGGGGCGTCTGCTTCTCCCTCGGCCCCTGCTCATGTGCGTGTGCTCTCTCTCTCACTCACTCTGTCTCTCAAATAAATAAATAAAATCCTAAAAAAAAAAAAGATAGCAAATTCTGCCTGAGAAGTTTGAAAAAGGTGAGTCCCTTAAATGACTCTCTTTTTTAATAAGTTGTGCACTGAGCAGTTCCCTCCCCCGGCCTAACTGAAGTATAATTGACAAATAAAATCGTAAGATCCTTAACCTACACAGTATGATGATGATTTGATACAGGCACTCGTTGTGAAAGGTTTCCCACCATGGAGTTAATTAACATCCCCTATCACCTCCATATTTACATGTCACTGAGCACCTTCTGTGCTCTATACACTAATGCCCCCCCCCGCCCCCGCCTGCCCTGCCCCGACCCCCGGTCCCCAACGACACTCTGCTTCTTCCCAGTTTACAAATGAGAAAATGAGAGCTCAGAGAGGTTAAATATTTCCCCAGGTGACACTGTTAGTTGGTGTCTGTATCCACATGAATGTCCTCCCCTTGCCTGTGCTCCTTCGGATGCTTCCCTGCGTGAAGCCTAGACGGAGTGAGGCCCGATGAACGTGGGCAGTAAGGACAGGCAGGGAGGGCGCCGCACAGCATGAGCAAAATCATGAGACTTGACCAAAGTAAAGGGCTGTCTGGAAAAGGAGAGAAGGTTTAGGCTGTCGAGAGAGAGAGGGAGTCATCCTCCTTTCAACAACCTTAAAGTCAGACGGCATTTAAATATTTCTCTCTCCTTTCAGCCCCAAGCACTGCAATATGTTTGCAAAGCCAAAATTGTGCCAGAGCAGAGGGGAGAAGAGCGGGTCAGGAAGGGAAGAGATGTTGCCATGTTGCCCCGGTTATCCACAGCCCAACGAGGCTGTGAGCACAGACAGAAGGATGGCGTGAACAGGGTCAGGAGACATCAGTCCATCCCACGTGGCTCCCTGAGGTGGACACACGGGCCCCCCAAGATTTCACAGGACGGTTTGGCTACACCATGAGCCCCCTCCCCCGCTGATTCTTGGCTCTGACTACAAAACACGGGCAATGTGACAGACTGTGTACCCTGGGGACAACTACTTAGAACTCCTCCACTCATCCTTCCTGAAAGAAAAAGTTCAAGAAAAAGAGAGAAAGCAGCATGAAAACCCACACAGGTATTTCATCAGCTCTTCCCACTCAACAATTTCCCTTTGCTTCCATTTTTTCCTTTTTATTACCCTTTTTTGGTTCGTGGTGTCTCCCAAATGCAAAGCATCACTGTGCTGCTCTGAAGTTCAAACACAGACGTAAGCTTTTATTTTCCTAAGAAGACATACTGATGACAACCTTGAAGGTTCAAGTCGAATGTCCAGACAGGGTTCCAAATCAGCACTTCGCTCTCCGTCCCTGCAGATCTCACTTGGCCAGCTGCCCAGCAGGAAAGCTCTCATCCATTTATCCAGTCATTTGCTTGCTCCACAGTATTTACTGAGCGTCTACTATGTGCCAGGCACTGTCTGGGCTCTAAAAGCACAAGGTGGTAACCTGACCCCTGCTCTTCTGGTACTTAGTCTAATTGGTGGTAGAAGGAAACAAAACACAATGACACAAAGGCTCTGGAAGGATAAATTCATTAAGTTACCGCAGCACATAGGAGAGATTCCCACTTTCATCTTGCAGGGGGCTGGGGGGTGGTAGCGCCAGATTGGAGTACTGTCCTCAGTTCCTTACCCTTTCCTGGATCTGTACTCTTGTCGTGGTTTCATCACAGTTGCCCTTGGCTTTGGCCTTGACCACATGACTTGCTCTGGCCAGGGGCACGGGTAGAAATGATAGTATGGCAGTTCAGAACCCAGGACTTAAGAAGTATCACCTACCGCGTGCCTGAGTGGCTCAGTCAGTTAAGCATCTGCCTTCTCCGGCTCAGGTCATGTTCCCAGGGTCCTGGGATCAAGCCCTGCAGTGGGAAGTCTGCTTCTCCCTCCCCCTCTGCCCCTCTTCCTTGTTCATGCTCTCTCTCTCTCTCTCTCTCTCCTTCAAATAAATAAATAAAATCTTAAAAAAAAATCACCTACTTCCACCTGCCCAGAGAGAGAGGCAGAGCCACCCAGTGAACCCAGCCTATCAGCTGAACCTCAGTCAATCCACGGCCATGTGAGCAATAATAAATAATTATTGTGTTAAGCCACTCGCGAAGTTTTGGAACCATTGGTTACACTGGAGTTAGGTTGGAAGATAGAACGTGTATCTAATGAGCCCGAGACCTGGGCGAGACTAGATCCCAACTGGAAGCCAGGGTCTTCAGCTGCACATGATATGGCTCCACTCAGGAAGGAACTGGTCAGGTTGTCAGCAGAACTTAGAGGGTGCACAGAGAATCTAGAACCAGGTTTGGGAGATAAAATTACTTGTTATGCCCAGACTTTCCAGCCAGTAAAAGATTCTCAAATAAGATACAGCCTGGAGACAGAGATTGAGTCAAGGGTATGGCCATCAAGATGCAGCTTAGACACAAAGACGCATCCTGGGCACTGCCAGGTAAGCCAGGTCCTCCAGGTAATAACCAAACTCTAGAAGAAACAAGGTGGCATCCCGTACAGTGTTCTCAAACGTTAACATGTTTCAGCATCACCTGGAGGGCTTGTTAGCAGACACTTTGGCCCCACCCCCTGAGATTCTGAGTCAAGAGATCTGCAAGGGGCCCAAGAACTTGTAGCTTGAACAGCCTCCCAGGTGATGCTGGAGCTGCCTGTTTGCGTGACCCTGGTCTACGAGGAGATCCTCTCAGCCAGACCACCAGGTTCCTAGAAAACGTAAGGGCATCATCCCACAGCAGCCCGATATGCCCAGGTTGACAGCAACTATGGAGAAAGACAGACGGAGACACAGACAGTGACGGGGATAGAGAAGTATGTCCCAAATGAATTTTGACACATGGGCAGACTAAAATAAAATACGTTAAAAAAACTCATAAAGATGTTTTCCCCATTGTATTCCTTTTATTTTCTTGTTTATAACAGATCTATATGCTGAGAAATTGTGCCCTTAAACGAAATTTAATGGGGCTGGAAGGAATTTGGTTGGAGCCATGTCATTCAATGCTTTGAACTTCTGGGGTAAATGCTAAAAATCACATAGTAAGCATTTATCAAAGCTAAATGTAAAAGTTCTATCAACTGAAAACCCAATTAAATCCTATGGCAATTTTCTTAAATGAAAACAATTAGGAACCATCAGACTTGCATAAAGCTTGTGCCCAGACATTAGTCCTTCATTTTCCCAGTGCTTGTGACATCTTCTAAAGAGACTTTCTTGGACTTATACGTTAACAACTAATTAAACAAATTATACTAATTACATAAATGTTTTCACTGAAGGATACTTTGTTTAATCTGACATACTCAGGAAGATCTGGGGGAAATTAAAGTATCAATTTCAATATACTACTACTAAGATAATATTTGTTATAAATTAGCTTATTAAATATATATTTTGATCCAAACCTTGAATTGCTGAAATCCCTAAAAAGATGCATAGGAAATACGTATGGAATAAAATCTTAGTTGGTCTTTTTTACTATATCTTCAACATTCTTCTTTTATTTAGTCATTTGATAAAATTTATTTCTAAAGATAAACCTCACCTTTCTAAGATAAAGTGTGCTTCCTTTCCACTTTTTCATTCGTTGCTTGTTGTTATTGTTTTTTTGTTTGTTTGTTTGTTTGTTTGTTTTAGGTAGGTTCCATGTACAGCATGGAGCCCAACGTGGGGCTTGAACTCACAACGCTGAGATCAAGACCTGAGCTGAGATCAAGAGTAGGATGCTTAGCCGACTGAGCCGCCCAGTGCCCTGTTGCTTGTTTTTATTTGTAAACCCAAAGTATTTTTGAGAGTATTACTGGCAAAAGCACCTCCAGCCTTGACCAAAAAAGGACTGCAACTGTGTGAAATGTAAATGTAAAATGACCCGTGAGCCCCCACCTTCCTCCAGGTTGGAAGCATTATGAGAAATTTGCTCAGATGCCAAAAAGGACTTTTTTCAAAGTGACAAGACAGATGATGGAAATGAAGGACAACCGTTCTGCCACTGCCATTTGCATTGAGCTAAAGTATTGTCCCCAATTCTTTCTCTCTCCCTTGCCATGACTTCACTATGGGTGCCCTTTGACTTTGGGCTTCATCATGTAACTTGATATGGCCAATAAGATGTGGGGAGAAAGAGGAGTGTTTCAAATGGAAGTATTTATTTTCATTGTATTCTTCCCCTTTTTCCACCTCTGTGAGTTGGGTACCTGAGAGGTATAGAAAATTACTTGTCATTTTTGTCTATAAGTCTCTGGCATGTCTGGACAGATCTAGACCATGACATCTTGATCTTGAGCCGAAGTCATGATTGAATGACACTCTTCGAAGCTCCGGGATAGGGCTAGGGATATTTTACAAGTTGGAGGGAAGTGAATAACTGTGACAAAAAGGGTAGACCATGGTACATGTTTCCCAATGGTTTCCCAACTCTTTCCTCATCCTGGCTTTTGACTTTGGGCTTGGCCGTGTGATTTCCTTTGGCTATGTACCAGTGAGCCTAGGCTCTAAGAAATTTCACATGTTTCCACTCACCTTATACCTCTGCCTTTGCCATGAAAATATATGCTGGCTCTACCACGAGTCCAAAAGCAGCTGTGAAAGGTGGAGCAGAGCCACGCCTGCAATGCAGAAGGCTACGGTGGAAAGCGGAGCAGCCCTAGCCACTGGGACCTGAAGCACAATCACCCGGCCTGACACAGCCTAAATCAGCTGAACCCCACATGATCCACAGGTGCTGCTGAGTTTTAGAGGGGCTTGTTATACAGCAAAGGTGAACATACAATGGAGGAAATAAGCCCTTCCTGCAGAAAGCATCAACGAAGCTGACAGTTCAAACAGCAGCAGAAATGGCAAATAAGCATATACAAAGATGCTCGAGATCATTTGTCATTAAGAAAACACAAATTAAAACCATGAAAGAGGGGTGCCTGGGTGGCTCAGGCATTAAGCGTCTGCCTTTGGCTCAGGGCGTGATCCCAGGGTCCTGGGATCAAGCCCTGCATTGGGCTCCCTGCTCTGCTGGGAGCCTGCTTCTTCCTCTCCCCTCCCCCTGTTTGTGTTCCCTCTCTCGCTGGCTGTCTCTCTCTCTGCCAAATAAATAAATAAAATCTTAAAAAAAAACATAAATGATACCACTGCACACCTATTATAATGAATAAAAACCGAAACACTGACAACACCAAATGCTGGTGAGGATGTGGAAACATAAGAATTCTCATTCATTGTTGGTGGGAATGCAAAATAGCGCGACTACTTTGGAAAACAGTTTGCCAATTTCTTACAAAGCTGAACACAGTCCTACTGGATAATCCAGCTATTGCACTCCTTGGTGTTTATCCAAATAAGTGACAGCCACACAAAAATTTGCATACAGAGGTTTACAGCAGCTTTTTCCATAATTGTCCAAACTTGGAAGCAACCAAGATGTCCTTTCAGTATGTGAATGGCTAAGCAGACTGTGATACATCCCTACAATGAAATGAGCTGTCAAGCCACGAAAAAAACATGCAGGAAACTGAAGTGCCAATCACTGCATGAAAGCAGCCAACCTACAAGGCTGTATAATGCATGACTCTAGCTATACGATGTTCTCGCGAAAGCAAAACTTACGGAGACAGTATAAAGATCAGGAGTGGCCAGAGGTTCAGGGGGAGAGAAGGAGGGAGGAAAAGGCAGAGCATAGGGGATTTTTAGGTCAGTGAAACTATTCTGTGCGATACTGTAACGATGGGTGCATGACGTCATGCATTTGTCAAAACCCAGAACATACAACATAAAAGTGAAGCCTAACGTAAACTATGGACTTTAGTTAATAATAACGAATCAGTATTGGTTGGTCGATGGTAACAAATGTACCATAATGGGTGAAACTGAAGGGGAGTAGAAAGGAAGTCGACGGAGAACTCTCTGGATCCCTTGTTCGAGTTTCCTGCAAACCTAAACCTCTTCTAAAAAATAAGGTCTATTTTTAAAAATTCAAAAAAAGTAGGAAGAACCCTGGACAGTCTGGAAAAAAACAAACAAAAACAAAAACAAAACCGGAACATTGGGGGCGCCTGGGTAGCGCAGTCATTAAACGTCTGCCTTCGGCTCAGGGCGTGATCCCGGCGTTCCAGGATCGAGTCCCACATCGGGCTCCTCCGCTGGGAGCCTCCTTCTTCCTCTCCCACTCCCCTGCTGTGTTCCCTCTCTCGCAGGCTCTCTGTCACTTAAATAAATAAAATCTTTAAAAAAAAAAAACAAAACTGGAACAGAATTGAGCCATGGAGAGTAAGTCACAATGAAATCAAAGAGAATCAGAGGTGAGGGCAGTGTAGATGCAGTCTGGGTGATGAGAGAGAACTGCACACAGTGAGAGGGGTAGGGGCATAAATGAAATGTGGCTCGCGGGACATTGTATGCCGTGTATAGTAATCCATTCGGGCTGCTCTAAAAGGACGCCGCAGGCTGGGCAGCTCACAAACAACACGAACCCATTTCTTACAATTACGGAGGCTAAGTCCCAGATCGAGGTGGCAGCAGGTTCGGGGCCTGGTGAAAGGCCGATTCCTAGTTCATAGAAGACTGTCTTCTCACTGTGTCCTCACGTGGAGGACGGAGACAGAGAACCCTCCAGAGCCTCCTCTGTAAGGGCGTTTTGATACTGTGATTCGTAAGAAGAAATATGCACTGGTCTTCATCCCAGGTCCTGGCACAGAGCTTGGAAAACGCTTGGCATTTCCTAAGTGACAAAGTCACAGAGGTCTCTTTCGTTCTAAGATGACTTTTGGAAAGCCCCTAGGCAACCTAAGGGTGGGCGCCGATCACCAAGGGAAACAGCCCTGTGATTAGCGAGTTGGAACTTCAGTCCCACCCCGACCTCCAGGGAGGAGAGAGGGGCCGGAGGTTGAATTCAGTCACCAATGGACAATGATTTAATCAATCGTGGCTGGGTAATGAAGCTTCCATAAAAACCCAAAAAGGACAGGGTTCAGAGAGCGTCTGTGTGGCCAAAGACCTGGAGTTTCAGAGAGTGATGAGCTCGGGCAAAAGCGGGGAGGCTCTGCACCCTTTCCCACAAAACTTACCCGACTCTCCTATCTGTCTGTCCCAGTGTTACATCCGTTCATAGTACAGCAGTGATCTAATAAGTAAAATGTTTCTCCGAGCTCTGTGAGCTACTCTAGCAAATTAATCAGATCCCAGGGAGGAGAGGGTCGTGGGAACCTTGATTTACAGCGAGCTGGTCAGAAGTTCAGTTAACAACCTGGGCTGACAACTGGTGTCTGGGGGGGAGGGGACCAGTCCCTTAAGACTGAACCCCCAACCTGTGGGAACCGAGGCTACCTTAGGGTGGCCAGCGTCAGAACTGAGCTGGATTGCAGGACAGCCAGCTGGTGCCGCAGAAGTGTTGGGTGTGGGGGAAACACACATCTGGTGTCAGAAGCTGTGAGTGTGGTGGCAGTGTAAGAGTAAAGGGGACACACGCAGGAGGAAGAGGGAGATTTCAGACAGAGGCCCTTAGCCCAGGCTCCGCCCTCATGGTCTGATCACCTCCCAAAGGCCCGCTTCTAAACACCATCTCCCACCCGGGGATAGGTTTCAACTGGAATGGGGGGGGGGGGCACAAGCATTCCGTCCATGGCCCCATGATGAGGTGTTTGAATGTTACCCTGAGAGCTGTGCAGAGTCACTTGAGGGCTGCCAGTGCGGGAGCGAGTTGGTGATTTCTGCCTTAGGATGACGCGTTCTGGAGAGCGATCGGGAGAGGAAAAGCAGCCTGGAGGCAGGGGGACCCTGGAAGAGGCTGTTGCAGTAGCTCAGGTGTGGAGTGCCAGGTGCTGTGCTGCCGTTCTTCAATTCTTTGTTCGAGCCTCCAGCTCTTCTCTCTGCACCTGTCTCTGCCCTGCTTTGTGCCCGAGAAGGCTGGCCCCTGAGCCCTGCATCTCTGCGGCTCCCTCCCCACTGGGTTTTAGTCGGGTTTGGTCAAAAGGCAGTGTAACAGGAGACTGGAGGCCGGGAGGAGAGAAAGGCTGAAGTATTTACCTTCCCACCCCCATCTTGGCGCTCCACAGCCCCAGCTCGCTGCCACATCCCCTCCCTGACACAGCTGCCTCCTCCCCCCCACCTCAGGCTTTGGGAACACAATGTCCCCCACTGTCCCCAGCCTAGGAGTGGTACGCATACCAGTATCTCTGCTCTCTGGGCGCCTCATCGCCCTCGTGTGCTCCCCTAGCCTTGACCACACGCCCAGAATAGTCTTCCCATTAAAGTCTTTATTCAAACCATCTGGGGTGAATTTAGTTTCCTCCCAGGCTCAGCCGACACAGTTGCTTTAACTTGGGCTACGATGGTAGGAAGAGACAAAAGGAAACAGCTGGAGAGACTGAGGTGGTGAACTGGACCCCAGAGCTTGGACGCAGCAGGGACCAGGGAGGGAAGCCCAGGTGAGAAAAAGCTTTGGGAAACTGCTGGGTTTTAGCCTAGCCCCCTGGGTGCATGGGGATGCCATTTACCACCATTATGTCGGTGTTGCTTCTTGAGCCTGGTGGATTTAGAACCACAATTATAATGGCCATAATTTGAATATGGGTAAAAATTGTTTTTTTTTTTTTTTTTTTTGCTGGCATGGGACAGTCACTTTTAAAACATACGGTTCAATGATTCACTTCACTTAAGAGTAACTCTCCAGACCCCAAAACATCTGTCCTCGATTAAACAACAGATCCCACTTACAGACCATGGTCTGTTTCCAAGGGTTTTAGAGCAGTAATTAATCAGGCAAATGAAAAAGCACAGACCTCATCGTTTTATCCAATTAGGAGAAACCTCTGTAAATGCAGGGCACCAAACTGTTTGGTTTTGTTGAAATGCGTTGTGATGAGTGACTGGTTTTAGATCACAAAAAATATCAATATTTACTTTAAACTTACAGTTAAAGAAAAACAGAAGTGATTAGTTAACTGTCACAGAATATATGGACGGTGCTATTGGGTGGCTACTGCCGGGCTACCACGAATGAGAAGACAGACACCCAAGACTTGGTGCTTTCCACAGCTGGGGACATTTCAAGCTTCCTTTTTGTGGTTTTGCCTTTTTGTCTCCCATTCATCATCCGCCCGTGATGGGCTCATTTCCGCCTCTACGCCTTTGCCCGGAAGTGCTCGACAGCCCTCCTTCCTCCATATCCCACCCATGCCCTGCACTGCCTCAAGTACAGCGCTGCCACTGCCAGTTCCAGGAAGCCCTGTCAGATCGCCACTACTGGAGCTTTCTGCCTTAACTCAGAAGTAGAAAGAGCCATTCTCATACTGAGTTTGAACTACCAGGATCTTCAGGTACTTAAATTGTTAGAATCCAACAAAGTGAGCTGCAGGCTAATTGTCGCCCTATTTTCCCAATGACTTTCAAAAGGCATCGGAGAGTCACTGAAGGTTAGCCCTGGAAGGGGCAGCAGACCACTCGAGGAGGAGACTGAGGCACTTGATGTCTGCTGGTGTCGGATTGGAACTCACCCTTCAGACTCCCAGTCCAAATTTCCTTCTGCTCCCCTCTCCGTTGACTCGGTCTGCACTCTTGGGCATTAATTTCCCTCCCTCTCACCTGCACAGGTGTGTCGTGGAGGAATTTCAGGGAGTAAAGTGAAATAGAAACAAAAGACATCATTACTACTCGAAATAAAAGTTGTCTGCACTAGATAGACCAAAACTGCCCTGGAAGAGACAGCTAATCTCAGAAAAACCCCTAAAAGCCACCCACCCACACAAACAAAATCCATTTCCTCTCATGTATAAAAGCAGAACGTGCTTACTGAAAAGGATAGAGAAGGAAATTAAAATAACCCATAATCACATTAGCCACATTTTACAATATTCCCGTCAAGGTTTTTTTTTCCCCTTTAAATCCCTGCATGACAAAAAATTTTTAACATCCTATGTAAGAAAAAAAGTAACATTTTAATTTTGAAAATCCTATACTATTAAAAATAATAGTATACCGTACTTAAAAAGTTATAAAATAGAATAATGGAAAAGAAAGATAACATCTCAATGTGAGGGACATGGGTAAATTGCTTTTCTGTGGAGGAACAGAAAGAAGGTGCTTGCTTCTTCAGGGTTATGCATATGGGATTCTGTAAAAGTGTCAAAGCAGCAGGTGCTCATTCCGGTGCCCCGTGCACACGGGCAGTGTCTGGTCATTGCTTTGCACCTTCCCAGGGCCTCCGGATCTTCTGGAAAGCAACCAGGGACTCCAGCCGAAGGGCATCCAATGGCCTTCTCTGATGCCCAATGACAAATACCCTCCCCGGGGTCTCTTTCCAGGGCCCTGTAGACCTCAGGCTGATGAGAGGACAGGCTCAACATGCTTAAGGGAGTTTCCCTGATCTCATCACTAAAAGTATGAATGAAGAAAGGAGCTGCCAAGCCAATCATCCCTAACACTACAGACACACCCCTGGACTGAGTTCTAAGTGTGGACCAGGTCCTGGGCAAACGCAGAGTGTCCCCGCGCTAGGGGAAGAGATTGACGTGGATGACCAGATCTCAGTGAGTTTTAGGATCACAGGCTTCTGCTGGAATTCAGCTTCTCCCCATCCAGGGATCCTAAGTGTAGGGGTAGGAGACTCACCTGTGCTCGGGAAACATGCCAGCGTCTCTGCTGAGAAGGTGACGGCTAGGAGCAGTGGCTCTGGCATTTAAGGCCTGGATTCCAATCCTGCCTCTGCAGTTACCTCTGCCACACGGGGGGACGTTACTTAATCCTTCTTTGCCTCCGTTTCCCACTGGAAGATGAGGATGATGAAAGTACTAATGGTGGTTCATTCGGAAAGATACGTGCGCCCCATGTGTGTTGCAGCATTATTCACAGCAGCCAAATGATGAAAGCAACCCAACTGTCCATTGGTGGATAAATGGATAAAGAAGGTGTGTGTGTGTGTGTGTGTGTGTGTGTGTGTGTGTGTGTGTGAGATAGGATATTACTCAGCCATAAAAAAGAATGAAATTTTGCCATTTGCAACACATTTGGACCTAGAGAGTATAATGCTAATAAGTCAGTCAGAGAAAGACAAATAACCAGATGGTTTCCCTCGTAAGTGACTTTAAGAAACAAAACAAATGAACAAAGAAAAAAAGAGACAAACAAAAAAACTAGACTCTTAATTTTGGAGAACAAACTGATGTCACCAGAGGGGAGGTGGCGGGATGGGTGAAATACATAGAGGAAGAAGAATACACTTGTCTTGATGAGTACCAAGCCAGGTATAGAATTGTTGACTCATGATACTGTACACCTGAGACAAATGTAACACTGTATGTTAATTATACTGGAATCTTTTTTAAAAGATTTTATTTATTTATTTGTCAGAGAGAGAGAGAGAGAGAGCTTGTGTGAGTGCACAAGCAGGGGGAGCAGCAGGCAGAGGCAGAGGGAGAAGCAGGCTCTCCGGAGAGCAGGGAGCCCGATGCGGGGCTCAATCCCAGGACCTCAGGATCATGACCTGAGGTGAAGGCAGATGCTTAACCGACTGAGCCACCCAGGCGCCCCTAATTATACTGGAATCTTTAAAAAAAGCACCACTGGTTATTGCCACGTGGTTGTTGTGACCATTAAAAGTAACGACATATGTAAAGAGTTGACAGAGTCCCCAGAGCCTATGATTTCTAGCTGTTACAGTAACTAAAGGGCACTCGTCCCTATGTGTACGCGCGTGCACACACATACACAGACACACACACACACACACTCCATGCTCCCCTTCCCCCACTACACATGCTCACCAGTGACCCTGAGCTCCATAAGACACTGATTGCCCAGGAAGAGCCTTCTTCCATCGGGAACCCTGGGATGCTGGGCAGAATGGGAGTGGGAGATATTTTCCTGGACCCTCAAACAGCCCTTCTTGTGCCTAGAATTACACAGTGTCTTCCATGCACACAGGTCCTTCAGCTGTTTGCTCTCTCTCTTTCTACTGAATCTCAAACCAGTGGGCACAAGGCCCTGGCTCATCGGGCTCCTCTCGGTAGGTCTCAGGACCCTTCTTGTGAATTCGACAAGACAGCCCTCCCTGAAACCAATGCAGCCCTGTGGCCAGGCATGGATCTCCACCCCACTCGCCCTTTCACCAGCCCTCTTCACATGAACACCTGTGCCCTGAATAGGAGGATGGAGACCATGCCACAGCGTCCCCTTCTTCCCTCTCCTCTCTTCTCCCCTCACCAGCACCCTACCCCAAACTCCTCCTCCTCGCTCCCTGAACCCGCTCCCGAAACAACATCAACAACAAGAAGCCTTAATCCATATCAGCTCATGCAGGTCAGACAGATATGTGGGTGGGAGTAGGGAATATCACCTACATGTTAGAATTGTCTAGTATGTCAGTGAGCACCCAGCTAGGATACCAGCCGGCACCCTTCTGAGATACTTCTATTATTATTTCCATTTTACAGATGAAGAAACTGAAGGCCAGAGAGGTTAGGTGACCAGCCAAATGTCACACAGCGGTAAGCAGCCGAGAATATCATACCCAGGCACATGTTACTGCAACATTTGTTTATGACTACTAGTAGGTACCCCATAAGCTAATATGATCCAACTTCCCAATGGTTAAAACAAGAGCTACTCAAAGCAATCAGATATTAAGATGTAATCAGATATTATCAAAGCACAGTTATACAAAGAATTCTGTGAAGTAAATAAATATGAATCAATATATTTATCAAAAATGATCAAAGTGTAATTAGGATGGGTAATCAAATCAATCAAGTATTAACATGCATTAGCATTTTCAACATCTAATTATAGAGCACAGAGTCAAAATATAGTGGCAATGGGAGTAAAAACAGTCCCTCTTCAAAGTTCCATCTAAAATTCCAACATTATTAGGGCACCTGGGTGGCTCAGTTGGTTGGGTGGCCAACTCTTGGCTTTGGCTCAGGTCATGATCTCGGGGTCGTGAGATCAAGCCCTGTGTCGGGCTCGCACTCAGTGCTTGAGACGCTCTCTCTTCCTCTCCCTCTACCCCTCCCCACACTCCTGCAATAAACAAGCAAACAGACAAATAAATAATCTTTAAAAAATAAAAATCTAACATTCTTATCCAACCAGAGCCAAATCCAAGCTCTAATGAAACTTAACAGATACTGCTCAGGAAACTTCCCTGATCCCACAAAGACCACTCCAATTAGGATGTCCATATAATTTATCCTTTAAATTTTAGAGCGAGAAAGGATTTTATCAATAATTAACATTAGAGGAAAAAAATCATTAACATTAGGGCAATAGGTCCCAGGCCAACACAGTTGTATGGACACCCTACCTGCAATCAGCTTTGTTCCATTCCATTTAATTCAATTCAACCCAAATTTTCAAAAATAATTAAGCCCATATTTTTTTGCAGAAGTGATGCTAGATATTTGAAATATAATGGTCAGCAAAACCATTACCTAACCCTGAGATTTTCTACCGGGAAAGGCAGACAGGTGGATATTAGGAAATTAAGCCACAGTGCCACCAGCTCTACAGTGGGGACAAAATAGAATGCTATGGAAACATCGAGAGAGAGCGTGGTTGCGGAGATCTATGGCCTGTGTGACATACCACCCCAAACACAGTGGCTTGAAATGACACCCATTTTATTATAACTTACGGTGTTGTGGGTCACCCATGCAGACAGGGCTTCCTTGCACAACCGTTCTGTACATCACGGCATCAGTGGAGGTCACTCACGGGGATACGTTTGGTGTGTGGGCTTGTCTGGAGGGCACACAACAGCCCAGCCACATGTCTGGCACTTCGGTAGAGCTGGCTAGAAGGCTGGGCCCACCGGAGCCTGTCCACTGCAGCACCGACCCGTGGCTTCTCAGCACCGAGGCCTTGGGTCCCCGGCTTCTCACAGGGCAGCTTGGGGTGCCAAGAGCGAGTGTTCCAGCAAATAAGGTGGGAGTCACATGACCTCTTATGACCTAGTTTCAGAAGTCACACAATTCCACTTCTACCATATTCTAGCGCTTGAAGCCGTCAGAAGAGCACCCAAACTCCCCTGGGAGGGGACCCAGTCTCCGCCTCTCTGTGGAACGAGTGCCGAAAAGTTTGCAGCCTTAGGTTTGAATCTCCTCACGAGCCAAAGACAGTCTGTGAGGATCGGGGAAGGATTCTTTCGCTGAAGGGTGAGCAGGAATTCGCTCAAAGAGAGAAGCGCGGGGGATGAGTGGCATTTTGTGAAGGCCCCAGATGAAGGCAGCCTGGTCGCTCAGGGCCCTGAAGGCGGTGCAGCGGGGAGTGTAGGGAGAACGAGCATCTGCACTAAAGTAGATGCACGCCCGATGGCGACAGTGCGTTCAGAATCTGGGACGTGAGCCGTGTTCCATAAGTGGACAAGTGGGTGGAAGAGCAGATACACTCGTCCTAGGGAAGAGCGGGGCGATGGATGGGTCACTACGACTGGGCGTGTCGCGGGGACAAGGGAACAGTCCCCACCGAGGACGCGCGGAGCCAGATGTGGGCAAGACCACGAGATGAACACACCCCTCCGCCTCCTCGCCCTGGGTGACCTTCTCATTGGTGAGGAAGGAAACACCGCCCGTTCCTGGCCACCTGTTGATCCCCTTCAAACACAGGATTCTGAGCCCCTCCCTGCTTCTCCCTCGCCCTCTGCCCCTCCCCCCACTCATGCTCTCTCTCAAATAAATAAAATCTTTTAAATAAATAAATGGACTCATTCTTTAACTTAAATTTTGTTTAAGCCTCATCCTAAACGGACACATCAGTGAAACCACGGAGTTGGTGTGCCTGTGGTATTTTTCCTTACTACACGTGAAAATAAATACATTAGTAAAACTTAGAATACTATAAAATAAATATATCCGAAGACAAATATTTGTTAGCAGGCTACTTAAAATCACCTCACTTGCCCCAGACGGCACGGATAGCGGACTCTGAGAAAGGCTGCTAACAGAGAGCCCTTCCTTAGGGGTAGAAGGCACTTTCTGTGTTGTCACAAAGCTTTCTATGTGGCGAGAGATCAAGGGAGAAGAAGATCCCACCACAAGTGGACAGATGGGAACAAGGCAGACAATAGTCAAATCCCCAAAGCATGTGGGCCCGGCAGAAAAGAAAAGGAGAGGTCAGGGACACAGAGGAGCTGGTGGGGGACAGAGGGGCCAGCTGGTGAGGAAGATGAACCCTGAATCTACTGATCTGGAGGAGATACTGAAGGTCCCCCAAAGCTCCCCAGATGCCCCGGTGAGTGGCCTCCAACCCTCCTTGCAGTCTAACAGCCCAGAAGTCTCCTGAACGGTGTCTTTTACAAACTGTTGTTCTTCAAACACACCATCGTCTCTCCCTCTGCCTAGAGACCTTGCCTTTACTTCTGTCTTTTGGGCAATTTCTATCCAGTCTTTTAAACTCAGTTTAAACATCCCCCTCTCACGATAAATTTGACAGCACCCTCAGGCAGATTAGGAGTTTTCTTGCTCTGGGTAAACACAGTCCAGTGGATGGAGGGCCACAGTACTTGGCGAGCAAATGGCAGCTTGTATGGATAAAAATGCAAGCCTTCCCCCGGTGTATGCAGCCCTGTATCGGAGTCCACAGGCTGGATCTCAGTCTCCCCGACTTGGCACCCTTGTGCAGTGCACACCCTGCACAACATAAAGGGCAGACCTGCCTTCTCCCCACCACACAACTCAGGCAGAGTCCGCTGCCTTCCATCCTGGTGGCTACTGATTTATTCACATCCCCCAACAGACAGTCAACAACTGAAGGCAGAAAGAGCCTCATCTATCTCTCTATCTGTGGCGACTAAGTGAATAAATCTCTTCGATGCATGTCATTAATGACCAACCAACAAACCCATGTTGGAATGATTCGGAAAGCGGTCAGTGTTGGGAAACTTTGAGAAAAGGGAATGAATTTGAAATTGGAGTTTTAACTCCGTGCCGGCCCACATTGCCCAACACATAAATTGTATTAACTTGTGATATCATGTGGGCAGAAAAAACCTGCAAGTGGCCACAGACTGCAGTGAACAACAAGGACAAAACAGCCAGACAGAAAAATGACCCGGCCCTGTCTCTACTCCAGAGATTAACCGGTTGTTTGAGTCAGGGATCACACCTGCCTTGTTCCATGCTGCACCCCTATAACTAGCAAATAAGACTTGTTCAACAAATACTGATGGAACAAATAAGTTAAACACACCCCCCTCGCCTGTCGCATTATGTAATTGGACTAATGATGGATGGATGGATCTGGGTTTAGTGCACCCAACCCGGTGGTAACAGCTAAGTTTATACAATGATTCAGGTATTTTTTTAAAAAGCTATTTTGTCACTAGAACAGTCCACATCATGATCTTTAGCCCCATTCCTGTTGACCGTAAAAAAGAAACTTAAACTTGCAAATTAAAGATAACTCAATCTCTTCTAATTCAAAGCAGACCTTTTGGTCTAAATCCGTCCCCTCGGAATAAATGTTCACTTGATTCAAAGATCGAATTTCCTCCAGGGCTATTGCCCTTCTCCAAAAGGTCCGTCGTGAGTTCCCCAGGGAAGCTCATATATACTCTGTCCCCACGGCCCCTGCTGGCCCCCGCTGTCATGTGGCCGGTCTGCTCTGCCTCCGTGGGTCCTACACGGTTTTTCACGGAGGCAGGACAGGTCCCACCTGGCATCTGGAGCCCCATGTGACCCCCACGGCTACAGGCGTATTCTGACTCCACTCTCCATTCTTCCCTCTGCCCCAGCATCTAAGGCCTTACAGAGAGCCTGGACATGTTCCCTGGCTTCTCAGCCATTTTCAGACCCCTTGCTTTACCGAACTATTTCAAAGTGGCTCCACGAGGCTCCAGCTCCGTGCTAAGCACAGCGCTTCCCTAAGGAGCTGGCGACTTTCTGTGTTGTCCCTGAGATGCAAGGGACAAGCCTGCTAAGCTGGGATCCCATATTCTTCTCTGAACTTTCAACCCTTGCCTCTTCCTTGTCCCTCTCCTGGGGAGGGGAGCCAGGACCCTCACTGCAATCTCAAACTTCTCGTGTTCTCCCTCACTTTTCTCAAGTCCCTTGTTTGCCCCCTGCCCTTAAAGGCAGGTGAGGGCTTTCCTTACAGCATATCCTGAGTAGTCTCTGTCTGTGGTTGAACATAAACCTCTCTGTTCAGAGCACTGATTCCAACGCATTCCCGTTTCTCTTCTTGACATGTAAAAAGAGCTGTTGGAATTGACAAGTCCTTTGTTTCTCTCACCAAAGCCTGCCTTTCAAGACTATTCTTTCATTTTGAAATTTAAGACCCTGTTTTAAAGTCAAAGCTGAACACGGATTCTTTCTCTATTTTTGGATTACTGCTACCGTGCTCCTGGGGAAGATCCCGAACAAGGGGTGAGGAGAAGACAAGCATTTTCAGATATTCCGACAGGTGGAATCTGTTACATGAGCAAATCTGCCTACCCAAACCGGAAAGCTTTCATAAGTCACGGCCTCCTGCAACCCTTGCTTTAAGGGTTAAAAGGTCAGATGACCCTAAACCCCTGTTAAGATATTTTTGGACCAAATTCCTTCCCAGCCAGCTGCTACTAGATGGTCCATGACTAACCAGAGGTTCTCATGAATACGAACCAAAAACACGGAGAGGAGGGCCAGGCCGCAGTAGATGCTGGTCCCCTGAAGTCATGTAGAGTCAGGGCCAAAGTCAGCATCATGGCAAGATAAAGCTACAGGCAATTGCCCCAGAACTAAAAAGGGGTGGATGAAGGATGGAACATATGCACCGAGAGAAGCAAAGTCCAAACACCATGTGGCCATAGGGAGTGAAATATGGCCTGAATGGCTCTGCAGTAATTTTCCAGGTCCCTATGGCTGTACTTCTTGATTTCGGTTTTCAAGAGATCCGTTTACCTCATATTTTCTTTTTTTTCCTAATAATTTTATTTATTTATTTGACAGAGAGAGAGTGAGCACAGGCAGGGGGAGCGGCAGGTAGAGGGAGAAGCAGGCTCCCCACAGAGCAAGGAGCCCAATGCAGGGCTCGATCCCAGGACCCTGGAATCATAACCTGAGCCTAAGGCAGATGCTTAACCAACTGAGTCACCCAGGTACCTCTACCCCATATTTTCAATAAAGCAATTGGATGAATTCATGTCTCTTACTAAAATCCCTGACTCTGATATTTGAAAATGGTATGGGTCTAGTAAGTGAGTGAATGAGTAGAGAACAAGCTTCTGAAAGCGACAAAGACCCATGGAACCCTTAGCTTTACCAAATATTATTTCCTGAGCCACCGCTTGGGAGCTCAAGATTCAGAACTCATACACCCAAATCCAGGGAAACTGCTTTTTGGAAGCTCCAGAGAGCTCATTATACTTTCTTAAGGGGCAAGCAACCAGCCCTTCTGATTATAGAAGTATGCCAAAAGCTGGCTCCCTGAACATTTCCAACAAAACCTATTGATAAGACCAAGCTGAGTTTATCACCACAAAGGAGGTGAGCAAGGTGAGCACCTTGCAAAGGTTTGGCAGTGTTTTCAAGGGAATAAATAAAGTAAGAATTCATTGAGAACTACACATTCGATTTGAGATGGGTCTTCCCAAGGAGAGAACTTTGTTAGGACTGGATAAGGATCATGACACGACAGTCCAGAATTGAAGGAAATGACAAGGGGAGAATTTTGAGGCAAGGGATTCAAAGACTCTTAGGGCACAAAATGTTGATGATTTCCACTAAGGAGTTGGGAAGAACTTTTTGAGCAGATCCTGTATTAAACATTTGCCTGGACAGGAGACTTTTAGAAAAATAAAGTCAGGCTAATGAAGACAGAGGCATAATACAAAGCCATGTTAACGTGGGCAGGAAAGTATGGTTCCAGTTACCAGTGCCAGGGCTATTTGTGAGGGTAGGCAGTTTTGGTTCTCAGGTAGATAAGAAGGCTTTCTGAACTTTGGTCTAGATGGACTTAAATATTTTTAAAGATTTATTTATTTATTATTTTAGAGAGAAAGCAGGTGCGGGGGGAAAGGGAGAGAGAGAGAGAATCTCAAGCACATTCCCCACTGAGCGCAGAGCCCAACATGGGGCTCGATCCCAGGACCCTGAGATCATGACCAGAGTCGAAATCAAGAGTCGGACACTCAAGTGACTGAGCCAGCCAGGTGCTCCTGGACATGAATATTTCGATAGCACTACCAGGCATCCTCAGGGAAATGCTTTCAGCTTCTCAGGGCAAACCCTATGTCTACAGGGTTAAGGATAGGACAGAATGCAACGTAACATAAGAAAGGGCATCCAACCCCACCTTTGAGAGTTAGGTAAGGCTTCTTAGAGGAAGAAGCACCTAAGGTGAGACCGAAAGGATGAAAAACACCAGCCACGAAAAGGAGTCTATGGAGGGTACCTTCCAGGTGGTAGCAACAGCGTGGGCCTGGGAGTGAGAGCGAGGATGCCCTGGAGAGCAACACGTCCTTCAGGAGGGATAGAGGAAGGGCCGAGCTTGTAGGACAGACACATCAGGAAGAGCCTTGTAAATGGTGTGCGCTAAGGAGTTTGGACTTTTTCAGGAAGGCAACATGGAACCTCTGGCAAATTTTAGGCAGAAAAGAAAACTGTGGTCTGATACACATTTATTTATTTATTTATTTATTTATTTATTTATTTATTTATTTATTTTATTATGTTCAGTTAGCCAGCATATAGTACATCATTAGTTTTTGATGTAGTGTTGAACGATTCATTAGTTGCATATAACACCCAGTGCTCATCACCACACATGCCCTCCTTAATAGCCATCATCCAGTTACCCCATTCCCCCACCCCACCCCCTTCTGTAACCCTCAGTTTGTTTCCCCAGAGTCCAGAGTCTCTCATGGTTTATCTCCCTCTCTGATTTCTTCCCATACACATTTATAAAGGAAGTGGAGAATGCTTCCAGGAGGGACATGACTAGAGGCAGGGAAACAGTTACAACATTCACCATGTTAGAGTCACACGGACTCATTTTTATGTTCTCCTCACTTCAGAATCCCCAAATTCCTGGCTCACAGACCCTAAGGGTAGAAAAAAACCCTTAAAATCATCCAGACCAGCACTTCCTTTGCAAATTTGTACTGCAGACCAACAAGAATTCAACGCTCTCCTTGCCCCAGGGCTGGAAGGGGAGGATGGGGTGGGACAGAGGAGCTGAGCAGGACACTGTCACTAGGAAGCTGACAGATAGAGCAGATCTTGGGAAGCAACCTTCTGGTCCACCCACCCAGGCAATGACTGACTTCTCTCTACGCTGATCCGATCCAAGTTAAACACATGCTTTTCAAAACAGGGAGAAATGTGTACCCAGAATGTGCTTCAACAACTCAAAAGCCAATTATGGTCCATCTAATCTAACCAAAGCTGATTTCCTCAGGTGGCCGAATGAGAGGTCAAATGGCCATTCCTGAAGATTTCCACAGAGCTCTGCCAAAACATGAAGTTCCCGGCCTGTCCCCAGGGCCAACAGCTCAACTGCTGAAGAGTCAAGCAGTTGAATCCTTTCATTTCCCTTCCTCTCCTGGTAATTATAAATATGACACAGCGGTGACCTATAGCAAACTCCCCTAGAGGGGAGGGTTCAGTATTATTCACAACAGAAACAAAAGGAAATCCTCCATATTTTACTTTCCCACATGTGCATCATTTTCACTGATGCTGATCCAAAAGAGACAAAGAGGTATTATTTGCTGATGAAAAAAATCTACATATCCATATTCATCTGTTTATATAAATAGATTGTGCCTCCATGCAGAGTGCGGGCCTTTCCTGACAAACTGCGCTTGTGTGACTTTGGCTCATGGAGAAGCTGTGAGTGCCCTCTAGAGGAATTTTGTCTCTATTGCATGTACCTCAAAGTTGCTCTTATACAAGGGGAGGTTTTTTTGTTTTTGTTTTTTTTTAATGATTTTTTATTATATTATGTTAGTCACCATACAGTACATCCCCGGTTTCCGATGTAAGGCTCGATGATTCATTAGTTGTGTATAACACCCAGTGCACCATGCAATACGTGCCCTCCTTACTACCCATCACCAGCCAATCCCATTCCTCCACCCCCCTCCCCACAAGGGGAGTTTTGGAGAGGGCATCAATTTCTTGGGATATACATGCAAAGTTTAGGTCCATTTTTGGTTTCTCTTTTTGTGCATGTGGTTTAGAACTCAGGGCCAAAGCCGGTGCTGTGATCAGAATAAGAGCTGGACAGGCTGAAGTTTAGAGGGCATCACTAACCATTGGAAAGTTGCTTCTCTCTCTCCTAGGGTGAGCCCCAGAGCTGAGGCCAGCTCAGCCCAGGGGGAGTTCAACCAGGAACTCACAAATCCTTGGTGTGGCACTGTCCTCATTTCCCTGCTGGCGAGAACTTATCACCTAGAAGGTGAATCTCTGCAACCCCTACACGACCGACAGCCTCACTGTCCTTACTCTGAGGTCGAACTAACCTTGGCAGAGAACCAATCAATGCCAACCTGGCCACTAGCAACCCTCATGACTCTGGGCAAGTCCTGTCACTTCTTGAAACAAGCACTGAGGAAATCCTGGAAATGTTGCCTTGAACAGCTATGGCGGGAGGGGTCACACACCAAGAAAATCTTTATATAAATGCGCTTAGACCTCTTTCTTCTTCTTGAATATAATGCTGAGGATTGGGAACGATTGGGTAACACCAAAGTATGAAAATCCACTTCAAAAAGATGAATAACTCGCATGTGAGAAGCCCTAATGTATGGTGTGACTGGAAACCATGTGTTTTCTTGAAGTCATTCGTGTCATCATGCGGGAAAAAATGTTATTTTTTACCAACAGAGAGTGCTCTTTTCTGTATAGCACACTGAAAATATTTGAAGAGAGATTCTTAGTAATTCGCCTTAATAAAATACTGAGTAAATTCTCATTAAATTGAGGGGAAATGATATGGGGAAAATGAACCTTGTGTTGACTTGAATTGTGCAATATGTAAAAAATAATAATATGAGATATCTAGATAAATCGGAGACAGCAGTTGCTTCAGATTGTGTCGAATCCTGGATCTGGCAATGCTGCTGGCTCTTGGTGTGGTGAAATGAGCAGTTTTGGAGCCAGAAGACTCTGGTTCGATGCTGCTTGAGGGTCCAGATCCCAGGCCACAAACAGGAAACAGTAACCTTTATTTAGTTTCCCTCATTCAGCTTCATTTCTGTAATGAGCCCCCCCTTCCACCAGGGGGCAGAAACATGATCCAAGTCAATTATGGTTCTTTCTTGTTTCTCCCGGGTGGCACCTGCAAGCCTGGCAGCCTGTGGCCTTGATCAGTACCTCTACTCTCTGGCACAGCCGCTGAGGCCTCCCGTTCCTAGCAGTTTTCAGCTGCCTCACTCTTCACAGTCACTGCCAAGCATCCTCCAAATCCCTCAAGTCTCCCTCCCCTGGTCTGGTCCAACCCTGTGGGGCCCGTGCCTCTCCTGAGTGTGGGGGCTGCTGCTGAGTGTGGGGGAATTCAGTGAGGCTACCCCGGGCTCAGCTGGCTGCCAAGCATTCCGCAGCCGTGCTCCTCAGGGTCTCATCTCCACCTAAGAGGGGATCACAGATGGCTCTGCACTTGGACCCTGCCCCCCAAAACTAGCTAGCTGGACTCTTATTTTGCCCTGCTCCTGACCCCCAGCCAGGCTAGAGGAGGAAGCATGAGATCCTTTTCTGAGCCCCCCCCACCCTGCCCCACCCAGTGTCTCCTCACTTCCTCTTCTTCTCCAACTCTCCCCACACTAACCGGGATGGTGAATTTTATGTGTCCATCTAACCGGGCTAAGGGATACCCAGCCAGCTTGTAAAACATTATTCCCGGGTGTGTCTGTAAGAATGTCTCCCAAAGAGATCAGCATTGGAATCAATGGACTGAGTAAAGAAGGTTGCCCTCGCCAGTGAAAGTAGGCATTATCCAATCCGTCGAGGGCCTGAATAGAACAAAAAGGTAAAGGAAGGACGAATTTGCTCTCCGTTTGAGCTGAGACATCCATCTTCTTCAGCCCTTGGACATTAGACCTACCGGTTCTTGGGCCTTCAGACTCAGACTCGGGACTTATACCATTGGCTACCCTGGTTTTCAGGCCTCAGGGCTCGGACTGCAGCTACATCACTGGCTGTCCTGGACCTCCAGCTTGCAGACTGCAAATCATGGGACTTCTCAGCCTCCATATCACATGAACCAATTCCTATAATAGTTCTCTGTCTGTATCTCTCTCTATATATATCTATTGGTTCTGTTTCTCTGGAGACCCCTGACTAATCTCTATCTAACCTGAAGGACTGGGGCAAGGGCTTCACCTTGCCCCGAGTCATCAAGTTTTCTACACTGAGACGCCCATACAGTGTCTGTAACAATCCTCTTCTGAGATCCCAGATGTCCATGATGCCAGGAATGGATGGAAGGGTCAAGAGTAATAAGACATACTGAGAGGAAAAGAGTATGTTGCTGCTCCCCAACTTACTGTGGACCGTAGACAAGCTCCTTATTCTCTCTGAGCCTCAGTTTCATCAGTCAAAAGAGAAAATGGCGTCTCTCACATAGGGTCATGTGAGGGTAGACATTAAACTTCTAGCTCAGCACCTTACACACTAACCTCACCCCCCTCCCTGCTCAGTCTATTAGCATGTCTGGAGAGCAAAGAGTGTGGAGGCGAGAGTGTCTACAGCAACTGCTTTCCAAAAGAGAAAAGGCAGGAGGAAAAGAACATAGACACACCCAGGGGACAACACGGCCAGCAGAGGAAACTTGGGAAATGAACACTGGGAGAAAGAGGAGCCTGGCATACAACTGGGAAAAGGCAAGAACAAAGGTGCAGAATGACCAGGCCCACCGAGGGCTGTTCCAGCCACACACATAACACACATCATTTCAGGAAGGGGGCTCCAGATGCCTGCTCAGTCAGACCCACCCCCAGAATACAGAGCAGCAGCCCCAGGGGCAGGTTTTAGAAGGCAGATGGTGGCCCGGCCGCCCAACACGCCTGGCCTTGAAGTCCCACTTCTGCCCCCTGCTGGGCAAAGTCCTAAAATGCAATACCTCTGATTCCCAACTCTTGTAACTGACCACCTTCCTGAAACTCTGCCATCCGTTTCACCACGTCCCTACCCAAACTTGTTTCATTGTCAAATGACCCTTCTTGGATGTCATACATCTTTAGCAACACTATCTCATCCAGCCAATTAGATGATAATTAAAGAATTTCCCAAAGCTCTGGCTCCTTGATGTCAGAAAGCCATTTGCCTTTCTCTGACACATCTATTAGTCCGTTATTTCCATTTAGCCTATTTGTACACAGCCCTCTACTGCTCCAGACTCTCAAATTACTGATTTTTATGCTTCTTCCTTAGCACTTAATGCAGTTCATAAATTTCACTCTAAAAGTTTAGGCATAAATCACACTAAAAGCCCAAGTTGCTAAAGAAAGCTAGCAGCAAATCAAGCTTGGAATATCAAGCCACCAGCATCAATTCTACATTCACACACTTTGAATTAAGGGTCCCCCCCCTTCCATTATTTAAAATGCAATTTAAACTTTTCTTACAACTTTCCCTGACTACAT
The DNA here is from genome assembly GCF_024610735.1 of Ursus americanus. Taxonomy (NCBI): domain Eukaryota; kingdom Metazoa; phylum Chordata; class Mammalia; order Carnivora; family Ursidae; genus Ursus; species Ursus americanus. Next base: position 49,962,347 of record NC_142134.1, read on the forward strand.
CAAGCCCCAAACTAAAAAAAAAAAAAAAAGGAAAAATCAAAATATTCTTTTGTTGTTTTTATTCAATACTGAAATTTCTGAGGTGTATGCATAAAAATCACCTCAGTAAAGACACAAACAAATGAAAAAGGATGCCCCTGAGAAGCCATTATTCACTTCCGGCCAAGGTGAAAGATTCTAAGTTCAAAGTGTTCTGGAAGGAAACTAGACAGACAGATAGAGAGATCGATCGAACTGATGCCCTGTCTATGATTTAGGTTGTCAGTAGCATTTGAGGTGACACGTGGCTGACAAAAGGCAAAGCCATGTCATCAGTGCCTGACAAACCCCTCACTGACAAGGGCCTAGACATCAACCTTAACCAAGCTGCCCCAGTTACATTCCATGGGAGTAATTTGGTCACATCTTTTGGAAATAGATAAACGAGCTTCAGGGAGCTATTCTGTGTGAAGATATTTTTCTTTATTGGTAAATAAATATTCCACCTGTGAGAGGCAGAGCATTGAAATGAAATGTCAATGACCATTCTGGGACTCCCATTAAAAGGCAGAGAATTTCTCTTGGACAACATAATAATAATAATAATCGGCACTTTTCATCCTCAAAGCAATTTTTGCACATTAAATAATCAATCTGTCCAACATCTGTGTGAGGTGGATGAATAAGGATCATTATTTCCACTGGGGAGAAAGAAATGATGAAAAAAGTTGAGAGCCTGGGGCTCAGTTGAAGTCAAGAAAATCCTAGACTGAAAATCAGGAGATTCCTACTTCAGGATGGGTCCCGCCTTGGGGCTTTCGGCAAGAGAAGAGAGGCTGCAGGGTCAGTTAGGAGGATATTATGATATTCCAAGTGAGACTTCTGCTGTCCGTATGCCCGGGACAGGGGTAGAAATTAAAGAGAGGCCAGGATGCTATAGAAGGCCATCAGACCCCGCCAACAGTCATTTATTAATTCATTCACAGATTCATTCTTGATTCATTCACTCAGCACCTTGCCGAAGACGTGTTGGCGGAACAATGGAATTTATCCATTTACCATGTGCTGGGTGTCTGCCAGCAACTGTGTAAGGTTTGGGAGACACTAAACGGAAAAGACACAAGCCCCGATCTTAATTTCTTAATGTATGGCGTGGAGATACAAAGTGCTGACCTCTCTCCATCACAGAGATCACTAACTCCCACCAATCCCTTTCTCAGGCCTCTCGGCAGACCATGTGATCCTCTTATTGTCGCCCCTGCACCGGCCCTTGCTCCAGTCCTCATCAGCTCTGGCTACAGGTCTCTGTCCTCAGAAACTGCTTCTGTTTTGTTTCTAGAGTTCTTTTCAAAACTTCTAAGGTGAAGCTCTCTCCCTTAGAGGCGTTCAGTTATGGTCCGTGCCTTCCAGAATAAATTCCATACAAGGCCATCCCCATTCAGGCTGATGCCTCTTCCTCCAGTCTCTTGTCCCTTGCACCTTACACTTGAGCAATACGAAAATACTTTCGGTTCTCTGAACACAATATCATGGGGTTGTTTCTCGTCTGTTGGTTTGGTTTGGTCTCTCTGACTTTGCCTAACATGCCCTCCACTTGATCTCTCTACCTGGTCTGTCTGCTGAGCCGTCATCCTGCAGCCCTTCCTTGGTCCTGCTTCCCTTCTGGGCATTCCCTGACCTTCTCTGGCAAGGTTCACATTCTCCTCTCTGTGACCGCATTACCTCATACCCACCCTCCTGAAATTATGGGTGTCCCTTATTATCTGAGGACACATCGCATGAACATTCGCTGTAATGAATTGCAAAAATTGTCACTCAACAGTCTCTATTCAAATCAGAAACCCACCATAATTAATCTGTATATTTAGGTTGCATGCAAATGCGGGCCAGAGAGAGTAGAGTGCCCTGTGGTCACATGGCTATGTTCTCCCAAAAGGACCTTATTGCAAGCTTCCGTTGCTCTGTATTATTTATTATTGTTTTCACATATCCCACAACCTTAATGAAAAAAATGACACCAAAGACGTATCCGAGAAAGCAGATTAATGTCATATGCCTGGGAAAGTCCACACGTTAGAAGTGACAATGTGTGCTCAAAGAGGTAATTACACAAGGGACCCATGTCTGGCCGTGCATGCATCCCCACATCCACTTACTGAGCAGCCTATTTTTTCTATGCATGAGAAAATCCAAAGCGAAATGTTAATAGTGTTGCTGGTTCTGGAAAGCTTCACTAGACATGGCGTGATATCTTTTTTTTTTTTTAAGTTTTTATTTAAATTCCGGTTAGTTAACATACAGTGTAATATTAGTTTCAGGGGTACAGTATAGTGATCTAACACTTCCATACATCAGCTGGTGCTCCTCACAAGTGCACTCCTTAATCCCCATCACCTATTTCACCCACCTCCCACCCACCTCTCCTCTGGTAACTATCAGTTTGTTCTCTATAATTAAGAGTCTGTTTCTTGGTTTGCCTCTCTCTTGTTCGTTTTGTTTCTTAAATTCCACATATGAGTGAAATCATATGGTATTTGTCTTTGTCTGACTGACTTATTTCACTTAGCATAATACTCCCTAGCTCCATCCACGTTGTTGCAAATGGTAAGATCTCCTTCTTTTTGATGGTTGAGTAATATTCCCTTGGATGTAGATATCACATCTTCTTTATCCATTCATCAGTTGATGGAAACTTGGGCTGTTTCCATAATTTGGCTACTGTAGATAATGCTATTATAAATCAGGATGCATGTACCCCTTTGAATTAATATTTTTGTATTCTTTGGGTAATTACCTTGTAGTGCAATTTTGGAGTCAGAGGGTAGCTCTATTTTTAACTTTTTAAGGAACCTCCATACTGTTTTCCAGGATGCCTGCACCAGTTTACATTCCCACCAATAGCACAAGAGGCTTCCCCTTTCTCCACATTCTCACCAACATCTGTTGTTTCTTGTGTTGCTGATTTTAGCCATTCTGACAAGTGTGAGGTGATAATTCATTGTAGTTATGAATTGCATTTCCCTGACATTCAGTGATGTTGAGCATCTTTTCATGTGTCTGTTGGTCATGGCATGGTATCTTTTAAATCTGAAGAAATACTATGTTCAGTGGACCACTGGCCAGAATCAGAATGGGATGCACTGAGGGTAAGTTCTTACCGAAGGGTATGTTCTTTTTTTTTTTTTTAAGATTTTATTTATTTACTTGACAGAGAGAGAGAGAGACAGCCAGTGAGAGAGGGAACACAGGCAGGGGGAGTGGGAGAGGAAGAAGCAGGCTCCCAGGGGAGAAGCCTGATGCCAGGCTCAATCCCAGAACTCTGGGATCACGCCCTGAGCCGAAGGCAGATGCTTAATGACTGAGCCACCCAGGCGCCCCTCGAAGGGTATGTTCTCTATAGAAAACTAAAACATGACTTATCTAGTGCTCCTCAGTATTATTGTATACTGCACAAAACCATGAGAAGTTCAGTAAGTGCTACAAATTAGATGATTGGTATTTAAGATATTTTATATTAAACCAGAAATTTGCATTGGACAGTTGTATAGGTGTTTACAAGTGTTTTGAAAGATTCTTGGAGAAACTGATTGGGATTTATGGATGGGATAGGGACACATTATTATTTCTTCAATTTAAAACAAAAGAGCTTAGGTTCTCCTACTGAAAATAGGCAACCCAACATTTTAAAAAAATTAAATTCGGATGAAGAAGATGGCTCTATTTGATTACACAGCTGTCTTCCCTTCTTCCCTACAAGACCGTGAGCTCCTGATCTAAGGACTTGTGTTTTATTTATCTACATATCTCCGGACATAAACACCATGCCTGACACTCAGCAAATGTATAATGGATGGATGGATGGATGGATGGATGGATGGATGGATGGATGGGTGAATGGGTGTTCTAACTGCAGTTATCACTAGGTGTCCATTCCCCTGGAATCCACAGAGAGACTCTCAGCCTTGTTCTGCTCTCACGCATAGCCAAAAATATGACTTTTCTGTCTCCCTCATGATATGACAGTGTCGGGAAAAAAAGATCTTGGAAGCCTATTTTGAGAGCATGAGGCATTAAACAAATGCAAGTGACTTAATCGTGGATGACTGAAGAGAAGTAGAAGCAGAATCCAGAGCCCATCGCGTTCCCGCTCAGCCCTGGCTCTTGCACTTGGTCTAGTTTAGAGCAACGTCTCAATTCTTAGAACTCCTTCCAGAAGAAAAAATCAACCTGGTTCCTTTCCAACAGGCACCCCCTTTAGAATTGCTTTGCTTTATCAATTTCCTAACAGGGAATCACATCTGCTCTCTGCTCAGGACCGTCTCTGTAGCTACCTGTAGGCTCTTTCCATCATACCTATAGATCAATAACCACCAAGCCACAGGCCACACTGCCTTCTCCATCAACTCAGTATTTAGAAAGAAAAACAACAAGATTCCCCATGGGTTTATTGAGTTTAAAAAAAAAAGTTTTCTATAGCCTTATTTATAAGGAACCCTTCCCACCTATTACATGCGCTAAGAATCCAGGCACCAGCTACCAGGAATCAATACTTTCTCAAATTGCTCCATCAATATGCACGTTCATGTATTCCCTTCAAGGTTATCTTGGCTCCTTCAGGGCAGACATTCATTTTCTCCGGTATAGCCATGCCCTTTAGGTTAGGTGAAACTAGTCAAAGGGAGAAGCCTCAGAAGGACACCAGCTTGTGAATTTGCAGCCCTAAGAAGCAGGCAGACCTCACTGGGAAGAGGGGTGGGAACTGTGGCCAGTATCTCCACTTGCTTTTCTTTTCCAGGGAATTTACTTCCTAAGCACAGGCCGTCCAGGACTTCCCCAGACAGACATCGAGGTCGCCAACCATGCAGGTGAGACAAAAGCATAACCACCTTCACCTGTTTGTATGCAGGATCTTGGCACTTATGTGCATAATAAATGTTCACGGCATGAATGAAACATATTACGTGGAGAGACAGCCTGCGTTCAAAACGAACCTCTGCTTCTTCCTAAAGCATCTTAACCTCCTGCATCAGTTTCTGCTTATGGGCTCCTGCTCCGATTAGGTGACGTTCTCTACCTGCCTGTCTCTCCCATGTGGAGGCCAGCTGTTCGCCCTGTGACCACACTTCTCTGACAAATCTAAAAGAAGTTATTGTTTTCCAGTCTGTTGGCTGTTTACTTGTTAGAATGGAGTGGTGACTTCTTTTTTTTTTTTTTTTTTTTTTTTAAGATTTTATTTATTTATTTGACAGAGATAGAGACAGCCAGCGAGAGAGGGAACACAAGCAGGGGGAGTGGGAGAGGAAGAAGCAGGCTCACAGCGGAGGAGCCTGATGTGGGGCTCGATCCCAGAACGCCGGGATCACGCCCTGAGCTGAAGGCAGACGCTTAACCGCTGTGCCACCCAGGCGCCCCTGGAGTGGTGACTTCTAACCCCCTTACGTGCCAAACCAGAAACCAGGAGCTGCAGGCATAATTTTTATTTTATAAATTTGGACAGACAAGAAACATCTCATTACTTTATATATACAAGTGCGTGCATGTGTGTGTATAAATCACACCTATGCACACACACGCTTAATGCTAAACTATCCACAAGGCACTGTTTTAAGTGCTTTATAAACATAAACTCATTTTCTTTTCAAAGCAACCCCAAGGAAACTTCAAAGTCAGGTTCTTTTATCATTCCCATTTTATAGGTAGAGAAACTGAGGTTGAAAAACTTAACAGAGGAAACACAGGCTTGTGGCTCCAGCCCTTTCAAATTCATAGGTAGCCCTTTCAAATTCAACTTAATCTGATCTAAGCCCTCATCTTCCCAAATGGGCGGTTCTTACTCCTCCTTGGGCTGTGGGGAGTCCTATTCAGAGAAGACCATGGGATGGGGGTGGGGAGGGCAGCTCTGGTCACCAGCCAGCACAGTCCCTGCCAATGAGCTCCCTGTCCCTGTCTACTCATTCCCTGAAGATGAGAGCAGCTCTGCTTACGTGTGGCCGTGGGTGAGCCTGGAGTTTATGAAGGGCTCTCAGTAGCGGTATAAATGTGAAAACATTTCATATTCTCCCATCACTACTTCCAACTGTGCTGTATCTAATCCCCTTCCTTGTTCCTCAACGACATCTTGGACAGATTCTATAACTTCCAATCACTTTTGATTATTCAAAGTCCAGTCCCATTGCGAGCTTATCTCAAAGGTGCTTTGAGTCTCATTTCTTGCCCTCTCTCCCAGCAGGGGCCGGGGCGGTGGGGGGAGAGCATCAAGGGGCTAGTCTCGTGTCGCTCTGAAACATCTCTAGCCCCCAAGGCTGGCTTCTGTGGTGGGAGAGTGACACCATGGCAGGGAGGGGCTCACACCTCCTTCTGATTTAGTCTGGTTTTACATGGCAGTTTCCTGTGTAGATGATGGCTTTCTTGGGGTGCTGTTCAGCTTCACCCCAGCTCCTCTGCCTCGAAGGACTATGTCAAAGAGGCAGTCGTGACTTCTGGCCCTACTGGGAATCCATGCTGTCAACCTCTCATCTGAGTAAGACATTGCCTGGCTGGACCCAGCAGCCACCAGGCCACTGTGTGCGTTGGTCCCTTCCCCAGTTTCCTGTCCCTTCCCGGGAACCAGGGGGAAGGAACGCTGTGCTCCTGCTCCATGTCCTCCAGGGGCCTCTGGGAGTCTGAGCGGGTTTGCCTTCATCCTTTCCTTTCCGGGTTTACTCACGCCCCTTCCCACATATTTTTATTTTAAGATTTTATTTATTTATTTGAGAGAGAGAGAGAGAGTGTGTGTGTGAGCAGGGGGAGGGACAGAGGGAGAGGGAGAGAGAAAATCTCAAGCAGGTTCCACGCTGAGTGCAGAGCCCAACGCAGAGCTTGATCTCAACACCCGAGAGACCATGACCTGAGCCAAAACCAAGAGTCAGACGCTTAACTAACTGAGCCACCTGGGGGCGCCTCCCCTTCCTACTTGTTGAGAGAAGTGACGCATGTTGTATGGCCGAGCAGAACCCTCACGTTCAGGTCCCCCCAAGTACTATCCCAACAGTAGCTCCAGGGTAGGCAACGACAGCTCGGGTCGGCAGCGAGACCTCCCTCGCCCCTTGGCACAGACATCCCCAGCCTCTGGAAGGGTCTCTGGAGCCCCCCACGGCCTGGGGGTGAGAGAAGCCCTGCCCTCCCTCTCCCACGGAGAAGAGTGGGGATCTTCTCACCACTAGCACCACACTCTACACACTGAAGAACTGGTCTCTTCAGAGGAAGGTGGTTGGTGGGTGACCGTGATGGGGCTGGTGCTGTGGCCGCTTGTCAGCCCAGGGAAGGGTGGCTGGCAACTGGATGGATGTGAACTCCCTTTAGCGTGGGCTGTACTTAGTTCCTCTTGTTTTCAGCTCTCAGTCCCCATGACAGGACAAGAGGAAAAGCCCCCGGGGCCTCCTTGGAGGTGCTGCTTCTCTCTCCCTACTTTGTCAGGAACTGTCGGAGTCGCTGTGCTTGCCTGCGGCACCATTGGCACCTAATTCCACTGAGGACATCCCTTCCCAAAGAGGAGGAGCAGGGGGAGGCACACAGCATGCTTTCCCTTCTCGGCGAGGCTTGAGACAAAGAGGAAGAGAGGGAATGAGAATTGAGGACTTCTTGCCAACCTTTCACACACTTGTCCTCATTGACTCTTCTCAGTAATTCTGTGCTTAGTAGATACGGGTTAAGTAACTCAGTCTAGTAACTTGCCCTGTTTTCAAACACTAGCTTAATTCTGAAACCTCTTTCTTTCTGGCACAGCCGGGCTTGCTGTGGGGAGAGCCGAGCAGGAGGGACTTCATCATGGCATGTCTCCTAGAGTATCGGCCCATGTTGTTGTTAGACATGTTATGCTTGCGTATCTCATCTCCCTAATTAAATGATAATTTCCCTGAAATCAGGAATACGTTGACCTTTTTTTTCCCTCTCATAGCATTTAGAGCAGTGCCTTTACGTGAAAGCTTTATATTTGTTGAATGAAGAAAGAAGAAACAAAAAATATGGAATACAAATACCCTGACTCTGTGACCTTACCTCATGAATGGCACAATGTGAGTAGTAAGTATTCAGGAAACTTATGTGGAATTGAATAAATTACGTAGAGTCTTGTGTGTGTGGCCAGATTTTGTCAACAACAGGAAAGTCAAAGGACAAGGGTATAGGTTTCACTGAGAAACAGAATTTGAAGATTAGGATATTGGGACAAACCAGGTAAGGTTTTGACAGAAGTGGAATAAAATACTGGTTGCAAATCTTCTCCTGGCCAGACTATTTCTTTCCAGGACTTTCCATTGAAACTATTTGTTTTATACCAGCAAACAAGGTTAGGTTTCTTGAAGCATATGTTCACGTCTGACTGCAGCTTGGTCATCTCAAATGTTCACACTCACTTGTGAAGGAGAATATAAAATAATGAGTCTGATATTTATGGGTGGCTTGTAGAAACAGTTTTGTTTTTTTACAGTTGCACATCATATTTTCAGAAGGTTTTTTTTTTTAACTGAAAGCAATGGCAAGAGATCGATATTCAATCAGTTTGTGCAGCATATGATGATGGATTTGAGATCACCAGGGTCCGGAATAGTTTGATGCTAAAAAAGCCAATAATTCTCACTCACTCATTCATACAACAAACATCTACTGCATATTTACTGGGCACTAGACATCAAAATATCAAGATAAAAGACGCACTTCCTCTCTTCAAGACACCACAGACTTCCTGGGAACGTCGACGCGTGGGCAGCCAGTTTCAGTGCAGTGGGTTAAGCGTCACGGTAGAGGAAGACAGGACTGTCAGAGGAGCCACAGACCTGATCCAGACTCTGGAGGTGTTGGGAGGGGCTTCCTTAAAGCAGTGTTGAGTGAGGAGTGTTTTGAGGGATGAAGGATTAATCAGATGAAGAAACGGAGACAGAAGAGACATACACAAAAGTCCAGTTTTAAATTGTGAGCGAGACAGGTGCACAAACCATGTGTAATCACAGGAACCCTGAAAAGAGGAGAAAACAGGAGGGCTAGAAGTTCCTGAGAGTTTTCCACTTCTGCCACTCCCAACACCTAGAGAAGTGCCACCACCACCATCCTGGGGTCACCAGCTCCCGCAGCACTGAGCCCAGCCTCGGCCCTCAGCATCCCAGGCAGAGAGCTCCTCCCCAACTTTGGTCCCCCTGTGCCTGCACGTGTGCCTACACTTGTCCACATGGGCCTCAGAAAGGTAAAGCTTTGGTTTAGTTTGACAATGGGCTTTAAAAGAATGTAAAGCTTGGGTCCAGGTGGTCTCATGTCATCTTTCTCAGTGCCCAGCCTCAGGGATGAGGGTGAGGAGAGCCATTGTGGGATCCACCAGGAAGCCCATAACAACCCAGCCAATCTTAATCTCCAGAGATCCCACAACTTCGAGAGTCCTCGGTGAGGAAAAGGGAAGAGCCCAAGCTTGGGAGGCAAGTTGAATCCTAGGTTTGCTTTCTATGGGGAAAGTAAAGGCCCTATTTGATCTCCGTGTCCAAGATTGCAAAGAAAGCAAGCTCTACCCGTATTTGATGGATCTGGAGGCCTGGGTGAGCTGGCAGTCTCCGCGCAGGAGGGTAGCAGCTTTCCAGGCTGTGCATTCGGGATGGAACAGGACCCCAGTCAGGGACTGGAGGGATGGGTAGGAGGGTCCAGCCCTGATAGGAAGAGAACTGGCAGATCTGGGCCAAAGGATCCAGGGCATGACATTAGTGCCAGGGAGTAATATTTTAGGATGATCTTCCTAACAACTTCCTTCTCTTGCACAAGTCTGCATCAAGGTCATAAATACAATCCCTGGTGACGAGTTGCCCTATAAGCTCTGATTTCTATAACTTATTGATAAATAAGCTACAAACAGAAAGGACTAGAAGGATGCCCTTTATTGCACCATTTGTGCAAATCAGAGTCCACATTAAGTGCCAATCTGTTGGTAAAGTTCTCTTGGCCGGAGAGCAGGTCTGGGAAAGGGAGCTAGTCATAGCTAAGTTGGTGCCATTCACAGGCAGCTGTCTCAATACTATGAACCCAAAACATGGGTACTTGTCCCCAAGTCTGGCAACAGATGAATAAACCAGTGCCCCAAAAATGAGACCGCTCGGCTTCTTTCCAACCCGGCCCCTACCCCCCATGCTGACTCACCTAGTGTCAGGACACGACAGTCTAGGGTCAGGGGCAGAACTGCAGTAAGAACGTATTCTGGGGCGCCCAGCACTAGTAGACTGGGGCTAGTGGCAGAAAAACAGGATTTAAAATAGAGCTAGACTGTGGAAAATTCTTCCAGTTATCAGACACATAGAATTTAAGTGGAGGATTCAGTTCTCAACAAGGCCTAGTCAAAACAGGAGTTTCATTCTGTTAGACATATGCTCAGTAATGCAGCATATATAATCATGCACATACCATGTATTATTTCTATCTTCTGATGGGAATCTCATGAAATAGAATTTATAGAATTCCCGTGTTCGTAAGATCCAAGCCTAGAAGTCCAATAAGCAGTGAGCGCATCTGTGTGTGACGTCACATGTTTTATGCATCCCAGTGTATATGGGATCACGCCTTACTGTATCTGAAACATCTTGTCCCGATGAAGTCTGGCAGCTCCGGATGAAGGCATGCAAATTTGCCACCAACACAGCAAAATGGCCTGAAAAACAAATATTCCAATGACACAATTCCTAAGCCACTACATGTAATCTGAGTAATTTGATTACATAATTATGTAGCTCAATACGACATGGAAGCCTTCTAAAAAATGCATTTGTATTCTTTTGTATGCCTTAATTTCAGATTCATTTTGTATATTTTTGCAGATTATTGATTAAATATGACGAAATGAAACATTCTGATAGAAGCCAAAAACATGTGAAAAGAAAGGCTTTTTACAATTGTCCGTCCTTTTAAATATTATAATTTGTAGTGATTTATTTTCTCATCCTAAATAGATATTCACTTTCATGCTTAATTTTATATGTATGATTTTGGATTCTTGTTTTAAAGAGGGCTCCCAAAATTGCAAAAGCTTCCGATTCCACAAAACTGGGACTGCCCCTACTATCTAATTATCATGATGCTAACTTGTCATACCCAATTTGCTTGCTCATGTCTACAAATATTTAATGAGTACTTACTGTGTGCCAAGTACTGTGTAAAGTGCTTGGAATTTTTATGTGCTTTTCAGGGCTATTCCTTTATAGCAAACTATCAGAATATTTTCCTGGTCCATCTGAGAAATAATGCAAACATCTAGAATTCAGTACATTAGAAATATTTTTTTAATGTGCGTATTTCTTGGAAACACTTTTAACTACAAGAAGGTATAAAGTGAAACGACATGGAGTTTGAGTTTTCCTCAGAGTAGGACTTCTCCCAGGTTATATATGGTAAAACCACGTCTTTTGTGAGTCGGTTTTAATTTGGCCAATTGTGTGTAATGACCTAAATTTTCTTTAAAAACCAGATGAACAGAATTCTGGGATTGTGCGATAGTTAAATATGACAGTTTTAAAAAAGAAGCACATGGAATCCCCTGGCATAACATGTATTAGTCAAATATAAGTTCCATGCAAAAGAAATGTTAATTAGAAGTTTAACTGTGGTTGCCTGGGTAGCTTAGTCAGTTAAGCGTCTGCCTTCGACTCAGGTCATGATCCCAGGGTCCTGGGATCAAGCCCCGCATCGGGCTCCCTGCTCCTCAGGGAGTCAGCTTCTCCCTCTCCCTCTGCCCCTCCTCCTCTGTTCGTGTTCTCTCTCTAATAAATAAATAATCTTTAAAAAAAAGGAAGTTTGGCTGTAAATACATGATACCCAGTAGTGTTTAACAGTAACAAAACAGATCCCTCGTCTTCATAAAACGTTCGCTACTTTTTTTACATAGAGTCAATCCAAATTGCACGTAACATTTTTATCTCACTTTCTGTGGCTTTACTGGAATCATAGCCCTGTGTCTCATCTTGTTTACGAGTATATCCATAATGCCAGAGATGGTGCCTGGCACACAGGACACACTCAATAAATATTTGTTGGATGAACAAATGAGCCATTTCATAACTTTCTATTCAGGAAATAGGAGTGCATTTCACCTTTCCAGACAGAAATCTTTGGTTGTTCCAAAACACTACTTACCAGATCTTTTAGACTATTTGTTTCCTTTTTTCATGCCTAATGTCAGGTTGATAAGCATTATCCCAACATGGAGTGCCTAGATAATGTATGTGCATTATGATGTTTTTTACTCTCTGTCGACGTTCATTTCAGAAAAGACAGCCTTACAGTTTTGTAATCATCCAGCCAATCTGTCCCTCCAAATTTGTGAATTTCAGCAGGCCTCATAACGCAGTATGATAAGTTCTGATTGTGAAATTCCAGGCACACAAATAATGATGGAAGTGGTCAATTGCTTTAACAATGCCTAATAGCCCTTTCTAGAGGCTCAGCAGTTTCTGGTTGAAGTACTTACAGTTTGATTATAGTGAGTGATTATTACCTTATCAAGAATCATCTTATGTCTGCCATGTTTTCCTTCTGGAGAGAAAAAAGTCCCCATTAATCCTCAAATCACCCACACTTCATCTTTTTCTCATTTACATCCACTCTGTGACTCCTTTGCTACATTCTTTCTGTCTCAGAAGACTCTTTCTGGTCCAGAACACTCACATCGGACCATATTGACAGACTCCAAATTTAAATTCGTGTTCGGACAAATGGTGTTTTTCATTTGTGAATTTATTTTTAGAAAGCCTCAAAAATTAGAAAAAATAAATATTATCAGTTCTACATTTAACCCATTGCCTTTTACAGACAAGAGTAAACATATGTGAGAGTTAATACAAAATTCTGCAAAAAGTTACAGATGGATTAATACGATTTTACTTTAATACAATTTCATCTTCTCTGTTGAAGCTGATGACAGGGTCTGTGATCATTTATTGAATTCAGCTTGTGAAGTTAGAATTTGTTCTTTCTTTGTTTTTTTTTCAAACGTCTCTTGGAAAGTCTGAGTAATTCGTTTGATTATCAAGAGATTTTCATATAAATTATTTTAGTAATCCTCCAAAGTTGTCAGCAAAAATGATCTGATGAGCTGGAATCATATACCACGTGGTGCGAAATCTTGGAATAGTGATATGTTTCTCCATGAAAATCTTTCTGGAGAATTTTGTTTTTTTCTGCTTCTCAGCAAACAAGTATTCAGGTAATAATTTAAGGATCCCATTTTGAAATGTCTTCACAGCAACAGAAAACAAAATATCCCAGAAATTACTCCATGCTTTCTTCAGATAACCCTTGTCAGGGACTTTTAACACATTTTTGTTGTTGTTGTTGTTTTCCAAATAAAGCAAAACTGTTCAAGGCTTTTCAATATATCCCTTCTCAAAGTGGGTTATTCTACTCCCATTCCCTCCTCCTTTTCACCAAATCCACATCACAATGAATAGTTAACATTATTAGCAATTTCCTTCTGAAATTCTTTTATTTTTAGAAGGAAACCATTCACATTTTTATCTTTCTCTTCCTCTTCAATTCTGATTAAAATGCAAAGATTCACATGGAGAAACTTCCTGCCTCTCCATTTTTAAAAAGAGCGTCATGGAAAATTGCAATGGGCTTGTTTTGATTTAGGGTCTTTGGAAAATGTCTTGACAATGGAACTTTTTCAGCTGATAAAAACGAAGCACGTGATAATTGAAACATGATTAGTATTCTTCTGAGAACAGGCATCCATATCAGAAATCTTATGTTTGAATAGGATGAAATTTGTCTTTGATAAAATCACACAATTATTTCAATGTCTTCATTCGTATTATAGAAATGTAACAAATTTTGAAAAATTTTACAATAACAACTTCTACATCAATTGAAAAAATCTGATGAATTATTAATACAATCGTTGCAAATGTGTGCCATGTTACTGATCTTCACCAAGATTCTGATATTACCGTTATTGGAAAAGAATCTCAGAGCTGGCATTAGAAATATTGCCTGACACAGTGACAAGCCAATCAACAATACTGCTGAGGCTGAGACCAGAAGAAAGATGGTCATTTAATTGGCCACTTCAGTCACCTGGCAGATGTCACTTCCAAGAATTTTCACACTAATTTCAGTGTTTTCACTTAAATATCTAATTAACTAGTTGTGCATCATGAATTATAATAGCATGTTCAGGAAACATTTTTAAATTATCATAATATGCTGGGGAAGTACTATGGGTAGTGGTTGAAAAAAGAGATTGTGGAAGGAAATTGCTGGAGTTCAAATCCCATTTCGGCCACGTATTTGTCAAGAGATACTGGTCAAATTACTTAACTGTGCTCTGTGCCTCAGTTTGCTTATAGTGATATTCATAATACTGGCTCTGAAGAGTTATGATGAGGCTTAAACAAATTACTGTTTGCATAGTGCTTACAACAGTGCCTGGCACACAGAAAGCACCATATAAACATGGAAGTACATGTGTGGCTAGACGAGGAGATCGTGATTCTCAGATCCAGCGTTTCTCACAACACTATTAGAGTTTTCTCGAGCTTCCGGAGCAAGGATGTTTTTCACAGCTGTTAATCCCTTTGTTTGTGCAGATGAAAATTTGGATTTAAACAATATGAAAATTAGCCTAGATGTACAATCCACATATCTGAAACTGTGATTGTGTCTTGGGATAGGAAAAGCAATGCTTGGGTTTTCTGTTTTGTTTTGTTTTGTTTTTTGGCCATAAATTCCATGTCCGCAGAATGATCTTTTCAGTAAAACTAAAGAGCAAGCTGATCTCTGATTAACTATGTGAAGCTGCAATGGCCCCCCGAGGATTCCAGTGAAGTCTTGAAGAAAATAAGCACTTGAACAGATAGAGGCAAGGAAGCTACAGTTTGCGTCAGTAAGCACAGAGAACACATCCTCACGGACGAAGGGGGAGATAACGGGCTGCGGAGCGCTTGTGGAGAAGGCTTCTCAGATGTCCCCATGTCCTCATCCGGGAGACGTGCTTAGGGCCGTGGCTCTGCTCTTCCATCTGCTAGATCCTGCCAGGCCACAGAAAGCAACCTCGGGGAGAAGGGCTCGAGCGTCTTCTACCCCAGCAGGTCACCCTGACACGTCAGCTCTCCTCCACCTGTTGCCAAGCCATAACATCTGGATCTAGCATCTGGTTCTGGAAACCGTCTCTCACTAGGCCACAAGAGCAATCTTACTGCACTCCACAGATTACATCGGGGGTAAAAAACTGCAGGTCCACTCCCAGGTATACATGCCCTGTATAATCTCTCCTTCTCTCAACTGTGGGTGGGACCTGTGAATATGATGGGGTATCAATCCCATGATTATGTTAGCTCGGATAGCAAAAGTGAAGGGATGTAATTTTTTGGAGATGTAATTAAGGCCTTAAATCTGTTCAGTGTGAGGTAACCCAAGGAAGACTACCTTGGGTGGGCCTGCCCTAATCAGGTAAGCTCTTAGAAGATGGCTCAGGCCTTTGCCAAGTGTCTTGCTGAGATGACTAAGATGAGATAGATAGCTCATCTATCATTATCAAGTGGCTGTGAGTTAGACAGTTGCAAGGTAATGCATTCTGCCAACAAGCACTTGAACTTAGAAGAGGATCCCAAGCCTCAGGTGAGACTGCAGCCCTTATGACACCATGATTATAGCCTGAGTGGAGGACCCAGCTAAGCTGATTCTTGACCTATAGAAACTGTAAGATAATAAATGTGTATTGTTTTAAGCCACTAACTTTGTGATAATTTATTACACAGCAATGAAAGCAATACGAAAGCCACACCTATCTATTTACGTATTGTCTATGGTGAATTTGCGGGGTACCACAGTGGAGTTGAGTGGCTGCTACAGAGACTGTAAAGCCCAGAAAACATAAGATACTTACAGAAAAAGTCTGCAAACCCTTGGATTATACAGCTATGACCCAGCATCATACATATCAACCACATAACAACCATGTAACAGGGATGAGTCTGTGGTCACACTTAATAGGATGAAGGCTGGAGAAAGAACAGATGTCCTGTTAAATCACTTTGTTGTACACCTGAAACTAACATAACATTGTATGCCAACCAACTCCAACAATAAAAAAAATTAATAAGTAAATAATAAAATAAATTATTATGGGGGGATGATTAGGAAAATATTGCCTTTGAAAAAGTGTTGTTGGGTCCATGATTTTCTGAGTCCTCATCATATATACTGTGAGCTCCTCCTCATTCATATATACTACAAGTTCATACATGATTAAACTATCATAAGAAAGACAAGAAATAACAGATGTCTTGCTATAAGCAAAGTTTATCTTATTGATCAAGGTATAAAAACAGACATTTGGATTGTAATGCATCCTTCTGGAGTTCTACTCTCTTGAGTAGTCTCATGAAAAGGCTCCTTTCTTTCCTAGTCCCTGTATTCATTTGGAAACAAACCAGAATTTCATAATTAAGTCATTTTGAACTTCAAACAGCTTTAAACTACAGACAAAATGACTATGCTTGGTTAGACAAGAAATGCTCAATATTGCTCTCACCTTGCACTGCAGGCAACTTTGCCTGGCGGCCGTACTTAAGCAAGCTCTCCATCTAGAGGCACCAGCACGCATGTCGCTCCGGCACGGCCACCGGTGTTCCTTCAGCCTGTACACTCTCCTGCCACATCGTGGTCTGATCAATGCATTTGTTCTGAAAACATGGAATGTCTACTCTGCCAGCTGGGGATTCAGCAGTAGACAGGGCAGATGGGGGCCTCTGCTCCATGTTCACGATCTAGTGAGGAAGACGTGCGCTAAATGAGACATTAAAAGGGAAAGGAGTGAGTGAAGAAGTGCAATGATATGGTGACATACCTCTAGCGTCCCAGATTAACAGGTGACCCGGAAGCCTTTTGTAAGGAAGTGCTGGCTAAGCTGGGACCTGAGAATCTACAAGGACCTGAATAAACATGCCTGTTTCAAATCCAGTGAAAACCCAGGAGTCTTACTGGTACATTAGAATGAGCTGGGAGAGCTTGTTGAAAATCCTGATGGCCAGGCTCTACAGCAGACCAATTAGAGCAAAATCTGAGGGCAGGGACAAGGGGAAAGGAAGATATTTTTAAGCTTCCTATGTGGTTCCAGTGAACACCCTAAACTGAAAACCATATTTTCCTCTTTCCCTCCTGTTACCAAGGAGTGTTCCTTCTGCTAAGCTAAAGCAAGTCCATCCCTCCTACCTTCTCGGAAAATCTAGTGAAGATCTCTTGTTTCCTGTTTCTCCAACTTAATTCTCACTATTGACTCCTTCCCATTAGCATTTATCATGTCCAAGTCTCACCTATATAAATTTTTTTTATTCCCTTGATCTCACCCACTCACTTCAGCTGCGACCCTCTCCCCTTTTTGCAGCCAAACTTCCTCGATAAGTGGTCCACACTATTTCTCTGTTACCACTCACTCTTCAACGAAGACAGATTTGGTGTCAACCTCCAGATCTTGCACTGAATGTATGGAATGCTTTCAGCCCTCATCCCACACCATCTATCAGGAGAACTTGTCATAAATGGCTGCCCCCTCCCTGCCTTCTTGAAACAGTCTCTCCCCTTGGAATTTTCTGGGGTTTAGGCTGGATCTTTTTCTCTCCCCCTCCACCCCCCTATATTCTTTTCATAGGTGATCTCATCTCCCCCAACAGCATCCAAGTACTATCCCTATGCTGCTGAACTTCTAAATTCTATACTAGTGTTTATCAAATTATGGTTTCTGCAAAAAAACCTAGAAGTTCAGGTTCTATAGCCTAACTCAAGACCTACCAAAGTAGAGTCTCTGAGAGTAGGACCTAGGAATCTGAATTTTTAACAATCTCCTCCAATGATTCTTATGCATGGTCAAGTTTGAGACTCACAGTTCCAGACCCATGCATCCAACTGCCTATAGGATATTTCGACCTGGATATTTCGGAGGTACCTTAAGTGCATCGTCTGTGTGATGGGGATGTTACGTTCCTAATGTTCATTAACACCAAGTTGTCCTCCTTCCTGGGCACACAGAAGATAACACATCACAGACCTCTTTGCAGTTAGAGACTGTCATGTGACTAACTGCTCTGCACTGTGGGCTGTGAACAAAAGTGACATATGTCACTTCCAGGCTGAGGCAGTGAATGTCGGATTTCTCTTCCACTGCCCTGGCAATCTAAAAGTCACCTGGAGGTCTGGAAGTTGGGGAGAGACAACAGAACCATGAGATGAAAGTGCCTGGATTTCTTTCACTGCTTGGAGGCGAGCTGCTCTAGAGAGCCGCCAATGCACAACAGACATTGTATGAGCAAGAACTAAAACCCTGTTGGGTTACGTCGATGAGGTTTTGTGATGAATTTATTAGAGGGGCATGATTTAGCTCATCCAAAATGGAGCCACCTGTTCTCCCTTCCTCCCCCCGTCTCCAACCTGCTCCTCTCTCTAGTGTTCTTGCTCCACTCAACTGAAGGGAACAGAAACTTCATGTCGGCGGTGAGTAGATACTCTCATCTATTTTTCATGTTTTCTTAGTAGTCATCCACTCTCCAGAGGGGAACAATATTGGAGAACTCTTCAGCTCAGTTTCTCCACCATCCCCTAATAGGTCGATGGCAAAGTTCAGTTACCATATTGGTGAGAGTCATTGAGCCACCTTTACTGTCACTTATTTTACATGTCCGGACACGGTACTTAAACCCTAACCCAGTTCTGGTCTGATCTCAGTGGACATAGAACTGAAAAGGAAGGAAGTAGGAAATTGATGTCATCCCTAAACCTAAAGAGACAGAGACCAAACTGTCTTCCTTTCCACAGTATTCCCAGCACACAGCTAATGGAAAATAAAAATATTTGTTGACTCATTGGCCAACTTCATTTCATTACTATTTGCTGAGATACTGGAATTTCCATGATAGTTCAGCTGTTTACAGAGAAAATAGTATAGGACTATCATATAAAATCTGGGTCATATAGGCCCCAAGCTTCCTTTACCACCCATACTCCCCCATTCCCAACTCATACTTACGTTTTCAGGCACAAAAGAAGAAAACATAGCTTACAATATTCCTTCCTGTTCCCCATCTCCTTTCTTTTCTCCTACTTATAGGCTGATTTTATATGCTTGGGGTGGTTAAGGACACAATCTGCTCATGTCTTTGTCTTATGTCAGTCTAAATGTGGGTATTTCCATGTTTGTGAAGTTTTCTGAATCTTATTACATGGTGTGTTATTCTACTCTAGAATCCTTCCATTCTTATCCTTTAAGAATTTAAATTAAACTAAAAGCTGACCTTTGTCATTTTCTTCCTTGTTTTAGGTTCCCTTCATTCCGTTTTTGTAGGGTCTTTTCAGGCAATATTTGCATATTTACTTATTTCAACAGTTTATTTAAACATATTTCACAGGGGCCCACAAAGTGCCAGGCACCGGACTAGATGTAGGGGACAAAATGGTGAAGAAAAGCAAACGAAGTGCCTGCCCTGAAAGAATGTATGGTCTACATGGGCAGTTGATGGGTTAATTAATTTACGGCACTAATGAAAGCAAAATTACAAACAGAGAAAAGAGTGTTGGAAAAAGAATATGATTCTATGCTTCCATTTTAGCAAAGTCATCTGAAGGAGACTGGGAGCCACTAGAAAGGGGTTCCAAAGAAGATATAAAGGAGGGAAGACGTACAAGGATGGGTACAAATGGGGGAGCATGTCCAAGGACTCAGCAAGGAACTGAACAGTCCAAGGAACTGAAAAAAGGTTAGTGGCTAAAGCACAGAGGAGCAGGAATGTGGTACAGGGAAGGTTTGGGGGCCGTGGAGCAGGGGTAGGGTCAGATCCACATTTTGAAAAGATGTCTTGAACTTCAGTATGAAGAACAGAGAGCAAAGGGCTGTGGCTACTGAATATGGGGAGATCAAGGTGGGAGGCTAATCCATCTTTCCTGACAAAGATGATGATAAATTGGTCTCAGGCATGTCAGTGGAGAACAAGAAAAGTGATCCATCTGAAAAATATTTGGAAGGTAAAAGAATTGATAAACCTTGTACGACAGCTTGCAGGTACCGGGCACTGTTCTAAGCCTTCGACAGCTGCCCTGTCGGAAGCAGTGGTCACCAGCTGCTCATGGCTATAAGCACGTGGGATGAGGCCAGTCCAAACTGAGTTGTGCAGGAAGTGTAAAATACAGATTCCAAGAATCAGAACAAAAACTAATGTAAAATGTCTCCTTAATAATTTTGTATTTATTACACATTGAAACAATATTTTGGATATATTGGGTTAAGTAAAATATATTATTAAAATTAATTTCACCTATTCCCCTTTTCTTGTTTTTTATGGGGCTAGCAGAGAATTTTAAATTACATATATGGCTCACGCGCTACTTCTGTCCGACAGTGCAGCTTTAGATACACCAACTCTCTTAATTCTGCCAACAACCCTCTTAGGCTGAATACCACTTACTGCAAACGGAGGCATGGGGACCCCAGCTGTAAATGACCACGAAGCAGGTAAAAGGAAAACCAAGATTTGAACTCATATAATCTGGTTCTGGAATCTATACTCTTAACTATACACTTGCACTGCCTCTTGGAAGGATATGATGCTAAACACCTCAAATTTCTAGATTTTGCCATAGTGGCCTAAAAGCTGTTTTTGTAATTGGCACACGTGGAATGCTAATTATAAAAATTAGCTCAATATCTTTTTTTTTTTACTTTTAAAAAAAGATTTATTTATTTGTTTGAGAGAGAGAGAGTAAGCATGAGCAGGGAGAGATGCAGAGGAAGAGGAGAAAGAAACTCAAGCAGACTCCACTCTGAGCACAGAGCCTGATATGGGGCTTGATCCCGGCACCCTGAGATAAGCCACTTAACTGCCTCCATTTTCTCAACTATAAAAGCTAATAATAAAAGAATTTATCTTATATCATTGTTGCAAAGATTAAATGAGATGATACATGTAAATTTAAAATACTGCTAGACACATAGTAAGCTATTATAATAATTATTTTTTTAAGATTCTATTTATTTAATTGAGAGAGAGAGAGCACAAGCAGGGGGAGGGACAGAAGCAGAGGAGGAGGGAGAAGCAGACTTCCTGCTGAGCGGGGAGCCTGATGCAGGGCTGGATCCCAGGACCCTGAGACCATGACCTGAATTGAAGTCAGACACTTAACTCACTGAGCCGTCCGTGTGCCCCTATAATAATAATAATAACTATTATTTTTATTAAAAGGCATTTATGATATTTGTCCTAAATATTTTGTTTTACACTTTGAATTTGCTTCATTTTATTATTTACTTTTTGCTTCTTACTTTTTTCTTGTGCTCTTTGTGAGCATTCTATGCAAAATATATACTAGAATATATCTGAAGTCTATGCAAGAATATATTAGAACTTTTCTTATTGTCCTAGAATTGCTGCTAAGGCCCAATACACCATGTTGTAAATGTGCTATTATTGAGGGATAATCTTCTCCTTCCAGGGCTTACAAGAATTGCCAAAAAGTATCTTTGGACTAGTCCTACAACCACCTGCCTCCATTTGCATGACCCCAGTCAATATAAAGCAGGGATTAAGAGTGAGAAGGTAACCTTAAGGGGAGTGAAGTGTTTGAGACTGTTCCTTTACTCATCCTAACAGGGGCCTCAAGAGACTCACTGAGACATCCCTAATGAAGAGGGGACTAGCTTTTCATTCTCCGGTTATGACTGCTTAGCTAGGAGACTTGTCGATTTGTCCCCAGGGCTTGTGACCATGTAAAAAATAATTATGGAAATGGAACATGGCAGGGCATGAGACTGCCAGGGATCTGCTGTTAGATACAGCTGTATCTTGAAAGGGTCTACTAAGGCTCAGGGACCTATTTGGGAGTGAGTTGTAGGTCAGCAGATAGCGGTGACTGACCACCATCCATATCACTCCTATATGAACACTGAGCAAGAAAAACACTCACAGCCAACCAAGGGAGGATGCAAACTTGCCCAGGATGGCAGGAAGATGTTTGTCCTTTCCTCCACTTTCCCCCAGCACCTTAGAGAAGTTGAGTTCTTAGAAGGAAGCAGAGAGCAGGACATCTTTACTATAGGTTTTTGCTTTATGGTTACCATGAGGCTTACATATAACAACTTACAATGGTCTATTTTATATTGATAACAAGTTTGATCCCATTGTAAAGCTCAACATTATTACTCTTCTCCCAATGTTTTAGATCATATTTTGCATCTTTTTATATTGTTTATCCCTTAACTAATTATTGTAATCATAGTTATTTTTACTACTTTTTTCTCTCAACCTTCATACTAGCTTTATAAGAGATTAATCCACTACCTTTACTATATTTACCTTCCTGGTGAGATTTATTTTTTCACATGTGTTCTTGTTACTAATTAGCACCCTTATTTTTCAGCTTAAGGAAGTTTCTGTACCATCTCTTGTAAGGTCAGTTTAGTGGTGATGAAGTCCTTTGGCTTTTGCTTGTCTGGAAAACTACATCTCTTCTTCACTTTTGAGTGATAACTGCCAGGTGGAGGATTCTTGGTTGGCAGGCTTTTTTTTCTTTTAGCACATTGACTATATCATGCCACTCTCTTGTGGCCTGCAAAGTTCCTGCTGAAAAATCTGTTGCTAGTCTTATAGGAGTTCCCTTGTATGTAACAAGTTGTTTTTTCTCTGGCTGTTTTTAACATCCTCTCCTTGTCTTTAACTTTTGACATTTTAATTATGAGTCTTCCTGTGGATCTCTTTGGATTCATCTTATTTAAACTCTCTGGGATTCCTGGATCCGGATGTCTGTTTCCTTCAGACATTCTGGTTAAGGAAGTTTTCAACCATTATTTCTTCAAATAGGACTTTCGCCTCTTTCCCTGTCCCTTCTCCTGGGAACCCTATGATGGAAAATGTTAGTCAATCTGATGTTGTCCTGTAAGTCTCTTAAGCTATTTTCACCTTTTCTCACCCTTTTAGCTTTTTGCTGCTCTGATTGGTTGAGTTCCACAACCTTGTCTTTGAGTTCTTCTGCTTCATCTGGTCTGCTGTTGAAGCCCTCTAGTGTATTCTTCACTTCAGTTAGTGTATTCTTCAGTTCTATGACTTCTTCTATTTGGTACTTTCTTATATTTTCCATCTCTTTGATGAAGTTCTCACTGTATTCATCCTTTTGACTCCCCAGTCTGATCAGCATCTTTAAGGCCGTTACTTTGAACCCTTTATCACATGAATTGCTTATCTCTATTCCATTAACTGTTTTCCCCCTGAGGTTTTATCTTATACTTTCATTTGGAACATAGTCCTCTGTTTCTTCATTTTGCTTGACTCTCTGTGTTGGTTTCTCTATGGTAGATAAATCAACCACCTCTTCCAGTCTGGGAGAAGTGGCCGTGTATAGGAGAAGACCCTTGTTCAACTCTGTCTCAGCTCTTGGTTTTCTTTCAAACCTCTGTGCTTTTCCAAGTAGCCTATTACATTTTTAATAGCTCCCAGCAGTTGAGGATGGGCCAAAACCTGTCAATGTCCCAAAGGGGAGGATCTCAGCATTTAGAGTCAGGCTGACTAAAGCCAGATCCTCAGGCACTAGCTTTTTAAAGTGTGCAGATGTATACAGTCCTATAGGACTGCAAGTGCTAGCCCCACTGGCCATCAGAGCCAGGGATCTGGAGGTGTCTCCTGAGTGGCAGTCACATAAATCGTGAAGAATAGATTAGCTCTTTTCTGGGTGATACTGGTGAGTTGAAGGAGGTCAGAGGGAAGGCAGCAAGATGGAATCCACAGCCTGTTTCTTGAGAGCTGTTCCATAGGCCACAAAATGTGTGCCAAACCTGAGTCTTGCCCCTCAGGCCAAGCTCCAAGACAACCCTTCTTCACAGAAAGACTGGGGAGCGTATCCTAGGCTGCTGTCTGTGCAGTGCCCTGGGGATGATAGCCTGCCAAGAACTATCCCTCTGATTGTCACAGGCTCTTAGGACCCAGGAATGCAAGCCCCCCTGGCTACTAGAGCCAGGCAATCAAGGGGCATCCCAGGTGGCAGCTGCAAAAACTGGGGCTCCAGACACAAAAAGCAGGGCATCAGAATCATGTAACACTCCCTCCAGGAGACACTGGCACTCTGGAGCACAGCAGAGGATGAGCATGAAGACAGCACCTGCTCTTCGAGGTCTCTCGAAAGGATTACGATCCACCCCGAGATGCATGCCTAATCAGAAGCCTACCCCTCAGGTTGCACTCATGATGATCAGCTAATAAGCCTCCATCACAGAAAAACCAAGTTCCTGGGCCTGTTGCCTGTTACTGTGAGCTAAGGGTGGTAGATGTTTAAGAACTGTTTCTCTGTTGGTTATAGTCCTGTGGCATTCACAAGCATAAGCCCCACTGGCAACCAAAGCCAGGCAATACAGAGGTGTCTCCTGGCAGAAGTCAGAAAAATCAGGGTGCCAGACAGGGGTAGGAGCTCCTTTCTGGGAGACATGGATTATTACAGTCCTGTGGAACCAGGAACACAAGCTCTTCTGGCCTCCCTTGACAGGTGATCAAGAGGCAAGCCCTAGACTACTTTTTAATAGCTTTGATTGTAGGTCAGAATAAAAACAACCCTGAAATGGGGCGCCTGGGTGGCAGTCGTTAAGCGTCTGCCTTTGGCTCAGGGCGTGATCCCAGCGTTCTGGGATCAAGCCCCACATCAGGCTTCTCCGCTGGTGCCTGCTTCTTCCTCTCCCACTCCCCCTGCCTGTGTTCCCTCTCTCTCTGGCTGTCTCTCTCTGTCAAATAAATAAATAAAATCTTAAAAAAAACAACAACCTTGAACTAAGTCCAAACTGTCCTTTTCAGTCATTTTTATACCTGGTCAGGCCTAGCCCACATATGTGCCATTCTTCCTCCTCCCTCTCCTTGGGCAGACATTGCTAATGGATCATAGCAGTCTTTCCTGCTAAGTCCAAATGTGCCCCCATAATTCTCAATACCGTACTTCAGGCGGCTTCTGCCATCCAACCAGAGTTAGCAAGAAAGTTGCCATCCCATGGCTAACTTGCCATCCCTAACCAAGACTGAATTTTATGCAGAAGACAGAAATACTAAACACCTCCAAGCTAAAGGATTTAGGAAAAACAAATCCTTTTGTGCTGCCACTATTTTTAAACCAGAGAAGGCATACAATAAAGAATATGGCTATGTGTCAGCTACCTTACTTTAGATTTTAATTGTTTTCATGGCTTTCCAATCTCACAGATATTTTATAAAGTTTCCTCTCCATTTCCAAGGTGTTTCTGACTCATTCCTTTTTCATATCCTCTTAAACATGGTAGCCATTCAGTGGCTAGATCTGGCCTCTCCACCTAAGAGCACTTCTCCTCCATTTTAGACCTTCCAACATTTAATATCCTCTCAGTGTCACCATCAATAGAGCTGTGAGTGAGCTCAACCTTTCCCTGGAAGTGGTGATTTAATGTGTGAATTATACAGTTATTAGAATGGGTGTCAGGGAAACAGTGTAATATATGTAATGTGGAGGCTGATGGGGCCAGAGAAGCTGAAACCGTCTGGATGATTTCTGGCACTTCTTTTAATGCTATGTCAGTTATTCTTATGACCAATCATTCAAAGCTGTCTATTACCTTCTAATAATAATAATAATATTTTTTCACTTAACGTTGCACCTTTCACTGGAGGATTTCAAAGAGCTTTGCAAACATTCATTAGCACTTTATGAAGTGGGCAGGTAATATATAAATACCAAGTCACATGTCCCTGAATAGCAGCCATTAATAGTTCCCTTGACACCACATTCAGGTTAGGGCAGAAACAAAATAAGACCATTTAGGCAGAAACAAAATAAGACCATATGAATGAAAAGTCAGGTGTCATCATTATTGGCATTTACTGGGCATCCACAGAATCCTACCATAAGATAAGCCTCATTTTCTTGTCTCTTAGTGTGGCAGGAAGGATGGTCTGTCTCCCTCCTCTTGCTGCCTCTCCCCATACACACAAACACCTCTTCCTGAGACACAGTACAGATCAATGTACACACAATCCAGAATACCAGATTCTTTCAGCCTCATAACTCTAAGAATCCTCGATAATAGCAGATGTCTTGATAGGAAAATTCTCACTGTCCTAAAGACGATCCTTACACAAGAATCCTAAATACTTTAAGCCCTATCATCAGAACAAAATGGAATGATTGAAATGCACACCAGAAGCTAGGAAGGGGAAGCTGCCAGATTCCGGGAGTGAGGGGAGTTAGAACAAACAGTTTGGGTATGAGCAATGACCACCTGAGAAGCAAAAACAAGAGGCAGCCCTAGGAGCCAAGGTTACAGGTACCCTGGGTGAGTAGCTGGTGGCAAAAGGGAGAGGAGAAGAGTCATCTCTAGACCCCCATCTTCTATATAATTTGTGGGAATTAGAATATATAATTAGAAATAGAACCAAGAGCCAGTTTTGTACATTCTTCTTGACTTCTCTCTCTCTCTCTCTCTCTCTCTCTCTCTCTCTCTCTGTGTGTGTGTGTGTGTGTGTGTGTGTGTGTGTGTGTGTGTGTATGTCCACCCACCAGGATGTTCGTAAGAATAGGCTAGGTTAGGCTGTGGTGATAAACATCCCCCCAGATCTTTAGGCATTAACACAACAGAAGTTTTGTTCACACTAAATCCATTGCAGGTCCAAGTGGCTCTTCAGGACATTTGTCCTCCATATAGTGGCTCATCATTCCAGGCTTCAATCTTGGATTTCTCCATCTCAACATGGTACTTCTTGGTCTACCATGTTAGGAGAAAGATGGAAAATAACACACCAGCATTTAATTGCTTTCCCCAAAAGGGACACGTGTCATTTTTAGTCCTAGTGTTTTGGCTAGAACTAGTCACATTGTTCCACTCAACAAACGGAGGGGCAGGAAAACATAGTCTTCCACCTGTCTGAGGAGGGGAAGAAAATTGGAAATATCAATGAGCATTAGTGACGTCTATCACAACTAGTAAGTACACAGTGCTGGTTTCGTTTGGTACCAGGGCAGCGGAATCGTCCCTAAACCTCACAAACAACGTGATCGAGCATAGACAAGAGTGCTATCACACGGGGGTTGGTTTCCCTTGCCTCGTGTTCTCATGCTCCGTGGGCATGGTCAGTCTGAAGGTAAATAAATCCTCAACATGATATAATCCAGATATAGCTAGGAATGGCTTTGTGTTTTTTCCTGCACAAAACTTTCTTCCAAAAATTATTCCTCTCATGCTTTCTCTCTTATTTTTACCCAGTAATAAAGAAAGGTCTGAGTTAACATATTTCTCCTTGTTCAACCCCAAATTTCCTTTATACAAAGAGTGTTTGTTCTCTGACTACAAAAACAGTATGCAAAGGGAAAAATCCATCGAGCCAATATTTCCATGCTCTCTAAGAAAGTTCTGTCCCCTCTCCTTCTTGAAATTAAAGCAATTATGATCATTACACTGACTTAAGCAATATTCACTCTTGATTACCCACCAATGCATTATCCATACTGCTTCCTAATCATTGTTGACATTATTAGTTAGGAAGATATTTTTCACATTAACTCACTATCTCTTCTTTAAAAGAAGAGACTTTTTTTTTTAAGATTTTACCTATTTATCTGAGAGAGAGAGAGAACAAGAGAGAGAGAGAGAGCCAGGATGAAGGAGACTCCCCGCTGAGCAGGGAGCCCCATGCAGGGCTGGATCCCAGGACCCTGAGATCATGACCTGAGCCCAAGGCAGATGCATACCTGACTGAGCCACCCAGGCATCCCAGAATAGACTTTTCTTATAGAAAGTTTTTCTTAAACCAAAACAGATTTCCTGTTCTCCATATCAGAAAGAGTATGAAACACAAATGTACTAACTCCCTTCCTCCCACCCCTTTTGGGCCCCATCAAGCCTTCATTCTCACCAGGAAGCTCAATCAGAGCAAAGTTTACTATGTCAGAAAAAAATGCGCAGGCGAAGAGGGAGAAAAGGAGAACTCCTCCTATCACAGCTGAGTTCCCAGCAACCTTGCATTTGAATTCTTCCTAATGGTGGACAGAATGGATTTGAGAGGTACAAGGCTAAAAAGGTAAGGGACTATTCCCATACTTCTCATCTATGTGACATCAGGGAACTTAATTTCTTGGCTAATCTGTTTACATATCTGTAGAAATGAAACAATAATACTGCTGACATCATAATACTGTCATAAGGAATAAATGAAATTACATACATATGTGAGATGGAATAAAGAAGGTAATAAAATTTATTTCCCCTTCCTGAAAAGTTTGCTCCACCTACCCCTCCGTCTCCTTTTCTCAAGTTCTCTGTCTCTGTATCTGTCTCTCTCTCTATCTCTAACCTTTCCCGAGGCAAAAATTGAAAGGCCCATAATGAATTTCCTTTCCCCAAGGCCTAATCCCATTAGGCCTTTAAAACAAAGCTCCATTAGACCCTGGCCAGGTGAAATTCCATTAGGCCTTAAACAAAGGGACACGTCTCTCATTATATGTATTAGGAGGCGTCAAGAGAGGAAAATTGCTGATAACAAATCTATATACGTACTATTCATTATTCCTCAATACAAGCACATGTGCAGTGGCCCTTTAGCATATCTTCCTGAAGAAAAATGGTATTAATATTAATATTCTTTCAACTTGAAGGAAAAAGATTGCATAATAGACAGCTAAGGGGTTTCAGGTGTCACAAACAGAGTAACAAGTTAAATCCTTCTTGAGGAACTCCTACCCTCAGACTTACACAGTCTTATTAAAGTACCTCCCTTGTGCTTCCTCCTCATGAATCTCAACCCAACTTTTGGGAAATCTCAGCTCTCCTTCTGGAGTTTGGCCTCAGTTGCA
Source organism: Ursus americanus (assembly GCF_024610735.1). Classification (NCBI taxonomy): domain Eukaryota; kingdom Metazoa; phylum Chordata; class Mammalia; order Carnivora; family Ursidae; genus Ursus; species Ursus americanus. Next base: position 49,991,156 of record NC_142134.1, read on the forward strand.
AATCAATCCCCTCCCACACCCCAATCCGAGGTATGTTTCTCCATGTCTGAGTAGTTAAGTGTATAGCAACACCCTGACCAGGGCGTTAGCTGGAGCTAAAGGCTCCCAGCTGCACAGCACTGCTCAGCATTGGGAGGACAGAGACCTGCCAAAGTGAATCCATTCCTGACTTCCTGCTCCATCAGTGTGAACTTAAGGCACATCTATTTATTCTCCCCAATTTTATAGCCAGTCATAGTTGGGCTAAACAGACACATCCTCCAAAGACAAAGAATTCTCATTCACTCATTCTACAAACATTTATTGGGCACCTGTGTGTGGCAGGAACTCTCCTAGAATTAGAGGACATTTGTTTCTCCCATGAAGCTTGCGTTCTAGTAGAGAGGTATGGTGGATACCTTCTGTTTGCCCTACCAGATCCTCTCTCTCCTCTTTTCAAACCAACTTGATGCCGTGAGACTGCCCTTTATGGATTGCATCAATTGGTAGTCTTGCCCTTTGGCTTTTGGTTGAATTAGGCCAACAGGGAGCACGAGCAGAAGTCTGGATGGAAGCAGGAAAGTAAGGTCTGAGTGTTTCTTTTCCCTGACACCCTGTCTGCTGGGCCAAAGTCCTGCCAAATGGCCTCTCCCATAAACTACAGCTACTCTCTCCAGGCTCAAGGAGCTAGTCCCAGCCCCTGCCCCATTCAGGCCTTGGGGTGTTAACAGTTTTCTATTATTGTTGCTATAAGATAGGAGTACCACCATCACCTGTTTGTTTCCCTTTACCTGCCTATGTCTTTGTAAATGATCCTTTTATTCACCTCTCTTCAACTGTCCCATGTGAACAGGATATTTTCTGTGGGACCTCATTGATGCACAGAAACACACGATCAATAATTCCTGATACTGGCTTATACAACCTAGATGATTGTAAAAGGAGATAGGGTGAGGGTGGAAAGGCATTAGACAGGGGTAGTCAGGAAGGGCTCTTTGAGTAGGTGACCTGACTCATGAACAGAGTGCAGCAATGCTCTGGGACAGAGACTTCCAGACAAAGGGAAAAGCAAGTGCAAAAGATCCAAAGCAGGAATGTGCTCTGCATATTCAAGGAAGGAAAATGAGGCCAGTGTAGTGAAGGAGTGTAATCATGATGGGATGGAGAAGCAGGCAAGGGCCAGATCAGGTGGAGCCCCGGGCCATGGTAACGAGTTTAGATTCTATCGTAAGTGCAGTCAAATGACATAAAAGGGGTTTAAACAGGACGATGTCATAATCGGAGTTACATCTTTGACAGAATTCCCTCAGCCTGATCCGTGAGAATAGGTTCTTGGGGACAAGGGAGAAAGCAGGAAGATCCACGGAGTCTCTGGCAGCAGTTCAGAGGGGCGGTGATGATGAACCTGGACTAGGGTGATGGTGGTGGAGATGGACAGTGAACAGTCTTGAGAGGTAACACATTTTGGAGGAAGAACTCATGGGATGTTCCAGTGAGTGAGATGTCAGCAGTGAGGAACAAGGGAATCAAGGATGACCAGGAGGTTTGGGGCTGGAGCGACTTTGTATGTGATAGTGCCATTAACGGAGATGGTGAAGACTGGGGGCTGAGGGAGAGGGGCGCTTAAGACAAGACATGCAAATGGAGATGTCAGGCTAAGAGATATAAGTATGGGTGTCATCAGCATATAGAGGGGGATTTAACACAGAGGGGCTGGACAGGCTGACTGAGGGAGGGAATGCAGTCCATCAACACCATCTAAACCTGGATGAAGAGAAGTCATTTTCTAACTGCTCATAAATTTCAAGGTGCTGTTCTCTCAATAGCATCACTGTGTCACATTAATATGCAGAACAATGTTTAGTTTCTTCCCTTCATTTTCTATTTCCAAATTGTGTATCTTCAGGCCTGCAGAAAATCAGAGGCCCAGCTATGAGCCATATACTTTCAGTAACTGTCCCTTAGAAATGCAAAGAGGTCTTGAGCTCATAGGGATGACCTGATTAATTTTTTTTCCACAGACTCTCTCTCTCTACAATTTCTGTCTGAGGGAAAGGAAGGGATGGCTCTATTCATTCTTGTATTTGGCAGACATTAACTGATTGCCTATGATGGGTCAGTGTCTAAGTGCTGAGGTTAGCAGAAAACCGGAAAGAAAACAAAAATCTCTGTCTTTATAGTACTTACCTTCTAGTGGGGGTTAGACAGAAAATAAGTAATGAATATAATTTTTTAAAGTAAATGATAGAATTCTTACAAAGTGGTAATAGCTATGGAAAAACTAGATCAGAATAAAGGGCAATCAGAGCATGGAGGTGGGTTCTGATTCTAAATAGGGAGGTTGGGAGGGGTCTTACTGGGTAGATGATATTAGAGCAGTGACTTGGAGGTGAATAATTAGCCAAGCAGATTAGGGGATACCATTCCAGGCAGAGGAAACAGTAAGGGTCTAAGTCAGCAATGAGACTAGCATGTGAGAGGAACAGGAAAGAGGCCAGTGTGACTTAGGTAGTCATGCCTAGTGTGCCCTTCCTTCCCAACACCGTTGTCCTTCAAAGAGCTGTTCAAATCCTATCTCCTCCATGAAGCTCTCCCCAGAGCCCACAGTTCACACTAATCTTCTCCTCTCCAGAAGACCTCAGTACCCACAATCAAAATCACACAGCTTAGAGGTTGTTTGCAAACAGCTTTATTAATTTTGCTTCCACAAGTAAACTCTGGAGCTTTCTGAATTCAGGGGACCATTCTTTGTACTGTTTGTGTCACCCACGGCACATGATAAGTAAATAATAAACATGTTTTGATTTATTGACTAAATGAGCAATTCTTAAATCATTTCTATTTGGCTTCGAAATGCAGGCACATAAATATGCATACACATATGCCTAGAATCTTCTCCCTGTCTAGTACTGACCCCTTTCCAGGATCTGGCTTTAATATCAAAAGACTGGGAACCAAGATGGACAGGAGGGATGGAAAGGTGAGGAAGCTTCAGGCAATAATGACTTGTCTGAAAAATGAATGCCTGAGCCACAGAATTCAAGAGTAGATTTTAAAAGCAGTACAAGGCAAGAAGCAATAACCCTGGTGTCTCAAAGAAGAAGAACTGAACAGTAGAGGGAAAAGGTGAAAGGGAGATTTCTGTAAATTTTGTAACTTTAAAACTTTTAACCATGTGAATGTATTATTTCTTCCAAAAAAAGAGAAAAAAAAAACAGTGTAGGAGAGACTATCTTAGTAACAGTCTAGGTTGGCAAAGCTGACAAATGTTTCGCTCTTCAATGGGTTTTCCGAAGTTGAAAAGGAAAGTTGACATCCCTGGCAGCCTGCAGCATTAATTAGAAAGATGAGATTTCACTTTGCAATTAGACTTCACATTTTCCATTCCACTTGGTGCAACCCAAGAAATAAATGTGGGCAATGTTACAGGAAGAGCCGTCTTCCATCCATCCCCATGTTGTCACCCTACACTATGGACAAGACTTCATCTCTTGTCCTCTAGGGGAGTGTTAGGGAGAACACCTATACTTCTTTTCTCTCCTCTATCACTGGTTCCTCTCAACAGAAGAGGATAAGACTGGAAAAAGCAGAGCAGTCATGGGCTCATTATCCAGGAGCCAGAGTCATTCCAGGCAGTGGGAGCCAGCTATGGCCCACCCTTCCCATTTGCACTTGGCCTCTCAGATCTGCATGTACTCAACAACATGGATAGCTATTTCCTCTCCCAACCAGTTTCTGGCAGGCCTGGCCTGGTCTCAACCTTTCCAAACGTGTGCTGAGAATGTTTAGGTCAGGACTGGGAAAGTATAGAAAGTTCTGCTATGGAGAGGGAGGAAAAGGCTTTGCCACATCCTCCAGCTCTTGTAGTTACAAAGCTGATCATCATTTTGCTCCTTGTGTTCTCTCTCAATTGATTAAGAACCTAAGAAAGGGAAGGGAGATTAATTAGCACACTCAGACTTTCAAAGTAATTTCTCCTGATAACAAGGCATCTTAGAGAAGTCCCTAAGATATTTCAACATTCAAACACATCGGCACCATTCTATCAAGTGATAAAGACTAGAAAGATGACTCCACAACCATTCTTCCAAGAAATGGTGACAAATCTTACGGCTCTAATGTTTCATGCAGTAAGATTTTCAGGGAGATTATCCAACTAAGAAATACTCCAGAGTCTTCATTTTAACAAATAAGAAGAATATTAAAGATACATTTTAATGCTGATGAAAATTTTTTTAAATTGACATTGCATATCACCTGTGTTGAGGCCCTGAGGAGGACACAACATCACATCAGTGGTATTCCTAACAAAAATGCAGAACTTGAAATAGGTCAAAGGAAACAATCAGACAAACCCAAACTGGGGGACATTTTATAAAACAAGGGACCAACATTTTTCAAAAATGTCAATGTCAGGAAATAGAAAGAAAAACCAAGGAATGATTGCAGGCTAAAGAAACGTGGCACCTCAATGTAATGAGCAATCCTGGAGTGGAAAAAAACAGGTATCAGAAAGGACACTTTTGGGACAATGGACAAGATTTGAATACATACTATACTGTATGGTTGGATAATGGCCTTGTATCAATGTGAAACTTTCTAGATCTGATAAGTTCATGATGTTGATGCACTTAATATTCATGGAAAATATTCACTGATACCATCATGATCTCTATAATTTACTCCCAAATGTTCAGCAAAAGATAAATAAATAAAAGATATTATTCGTCATACATCATATCATAGATACGGGTAGCTAAAGTGAAAGTGGCAAAACAGTAGTAATAGGTGGATCGAGGTGAACATGTATGGCAAATAATTGTGTTGGTCTCATAACTTTTCCGTAGACAGGAAACTTTTCAAATTAAAAGATGAAATTTTTAAAAAAGATATTCCCAACAGATACCATAATTCTTACATATTCTTCAAACTTTGAGAGAGGATTAAATAAGTCTTGAGGATACCATAAGAGACAGAAAATCATTTTGTAACAAATCCCCCATGTCTCAGTGTACTGAGGCTGTAATTTAGGTCACCTCACATGGGGATCTAACCGTCTGAGCCACTGCTTTCCAATCTGCATGTCAAAAACAGACCCAGGGTAGAAAGTGGTGGCCCATAAATTGAGACCTGCTCCAACTTCTTCCATCTGGGGGCCATTCGTCAGCCTTCCTTCCTTTCCATCCTTCCCTGGGCTTGCTTCCTTCCATCTTCCCCATCACTACTTCAGTCTGTCACTAAATTAAAAACACAACCGTGCCTTCATAAGGGTATAAAAAAAAATTTTAAAAATCACCCAACACTCAGACTCAGCAGTATCGCAGATTGTGTTTTTTAAAATCCATTCACACTGCCCTCAGGGCTTTGCCAGGGAAATAGATGTATATAAATGCACTTTATGGCAGGCTTTTTTGTAATACTGGCTTTTATAAATTTCCTTGAAAAGGGTCCAACACAGACATGTCTTATGCCAAATGGTGTTAAGGTGAGGCTTCAATGTATAATTATGACTATTTCATGTAATTCATTTCCATCATAAATATCAGGTAATTTGCAACTTCTGTTTTGGTTACACAGCCAGAATATCTCCCCCTCCTCTTCATCAGCCCTTCCCCGAGGCGATGCAACCTTTATGGGCCCTCAGGATGTGTCAGGCACTGTGCTCCCTAAACATTATCTTTCTGGATATTCATTACATTATTAGGTATATGGTATTATCTCTGTCTTACAAACAAGAAAATTGAGGCTCAAGTGCTTAAGTCCCTCGCCCAAAGACACACAACGAGCCAGAACCCAAGGCCAGAGCTACCTGAATCCATATTCCAAGATCTTAACACTTTTACATACCTAACTCCCAGCCTCTGCAAAACACCACCTTGGATTCCATCAAACCAACATAAGGCCATGCAAAGACTCCAGAATCTTGAGAAGATTCTAGGAGATGCCAAATAGGAAAACAAGGACATTCCCTACCATAGGAAGAATAAAAGACTTTTCTGTTTAAACCCTCTTTTTTTTCTTTTTCTTTTTTTTTTTTTTCTGAATTGCTTGAACTTCACACCCATGAAGGGGAAAAGCCAGTATATTTTATTGCCATTTGTTCTCTTACTGAGATCTTTCTGGACAATTCAGGATGGTCTTTTGAATCAGAATCAAGTCCTACTGCCACCCATCCAAAACTTCAAAATGCCTGTTTTGCACAGACTACACCAAAAGCTTCAGGACATAACTCACACATAAAAAGTACAATACTGAATATGAAAATCTGAAATACACACTGCATAAGTAATGGCAGTAAAAAGCCAATGATATTTTAAAGATATTTTAAAGATTTAGTATTTATCATTGTAACACAGCTTTTATGTTTGATGTTATACAAAGCTATGAGCTCACTTCTGAATCAATGCTATTTTATTGCTTGCTGTTATATTTATGGAATGTTACTGTGAACAAAGCAGAACAGGCCAAGTCTATTCCCAACATAACCTATAAATAATGTAAGTAAATAAACTAAGCAAATCTTCATGAAGCAATGCATTATTTACTATTCCTTGTTGCTGAAATACGAGTTTAAATTTTGGTTACATATTAATGTAAGATCTTAGCCATTTCTAGGTCTCCCCGGGGAGTCGAATCCTAAAGTTTAACTCAGAATTAACCTTGCATGCCTTCCCAACTCTGTAACTAAAAGCCACACTTCTTTCTAGAGCCAGAAGCTAGCTTATAGAAGCCACATCACCCTCATAGGCCAATGATTCACAATTAGACCAAGAAAGTCAACATCAGCCCCACAGTGTAAGTAACCCAAATGGGTGTTCTGGAGTCTTTGGCCAGTGGGGTTTTGCAAGACAAAATCACAAGGACTTTATGTCACCAATTGAGGCCATTCTACTTTCACATATTATACTCCAAATGGGGGTCAAACTTTCTTCGAGTTTCAGAGTGTTTTTAAAGATTCATTCATTCATTCATTCACTCATTCAAAAAATATGAGTTGATCTTATCATAGTGCTAGGATATCACAGGTAAGGGACTCTTTACAGAGATCACAGACGGAAGTAGAGAATTAGCTAGCAAACAAGTAAACAAAGGAACAAGGTAATTTCAGGAGCAAGGAAGAAAATAAAGAGTAATATAATAGAAAATGATGGGGTCACTTTAGAAAGGGAGGTTAGAGAATGTTTCTACAAAGGAGTAACATTTGAACTGAAGCACCCTGAAGACTGGCAACTTTTATCAGAGTTTCTCCTTCCTCTTCCTCCTCCCACCCACCCGCCCAACCTTGTTTTTGTCTGTTCAGTGCCAGCTAAGGGCCACTGATCCATGAGAAGGGGCAGTTCAGGCCGTGGCAAGAAAACATCCCAAGGTAAGCTCAGGTAGAGTCCCCTTGCAGAAAGGAGGGGAGAATAATGGTACACAAGCACCAACAGGTGGACAGCCATCCCTCACAGAGAGGGATGGTGCCTGGGAACATCATCCAGTGGTGGGGGATAGGTCAACCAGGGGGTCACAAGAAGTAGGGGTGGAACAGCAGAGTTGCAAACAAACTGAAGGTGCATACAGCCGTGGGCAGCTTGGAAGAACTCAGGAGGAAGGGTCTGGAGTATTAGACACTACTGAGCTGAAGGCAGGATGTCCTGACCTAGAGGCCAACCAGATTCCATCACCTCCTTCCTTCATTCTTATGTGACCCCTGCTCGGGATCACTCACAACACAAGTGGTCTCACTCACAACGCCAGGCTGCTGGAGGGCTTACTTTCTTGGGAGCGTTGTCCTCATCTCCTACCATGCTCCCTGATAGACTTAATTATCTGAAATGAAAAGAAAATATCTCCAGAGGTTTCCCAATTCTGCCTCTAGACAGAATAAATGAACAAACTACCCAGGACAGAGATTAAAAGCTTAGTTAGATGACCAGGCCCTAAGCAAATTTGTGAACAGGGTGAAAGTTGCCTTTCTACCTACAATTATATTACCCTTCACTGTGCGAGGTTAATGGGCCATCTTTTCCTCATGCTTAACACTTATTTCAAGCTGTCTGCATCTGTTTTATTAGGCTGCCCCCCCCCCCAGTAAAGTATCGGGTGAAAAAGACTATAATAAATGAACTCGTTCTAAATAGTCAAGGACTCAAAAACAGTTTAATGCTAATCAATTGTAACGCTTATTAAAGATTTACCCATAGGATGAAAGGGAGATGGGGGAGGAAGAACGGTTGCCATTTGCCAAGGACACTAAATAAGCCAATTAAAGAAAGGGCAGGTAAGAAGGCACGGGAAATTGATTATTTTTATTTTTTATTGACATATACATAAGAAAAGTACGTTTATCATAATTATACAGGTCAATGAAATTTTCAAAAACTGAACACGCTCATGTACTCTGCACTTAGATCAAGACATTGAGCATGACAAGCACCTCCCCTCATACTCCTTCCTGTCACTCCTGCCCCCAGGGGCAACCACCTTCCCGACTTCCAACACTATTGATGAGTTTTGCCTGTTTTTGAACTTCATGTAAATGGAATCATAGAGTGCACTCTTTGGTGTCTGACTTCTCGTGCTTAACATGATGTTGTGAGATTCATTCATAATGTTTCATGTATACAAGTCTTCATTATCATCGCTGTATAGTATAAGATGTTGTCTTATAAATGTCAATATTTGACCCTCAGGACTGAATTCTAAGCATACTTAAAGGGGAAAAATATAAACTCATCCCCAGAGTAAAATTAGATCCCTTGGCTGAAATCATTTTTATTTTGTTCATTGAGCACTGAGCTCATAATGCATTCTCTTAGACTTTCTTATTTAATTTGAAATTTACATCTGAGCTCCTCTTAACATCAGGATACAGACAAATGACTTCAAGTCACAACCCTTTCTCACTACCAGAGAAATGAAGCCAAGCTGTTCTCTTGCTCCAATTTTATTTCTTCTCTCACAAGTAACTATGCTTGAAGATACACCAAGAACAGCTGCCAACAACCCATCCTCTGGGACACTCATCCAGCTCAGCCAGTCAGTCAATTGTTGGCAAGTGTTCATAGGTTGCAAACATCAAAAAGTGCTTGTGATCATTACTGAGGGAATTCTAAGCCTTGCAAACACACACACACACACACACACACACACACAGGCTTGGGCTACTATGCTCTTTAATTCCCGAGAGTGTGCTTTGTCCATGCCACCAGCTCGGGCCTCCTCAATAACTCACCCCACATCACACTCTGGGGAATAGTGGCATTGCAGCAAGAGATGCCCACTTCTCACTGGACTGCCAACCAGCTCTGGTTTTTACTAGGACAGCAGTAAAATGAAAAATGAGACAGGTAGAAGTTGGTGTCAATTTGACTTCATGGGTCATGCCAGGTCTGGCAGGAAATGGTCATGGCCAGCCTATGAAAATTTCTATTTACCCAAGTACCTCGAAAACCAGAGTTCAAAACAGCAGAACGTGTGATACTTATGGCTGTAGGATACTGATGGTTCAGGACAATAGCCTGTAAAGTCCTCAAAGGTCTTCTAAATCGGGGGGGGGGGGGGGACTTTTCCATTTGGAGGAGGTTTAGTGCCCTTTGCCCATATTGAGATGGAGTGTGGGGCAGTAGCAAGAACACCATATTCCAAGTCAGATATGAGAGTCAGCATTACCGGCTGTGAGACCGGTGTCCTTTGAGAACTTCCAGGCCCTAGGCCTCTTCCTTTTGGAGGCTGACCCCATATAATTTCCCAGCCAAAGGGCTTTCTAATCTAACTTTCATAAATCGTTCTTACTGTCCAATGTATTTTTTTTAACATTGGTAATTTGAATATAAAGGAAAGAAAGTGCTTGGATTTGGGGATCTGGGATTTTAGGGATCCTTGGGAAGGTTAATTTCCTGCAGTATTTTTGGAAAAATATCTCATTAGATGAGAATTGGCCCATTCTCAATGAGCTAGTTTTTTATTCTCAGGCAAGCAGTAATGCCAATCAGACAGTACACCTTGTGTCCATTAACTCATTTGGTCATTTTAACATTTTTAATGATTTTTGTTTTAATTTTGAAGGAATGTGTGCTCATTTTAACAAGTGACAAAATCTAACAATATACAAAGAAAAAAATATGCATCTCCCTCTTCATTTGCCTCCATCTTTGCCTTCCTCCTAGAGAAAATCAATATTGAATAGCCAGCTGAGCACTTTCAAACATTTTTGGGATATATAAAATATAGATAGAGAAATTGGATCATATTTGTCTCATAATTTTGTAGCTTCCTTTTCTTTCCTGAATTACCAGTAAATAGAGGTGGAATTCATTCTTTCAAATGGCTGCATAAAATTCCAATGTATGGATCTCCTTATTCAATAGTTCTGTTGATAAAAAGTGAGGTTGCTTCCAGTTTTCTTGTCTGTTTGCCAATAAAAGCAATGCTGTAATAAATATTAGTATACCTGTCCCTACATACCAGCGCTTTATGTCTATTGGCTAGAATCCCACTCACTTTGCAAGGTCAGAGCTTAAGTACATTACTCATTTTAATGAAGACTGACATATTACTTTCTTTAATCCCTCCAGACTTTATTTTTTGTATGATGAGGTAGGGATTATAAATTTTGTTTTTTTTCCACATGGGTAGCCACTTTTGCCAGCACCTTTTATTATTTAAACCATGTTTTAATAAGTTGCAATACCACTTTTTTTTTTTTAAGTAGGCTCCACACCCAGCATGGAGCCCAACCTGGGGCTTAAACCTATGACCCAGAGATCAAGACCTGAGCTGAGATCAAGAGTCCGACACCTAACCAGCTGAGCCACACAGGCACCCCACAATATCACTTTTGATACATGGTAAGGTCTCATAAACACCTGGCTCTTTTTCTGGAGGTTTTTTTTTTTTTTTTTTTTTTTTTTCCGACAGAGACAGCCAGCGAGAGAGGGAACACAAGCAGGGGGAGCGGGAGAGGAAGAAGCAGGCTCATAACGGAGGAGCCTGATGTGGGGCTCGATCCCACAACGCCAGGATCACGCCCTGAGCCGAAGGCAGACGCTTAACCGCTGTGCCACCCAGGCGCCCCTGGAGTTTTTACTCTGTTTCTCTGATCTATTTATCTGATATGATGCTGACCAAAGAATTTTTATTACCATGGCTCTGAAATTAGTTTTAATATCTAGTAAGTATGTCTTATTATTCCTTTGCATAATTTTCTTGACTATTTTAAGATATTTATTCTACCACTTGAATTTAATTATTTTTTTAAATCCCATTAAGATTTTGAATGAAATTGCAAATATGTGTTTATTGATTTTGAAAGAATTGAAAATTTTACAGTTTTAAGTCTTCCATACAGATCATTGTGTGTCTTTCCATTTATTCAATAAGATTTTTTTAGTTTTTCTGAGGGGAATAAATCTTATAAAAGTATTCATATGTTTTTTAAATTTTTGTTGCTACTATAAATGGAATGTTTTCTCAAAGTCTATTTTAGTTGACTAACACTAGTAAAAAGAAGAATTACAGGGGTGCCTGGGTGGCTCAGTCAGTTGAGCATCCAACTCTTGATTTTGGCTCAGGTCATGATCTCCGGTCCTGAGACTGAGCCCTGTGTTGGGCTCCAGGCTCAGCGCAGAGTCTGCTAGTCCCTCTTCCTCTGCTCCTCCCCCTGCTTGCTCGCTCTCTCAAAAAAACACATAATCTTTTTCTAAAAGTTACAGATTTTGTATTTTTACCAAATAACCAAACACCTTGCCAAAAGCTCTTATCAAATCTAGTATTTTTTTTAGTCTCATGGTTTGCTAAGTATCCAGCCATACTATCTCCAAATATGGCAATTTTATCTCTTCTAATATTTATACCTATTATTTACTTCTCTCATTTCATTTGCTACCACCTCCAAATCAATGTAAATAATTGCGGTCATAGAGGGGAGCCCTATTTTGTTCCTGATTTTATTTGTATTTTTATAAAGATTTTATTTGTTTATTTGACACACAGAGAGAGCTAGAGAGCACAAGCAGGGGGAAGGGCAGAGGCAGAGGGAGAAGCAGGTTCCCTGCTGAGCAAGGAGCCCCATACGAGACTTGATCCAAGGACGCTTGGATCATGACCTGAGCCAAAGGCAGATGCTTAACCAGTAGACTGAGCCACCCAGGCACCCCTTGCTCCTGATTTTAAACAAAATAACTTCATCATTGGATCGTTTATTATATTTGCTAAAAGAATGTGATAACTTTTTCATACTTGAGTAAATTTCCCTATATTCCTATTTTAATTGTAGTTTTATCAAGAATGGCTAGTTAATCTTATAAAATTACATTATAGTATCTAATGATTTAATCCCATGATTCTTTTTCCTCTTTTAGTTTGTTGATTTGAAGAACTGTCATGTAGATTTTCTGATATTAAAATACCTTTATATTACAGAAATAAATCCTACTTAGTCATGGTGTGTTACTCATTTTATACAGGGCTAGATTCAGTAAACTAACAGACTTTTTGCATCCATATTTATAAGTGAAATCAATACATAATTATCAGATTACAGTGGCTTTGTAAAATGAACTAAGAAACTATCCACTTTTTTCTATGACCTGAAATTGTTAAGTAACAGAAATTTTTATTTTGCTTTATCATAAAATGGAAAGGTATTGTTAAGTTTTATTAGGGAGGGTATTATTGTTTTACAGTTTTTAAACACAACAAGGAGTAGATGTTTGGTAAAGTATGTATGTTGACTAAAGTCAAGCGACCATTAAGGGGTAACGCAGGAATGGAACACCAGGCTTCTGATTTCATGCCTGAATCTTGACCTACCATGTACCATTTCATCTCTCCAGGTAGGAGCCTCAAATTCAGCCCTAAACAAAGGCTAGCCGAAATCCCGCAGCAGGACCAACAAAAGAAAGCTGCCCTTCAGAGAACACCCGATAGAGTAGTCGTAAGACTTGCAAAGAAGAACTAGGAACTGCTGAGAAGCCACAACCACACAGTGATCTTCTTGGTATTTGGTCCTTTGAAATGGGATCCCCCAGATAGAGCTAATGGACCACTAAACAGTGATTCAAGATGGCAGATTCACAAGAGGCAACCATGTAGGACTGTACATAACTGTGTAAAGTAATGATAATTCATGTACATATAGTCCTTCATAATTTACAAAGAATAAATTCAGAAAGGTTAAATCATTTGTCAAAGATCATCTCTACCACCCCATAACACCTTAAATAAATGCTCCTTGTATGTTTGCTTCATAGCATTTATCACTCTTATTGCAATTATTTGTGTTATTCTTTGCCTACCCACTCTTCCCCAACCACAATGGAGGTAATACAGAAGCAGAGGCCATATTGTATTACTGCCTTATCCACAGGTCTGAACACAGCAAAAGACATTTAAAACATATTTGTTATGTGATTGAAAAAATCATTTATACCTAAAGTGATCCCTATTTGAATCCTATATAGAAAAAAACACCAGCTTCCCGTCTAGATATGGTGGTACCCTAACACGGTTTGCATTAACACTGCTGCTGCCTCGCTAAGTATAAATTGTGCTATACGTCCAAGGCAGAGCTCGCCATATCAATCTCTCACAATCACCTTATTTGACAGTGACATTCTTTTTAAAGGCAAATCAGTGTGAACTCTCAATATCCCAAATTAGATCAAGCACACAAGTTCAAATGAGTTGGCCATTAATTACTCACCACCACTGGCCTAAGTTTGAAACCACCAGATCTCATTTTTCACTGGGCTGACATCCTGAAAGGCACCATTTATCAGAAGACCTCCCTTGTATTTTTTTCTTTTCCCTCCATTGTTTCACTGAATCAACCAAAGCAATATTAAATAAGTTGCTAAATACAGATATTAGCTCATTCGCAGCTAATTATTATAAGTAAATGGTGCAGTAAATGAAGTACCCTACACCCTCCCCAGACCCCCCCCCCTTTGTTGAAGCTTTTGTGATGTTCTCCAGGTAAATCCCATGCATAATGTACGAGTGGCAATGTTGTTTGCATAATAAGCTATTTTCTACCACAGAAGCAGAAACATTTTATCGCTATAGAGAAAGCTCAAATTATGAATACATTTTCATATAAGTTGATTTATGTGAAAATTACAAATAAATGCAGAGCTGAGCTGCAAGTGAATTGTTTGTTCCCAGTTCAAGGAGTGGTGTTATTTGAAATTAAAAAAGAAAACAACTCCACCACATCCTGCTAAGAGAAATATTTTTAATGTTATTCAGACTGAAGCACATACCACAGGATCCAAGAAGAAAAGCATTACCTGGTCTGGCAGTGGGCTTGAGGTTGCAGAACTAAGATAAATACGTCCACTGATTTTGGAAGCCATCTTTTCATGGATAAAAATATACATGATATATGATATATACCCAGATATAGATCCATAATGTATGTAGTTTTCCTTGCACTTGGGGCTGCAAAAATTCGTAGCAAACTCTGTAACTACTTCTTTCAATAGTCAAAGGAAGTTGAAGGAATAAACCATTATCACCTCTGCACAAGTAAAAGCTAAACACGTGCTGAAGTCATGAAAACAGCTCTGTGTAAGACCAAAGCTTCTCAGACAGACACCTGCAGGGCTCTCAAAGTGGGATGCGCATCTCTAATTCCAAGCAAATCTTTGGAGATAGCGAACTTATCTTGCTAGAAGCCCCCTTAACTATCACACCAGTCCAGTGTTTGGCATGCAGGCGGCTGATCTGTAATAGGGATATAGAGCTGGCCACAAAGCTATGGCCATTGTCTAAGATACGGAGGAGGTGGGTTTTCAGGGAAAGGGACATCAACATGGCACCTTGGTTATGTCTACAGAGTAAAATACATGTGGCCTGTTTAGCAATTTAGCCAAATTTCCTAGCCCTTTAAATTTGCCTACATGATCCTCAGGATGGGCCATGGTCACAGAAAACACCCCGTCCGGCTATTGCCCCAGACCGCAGCCCACTTATGCTTTACATGCTGAGTAATTTCTTATCTTTCAGCTTCTTAGTTCTGATCATGACCTCTGACTCCCTTCACATTTCGTACCCCTTCCCGCCTCCTAAACAGGCTTACTGGACTTCGGTGTCTTGTTCAGCTCCTGGCTCTGTGTGCTCCCCAGATTTTGGGAAACCTCGAGAGAGGACCCTGTTTTCAGCCCCAGCCATGGTGCTGAGCCCCCACCAAACACCACTCCCTCCTCCCGCCAATACCACAGAAAGGCCAATCTGAGTGGTATGGATAGCTAATCCAAACGCAGATCTCAAAAGTCTCATCTTTACTTGCTATTTGTTGTCAATTCACCTGCTAGTCAAGAGATGTCACATATGTAGATGTGACTTTTTGCAAGCCTTCTGTGTCATCTCTAAATCATCGATCTGTGTGTGTGTGTGTGTGCGCGCGTGCACGCGCTAAGTGTATTTCAGTCAAAGCACAGACAGGCATCACATAACTTACTCGGCCTTGTTAGATCAAAAAGACCAGAGCTGGTCCCTTCTCCATGCCCCAGATTCACGTATTAAATTACTACCCAAGGATCTCTGCCACATCCGTTCTGTTTTTCTTTCTTATCTGCATTTCTGCCTTCTCTTCAATATTATGCTGGGAGTCTGTGTGAGATGTGAAAATAAGTAATGTTGGCAAAACACTATCTTAATTCCATTGCCCTGGATTCCCACATTCAATAGGTCACACCCTGGAATTTTAGTCTAGCAACAGACCTTACACTTGAAGCTTAACAGTAAGAAGCCTGGAGAAGATGATCTATCCCCTTCTCTTCCTCTCCTACTAGTCTCTGACCCTTTCAAGGTGGATAGGCCAAGAATATGCATATTTCTTTTTCAATTAGACGAAGAAAAGACTCACTCCAACAAACACTACCACATAGTCTGTGTCCCTTGCTAGTTCAGAACAATAAAAGTAAAAAAGCCTTTTAAGGACAAATACCATATGAGCCCACTTGTATGAAGTGCCTAGAGCAGTCAAATGCATAGAGGCAGAAAGTATGGTGGTGGTTGCCAGGCACATGGAGGAAGAGAAAACGGGGAGTTAGTGTTTGATAGGTACAGAGTTTCATTTTTGCATCCATCTGTGGATGTATAGTAATGATGGTTGTATAACAGTGTGAATGTACTTTATGCCACTGAACTGTATGCTCAAAATGGTCAGGATGGTAAATTATGTTCCATGCATTTCACCCCATACACACAAAAAATAAAGGATATTTATTGAGACACATTTTTTAAAGTAAAAAGGACTTTTAAAAATATCAGCTTCTCAGATTTTAATAGAACCACTATTGAGTCATTGATTTATCACCTACTATATGCCTTGCACTCTGCTAGATCCTAGGGATACAGTATTTATTGCAAGAGACAAATGCTCTACTCTCACGGAGCTGAGAATTAGTGGGAAGAAATGGATATTAAAAAATTACAGGGGCGCCCGGGTGGCTCAGTCAGTTAAGCATCTGCCTTCGGCTCAGGTCATGATCCCAGGGTCCTGGGATCAAGCCCCACAACGGGCTCCCTCCTCAGTGGGGAGCCTGCTTCTTCCCCTCCCTGTGCCCCACTCGTGCTCTCTCTCTCATGCTCTCTCTCAAATAAATAATTAAAGTCTTTTTTAAAAATTACAATATGATGAGGACTTCAAAGGAAAAGGGAAAGCTGTGCAGGACCACTTGGCAGACACCACCCTCCTAACCCGGTCTGCAGGATCCAAAACTTGAGGAATAAAGGACAGTTCACTAGGAGAAAAGCTTCTGAGGGATGCTTGGCCCCACGTGTCTCAATGTACCACCTTCCCACTAAAAACTCTTGGGTTCTAGATTTCGATGATGCTTGTCACCCAGCAGTTTTCTGGAAACCAGACTCCCATGGAAGACAAACATCTTTCTCCTAGTTCAATCTCAGGTACTAAAAGGGAGCAGGACCTAGACATGGGGCTAAGGTCAGTGATAAAAGAGATGGCATTTTAGTCTCCTCCTTCACCTCTCCTTTCCAAGGTTCTCATTAGCATATGCTGAATAATGGAATTCTCTAAGGGCCCAGGAAGGTTCCTGACGGAGTTGGAAGACATTTTTAAAAAGCAAAATGGTTAGCTAAAAGTTTGTCATTAACAGGTTGATAGCATGTTACATATTTTAAGCTGTTTCCATGCCC
The DNA here is from genome assembly GCF_024610735.1 of Ursus americanus. Classification (NCBI taxonomy): domain Eukaryota; kingdom Metazoa; phylum Chordata; class Mammalia; order Carnivora; family Ursidae; genus Ursus; species Ursus americanus. The sequence goes on from NC_142134.1 coordinate 50,008,283, forward strand.
TCATGTTTACCAGTCATCCACCGTTCCTGATACCTGCATCATCCCAACAAATGGCACAAGTTTGGAAGCAACATCCCTCGTACTCTTCCCACTTCAACACACACACACACACACACACACACACACACACACACACACACACAATTTCCCATCTCTACCTGATTGTAAACTTCACAAAGGCAGGGCCAAGGTCTGTTTTATTCCTTAATGAATACTCTCAGTGGCTTCTATAATATAACAGATGTTCAATAAATTTTTTTTCTTTCTTTCTTTTTTTTTTTTTTAGAGTAAAGACTCTTTTTTTTTCTCTCTCTCTTTTTTGGGGGAGAGAGAGTGGCAAAGGAAGAGGGAGAGAGAATCCTTTTTTTTTTTTTACAAACTTTTTTTAAAGATTTTATTTATTTGACAGAGGGAAAGAGCACAAGCAGGGAGAGCAGCAGGTGGAGGCAGAGGGAGAAGCAGGTTCCCCGCTGAGCAGAGAGCCTGATGCCGGGCTCCATCCCAGGACCCTGGGATCATGACCTGAGCCGAAGGCAGACACTTAACTCACTGAGTCATCCAGGTGCCCCTTCAATAAATATTTCTTCAGTGAACGCCCCTCTCTGTGCCAGCTTCTGCAATCCCTGTCACATACAGCCATGACATAGCCCCTCTCATATATAGATACAAAACAGCAAGTCAGACAGACCTAGGTTTAAATCCTGGCTCTGGCTCTGCCATTTACTAAAAATATGAATTCGGGCCAATTATATTAACACTCCAAACATCAGAGTCCACATCTGTGAAATGGGAAGAGTGACATTTCTCAGGGATGTTAAAGGATGCAAGGAGATGGTGTACACGCGTGGCACATAAAAGCACGTGAGGAGGCACAGGTGGCTAGTTTCTTTACGAAACAAGACAGTGTGACCCACTGAAATCCCTGCCCCCAGGATGCAACTTTAACAGTTGATTTATTTTCAAGCAAAGTAAAAAAGGGTAAATGGTGGAATTACTGAGACTGGGACTTAGTCCCCGTTGCTATTAGACCAATGCACGTCTTGCACCTCTGAGAAGGGTCTAAAAATCAAATCGTACAGGGCATTATGAAATAAGCCCAGCAGTGCTTCTCAAACAAACGTGCGTGCAAATATCACTGGGGGATCTTTGTGAAAATGCAGACTTGGATTCACCAGGGTGGGAACTGAGATTCTATATTTCTAACAAGTTCCCAGATTCTAACAGCTCCCCAGGCTCCTGCTGTCTGGAGACCACACTTTGAGTAGCAAGGGTTTAAAGCACTATGCAGAATATTGGGTATTATCACTCCAAGGGCCATACCATTATAACGATAATATAGAACCATCTCATTTCTGTGCTCCGTGCAATGACTTCTCCCAAGTACTGTGATTTTCTCTCAATGTCTTTTAAATGCCACAAAATCATAGTTTGACCCCTGAAAATGATCATGATAAACACATCTGAATAAAAAGACCCCAAGCTCCCGCTAAACAATATCTTTAGGCTTAGTGCCATATTGTTCGCAGTCGCCTTAGCTTTTCTCCTTTTCAATCTGCTGTCAAGTCAGTGAACCAGACTCACATCAAAGTCAATTTGAATTCATTCTGTACAATTTCAACAGATACTATTTCAAAGGGTTCTGCTAACTTCAAAAATAATATTCATTACCTGGTCGTTGAAGGAAACTGCTCTCAGGATATTGTACCCCGCCATCCCCTAATTTGGTAATTCTATCAGGAAAAGCAATTAAGTTTGTCTGACATGACTTGTTTTTATAAATCCATGATGCTTACTGCTCTTAATTTAATTCTCCTCTTACCACTTATAATTTCATTCTCATCTGACAGTTCGTATTTTCTCTCTGAGTGATTTTCCCCCTTTATATTACTAATCATAGAAAACTCCGTGAATAACATCAGTCTTTGGGTAGGAAGGAAACTGGAAAATGGTGGGCAGTGCATAGGCTTCCCTCAGGGATGGCAGGATTTTTGTTCCTTACAATTTCCACAGCCCCTAGAGCCGTGCTTGGCACCCAGATGGTGCTCAATAAATGTCTGGTATCACACACCATGCCAGGCACTGTAAAGGTCAAGGAGACTGTGACCCAGGCCTTTCCCCATGTCTTACATTAGTCAGGAGGCAGACATTTAAAAAAAAATAATTACAAAGCAATCTGGGGGTAAATGATACCGTGACAGGATTTCCAGTGGAGACTAGACTTCGAAATTTTCTTTTATTTTCAATGCTAGAAACACTTCCATCTAAGATGCTGTCAGCAGTTTCTGTCTTATTCATTGGAGACCTGAATTACCCGTGATAATGTACAGGTTACGGGAGCACAAACGAGAGGATCGCCACCCATCCTGGAAAACCTGAGCTCAGGGAAGACAACGGATAAGAGAAGTCACTTGGTGAGGTCCCAAAGGATGAACTGTGGTTGGAGGACAAGGAGGTAGGAACACATTTTGTACACAGGCAGGAGTGTGTGCAAAGCCATAAACTCGTGCAGCTATGTGGCGTGTTCAGGGAAGTATGGGTATTTGCTCTGGCCGGATCATAGGGTTCCGTGGGGAAGCAGCCAAAGATGGATTCAACTTTAGCCAGGAGCCAGATGCTGGAGGACCTTATGTGCTGAGCTTAGAAACCAAACTGCATTAGGGAGCCACTAAAGCATTTGTAAGCAGGGAAGTGAGATGATAAGATGTATGGTATGGAAAAAAAAAATTTTTTTTAAATGACTGAAAGAATTTAAGGGATGGATTTGATGGGGACAAGATTGGAAGCAGGACAAGTGGTGACAATTGCAACAGCCTAGGTGAATGGGAACAAGGGTTTGAAGCAACTACTTCTAATAGGAAAGGTTACCATGAATGGCAGGCTTACGGTGTGCAGGGCAGAGAGCCAACACATTGCAAGCATTATCTTACTAAATTCAGAGACCTGGCAAGAGAGGAGGGGGGGAATGAAAGACATATAGAAAGGAGGATCAACAGGGACCTACTGGATGTGGGGAGGTAAGGGAGAAAGGGAAGAAAGGCATCATTCATTCATCCTTCATTCAATGGGGTTTACTTGCACAGTACTGTAATTCCTACTGAAACCTTTCTTGCCTATCAGAATAAGCCACAGATGGATGAAAAGCTACCTCCTAAAACTGATGGTAAAAAAGATCAATGTTTAACATTTAAGATTAGCCATCTATTGCAAGTAACTCACCCTATAATGGTCCAGCAATTGCTGACCAGGAGGATACTGCAGTATCATAAAAATATGAAACACCCACCTACGATATTGTATGGTACTTGCCTAGCATGAACTGATGGACTGTTAGAGTTGAGAGGGAGCATGTGTTTTTCACAGAGAATAAAAATGGATATTGCAGGAAAAAATGACCAATAAGCACATGAAAAGATGACTAACATGACCAATCATTAGGAAAATTCAAATCAAAACCACAATGATAAAAACCAAATAAAAAAGCCTACATGAGATAACACTTCACACCCATTAGGATGGCTGTCACAAAAAAACCAAAAACAAACAGAAACTAAGAGGTGTTGGTGAAGATGTGGAGACACTGGGACCCCAGTGCATTGCCAGTGGGTCTATAAAATGGTACGGCCACTGAGAAAACAGTATGGTGGTTCCTCAAAAACTTAAACATGGAATTAACTTGGATTCATTTTTTTTAAAGATTTTAAAAAAATTTATTTGACAGAGAGACAGCCAGCGAGAGAGGGAACACAAGCAGGGGGAGTGGGAGAGGAAGAAGCAGGCTCCCAGCTGAGGAGCCCGATGTGGGGCTCGATCGCAGAAAGCCGGGATCACACCCGAGCCAAAGGCAGACGCCCAACGACTGCACTACCCAGGCGCCCCTAACTTGGATTCAATTCCACTTCTAGGTATATACCAAAATAACTGAAAGCAGCGACTCAACAGATATTTATATACTCATATTCTTAGCAGCATTATTGACAACAGCCAAAACGTGGAAGCAACCAATTGATGAATGAATGGATAAAGAAACTGTGATATATACATACAATGGACGATTATTCAGCCTTAAAAAGAAAGGACATGCTGGCATATGCTATAACGCGGAGGAACCTTGAAACACCACGCTAACTGAAATAAGCCAGTCACAAAAGGATAAACATTGTATGATTGCACTTACACCAGACTCCTAGGGTAGTCAAATTCATAGAGAGAGAATAGAATGGTGGTTGCCTGGAGCCAGGGGCAAGAAAGAATGGGCAGTTACTGACTAATGAGAACTGAATTTCTGTTTGGGAAGATTAAGATTCTAGAGACGGATGGTGGTGATGGTTGCACGACAATTCAAGTGTATTTCCTACCAGAGCACTGTACATTAAAAAAGGGTTAAAATAGCAAATTTTATGTTATGTATATTTTGCCACAACACAACTATGAGTATTGGAGAAGACGGAGTCTATTTTCTTCCAAGATTGCCTGAGAGAGAAAAGATTCTGATTGTAGAGGGCTAGAGATGAACAGGTTTTCAGAAAAGAAACATCCCTAGAAAGAAAAGACCCTTTGTCACGCCACAGCTAATACTAATAGAAATACTAATACTACCAACAATATTACCTCCATTTATTGCTTATTATTTTTTTAGTAATGCTAAGTATTTTATATATTTTTTTCATTTTCAAAAAAAAAATTTTTAAGTAAAAGTGATGATCCCTAATTTGCAGATGAGAAAACTGGGGCTCCGAGAGGTTATGTAAATTGTCAAAGTCACAAGAGGCAGAGTAAGGGCCCAAATCCACAGCATCTGTCCCCAAGGCCCATGCATGGGCTGGGATTCTGCACCCAGTTACCGTGCAAGTTTTCCGTTTGGAAAATTTTGAATTTATCCAGAAAACTATTAACACAGGAAATTGTTTTCTTCCTTAAAGAGGAATAATCTCCACCAAAAACTAATCAATAGGTATTTGTCCTATGCATTTCTTGGTAGACGCAGCAGAGAGGATAGCTGGAATATGGACTGCACAGCCAGAGAGCCTGGGTTCCCGTCCTGCTTTTGCCCTTCTGGTTGGATGACTATAAGCAAGTTACTTAACCTGTTGGAGCCTTAACTTCTTCACCTGAAAACGGGGATGATTTGCTAGGATTAAATGTGTTAATAAATGTAAATCACATTGAGTGGTGCCTGGTCACTAGAAAGATTCATTTAGCATTAACTGTATGTTTTTTTTATTATTTTAAGCCACTTTGTGCCTCTGGGTGCTAATACTGGATCATCAACACTAAGGAACAAATTGAAAAAATCTGGAGGTGCTTGAAAAGTTCTGATGTATTCTCAGGGCCAATCTCCAGCATCCTCTCTGCGGCTGTCCAGCGGTAACCCTGAGGAACAAATTCAAGCAGGGAGTCTATCATGCGCAAGCACTGTGCTAGGAGCTAAAACAGATGAAGAAGATTTCGTCTGGATCCTTGAAGAGACCCTATGGGGCCAGAGAGATGGGCGTAAACAAACATCTGGGATTCAATTTGCTACAGAGTATGAAAGGGCTGTGCTTCAATCACCATGGAGACAGAGACAAAGATAAAGTTGCCTGGGTTCTTACTCCTTCCTTTAAACCATCTCATTGCTTTGTAGGTCTCAGAGTAGGAAAGAACGTCCAACGGCACCAACGGAGTCCAACCTTTACTTTGTGGAAGCCCGTAGGCTGTCCCTTTAAAAATAGCCTCATAACTCAGTTTTTTGTTTTCTTCTCTTGCACGGATGTGGATTGCACGTTTGGAATTCAAAGAGAGGAGAGCACCTTAAGAAATAGAAAGGAATTAAGAGTTTACTTATCTTGATGAGCACTGAGTGATATATAGAACTGTCGAATCACTCTATTGTACCCCTGAAACTAATATAACACTGTATGTTAACTACAGTGGAACTAAAATACACACATACACACTTCCTCAAACCAAAAAAAAAAAAAAATAGAAATGCAATGTTATTATTTCTCAGAGGAGAACTTCAGGATATCTATCAGGAAGCATAGCTTCATGGTTTGAGAAGGAATCTCTACTACTTGCCTTGTGCCCAGGGAGAAGAATGCCTAGGCTCTCCTCCAGGGCAGATCAGTTCCAAGTGGCAACAAAGCATGATAATCCCTTAAAATCATAAATATGGGCCACTGACATGTACACAAATGCTCTTAGCAGCATTATTCATGAGAGCCGAACACTGGAAGCAACCCAAATATCCAGATAACAATGGAATGATAAATGAGATGTGGAATATTCATACACTGAAATACTACAGAGTAATGAAAAAGAACAAACTCTGGCTGCAGTCAACATGCACATGAGCCTCATGGACACGGTGTTGGACAACACTGGCCAAACACAAGAGAATACACATTGTATGAGTCCATTTATGAAGTCCCAAAATGGTAGAACTACTCTATGTGTTAGAAGTAAGGAGAGTGGCTACCTCTGGGCCAGGAGGAGGGGAAGTGGTTGGTAAGTGGAAGTAAGAAACCTTCAAGGTTCCTGAGAATGTTCTATTTCTTGACGTGTGTGTTTATTTTATAATAGTTACATTAAGGTGTACATGCATGATTGCTGCCCTTTTCTTTATACGTATTTCAATATAACTGGTTTATTTAAAAAGAGGAAGAGAAATTATGGGAAAAAAAACCCTAATCCAAAGCAAAGTAAAAGTGCACAACTAGATTAGGCTACTTGCATTCTCAAACACACAAACCGCCATTGCCTATAGAAAAATGTCCATGCTCTTTGTCAAGGAACAACAGAAGGTTCTCTAAGTTCACCAAGAGTAAAATGTCTTCTCCTCATTTAACTAGCATTTGTACTCACCCTCCTTTACCAAACCAAGGAGACATTCCACCATCTATGTGGCAGAATTTTGTCGCCTCAGAGACAGCTGGTCTCCCTGCATTTGACCAAGGTTTTACCTTTAACTCAAACAAAAATTACCGGCCTAATCATTTGTGGCCAGGGGAGCAGGCTTTTTTGTGCAGACAAATTTAGCCACTTAAAGGCTAAAATATCCAAGAAGTTTAATACAAGAGGGCACGATGTAGATGCCAGAAATGTGTCTTAGAAGCACTGTATCTGTGTCTAGAGAGGTGATGATCCCTGGGGTCCTCCTTTGCTGATTAGACTGTACCTGGGGTTCGGGTCTGGGCATCAGGCTGTGAAAAGAATAGAAATCAATCAGACAGGGCCTCAGACAAAGACTGTGATGATGAAAGAACCTGAAAGCACATCATGGAAGCAATAACCAAAAGATCGTCCCAGTGCATGTGCCTTGGCATCGTGGTATGCTCTGAATGGTTTAAAATCTGTCCCTGGAGCTGGGTCACTCAGCTCTTGAGCAGGACCTAGAGAACTAAAGACCCCATGCCAGCCAGCTCTGGCCCAGGCAGCCCTGGTAGGTGCCGTGCAAGCACCGTCCAAGCACAGTGGGGCCAGGATGCCTTTCTCAGTCCCCCGGGGGAAGACATGGAAAGTGACACTTGGCACCTGCTACTCAGCCTGCATGGACTGAGCACAAACAAGAAGATCTATCGCCTCCCCATCTACCCTGGCAGCCAGGGGCAGAGCACAGCTGCCCAACCTGAGAGTGGGGCGGAGATGCTGCTGCTGAAGGAGTTCCTATTCGGTACCTGGAGAGCACTGTTACCCTAAGTGCAGCTGGTTACAAGTGGGGAGTAGGAGAAGGAGCCTGGCAGGTGCTCCAGTGGATGTGACTCGTGCTGTCCAGAGTCTCTTTCTTCACCTAGAACAACGACTTCCCTCTGTGTGTACTGATGTCCCCTCCAGGAGGCATCCACACTACTGGGAGTCGGCTCTAACAACGCACATGCATTCTGCAACACAGAGCTTCAGTGTGTTTTGAAATACTTAACACGAAAAGTTCCATTGGATGAGAAGTCCTTTCTCACCAACATTAGAAATGTCAACATTCTATTTGTCAATGAAAGTAAAGAGAGAGCTATTAGAGTCTTTAATTGTAATGTCAACTACTATATGTTTTTTATAGGTTGGAAAAAATGGTATTTAATTTTTGATCACAGCTTCTTGTCCATCACGACTATTGAGAATTTGAAGAATTCATCATTAACAAGGCTTTTATTTTATTTATTTATTTATTTATTTATTTATTTATTTATTTATTTATTTGAAAGAGAGATTACAGAGGGAGAGTGAGAGGGAGAAGCAGACTCCCTGCTGAGCAGAGAGCCTGATGCAGGGCTCAATCCCAGGACCGATCCCAGGACCCTGAGCTCATGACCTGAGCTGAAGGCAGATGCTTAACTGACTGAGCCACCCAGGCGCCCCATCATTACAAGTCTTGATCAGGAATTATAAGTAGACACTTCAAACCTAAAACCTGGTATTAAAGGTTATGTTCATGGAATCAAGCTAAGGTTCATTTTCAAACCTTTGAAAGGATTTTATTTGGAAACTTTCCACAATTTCAATATTTAACATGTTCCCTAATATTTTATATTTTATTTTCTGCTCATAATTGTATACTATAATGAAAAAATGTAATGGTTTTTCACCACTCCTCAGACAGACATCCCTAATTGCCCTCGGGTTCACCCCAGGATGCTATGCAAATATCATCTTCAGTACCTGTCTTGGATTTCAAAAGGCTGGGAAATACTGGTGGGAAAAAAATAATGTAGAAAGAGAAACACCATGGCGAACCAAATTGGAAGAACTGTCATGGGGACCAGAAATTCAGTTGTTCTGAGGGTACCCAAAGGAGTGGACTGGGTCCTCACGTAAAGGCTCCAGGAAGATGGCTTTCAGTCAAATCCCAAGAGTCAGCTATGCTCAAAGAGAGAGGCTGGGAATGTTCTGACAGAGTCTGGCCTACCGCCTGTCAGAATGTTGTAGATGGAGATTCAAATTTTAGAGCACGACTGGTCTAGGGAACCTGTACAACCTCTTCTGACCTTAAGATTCTCTGATTCCATAACAGCCAGTTTAGGAAGTCTTCCAGCTTCCCCTTCCCTGACATTTCTTAAATTCCTGGTATGGAAAGACATGAAATCATCAAGGAATGTAAATAAAAAACCACTGACATGCCATGCCTGGCAGAAAGATATTGAAATTAAGATCAATATGATACACACAGGAGTATCTCTATGTCTACTGTCCTTAACCTTGAGAAGAACATACGGGGACAAAGACACTAACCATGGCTCAGGGTTCTAGCCTTTATTAAACAACCCACTAACTACTAGATACTGGGAAAGTCAATTTCCTCTAACTTAATTTTCTTGTCAAAACAAACAATGGGGATGAGGTAGAGAAGCTTAGTTGATTTCTAAGGGTCTCCTCAGCTGTAAATTTTTACCTAAGATTGTAGATATGATTTTTCTTGGTTTAACTGTTCTCGTGTATACAACGAATATAGACGTGCCTCTTTCATTTCAATGAGTCCAATGCATTTCAATATCTACTAAATAAGCATACACTGTATGTCAGGCTCTGTGCTGAACACATATCAAACTTCAGTCGAAAGAGAGATTACAAAAAGGCAGGTTAAAGGCCAGCATACCCAACGAGGCCCTTGAAAGACTGAAATAACTCAGGTTATATGGAAAATGAGGATGTGGAAGAAAAGAAATCCAAGATGGTGACCACCAGGGAAATGAAATAAGTTCTCCCACCCATCCTGTCCCCTATAGCAACACAGCAACCATCGTGTGTGCCTTGAACAAAAAGCAGGCATCGCTACTTTAGGACCGAGGGCTTTGCTAGAGGTTCAGGAAATAAAAGACTGGAGGTTGAGCAACATATACGCATGGGTGGCACCAGCCGGAGAGCACCAGCTGGTTCACCTGAGACAACATGGAGACAAATTCCTGAAAAGTTACGGCCAGGGCTCTAGGAAGCCAGGAGGGTCCATAAAGAGCACACGTGCTCATCAAAACCTTGTTAGCCTGCCTGGGAAAGAGAATACACCTGCAGCAGGTGTGGATGAGTTTTGCAGACTGAGTTTATCCAAGAATTCCTCCCGTGCAAATGCAAGCCTCCCACGTTAATGGTACATGGTGTCTTCTGTTCATTCATCAACTTAATGTCTTTATGTAATATAATTTTGCCATATTAGCGTTTGTTCTCTATGCCAGATAATCCCGGAAATGCTGGCAAAGGGAGATTTTTCACCTGGCAGTGTTCTTTGAAACAAATTACTTTGGAGGATTCACGAACAATTAAATGGAAAAGAGGAGAAGCTTCACAGAATGAGTAAGATCCAGTTCCTGCAGTCATGGACTTCAAAGCTAACTGGGTGCACAGACGTATTCAACTATCAGTGTGCAAACGTTGTGAGGACAGAACAAGATAACCAACGTTAAGAGCATCATCACCGATAAATCCCAACACACGTACATAGAAGGTGGATCAGGATAAGGGTAGTGGTAGTGGTATTGTCACAGAGCAGTTCCTCATTCAGACCAACTTCCCTACAATAAACAGGCATAATTTTTCTCTCAGATCATTTGAGTAGCATCTAAACAGTGTCTGTTTCTCAAAATCATTATTCTAGGCAAGGCTATGTTTGTCACTCAGCTGTGCTCTGTCATTTTAACCAAGCGTTCTAACACCACTTCGGTCCGTTATATAATCCCCAGTTTTCCCCCATTTCGAATGTCTCTTTGTTGTTTATTGCTCTGCTCTCACACAGAACTTGTCTGAAAGGTTTGGGTGCTTTCAGTCGGGCCTTATCAGAGATCCTGGTTATTGGAACTCTCTGTATTTTACCGCCTCCATCTCATTAATGCCAGCACTAATTTGTGGTCCAATCCAATACCACCCCCATAAGATCTGCATGAATACACACTGGATTTCAATCTGCCATTCAACAAGCATGAAGTCCTTTATGTTCATTATTAGCCAATCAAACGGCTCCAGTGTCTCTTCTCTGCATTTTCTCCATAGTGAAATCATTTTGTTATTATCCCAAAGCAGTTGCTTGGTAGGAAATATTAGAAAAAAAAAAAGTGACAACGGTGGCAGCCCTTCCTCCTCTTCGTTTTCTCCAGCAAGTGCAACTGTTTTAACCTGTTACTGAAACCTTTAACTGAGACTCCAGTTCAAATGGAGTCACCAATGTGGTTGTGAAAATGCTCCTTCCCTAATATAGCTCCTACCCTGAGATATCGTGCAGTATATTATAAAATGGGCCTATTTTTTACCCTCCGAGAAATAGGACTGTTGAGATGAAAATGAATTCCTGCTCCAGCAGAGAATGAAACCAGGTCCCCAACCCAAGTGGACCAATGGACCCAAGGCCACATGTGTCAGGGTGACCCCATTTCGATACCTGCCATCTTCTTTTCCTGAAAACTGGGGCCTGGGGTCATTCTCATGGGATGCTCCTTCATTCAATTTACATGGTTAAATGATTTCCCTTTCACATCATTTCAACCCCATGCATCATTACCAGAAGTACTCCATTCTGCTATAATGTTCTGCATTTCCTGTTCCAACAAATGCCTTGTCCTTCCAGTTCCTCATGTAATTTTCTATTCTGCAACAAATTTCACTTGCAAAATGGGTTCAAGTAGATTTGGCTATTCATATCTTGAGATAAATTAAAACCAAGGTGAAAGTTAGTAAATGAAGGGAAACAATACACAGCAGAGTGTCTAGTTCAACAGAAAGACCTAGCAAATTTCCAAAAGGGTCATTTTTTTCTTTCCTTTTTAATGATCAAAGGCAGAAAATCTCAAGTATTTTTTCACATGATAAGGATCTGAGAACTATTTTTTTTCACCTCCCACTGAGACCTGGTTTCACAGGTTGTGTTCCCCAGGAAGCGAACTCTGAAATGCTGATCTAGGTACAGAGGCATATTTGGGAGTGCCCTTGGTTCAATACCCATGGAAGAAAAGGAAGGAAGCGGGATAGGGCGGAGGGAGAAGCTGGGCTATGGAGCGGGTACAGCAAGGTCTCAGCCAACCCCACAGGGAAGTCCGGGGCAAGAATGGCCCTCCCAAGTTCTCCCCAGCCAGGAGGCCGGGAAGGGCATTTATATTTCAGTACCATGGGATGAAGGCTGTCCCCAACTGGGGGAGGGTGGGGGGTAACCTTAGGCCAGAAGGCTCTTTCTCCGCCAAGTGGCAATTTCCAGAGAGAGACATTAGCCAACGACCTTCTCAGTAGCTAGAGGACTAAGCCCTTTAATCTTCAAGCCAGGATCTGGTGATGTTGCACAGCCTCCAAAGATGGGTAAGCCCTGATAATATAAAACTTCTGATTAACCACCTTTAGTCAAAACAGGTGAAAGGAGGCATATTTGCTTGTCCGAAAGCAGTGGCCTGAGAGGCCGGCATCTAATCTAATATCTTGGGGGCCTGCTGAAATACTCTCCAGGGACGGCCGCTGGCAACACCATCCTCCTGCTCTCCCTCCACCCCTTCCAGCTCACCAGGAGCAACAGGAGGGAACTCATACCCTGCTCTGGCACCCTGATTTCTGCGCCAGCCCAAGAGGCACTTCTAGATCGCCTGACTCAGGTGGCCCATGGAGCTTACATCTGCAGGCCTTGCAGGACTGTAACCAATGCAGAAAGAGTTCCTAACCAGGTACTACCCCCAGGACCAGCAGGAGGAGCCGTCTTTCTATGAAAGAACTATAGCAGTGCACACTTGAAAAATTCAAATCTGCAAGTTCAAGTCTGGAACGCAAATAATCTGAAGCATTTGGAACTGGCCACTCATGGGCATTCTGTGGAAGTAGGGCCCCATGCTGAAGAACAAGATTCTAACTCTCCATTTCTTCCCAACCACTCCCCCCCCCCCACTCAGGGATGTCTTCTGTGGCTTGATCCCTAAGCAGTCTTCTACGAAGACCATCTATGTTGACTGACGCCGACTATAGGATGAACAGAATCCTGCCTCTGAAACAATGTCGTATCTGTAGCCTACCAATGATGGACAGAACACCCCAAAATACAAAAAGGCTACATACGTTAGCAACCAGACTGAAGATTGGGGCCGGTTCATGCACACGTCTGACATAAATCACACTGCCCATGGTGGGCAAAAAGGTTCAATGAGAGCTTTGAAGTAAAGGATTTCCAAAAACCTCCAATCATAAAGAAATCCAACTTGTCTTGTCACTTATTGACCTGTGCATGTAGGACTGTGGCCCATATTTCCAATCTCTGATTGTGAAGAAGGATTCATTAAAGATAATCTAGTTAAGCTGCTGAATCCAAGATACATTTTGCCATTAGACATTCAGAACAGAATCTTAAATTTCATTAAGATTTGGTCACAGCGTTTCCCAGGAGGTACGGATGTCAGTGAAGTGAAAGAAGTGTACCTTGACCTTCTTAAGAAAGGTGTTCAGTTTCCTCCCTCAGACGTGGAGGCTGAATCAGCAAGACAAGAGACTGCTCGGGTCTCATTGACTCCTACTGCACAGCTCTTCTTTGGGTAATTGTTCTTCAGAGCTCTACCATTACATTGCTCCCAAACCAGCTTGGACAACTGCACAGGGAATTGGATATGGTGAAAATGAATGTGAGGGTGCTGTCCACCACACTGATACAGACCCACTGTATTCCGGGGGCTGAAAGCCACAAAGAAATAGAGCTACTGCAGAAACTTTGTAAGATGGGTCAGGAGACGCAGGACAGGATCGTGGACCTGCTCATGGTAGTGGAGAATGAAGATGTAATGTTGAGCTAATTCCAGCCAATGAGGATTTAAATAATGCTATCCTTGGATATGAGAGCTTTACTTGAAAACAACAAAGGATTTTGTAGCAAAATAAGAACCAGAGGGAAGATGCCAATAGCACCAGTGAACTTTCTGTCCCATCCTGTGATCTCCTTCCTAAGTCCCAGCCCTTCAGTGCATGGGGGCTACTCTGGGAGAGCTCAGTACCATGAATGCTCAGCTTTCAGACTTAAAGTCCTGCTGTGACAAACAACTCGAAACCTAGTCTTCACCCACAGGTGGATTTGTTAGCCTCGGTAAATACAGAAACACCCCCGTTTACCCAAAGGACCAGCCAAAACCTCATCTGAAGTCCTACATATGAGAATTTTCCAGAACATTCAAATGCAGTGTTACTACTGTAGCCGGTTAGTCTACAGACCATTCCAGAAACACCGTCAAGCCAGAGACTGTCATTCTTGCCCAGCAATCACTCAACAATGACAAAGAATGATCTCCAGCCACCCAATTACTACGAGATAATGGAGTTTGATCCCTTAGCTCCTGCTGTCACTACAGAAGCTATGTATTAAAAAATTGATGTTTATCATCACAAAGAGCTCTAAGTCATAGTGACCATTGAGGTGAAAGTGGATGACTGACCCATTAACTACATTAGAGGTGCCAGTTCTCTAAAAGGTAGACCCTGGGGAGCCTGGATGGCTCAGTCAGTTAAGCGTCTGCCTTCAGCTCAGGTCATGATCCCAGGGTCCTGGGATCCAGCCCTGTATCGGGCTCCCTGCTCAGCAGGGAGTCTGCCTCTCCCTCTGCCCCTCACCCCACTCATGGTCTCTCTTTCTCAAATAAGTAATGAAATCTTTAAAAAAAAAAAAAGGTAGACCTTGGGGCACCTGGGTGGTGCAGTCGGTTGAGCGTCTGCCTTTGGCTCAGGTCATGGTCTCAGGGTCCTGGGATCGAGCCCCACATCGGGCTCCCTGCTCAGCAGAGAGTCTGCTTCTTCCTCTGCCCCTCACCCCTGCTCGTGCTCTCTCTCTCCCTCTCTCTCCCTTGCTCACTCTACTCTCTCTCAAATAAATAAATAAATAAATAAATAAAATCTTTAAAAAAAAGAAAAAGGTAGACCTCAGGCAGTTCGGAAGCTCAGAAGACAAGACTTAAAACCTGCACATCAAAACCATGGCGGAACAATTGTCCTCTGCCATAATGAAGTTTAACAGCAGGGTAACCGTTCCAGAGTAACATTAATGGTTGCTGAGCACAGTGCAAGCTTTATCTCAAAAGACTTCGGTTTAACACATACTCACTTAAAACTTCAGCAGAAGAAAAATTCATTGTACGAACGCCAACCAGTTTAGTTATAGCATATTATGGTTCACAGGCCTTCCTACACTGAGAAGAGAAGACACCACATGGCTGCGAGAAGAGTAGATGAAGATTATTACAAGATGATAAGACTATGGAGTCCCTTCATTTAACTAAAGTTGAACGTAAACGTCAATTTGTACTTCTTAACAGATGAATATAGGGGAAGGGAAGGAAAAATAAAATAAGGTAAAAACAGAGGAAGGCAAACCATAAAAGACTCTTAACTACAGAGAACAAACAGTGTTGCTGGAGGGGAGGTGGGTGGGGGGATGGGCTAAGTGGGTGACGGGCATTAAGGAGGCACTTGTTGGGGTGAGTACTGGGTGTTATATGTAAGTGATGAGTCACTAAATTCTACTCCTGACACCGACACGACACGTATGTTAACTAACTTGAACTTACATAAAATCTTGGAAGAAAAGAAGTCAGTTTGTACTTCTTTATAAATATTCTTGTTTAGAACTATCACCTTGATGATTGTCGTTTAATTCAAGCACCCTGAACCTATATCAGGTTGCCTTTGATTCTTTGTGATTCTCTGTTATTCTTTATAATACTAAATGTTCCTTTCTTTCCCCTTTTTACTGCAATTTAATATTTCTATTTGGTACAAAGACTACCAGGAAACATCCAGAATAAATGGTGCGTTTGTTTACGTCACAAATTACAATGACAAATAAATTACTATTAAGCCAAAACAATGTAGACTCAGCCCGTGTTGGTGACGTACAAACTTCTATTACTCCTGGTGTAAAAGAAAGTGCAGAGCTGGGCTTATGTCTCGGTTCAGTTACCTCTCTGCCTTCAAGCAACACTTCAACTTCCCAAGACTCCGCTTCTTGGCCGCACGATGAGGCTCACCTATTAACTCCACCTTCCTCGAAGGGTTTCTAAAAGAGGCGACAAATGTGAACGCACTTTCTTCACCCCAAAGTGCTCTACAGTAGAGCTTCTCATATCTGGCACGGAGTAAGCGCTCAAAAGATCTCTGTTGAACGGAGAAAGGAAGAGGATTCTAATTCCCTCACATCCACCGAGAGCCTGTGGCTGCTGGCTTCCTTCCAGCACGCTGCCAGGCTGGGCTCAGTCTAGCAGTTTGTGTAAGAAACAGGAGGACTGAGTGTGAAGGGGAGGCACACTCTCTGCTGTGACAAACAGCACAGCAGAAAGACAAGAATTCTCTCTCCCCGGAGGTCATGGCTTCACTCTCTCACCCCGGGAGAGGCCTCCCGAAGCCACTGCTGTCATTGCCTGGTTGCGTCTGAAAAATGGCCCTTTATCAATGATGCCTCGACAGAAAGGATGTGTGTGATAACACGCTCCAGCGTTCGAGCGAGCTGCTGCACACGCTCCCCCTGCAAGCCCGCTGGCTCTCAGGCATCCCAGAAACATTCTCAGAGGGGGCGGGTCCGCGGTCCCCTCCTCACGGATGTGAAATCCAAAAAGCTCTGAAAACCATGTTTCTTCCCCACCCCGTTTGGAGGTAAAACCTGACCTGAACCGATAATGCGGTTGCTTATGATCTGTATTTACTCCTCCTGGTGTATTTCACTTCGTAGTAATATGACGGCGTTGGATTACCAGGTGCTGCCAAGACCCCGCTGGTGGTGTTACACAGCATACACCGCATGCGCTGTAGACCCAGCCTAAACTCCGATACGGGACTACAGTAGATCTGCAAGGTTTGTCAACATCTAGTAAGGAGCTTCTGTGTATCAGAAACTATTCTAAGTGCTTTGCGTGTATTACCTGAATTAATCTTGACATAATCTGAACATCTGTCTCATTTTACAAATAAGGAAACTGAGGCACACGGAGGCTACATAAATTGCCCAAGTCACACAGCAAGTAAGTAGTGGAGCTGGGGATTGAAAGCAGGCAGCCTGACTCCAGAGTCTGCCTCCTCCCTTGGCAGCAAACTCGTCTTGGCAAATCCTACAGGAGTCAGCAACAGGCAAAATGAGTTGCCCCTTAGGAGACATAGTCAAAATCTGTGGTGACTGTGGTATGCAGTAATTCTACTTGTACTAATAGGGCCCTCCAGAGAAACAGAACCAGTAGGGTGTGGCTGTGTGGGGTGTGTGTGTGTGTGTGTGTGTGTGTGTGTGTAGAAAGAGATTTTAAGGAAGTGGCTCACATATTTATGGAGGTTGGCAAATCCAAAATCCTGAAATCTGTAGGGCAGGCTGACAGGCTCGGGAAGAGCTGATCTTGCAGCTTGAGTCTGAAGGCCGTCTGGAGGCAGAATTCCCTCTTCCTGGTGAGACTTGTCTCTTTCTCTGGAGGCCTTCAACTGACTGCATGAGGCCCGTTATGGAGGGTGATCTGCTTTACTCAAAGTCTACTGACTTAAATGTTAATCACATCTAAAAAATACCTTCACAGGGATACCTGGGTGGCTCAGATGGTTAAGCGTCTGCCTTCGGCTCAGGTCATGATCTCCAGGTCCTGGGATTGAGCCCCACATCGGGCTCCCTGCCCAGTGGGGAGCCTGCTTCTCTCTCACCCTCTGCTTCTCCCCCAGCTTGTACTCTTTCTCTCTCTCTAAGTAAATAAAATCTTTAAAGATAAATTAATTAATTAAATTTAAAAAATAAAAAATACCTTCGCAGCAACGTCTAGAGTGGTATTTGACCAAATATTTGGGCCTAGTCAAGCTGATGCGTATTAACCATCATGCTGCTCTTAACATCATCCAGTGTGAACTGGGTCGGTTTATGCTTAACATTATCACTTTGTGAGATTGAAAAATGAGCAATTAAGCAGAGAATTCAGTGTTGCCCCTGCATAAAGAGAGCTTCTGATCGGAGGCCCCCTCTGACCCATCTCTGTGCAGACAGGATATGGGAGTTGATGAGATAGAAGTTGGGCCCCTCATTTTCACTGGAAAAGGCTGCCTCCCGCATCTACGGCATTGCGTCTGTTAGTACTGCTCAGTTCACAAACGACAGAATTCCAACCTGAACCAGATTAAGCAAATAGCAGCTTATTATCAGGATGCTGGGCCCAATGAAGATAAACAGAGCCTCTCCCTCCTCCAATGCTTAGAGTCAAGCAATGAGCAGACACTTCACCAATATCAAACAAGGGAAGGGGCAGCTAAGGAATGAAGCAGAAGTTTCTGACCTCCCACAGCTCCTGAATATGACCTTCAGCCCCCATGCCCTCCAGCCATCCACCACCAACCACCCCTGGCCCACCAGATGCAGGATCAGGGAGTCAAAAAAGTCCTACACCGTAACTACTTTATTCCAAATCGGGACAGAAGTGAATTGAGGGTATATTTTTATATATCCCATCTCCCGAGTGGCAGAAAATAGAAATGGCTCCTAAGAAGGGATGGATGAGCTAGGAGACACCGTGGCCCATTTTCTCTGCCAGAAATGAAGGCTTCTGGGCCCTTCAGTGACTCTAGGGCCTTGGGTGGGGTGGGGGGTAAATAATCTGGAGAGTAGGAACCCCAGTACACTGGAATATAATTCACCCTCGGCAGCTGAAGTGAATTCTCAGAAATGACATTTGACAAAATCGGATTATAGAACAGAAGATGGGTCTTCTGATAAAGATTTCCCACAGCTTCAACCACGTTTTTGCCCATTCCTAAGGGTACAAAAAAGAAAAAAAAAAACAGGGCTGAAAGAAAACTAAATATCCAGCCTCCAAATAACTGAGAGTGGGAAATGATGTCGTTTCAGATCCAGTGGAAGAGGCAAGGGGAATTCATTCACAATACACAAAGACAGAGAAACATTTTGGAAAAGCTCCTCAGATTAAGGATAAACAAGATGAGGATGTGAGGGCGATCTGGCTGCAACATGTGTCACCCCATTGATTACCAGGGTTGATTCAGCTGATCTGGCTGGCTAGGCGGGTGTCCCCTTCCTCCCTCACGGCTCCATGTGCGTCCTTCCCAAAGCTGCATGCTCGGTCGAAGAGGACGACCTTCCCCAATAGAGTGGGACCGTTCTTCGGTCAAGGGTATACGAGTAGCTGCGCTCCCCTGCTAGAACCTCCAAACAAGCTCTCAATGGTAAACAAGATGAAATGAGTGGACAAGACACCATTCGAACACAGGACAGCAAAAGAGGAAGAAGAAATGCAAGGGAAGAAGTAGGGAAAGGAGGAAGGAAAGGAGGGAGAGAGGGTCCAGTCGGGGAGCCCAAGGATGTGTCCTAACCAGCTGCTCACATGGCAGGACCTGGGCTGGGTTTTCTCACTGCTCTGCCTCCCCTGGTTCCTGCTCAACTTGTGGCCAGGATTCCCTTTAGCCTTCCCACCTGTGAGGCACCCAACAGCCATCTGACCAATTCCTTTTTTGCCTACGAGAACCAAAATTGAATTTCATTGTTTGAAACCAAGAACCTAAAATGATACAGATGGTGAGCAATTAATCCATTTCAACAGAAAACTAAGTAACTGAGGGAACCAGAGATACAAAACAGGTAGAGATATTATGAACTTTGCCAATATATAATAAAATAATATAACGAAAACGAGGTGGGGGAGGAAAGTGGAAGGAAGTGGGAATGCTAATTTCCTCAACCTTTCCTAGCAGGGAATTAAGAGATACTAATTAAAATGGAAACGTGTAGTTTTAAGAACTATAATGACTCATAATGCTTCTTGTAATCATTTCATAAATCCTAGAGTGAAACTTCGGGGAATGCAGGTGAGGAAGCTTAAATCGGGGATAACGGACTTTACCCAAAGCCTCACAGCTGCTTCCTTCAATCACAAATTCAGCAAATGTGCCTACGAGGTACCACACAGGATGCTAAGTGCCCGGCTTATCCTGGAGGACAACCCAACACGGTCCCTGCCTCCCTCAGGCCAACAGTCTGGTGAAAGAGCCCAGCTGAAATAAATGGACAAAGAAATAAATATGAAATTCTAACTGTGACAAACGTGTGAAGGAAAAGAACACACTTGAAAGAGGACGGACAAGACTCTCTTGACACGGGGAGTATGATATTTAAAAAGAGACTTCAAAGTTGGGGAAAAAACAGCCTTATAAAGATGGAAGGCAAGAGAATACCAGACAGAGGGGACCACACGTATGGAACCCCCAAGGAAGGTGGCTTAGTCCACTTGGGATGTGATAACAAAAATACCATAGACTAGATGGCTTATAAATAATAGAAACTTACTTCTCACTGTTTTGGAGGCAGGGAAGTCCAAGATCAAGGTGCCAGCAGATTCGATGTCTAGCAAGCACCCACTGGCTGGTGCAGAAGGAAAGACCTTGGCATGCTGGAGAAAACTGGGAGGTGATGTAAGCAAAGGGAAAGGGGATGTGGAATGACAGTGATAAAGACGGCAGGAGTAAACCGTGCAGAGCAGGCGTGTGTGCACATGGAACAGCATCCAGCTTTTATTCCAAGAGCAGCGGAAATCTCTGAATAGTCTTAACCAGGGGAATGACAGGATGACATGCGTATGTACGGCACCCGCTGTGCTGTGGTCAGAAAGCGGTCTGGTGGGCTGTGAGCACAGAATGGGGAAGACAGGTAAGAGCAGCGGTCCGGGACAGAACTGATGTCAGCTGCATTGGGTTGATGGCAGTAGAAATGGAGATGAAGACCGACTGGAGTGCCATTGTGGAAGTACAGTACAAAATCTTAGGTGATGGATTAGATGTGAGAGGTAGGGGAGAGAGAGAGAAAAATCAAGAACGACTCCCACGTTTCCAGGGTAGGCAACTGGGTGATAACCATTTACTATAGTAAAAGCTTTGCGATACATGTTTTGAGGAGGGACTCTTAAGAATCTCAGATATTTCATTACTAAGACACTTGTAAACATCCAAGCGGAGATGTCAGATATGCCATTAGAGCTGAATCTCAGCAGAGAGGCTGGAGCTGGAATCATCACACAGGTGCTATTTAAGAACATGGGAATGGAGAGGATCCCCCAAAAAAGAGAGTGCAGAGAAAAAGGGGGACCTATGACCCATTCCCGAGACACTCTGGTACTCACAGGGAGAACAGAGGAGAAGGATCTAGGGGGATCTTAGATATAAAAAAAGACGAGACTGGTGCCCCAGTGTGAAAGAGGAGGGGGTTTTCAACTCTGTTGACTGCTGCTCCTAAGCCAAATACAGTGAGGACTGAAGAGGGTCCATCATACTGGGCAATCAATCAAAATGACAGGACATATATTTGGTGGAGATACGAAGACAAGAGACAGGCAGCTCTTTTGAGAAGTCTGACAATGATGAGAAGCACAGAAACGGAGCAATTACCCAAGAAATTGGAGCAAAAACCCAAGAAAAAGAAGGGGTCAAGAGAGAAGTCTGAGGATGCTGTGTGACCCAGTAGAAAGGGGAGAGAGGAAGGGAAGGGAAGAGGAGAAGGCACAAAGAAACACACGCAGGGAGGGCATGACAGGAGAGAAGGCAAAGGGACAGACGTAGACACAGGAAGATCTGCAGACGTGGTGATGGCAAGACAAAGGCGCCCACACGTAAGGGCTTCTATGTCCCAAGGAAGACGGGTTCGTCAGCTACAAGCTAGGTGGGAGAAATGAGGAACGGGGGGAGGTCTGAAACACCAAGCAAGTCATAAGATGATCCCTGGGAGAGTAGAAAGCAAGTCTATCTCGAGACTGAGGTAGGATGGCCACACGGACAATGTGGCAATGCACAAGTGCTCAGGGGCCAGTTCAGAGAAGGCACACGCGTGGGGTAAGGTCAGAGCTTTGCCAGAAAAACAGGACCAAAAAATGAAAGAATCAAGGGAATTCAGAGTATCTACACGACAGTGACTGCAAAGGTCATGGAATCGGAGTGGGACCATGAGCGAAGAAAGGGCAGGAGGGAGCTGTAAGATACAAAGAAAGGAGTTTGATGAGCGCACCTGAGGTCTCAGCGACACAAAGAACCATCACGGCGGGAACCGAGCAAGACGAGCACAAGCGTAGGAGGTTTCAGGTGAAGAAAGTGATGAGTGACAGGAATTTTGGAAATGGTGGAGTATTTGATGACGATTCGTGCTTACGTGGATGGAACGCAGATGAAAGCCACTGGCTCGGGTACTGGATGGGTCAGCTCTTAGAAGCTGACGTCATCGATAATGACAAGCATGGGCATGACCAGAAAGACTTTTGGCCATGGACAAGCCTCCAGGGAGTGAGTGGGAGTAGAGGAACAAAGATGAAAGCACCTGACCCCACATCCTCTCTTCTTCCCCCAACTCTTTCCTCATTTGGCTACTGCTAGCCTAGACTCTACCTGCCTTTTCCTGCTGAGGAAATCAGCCCGAGGAGAGGAGGTAGTGGGACAAAGGAAAACCTAGGGTGGAAATGTCAGCCTTGACTCTGTGCATGTGTGGGAGCCAGAAAAATCAAGTTACTGGTCGGGAACAGTCTAGACAATTTTTGCTCCCCACGGAGACTCCTCATTACAGGTCATGGCAACTCCATTCAGAAGACTGCCCATGAAAGACTTTTTTTTTTTTTTAAAGATTTTATTTATTTATTTGACAGAGATAGAGACAGCCAGCGAGAGAGGGAATACAAGCAGGGGGAGTGGGAGAGGAAGAAGCAGGCTCATAGCATAGGAGCCTGATGTGGGGCTCGATCCCATAACGCTGGGATCACGCCCTGAGCTGAAGGCAGACGCTTAACCACTGTGCCACCCAGGCGCCCCACGAAAGACTTTAAGATCTACTAATGAGAGTGCCCTGCCTGGGAGGAAAAAAGAAAAACAGAGATAGGAAGAAGAGAGAAGAGGAGGAAATGCACATGAAATGAGCCCCTATTATGTGCCAGACTTGTGTAAGGTTCTGCAGGTTGCAGACTGCACAAAGGCACCACAGGCAAAGTGTGGATAGCATAAATGTATATATTCTGACAATTCTCTGGCAGATAGTATTATTATGGAGTGAACTGTGTCCCCTTCAAGTGCATATGTTGAAGGCATATGTCCAAATACAGTCACACTGGGGGTTAGGGCTTCAACATATGCATTTGAGGGGCACAAAATTAGAGTAAAATTAAATCATAAGGCTCGGCCCTAATCCAATAGGACTGGTGTCCTTTCAAGAGGAGGAAGAGACACCACTGATGTGTGCACAGAGAAAAGGCCATGTGAGGACAGTGAGAAGGCGGCCATCTGCAAGCCAGGAAGAGAGGCCTCGGGAGAAACCAACCCTGCCAGCACCTTGATCTTGACCTTCCAGAACTGAGAACTATGAGAAATTAATTTCTGTTATTTAAGCCACCCAGCTTGTGGCATCTGTTTGCCAGTTCCAGCAAACTAATATGAACAGCAAAGTGTTTTTGTCATCATCAGTATATTAAGAAAATTCTCTAATAGGTAGAACTGAAACCATTTGAGGAAGGGGTTGATATTTTGTAATTTACAGGAAAATGCCATAGAGGCCAGCAGTGACCCTGAGAGTCCCATTGCCAGATGGTTTCTTTCATGTTACTTCATTTAATCCATACACAACTTTATAAAATAAAGTGTTACGATGAAGAAAAAGAAGCTCAGAGAACTTCAGTAACTTAATCAAATTCAACCACACACTGATGAGAAGCTGAGCTGAAATTTGTATCCAGATAAGCCTCTTCCAAAACTCACGTTTCATGCTCTACCACGCTGCCTCCAATTGTAAGTTCTAGTATAAAAAAGATGCCACTAATACCAATCGTGTCTTTATGCTGCCTCAGACACTCTGCTAGATGCTTTGGCCTATAATAGTGCCGTAGTCTTATTGACACTATGTTAGAGATGAAGAAACTGAAGCCCAGAGAGGTTAAGTGACTTGCCCAAGGCCACACAGCTTAGCCAGTTGCAACCCGTCTGTTTACTGCCCCTTTCTCGCCCTCTTCACCTCATACTCCACCATCGAACGTTCCCTCTTCTCATACGCAGGTTTTCCTAGGTGATCCATAAACACAAAAGAGCCCTTCTCCTGTTTGACACATTATTTATATCCTTTTAGTACAATCAACATTATCAAAAGTCATTTACAAAGTAAATAAGGTAGCGATTGTCTGACAATGCATTTGCTCCCCAAAAATAAATAAATGAAGATCATGTTAGAATTAAACAGCAGTTGCATTCATTGAATAAATTTCTAGCTCCTCTTCTTGAGGCATATAGTTTTTCTTTGGCTGACTTATGAATTTCACCCTAAAGATTAATTTGGCTCTCTATAAAGAGCATAAGAATTAATATTCAGCCAAGATAGGAATCTTTTTTCATTTTCATTTTAGTGGAAATCAATCTGTTAAGATATTGTTGAGTGCAATTTGTTACTTATTCATGCCCACTTTTCTGCTCAAGTCGGGGTACTTGGAAATATCTATATAAACACTTTTTGTCAATACTACCCAGACTTATACTGCTAAGTTACTGTAACTGTTATCTCTGAGAGCACTATGAATTACACTATGTGATGTTAGATTTTATTGAACTTATGTAATAGAGAAGTGATCAATTAAAAAAAAAACAAAACTCACAGTGATTTTTGCCTCCAGCAGGCAATATGTAGAAATGACTCCTGGATAGAAGAGATACAACCAAAAAACTGGATGTGGCCCTCATCATGTTACCTAGCCTGGCTTGGAGGCATTCCCAAGTCGTCTTTAACACATTTCCTACAGTGGTCACTAAGCAGAATGCTGCACTTACAATACCATTTAGCCACATCTTTAGAATTGGGATTTATGCATGTGTCTCTCTGTGTCTCTGCCTGCCTGCCTGTTTGTCTATCTGTCTCTCTCCTACAGTTTCCTTAACAAAGTACCACAGAGTAGCTTAAACAACAGAAATATACCATCTCACAGTTCTAGAGGTTAGAAGTCGGAAATCAAGTTGGTGCCAGGACCACGTGCCCTCTGAAGGTGCTAGAGAAGAATCCACCCCCTGCCTCTCTCCTAGTTCAGTGGTTTACTGGCCATCTTTGGCATGCCCGGCTGGTAGATACATCACCTAAACTTTGCCTTCACCTTCATATGGCATTCTCCCTGTTCGCATATCTGTGTCCAAATTTTCCTTTTCTATAAAGACACCCGTCTTGTTGGGTTAGGGGCCCACTCCACTTCAGTATGACCTCATCTTAACTAATTACATCTGCAAAGACCCTATTTCCAAATAAGTCACGTTCTGAGGCACTAGGGGTTAGGACTTCCACACACGCGTTTTGGGTAACACAATCCAACCCGTAACACTCATATTACTCGCTCGATATATAAGCTTGCTCAACTATCTTCCTTGTTATAAATAAAATGAAAAACTAGTAATAGTAATAGTTACTATGACCTTAATTCTCTCTTCCCTTTCCTAGCCAAAAGAGTAACCTCTCTATTTCTCCATGCACCTAACGCTCAAACCCACTTGACTCTGGCCTGGCACCAAACATCCTCAGCATTGTCACCAACAACCACCTCACTTTTAAATCATCTTGGTTTATTATTATTATCATTATCATTACGTAGGCTAAATGCCCAGCATGAAGCCCAACGCGCGGCTTGAACTCACAACCCTGAGATCAAGAGTCAGATGCTTAACCGACTGAGCCGCCACGCAGAGGCCCCTAAATCAGCTTACTGTTTTAATCCTGATCCTGATAAACCTCCCTGTGGGTTTTGAAACTGAATCCCGTCATCCTTGGAGAACTGCATCCTCGCCCAGCGTCAACGTTACTATCTTGAGTTTCCTCTTTCCTGCTCCCAGGTGCCCCCTGCTGCATCCTCTGGAAACATCCCGGGAATTCTGTTCTAGGCCACCTGTCTTCGCCCAGTCACCCATCCTTGCTCCCATCATCACCCACCTGTCGTCCGCCAATGGCTCCAGCCCTGCCATCTAGCACACAGCTCCCTTCTGAGTTCTAGGACATCCCCAAGGACTTTACCTTCCACCTCCTTCTGTGCGTCCCAAGTCACCTAAAACTCAACACACCTACATGGAAATCCTCCTCCTCCTGGGACCTACATTGAAAAACTGTACGACCGCTAAGCCAGACACCCTGGTCAGAAATCTGGGAGTCAACCTGCCTCTCGTTAACCACTCCTACCCCCAAACAGAAATTCATGTAGGACTCCAGCACACCTTCCCAAAGGCGGCCTTGGTAATGTAATGCACAATTCAGAACAGAGTTGAAAACAGACTCCCTAATAGTCTGAAATTTGGGTTGTTCTCACAAGGACACACAGTAAACCTGAGCTGCCACTCAGGGGAGTAGAAGGCACTGTTCCACCTGCTTTTTAGGAAACTACTCCTCCCTGCGGGCTCCCCGCCCCCCCGCTGCCCCCACCCAGCTCCTGCGCCTCTGCACTGCCTACCTGGGCTCTGGGGCCAGCTTCTCCATTAGGCACACGTCACACAGTGCCTAGGGCCACAGTCGTTTCAGGAACCCACAAAAATGTTTTAATTGACGTTCTTTTCAAGTCAGAAGGAAAAAAATGAACACAATTCACCAGGGTGGATTATATTCATCTATATGCCAATGAAATCATGAAGTATGATTTTTCATGTTATTTTGTGGAGGAAGGAACCCACAAAGCAAAAGTTCTCAGGGGACAAAGCAGCCTGCTTGGGTCTGCCTTCCCTCTCTGACTACCTTGTCAAGGGCCCTTCTTTTAGCTAAAAAGGAAAAGATAGATATATTAATCCGTACTGAAGCACTAAAGCTTGGTAATTTACTGGGTAGCCATCTAAGGAAGATTGGCTTCAAACTAGTCCGAAGCCAAAGAGAAGGAACCTTTTCTTAACATTTAGTGTTCCTTTTCCTTTTAAGTATAGAGGAACTATATAAGCTTTGTAGGAATTTTAGAGAATTCACAAAAGTTTAAAGATAGAAATAAAATCATCTATAATGCCAGAAATAATCACTATTAACAAGGTGATGTATTTTCTCTTGGTATCCACGTGCATGAATATATATATATATTTGTTCTTAAGTGGAATTCCTTTTTTATACTTATAATTTTGTCATGAGCAATTTCCTATAGCATTAAATATTTGTGATTTTTAATGCCATAATATATTTGTACATTTTTGTCCACATTTCTATTTCCTTAAGATAAATACTCTAAGTGAGATTACTGTGTCAAAAGCTAAAACGTTTTTAAAGTTTCTGATGCACATTGTCAATTTCTTTTTTTTCTCATTCCTGGTACCAATTTCCCTATACCCCAAGCAAGACTGGACATTATGCTTTATCATCTCTGGGAGTCTGACATGCAAAAACTGCATTTCTGTGATTCCAAATGCATGTATTTGATTACTTGTGACATTAAAGTATTTTTTAAAAAACTTAATAAACAGTTGTTTCTTCAGTGAAATTTTGTTCAAGACCTTTAATTATGATATTGGGGTGATGATCTTTTCTACTTATAAGGGCTCTCTCTATGATAAAGACGTTAACTTTTATATGATTGTACATTTTGCCCCAAGTTAAATGCTTTTCAATTGGGTATTATATTTTCAATCATATAGAAGCTCTTAATTAAAATTTAATAAAATAGATCAGCTGTGTTATTTCTGTTTTCAGAATTATGATTAAAAAGCCTTTAGCCATCCCAAGGTATTTATTTTTGTCCTAACATCTCCTAGAGTTTTGCTTTTACATTAAAATCTTCTCCAAATTGAATGTATTTTGATGTAAGCAGTGAGAACACACACTGTCATTCTTTTTTCCTAAGGAATTCGAAAATTACTCAAAAATTATTTGCTGAATAAAATTCATCCAGTGATTCCGTGATTCTCTTTTCCTTTATTAAACTGGAAGCGAGTCTGCTTCTTGGCCTTCTCGTCGGATTCATCATCTGCTGCCTCATTCCTGGCCAAGCACTCTTTTAGTATTTGTAAACTTACAATGTGTTTTAAAAATCTACTGGGCTGGGACCCCATTTTTTTACCCTACTTTTTGAAATCTTGTTGGTTACCCTCGTACCTTTTTTTTCTTTCAGATGCAGGGAGAGCAACAGAGTGATGGAGAGAGACAGGGAGAGAACGAGAAGGTAGACAGAGGGCACGGAAGCGGAAATGATTCGAAGCTATTTTACTTCCTCCTCAACCTCATTGACTCCCACTGAGGAAATTCAGTTTCCATCAACATTCAATGAATACATTGTGACCTAGGCACAGTCACATAAATTATGTCAGTTCCCCCCTCGTTAGTGTCAATATCTCACTTTAATCAATTTCATTTTTTTTTTTAACACTTTAAGGTCCAAAGAATATAGACAAGACTTTCATATGTTCGGGTCTAAGAAATAAAGTGATTTAGAGCAGTGAACATCCTAATGACCGATATTCCAAGATTTCTTGAGGTGAAAGACTTGGACAAACCTATCTCTACAGCAGGGATTCACATCCCAGGACGTACTTCGCTGACAAGCACCATTAATATTATTTCATGGATATCAAAGATCTGAGGTTTTATTATGTCATGTTTTAGACAGTCTGTTTCAGATGGTAAATATCCGTCTCCTCCAAACCACACAAATGCTGATAAGTTCAAGTACCGTAACCCAGAGCATTAGGAATGGTTTCCATGTGATCACCAGATGATGGGCTCAAGTAAAGACAGGTTTTCACAGAAGGCACAGAGGATGTCAAATTTCTCTCTCTACCACCTAGGTCTGGACTCCATCTTGAACATTCCAGATAAACCGCCTTTCCACCCTGTGAGATGGCTCTGAGCAGTAGCAAAAGGACTAGCCTTGTGGCCAACAGATTCACCTCCTAAGCTCACCTCTTACCCCTTAGCTTTATGATGCCACGTCGATCGCTTTTCTTTCTGTGATTCAGTTTCCTTATCTATGAAATGGATTAAATAATGCCAAGTTTTGAGCGGTTGTGGGGATCGAAGGGGTCAATGCATGCAAAATACTCCACATGGAGCCTAGCAAGGGGCAGGCTTTCTATAAATCATGACATATTTTACTAGGGTTTTGAGGTTTAAAGGACTTATGTCTTTTTAAATCAATCATATTAAATCACAGGCCCTAGAACATCATTGTTGCTCAATAAACGTCAGGCAGCAAGTTAAAAAGGAAGTACCTTTCCAGGATAATGAATTTAAAAAATTCCTGAAAACTTCTTACAATATCAATTTTTTAAAACTCAAACATTATATATTTTTCCTATTGACCAATGTAATAAAAGGAAAAGAAGAAAAAATGACCAATTCTATTATGTATGATATTAATTTACAGTGCTTAAACCTCAGTTTTGCATTATACAGACATTTGCCACCTTGACTACACGTTCCTAAAGATGGATGTGAACAATCCACCCATTTTGAACAGACATCTATTACCACACAACTACAAGGCATTATAAATTCTCTAAATCATCCCTACTTTTGGGGCACCTGGCAGGCTCAGTCGGTAGAGCATGTGACTCTTGAGCTTGGGGTCATGAGTTAAAGCCCCGTGTAGGGCATGGAGCCTACGAAAATAATAATAATAAATAATCTCTACTTTTAATTTTGCCATTTTCCTTTGCAGTTAATACAAAGGAACAATTCAACTGGCTTAAAAGCAGGTGGTCCAACTGAGATGAAGACTGACCACCTCTTGTCTTCATAGTAGTGTCCTTCTTTGCCTTAATGGAGTAAAATTTATGAGACACTCATTTTCTATTATTTTAATTTTTCTACTTGCCACTTGTTTTTATAAATATCACAGGTAACATAAAACAATAATTTTCACAAGTTTTTAAAACAATAAGAACCTTTCTTTAAAAAAAAAAAAATCTATCCAAGGGTACCTGGCTGCCTTAGTCAGTTGAGAATGTGATTCTTGATCTCAGGGTTGTAAGTTCAAGCCCCATGTTGGGTGTAGAGATTACTTTAAAAATAAATAAAATCAGGGTGCCTGGGTGGCTCAGTCAGTTAAGCTTCTGCCTTCAGCTCAGATCATGATCCCAGGGTCCTGGAATCAAGCCCTGCCTCCCGGCCCCCTGCTCAGTGGGGAGCCTGCTTCTCTCTCTGTCCCTCCCCCTGACTTGTGCTCTCTCCCTGTGTCTCTCTCTCAAATACATAAAATCTTTAAAAAAAAACACACACACACAATAAAATATTTTTTAAAATAAAAATAAAATAAAGGAGCACCTGGGTGGCTCAGTCAGTTAAGCATCTGCCTTCAGCTCAGGTCATGATCCCAGGGTCCTGAGATAGAGCCCCAGGCCAGGTTCTCTGCTCAGCAGGGAGCCTGCTTCTCCCTCTTCCTCTGCCTGCTGCTCCCCCTGCTTGTGCTTTATATCAAATAAATACATAAAATCTTTAAAAATAATAATTAAAAGAATAAATAAAATATTTTAAAAGTTAAAAAAAATTTTTTTAATCTATCCAGAAGCTAATATGTAAAATAGGTCAAAGTGAAGTTGGCCTGGTTGAAAGGAAGTAAAGACCTAGGACCCTTCTAGGAACAATCATTCCCAGCCCAATGACCAAGGTCTCTGCCACCCCAAAAGTCTCTTAAATAAAACCTAAGTCAGGGGCGCCTGGGTGACTCAGTCGTTCAGCGTCTGCCTTCGGCTCAGGGCGTGATCCCGGTGTTCTGGGATCGAGCCCTGCATCAGGCTCCTCCGCTGGGAGCCTGCTTCTTCCTCTCCCACTCCCCCTGCTTATGTTCCCTCTCTCGCTGACTGTCTCTCTCTCCCTCTGTCAAATAAATAAAATCTTTTTTAAAAAAATAAAAATAAAAAAATAAAATAAAACCTAAGTCAGATCATGTCATAGTCGATGTTCAAAATCCGCCAATGGTTGCCACTCAAACAGAGAAAACCCAAAGTCTACACCTTGCCCAACTTGCTCTGGTCTCTGACCACCACCCAGTCTTTCATATCCTACCACATTTTCCTTCTCCGCTCAACCCGCATCCCACCCCCACCACCATCTTGATGCCCCACTCTACCACTGCTACTGTCCTTACTATTCCTTGAACAAGCCAAACATACTTGCTCCGCAGCTCCTTTGCGTTCCTTCTGCATAAGATGCCGCAAAACCACATGGTCCCTTCCCTTCTTCCTTTCAGATCTTTGCTAAAATGTTATCTGCCCAGAGAGGTCTTGCTGGCTGCCCTGTGCAAAGCAGCATGGCCCCATGCACGTCACTCTTTATCTCCTGTCATTTGTCCTTCTTGACACTTATAATATTAACACATTCCTCTATTTACATATGTACTTTTTTATATTGCCTGTGTCTCTCAATTAAATGCGAGCCCACTAGGATAGGAAATTCTTTTGGTTCACCACCAGTTCATGAAACAGCACCTACGCATGGTAGGTGCTCAGTAAACAGGCGCTAATTGAGTGAACGGATGAAATACATATGCACGGTTCACGAGGCAGCTTTAAACCTCTCCAGTGTACGAGTCAACACTCACCTAAGCAAAGGTGGGGACACTGTCAGAACCGGCACTAACAAGGGACACTGGCGGTGCCACTTACGTAACACTCAGAAGTTCCAGTTGTTTTGACATCCATACTTTGTGTCTTAGCCCTAGATTCAGAAGAAGCAGAGACGGGTTTGTGAACAGTAGAAAAGGGTCCCCTGAAAGCAGACTGTTGTTCCTCACAAGCTTGTGGTCCAAGACGTGTGAAAAATGAACTAGGTCCCAAGGTCTCCACACGAAGGGGATCCCTGGCTTCTTGCTTTTACCCATTCCCTGCCAGAAAGATCATGTCTGTTTCCAAAAACAATTTGTACCCATATGCAGGGCCTTAATTCTGCTTCTCAGCAAGCCACGTCACCAAGGCCTAACGTCCAAGGTCTTTGTACTGAAATCCTTGCTGCACCTTTCGCACGCACTGCATTTTTCTTCAACTGCATCTCAGGACCCGGGGATTTCCCTTATACGTGCTCCTGGGGGCTTTCCATGGGCTGACCCAGCCTACCAAAGCACCAAGCTGATGACAACTTTGAAAACATACCTAGAAACCATGCAACTCTGTGGCTTAAGCACAGGACTAGCTTCAGGAATGATTTAAATAAACCAAACAAGACCCAAAAAATTGCTCAAAGAGTCCTGGCCTTTTCACTGATATCCACTAAACACTGGGATTATCAGAGTAGAAGCCAATGCAAAGAAATGTGACCCAAGTAACAAGGAACAAGATGGGTTATTTTGGACATTACTACAACCCATGTTTAAACTGGAGTTAGGGGCGCCTGGGCGGCTCAGTCGTTAAGCATCTGCCTTCGGCTCAGGGCATGATCCTGGAGTTCTGGGATCGAGCCCCACGTCAGGCTCTTCCACTGGGAGCCTGCTTCTTCCTCTCCCACTCCCCTTCTTGTGTTCCCTCTCTCTCTGGCTGTCTCTCTCTCTCTGTCAAATAAATAAATAAAATCTTTAAACTGGAGTTAACAAGCCACAGTCAACCATTTCGTTATTCATAAGTATGTATATATATAGGTCTCTGAAACCTTGATCTTAAAAATTTTGAGGTTTTTTTCCCCCTCCACCTGGAACGGGCTTCTCCTCTTTACTCCTAGATAACTCCTACCCACATTTCACATCTCAGCTTCCCTCACTATTAGTCTGTTGGAGAGACTGTCCCTGATTCCTTTCCCACATCCCTGCAGGCCGTCCCACTGCCACCTCCCATATAGTATCAAAAAATCTGGACTTTTCCTTTAATGCTCTTAACGCATCTGTAATCAATGTGCATTTACCTGTTTAATATCTGCCTCTCTTACCAGACAACAGGTGAGCAACAGGTGGGCAGGAGTCATGTTTGTATTGCTCACTGTTGTATCCCCAACACCTAGCACGGACTCGGTGTTTGGTGGGTCCGGGGAATGAAGGAATGGAACACAACCTGAACTATGTGTTGAAACGACCATGGATACTTACAACAGCCCTGCTTTATTAAAGCAATAAGTTCGCCTATAACAAAAAAAAAAAAAAAAAAAAAAAAAAGGCAGTGATCCTTGGAGAAAGATGTGGGTCATTTTCTCCAGTCTCCCATTCCCAAACCTCCCTAATGAAACCCTTTCAGGTACACTTACAGGGTCAGGAAGCTCATGGAATCTTGGACTTGAGTTCTGAGCAAAACTGGACCTCAAAATTTTTGAAACATTAGTAGGAATGGAAGAAGTCAGGTCAACCATCATTCCGAAGCTTCAAGCAGACATTAAGCAAACAGCAACCAAAAAGAAAAACCCAGTACTTTTCAATGCCAAATGCAGCAGCGTCCTTGGCACCGGGTCATTCCTCCACTTCCCAGAGGTGAGAACTCCCTGGGGGCCCCGAGAACCAGCAGCCGTCAGAGCACTTGGAGGCAGTGGCTCCCAAGAAACACCACCAGCACCGATGAAGGGGAGAGTCCGCCGAGCAGTGTCTTTGGCACTGTGTATCGATTAAGAAGAGTCAGAGCAAGAGAAAAAGTGCCATGGACACCGAATGGTGTCTGTATCTGATCTCCATGTTGGGGGCCTCACCTTTGAGGACTCCAAGCAATATTTACTAGGTAAGGTGTTTTCAGGGCAAGAGACTCTACAGTGTGAGAGTAAGAGCAGGACTCTAAACTGATGCTGCTGTGACTTCATTTGCATCGGCGAGGAGCTCTGCTCGGAAACCCTTGGGTAATACCACTGCACCTTAGACATAAGAAGGAAAAGAGAAGAAAGTTCAGAACATTACAAGTAGGAAGTGAGGGGATCCTGGCATTTAAATAAAAAAAAAATCCCCTCCTTGGAGAGAGAGACAGCATTAGAATCACCACCATGGGCTGCAAATGTTACAGAGGAGAAGGAACTGATGGGTGAACGCCAAGGCAGCAAGCGAACACAGCATGACAATGATGCCCGGAATGTCAAAGGCTTGGAAGGTTTCCTAATCCTTGTTTAATCTCCATGGGAGGTTTTTTTTTTTTTCATAGAGATGCATCTTTAATTTCATGATGAAAATCAAGAGGCAAATAGATTTGATTTTATAGCCAACTTACAAAAAGGTACCGATGCCATTAATGAGCGGACATCGTACTTCTAAAAAGAAGGGGTTCCAGACGATGATCGTTCAGCCCCTGAGGGAACGGCCTTCAGTTCACTCATTCAACAAATATTTAGTGAGCCAGGCACTGCTACAGGGGCTGGGAATATCGCAGTGAATAAAGCTCTCTGCCTTCATGGGGTCCGCATCCCAGTGAGGAGACGCAGACCATAAAGGAAGGAAGGAAGTGGAAAAAGTATTAGTTCTAAAGACTTGGGAGAGAAAACATAGAGGAGGCTGGTGAGCATGGGGGCCGGGCAGGGTGTGTCTCATGAGAAGGCGAGATTGGGGTCTCACTCAGGGCACGCTTACTCACGCTGACAATAAGATCACAGACTTGAGGAAGCTGAAGGGACAGGTTGTGTGGATGGGGGCGCAGGGGGGGGGGGGCGGTTCCAGGCAGAGGGAACAAGAAGCAGAAAGACCCCGAAATAGGGCTGTTCTGCAAGCGTCCCAGAAACAACAAGGCTGGTGTGGGCGGAGTGTGCTGGTTGTGGGAGGCGCAATCAGAGACAGGGTGCAAGAGGGGCAGATAAGATGGCCTTTGCAGGCCTGGCGTGGGCTTTGGTGTGAGTGAGAGGGGGAAAGCACTGCAGATCCGAGCAAAGCAATGACATGACCCGACTCCCCTTTAAAAAGCACGACTCTAGCAGCAGCATTTCAGGTGCTAGACATATTTGACCTGTAACGCCCCAAAAAGATTAAGACTTAAGCATCAAGAGCTCCTACCCGCCCACCAACTCAACTCCAATATTCCCACTGAGATGTCCAAAACTGGGCTGAGGGGTCATTTTGCAAAAATGCAGAAAACAGCAATCCTGTCCTTTTAAACCTAGCACAGAGATGCACATGGTAATACAGGACGGAACAGACAAATCAGGTCATACACATGCCCACGTGCACAGCTCCTGGACCACACTCGGAACTCCGTTCCGGCCCAGTCAGACATTTGGGGGTACCGTGGTTGAAGGGAACATGAGGAAAGGAAAAAAGGAAGAAACCAAAGGACTGTGTCTGTCCCACAACCTCAATTCAGTCTTGAGGAAAGAAGCACCCGCTTTGATGTAGACGGGCCAGGTCCAAAGACGCAGAGGGCGTCCCGCAGGACCAGTCAAGAGGGTCCTTGGCTTCGTGTAGGATAGAAATCAAATACAAGCCAAGAGGAAGTAAAAGCAGAGTTTACTGAATGGCATTAAGTGAAAGATTATAGCAGACCGAGTATCTGAGAGACTTGGAAAGGAAAGGAGAGTAAGTGTCATCGTCGCTTGGGATTAGGGGTTTATATTAGAAAGGGGTCTGCGGTACGTGTTTCTTCAGGAATCCAGGGTAGGGTCTGATCAAAGGTGAGTGACAGGTAAATAATAAGCGTTATTTCATAAACCATCAAAAGTAGGGGGTATTGATGCCAGTGTTGGCTGAGGGGTGTTCGGAGCTAATGCCCACTCCATGTCTGGAATCCAGTTCTTCTTAGATGTTATCAGGGGTTTGGGGGCCTAGGACAAAACTCAGAGAATGATTCACTTCCTTGCTTCCCCCTCAGGTGGGAACATAGCTGCTTTGGTTTACTGAGGTGCGAGGTACAATACAGAACACAGGTAAGTGACACCTAGCAGGAAAACAGCAGAGATGGAGCCTCTCCAAAAATCTCAGTTTGGTGGTGACCTTTGGTCCTAGAGATTCCAGCACAGTCATGGTTTCACATATGGTATCCCGCTGGCCCCACAAACCATTAAAATGTCCCCGGGGAACTTCCCACAAAGCTGCAAACAGAAAACGTCAGGGGTCTCTGTCAGAGAGAGAAGAAAGGAAGGCTGGAGGAAAGGAGCTCTACCCAGGGGAACTAGTCTCGGGAGTGACGAGGAGGAGGGCGAGGGAGAGGCTCAGAACGTGCGCAGGGCTGAGTCCTCGCCTGGGGCCACTACTCACTGCTGTGCGGCTCATTTAACCCTGATTAAATGAGATGACGGCCATGTACCAGGGCACTCAGAGAGGCCAGTCCTCTTCCCTCCCCCGAGTCATCCTTTCGCTCTCGAGAAAGGCAGGAGGAGAATAGCAGGCAAGCTTTAGACAAGCTGCACGATGGGATTCCATTTCTGCTCAACGTGCACCCAAACACACAGGCACAAACGGAAACAGAACATCCAGAAGAATGTAAATGTTGACAGTCCTCTCCGGACTGCGGGATTACGGGTAGTACTTTGGTTGTTCGCCTGCAATTTTTCCTTTTCCACAATGAACGTGGATTACTCTTGTCTTTCTAGAGGCAGAGAAGAGCATGTTATATTGTAGAAAGGCTTCCAACACAAATGGTTCACACGAAAAAGAAAGTCTCTGAAGCACGTGAAGCCAACGTAACATTGTGTGTCAACCACTCTCAAATAAAAAAAAAATTTTTTTTAAAGAAAAAAAAAAGCCAGTCCCTAAAAAGTGAAATGTTTTGTCATCTAAACTACAGCCTCCTGCGCATGCCTGAAAGCAGCTCCTGACTCACCCTGGCCCGTGAAGCCCGGTCTGGGTTTGGGGGTATAGGCCAGCACATCACGCCACCGCAGAAAAACTGGTTTGAGGAAGGTACAGACACGAGGCGTCCGAGTGTGACTTCCACGTCTCCTCAAAGAAATGTGCCCCACCCCTCCTCTTGTTTAATTTTAAGCTTGCCAGTAAAGCCACTTCATATCAAGTGACTGCATTTTGGAGGGGACTCACTCCCGGACAAAGAATTCCTTGCTATCCCTGTCTAGCAGGAGATGGAAAAGGCTGAGGACCGTGACTGCCGCATTTTGGTTTCCCTTTTCCTTTTTACCAACTGGGAGCTTTTAACTGCACGTATCCTTTAACCTCAGTTATTATACACTGGGTATTTTGGAGACTGTTAGTCGTAGGTTGCCAGAACTTAAAGAGCCATACTTGAACCTGACCTAGAGAAAGACGGGTACCCAGAAATGCTACCCTTGGAGCTAGATATAATAATTGGCTGTGACATTAGGTTGTTTCTCTTGATTGGGAGTTTATGAGCTTGTTTTGGTTGAACACAGGTTATGATCAATGAAGGCATTCTTGTGATTTTATGATAAGCATGTCACAGGTGCCTAAGGGATGGACTGTCCCAGACTCTAGTAACAATGATCTCATCTCTCTCCTCCTCCTCCTGAGAGCACACACTCCACCCCTGGCCACAGTGGGAAGAAGCAGACAATATCCACTCTTTGGCAACGAGATTCATTGGTCCAAGGGGTGGGCGTATATCCCCCGGTCGCAGCCTGGGATTTATATACAGGCACGGAAAGAAGTTCTCTTCCCCGGGTACTACACTGGGGCTGAGAGTGGTTGTATGCTCGCGCTGGCAGGCAGATGGGGCATCTCCAGTCGGGATGAAGGAAGACAACTCACAAAGAGACACTGAGATACACAGGGATGAGTAGGGGATGGGGAGTGAAGCAATCCCGCCAGCACCAAGTCCTTGGTTCAAGCTGCTACGACCTTGCTGCTCTGGTGAACGTTACCCCATCGCCTTCCCACCCGCATCAGTCAGCATGGCCCTTTGCTTCTTCAGTGGGCCTGAGCTGGGTTTACTGATAACACTTCTACCCTCGGATTCAGCTACAATAACTAATATCAAAGAAGCCCCTGGAATGCAAGTTGGTACAGCCACTCTGGAAAACAGTGTGGAGGTCCCTTAAAAAGTTAAAAATTGAGCTACCCTATGATCCAGCCATTGCACTACTGGGTGTTTACCCCAAAGATACAGACGTAGTGAAGAGAAGGGCCATATGCACACCAATGTTCATAGCTGCAATGTCCACAATAGCTAAATCGTGGAAGGAGCCGAGATGCCCTTCAACAGATGACTGGATTAAGAAGTTGTGGTCCATATATACAATGGAATATTACTCAGCAATCAGAAAGAACGAGTTCTCAACATTTGCTACAACATGGACGGCACTGGAGGAGATAATGCTAAGTGAAATAAGTCAAGCAGAGAAAGACAACTATCATATGATTTCTCTCATCTATGGAACATAAGAACTAGAATGATCAGTAGGGGAAGAAAGGGATAAAGAAAGGGGGGGTAATCAGAAGGGGGAATGAAACATGAGAGACTATGGACTATGAGAAACAAACTGAGGGCCACAGAGGGGAGGGGGGTGGGGGAATGGGATAGGCCGGTGATGGGTAGTAAGGAGGGCACATATTGCATGGTGCACTGGGTGTTATACACAACTAATGAATCATTGAGCCTTACATCGAAAACCGGGGATGTACTGTATGGTGACTAACATAATATAATAAAAAATCATTATAAAAAAGAAAAAAATCATAAAAAAAAAAAAACAAAGAAGCCCCTGAAGGATGTTTTTTGGTCATACATAAAAGAAACCTAACTTGTTTATTTTTCATTCAAATCCATACTGATCTCCCATAGTCTCTTGTTCTTCGTTTACTTTCAGTTGGCGTTAAAAGGCTTCAGGATTACAAGGAGACATCAAATAAAGGACGTAAACATCTTGTCACTGGCCACCCATTTCCACATCTCTCACAGCAGCACCTGTTGTTAGGATAGACTTATGTTGCCTCTCTGGAATTCCCTAGCAACTGAACGTGAATAAAGAAACCAGCCACGGGAAGGGGGCCCTCGGCATCATGGGGCAGCTGGGATGGGGAGCCAGGGTGCTCCAGGCTCAGATGAGAACAGTGTTTCCTGCATTACCTCCAAGACCCAGCACCTAACAGGAGTGCAACCTTGACAAATATGCAGAGTGTAGTCTCTCACCATAGGAATTACCAAAGAAGCTAAAAACAGAAACACGTACTGCATAATCTCTAACCTCAGGGGACAAGAAAAACAGAGAATTGCTGTGTCAATCTCATTTCCTTGTTAGGCGCATTATCATAAGTGAGGGCCTTTCGTTCTGAATGCTACACTTCGCTAACATTTACCCGACTCCGGCTTCTGAAATATTGAATTCCATAGCAATTTTATTTTTTGCTTTTGATCTTTACTGTTTTGCTCATTTATCCATAAACATGAGCTACTGAACTGAGTTGAAATTAAATAGCTAAGTTAGAACCTGAGGCCATCCAGATAGGACTAAACCAGTAGCCCAAGACAGGAGACCTCACTGTTGAAGGGAGTAAGAATAATAAATTTAAAATTTCTATCTTTGGATACCTCCGTGTAAGGTGGCTTGATGATGATCCAGGTCTTGATTTATCTTGATGCTCTGGTTTAGGAAGGGAAGAGATTTATAGGACATGGGGATTTTCCTGAGTTCTCATAATGTGCATTTTATAAATCCTCCCCTTTTGTCAAAACACTCTCTTACAGAATGGTTCCGTGATGGCGAATTGCTAGAACCACCCTGAAAACAGTACTTTGTATCACTTGACTAATTTTGAAAGTAGCTCATTCAACCAATTTTGGAAACTGAACTACTTCCTGAAATCTGGAAGAGCAAACATTTGAGAACGAGACAAGGACCAAATGGGAGACTTAAAAACAAGTCACAGAGCGTTGTAGGGTGTCTTCCACTTACTGGAACATTCCCAGTGAATGGAAAGGAGAGATGGAGTACATCTGAGCTGGGGGCCGCCCACCGATGCGGGGCCTCAGGCCCGGGGCTGCTGGCAAATGTGGCCTCCTCCGTCTGCCCAGCCACAGAAGAGGGAGTTCCGTGTGGTTTTCCAGGGTTCAGAATTGAGGAAAAGGGGACTCAGAGGCATGCCCAATCTGCCCAGAGTCACACAACTTGACCACCCTCTCCGAGC
The DNA here is from genome assembly GCF_024610735.1 of Ursus americanus. Classification (NCBI taxonomy): domain Eukaryota; kingdom Metazoa; phylum Chordata; class Mammalia; order Carnivora; family Ursidae; genus Ursus; species Ursus americanus. The sequence goes on from NC_142134.1 coordinate 50,048,065, forward strand.
CAATAAGTGGTGGAGCCTAAACTTGGGTCCAGGGGTGCTGGTCATTGAACATCTACACAGAGCTTAGAGTGAGGCCAGCAGACTTGCCTAAGCCACAGAGATCCCTCTCACGGGCAGTTGTTTGGGATTAAGACACACACAAAGGATTTCATTTGATTTTATCTAATGATGACGAAGACAATGATAAGAACTACGATTTACTGAGTGTTTTCTCCCTGCCAGATTCTGTTTATGTGCCATGTATTTATTCCTTGAACAATGCTGCCAAGTGGATACTATTATTATCCCCATTCTATAAACAGGGAAACCAAGGGAGGTTAAGTAACTGGTACAAAGACATAGAGCTGTTAAATGGAAGAGCCAACATAAAAACCCAAGTGAGTAGCTCCAGAACTCATGCTCCTAAGTTCTATGTTCTCCTGCTTCTAAGACACACGGATAATGGCTCGTTAGCACAGCCTACAACTTCCTAATTCTACATTGTGCCACTCAGACTTTTATTCAGAACAACACTCACGCTACCCTTCTACTGGCAAAAATGAGACCCTTGGAACACGAAGCAGCTTACAAGTTTCTCAGGAAAAAAAAAATAGGATCTCTTTCAACTTGACTCCATTAAAAAAAGAAAAAAATCTACACTTGAAACCGTATCTCTGTTCTTGGAAATCCCAAACACCTACGATCGTGTCAACGGACTGAAAACAAATGCCCCCCTAGGTTCCACACGGGTGGTCTGCTGGGTAGGAGTCACACCCCTGCATCTGCTCTTATCTTCTGGATTCATGAATGACCTTTTTCTTGAGAAGCCTGGAATCCCATTTGGAGGAGGAAAAAAAAAAAGCAGAACAAAAGCACTGGGCTCTCTCATTAAAGGGAAAATAACAGCTAAGTAACAGCTGCTGTCATGCATATTACAGAAAATACATTACTTGCTTTACAGAGCAGACTGTATCACAAGTCAAGTCAACTGATTGTTTGCACAGGTGTATCTGTCTGTGAACAAACAAGTCCAGATCAATCCTCCTAAATTTCACCAACTAGAAAAGAGAGATAGTAAAGCATAAAACTGACTTTTGACTTTCAAGATCGTCTTCCTTTGTCATTTCGTTTTCCCCTTACAATTCCAAAGAAGGCTTTTCCTTGATTTAGGGGAACATTTTTATCCCACAGAAATGGTTTCTATTAAAGGTTGAAAGAGGGCTATTAGTCTGCTCTCCAAGAGAGCAGTTGCTCTGGTCTACCCAGCATCCCTTCCTTAGGGAAGCACTTCCTGATGTGCAGCTCCAGTGGGCAGCCCTGTGATCCAGACCCAGCCTATAACAGAACCCTCTCTCACAAGCAATAAAAGACGAGTCCAAGGATAGCACGTGACAGCTCTTTCTGTTGTGGATTTTAAGCTGGAGAGATGACACTTTGCGGGTGCTGGAGGCCATCTTTGGACAGATGAGTAGGGTGGAAAGAGAGAAAATTCTGGAATCGGTGAGCCCGTTCTCTAGAAGACTCTAATTTCTGTGGTCTCTTCTTCCTTCCTGTGAGATACCTTAGCAGCCTTCCGAGTTGAATGAGCCAATAAATTTCCCCTCTGTGCTCATCTGGTTTGAGTTGGATTTCTGTCTCTTGCAACCAAAAGAGTCATAATATAAAGGACTAAAAGTTTAAATCACTGCCTTGACCTCTCCCGGAAGGTGCCTGCCTGAGCTGAATGTATTTCCCTCTCTTACAAAGTACTGAGTTTCTTTTATACCCAATAAACCTGTCGTCTTGCTAGTTTGAATCATCTCCTGATTTTAATCCATTTCTTTCTTTTTCACGGCCCACCTAGCCCGGACTTCAGGCCAATGTGATTACCCTCTAACTGCAGTAACTCAGTCTGTCTTTGGGAAGACAGTGACATACCCTGTTTGCTCATAAACAGCAAAGTGTTCAAGCACCGCAACGTGAACTGATATTCTTAAGTGGTCACCTTGGTACCACGATGCACACTGCCATTGCTTCAAGCAGTGGTTCGCAAGATAGTGGTACATTCAGATCACCTGAAGAGATTTTCAAACACCAATGCCAAGGTCTTGCCCCAGAGATTCTGTTTTAATTGGCCTGGGGAAGGGCCTGGGCATCCGTATTTTTCAGAATTCTCCCAACCAAGGTTAAGTCAGCCAAGATTAAGTTTCAATGACTAAAAATACATTTATACCTGTTTTTAATGATTTTTATGTTTGATTCAACTAGAATAACTTGTGCTCTGACTATGCCTTGGGGTGGAGTTGGAAAAGGCATGGACGTTTTAAGCCTGTGTAACTCTCCCTCAGTATGTCCTGGGGTGTGCCGAAATTCTTTAAAGCACAGTGAACATCTCCAAGGATATGATGAGAATGATCAAAGGCCCTGTTCTTTTTTTTTTTTTAAGATTTTATTTAATTATTTATTTGAGAGAGAGAGAGAGCACAAGCAGGGGGAGCAGCTGGCAGAGGGAGAGGGAGAAGCAGACTCCCCACTGAGCAGGGAGCCTGATGTGGGTGGGGCTCGATCCCAGAATCCTGGGATCATGACTTGAGCTGAAGGCAGACGCTTAACCGACTGAGCTACCCGGAGCCCCATCAAAGACCCTGTTCTTAACATCACTTACACATTGGCCCTGTGTTCTGTGGCCTCATGGGAACCCACTTTCTGTGCAAGTGTGCATATCTATTGTGTGTATATATATTATATATATATATATATATATATATATATATATATGTGTGTGTGTGTGTGTGTGTGTGTATATATTATATATATGTATATATATTATATATATACATATATATATAATATCATTCAACTTCTGATAGACTCATATCAAAAAAAAATCAAACACTCGGGGCGCCTCGGTGGCACAGTCAGTTAAGTATTCGACTCTCAGTTTCAGCTCAGGTCTTGATCTCAGGGTCCTGAGATCGAGCCCTGTATCAGGCTCTGCACTAAGCACAGAGTCTGTTTAAGACTCTTTCTCCCTCTGCCTCTGCCCACCCCCACTCTAAAATAAATGAATCGATCTCCTTTTTTAAAAAAAATCAAATACTTGACCTTCTGACAAAAGGGTCATTTTGGTTAACAGAGATGATCGTATAACCCACCAATGTGGCATATATATTAGTTTGCTAGGGCTGTGGTTAAGAAAGGACCGCAAACCGAAACCGGCGCACAGACACAGGCACGCCCAGAAAGCTCCATGTGCACATGAAGGCAGAGGTGGGGGTGATGCTTCTAGAAGCCCGGGAACACCAGAGGCTGCCAGCAAACCAGCCACCAGAAGCTCAGAAGGGTCGTGGGACACTCTTCTTCCCAGCCCCTAGAAGGAGCCCATCTGGCTACCACCGCGCTCTCGGACTTCTCGTGTCCAGAACTATGAGATAGTTAGTTCCCGCGGTTTAAGCCACCCAGTAGGTGGTACTTGGTTATGCTAGCCCTAGGAAACAAACATTGTCCCTTGCAGGAAAGAAAAGTCTGTGATTCTGTAATCATTCACCTTTGGTGCTGTCGGGGGGAGGAGCAGGGGGGAAGACCCAGAAGTCTGAATAACCTGCAAATAGTAGGTTAAAGGGTCATTGCTGATCTTTACGCAACACATGAAGTTTATTACTAGCTGCCTTTTGAAGACAAAAGAAGAGGAACAAAAACCAACACCTTCCTTTCTCCTAGCCTAGAAAAGAAATCCCAAAAGCCCAGCTGCTGGGACATTATAGAAGTCAGTTAGAAAATTATAATTTTTACAGCAAAAACATATTTCTATTGTTTTTCAGAAACAGGTACTTACAGAAGCTTCGGTAGCAAACCATGAAATACTCCAAACAACCAGTACATCTGTCAAATCCTACTGCTTTCTTGGTTGGGGGCATTTGGCATGCACACACTTGTAAAAATCCCAGTAAACTGTCTAATGAGTGATGTCAGAAAACCTCAAGTTGCCCGTTTCTGAGACTGCATGTCACTGGCTCATTTCAGAACCTTCTTCACAGAAGCTGGTCCTCCCGTGGTTCTCTGGAGTAAGATTATGAACACATCCCATCCCGTTGCAATACAACACTCATTCAAAGAAATGAAGAGAGGCTAGAATGCATCTTGCTGGAGGATCCTGCAGACTCTTCTCAGAAACTGAACCCACCATCTGACTTGTTACCACATCTTCTCAACTTTCACTTCATGACTTTTTTCTTTCCACCATTTTCCCTCCTGGCTTTAATATCCAACTTTTTCTCATAAATATCTCAAGCTCATACTTCTGTCCAGGGTGCTTTCAGTTCTTTGAGGGAAATATTCTTTTAGAAATTGGCCCAAAGTGAAGAATGGAGAATAGAAGATTAAATTTACTAAGCTTGACAAGGTATATTTGCTCCTTTGATTCAACAGAAGAACCTTGACTTGAGTTAAATCCTCCAATGATTTGCTTTGTGACTTTGGGGAAATTTCTTCAATGCCTTGTTCTTCAGTTCCCTTCACTTTAAGGGAAATAGCCCCAACATCTCACGACAGTGGAAGGGTCAATGAACACATGAACTAACCCATTGTCCTGACCCAATTAAACAATGATGGTCAATTCTGGTACTTTTGCTGGAGCCGATGGGAAAGTGGTGCTCTCTTCCCACGCAGGTGACAACTGCTGGGTGGCCAGGTGAACACTACGGAGGAAGAGCCTGCCAGAGAACGAAAAAACACAAGGAAAATCAGAGGTGAGAAATGGAGAGAGGTAGATTCCTAATAACGCCATAGAGGCATCCATGCCTGCTCTACACCGGACAGACCTCTCGTCTTCAAGGTCACGGGAGCCAAAAGCATTTTTATGCCTACTCCATTTGCATTGGGTTTCTGTCACTGGTCACTAAAAGAGTCCTAATAAATATACACAATCCTATTAGTGAGAAAAAGAGTAATTAGATCAAAGATGACTTTCTTTTCTAGTCTTTACAACGATGTGTCCATTCTAAAAAGGTCCTAGAAGCCGTCACAGGAAGGAAAGGGAGGGGATTAAACTTCCTCTGAATAGCCCAAGGGCCAGCAGCTGGAAGAAGCATATCTGGGGTCAAGGTAAAGAACACCTTTCCGCCGTTCGGAGCTTATAAAACATCCTGAATATGTTCCGCATATTGTGTCTAACTTTCTTCCAACCTCACTGCCACTGCACCAGCCCCATTCATCTCAGCTCCCATCTAAACTACTACCAGAGCCTCCTAAAGTCATCTGTGCACTCAGCAGGTGTTCATCAAGTCTCTATTCTGCACTAGGCATGATTCTAGATGCTGAGGACTCAGTAGGGAGCAGAAGGGACAAAAATCCCTGCCCTAAAGGAGTCCCCATTCTGGACAGGGGAAACAAACAACATACCAATACGATATACAGCATGACAGATGGTGCTAGGTACTAGATGGGAAAGGAGAGGGGCTGGGCTGCAACAGAAACAGAGGGATCCGTGAGGCCCTCACTGAAAAAGAAATGCTAGAGCTAAGACCAGAGGAGATAAGGTAGGGAATGAAGCAGATATTTGGGGAAAGAACACTTTGAGTAGAAGAAAGATTGAGAGTAAGAATCTGGAGGCAGGACATTAGGGCCTCTTCAAGACCAGTGCGGCTGGAGTGGCGTGAGGGAGGGAGAGAGTAGAAGGAATGAGGTCCAAGGAGCAGGATATGGTTATAGATCATGAGGGGCCTTAAGTAGGCAAATGCATAGACTCTGGATTTTTCTCTATGGAGGAGAAAGACAATAACGGGCAGTGGAGAGACATGGTTATATTTTAAAAGGGTCACTCAATCATTGTTTGGAAATGCTGCTGCCAATATGATTCTCTACAGTCCACTGTCCACAGTGCAGAATGAATCCTTTTAAAACATCATATAGTGACCCAGCAATCCAGTCCTGGATATTTACTCCCCCAAAATAAAATTTATATCCACGTAAACACCTGTACACCACTTCTCAGAGCAGCTTTGTTTGTAATAGTCCCATACTGAAAACAATCAGAATGTCCTACAATAGGTGAATGGTTAAACAAACCGTGAAACACGCACAGTATGAAGTACGACTCAGCAATGAAAAGGAACAAACTATTGATACATACAACACGAATAGATCTCAAGGCCATTAAACTAGGTGGAAAATCTCAAAAAATCACATATTGTAGGATCCCACTTCTATAACTACAATTACATAAAATGTACCCTTTGGAAGAAATGGATGGAGGGTACCCAGGACCTCTCTGTACGATCTTTGCAACTTCCCACAAATCTGCAATTACTGCCGAACTAAAAGGTTTAAAAAAAAAAAAAAAGCATTGTAGAAAAGAAATTGTCCTCTGGTGAAAAATTATGCACTGTCTCCATATAGCAGACCCTTCCAAGTTACCTGATTCTATTCGTTCATTGTCTCTGAACTATTTTTACAACTTTGAAAGTTTAGGTAACTGACATACATGCAAAGTGTCCTGTCTGGTAAAAGTTCCCTTCCCCCCTCACCTGCGCCTCCCCATGGAAAAACCAGCTCATCCATGGACAAACCATTTACACATTCAACATTCCTTTATTCCATATCAATTTATGCTTTTTTTACTTTTCCTTTGAATACTATGAAGGCATTGAACAAGCTAAATAAAATCGTTAACATCTGTTCATTTTTTTGCGTACATATGAGAGTCATAATTTTACCTTTTCTGAAAATTATCTTTTAAGAGCATCAATCAGGTCGTGTCACTCCCCAGCTTCACTCACTTCCAAGCTTCCCATGGCATTTCAAATGAACGCCAACATTTTCCAAGGTGTACAAAACACAGCATGCGCCAGGCCCCGCCTGCCCCAGGGCCTCATCTCCTCACTCTGCCCCTTGCCTGGACACTCCGAGTACTTGCCCTTGCTTCAGCTCCCTGAGAACATCAAACGAGTTCCCATCTTACAGCTCCTGCACCTGAGGGGCCTGTTGTCCCTCAGCCTGGCGTGCTCTTCCCACGGAAGGCTCTTTCTCACCAGGAAACTCCCAGCTCAACTGGTCCATCTCAGAGAGATCTTCTCAAACCATTCTCTCAAAAGTAACATCCCCACCCCATTTTTTTCATCATAGTTATTTCTATCCGAAATATGGCCAATAATAGTATTATGTATTAGGTATGTTTTATGTATTTTATGTATTGCATTAATATAATGTTAGCCATATAAGTACATAAATATAATGTACTTACTTATTTTATTATGTGAATGTAATATATTGTTTGGTTAGTTTCCAGCTTATTTATTACCTGCCCACCCCAATTCTATAATAGTAGGATCTTGGAATCTGCTTCCATTATATCCCCCGATGCTTAGAAAGGTACCTAGCACACAGTAGGCACTCAATAACTATTTGTTCAATAAATCCTTGGGTGAGAGGCAACTGTCTGGCTCAGTTGGTAGAGAATGCAATCTCGGGGTCGTGAGTTCAAGCCCCAAGTTGGGCATAGAGCTTACTTAAAAAAACCAACCAACCAACAAACAAATCCTTGGGTGAATGATGCTTCCGGAAGTAGTGAGGTCCCCAGCACTGTTAGTATTTAGGCATGGTTCATACAACCACTTAGCAATATCATAGAAAAGCTATAGGCATGGGCTCAGTCACCAGAATAAAAGCCCATGAAGGTGTCTTCTAGTACTACCAGTCTATGATTCTGTGGCTACCACACCCTCTCTGTCATGCAGTGGGGAAAGCAAAGGAGTATTCCTCAGCTCTTTCCCACCAAATGATGGTATGCACACTTCTGTTCCTGCTGCAATATCATCTCAGCATTAAAATGTTGAAGCTAATCAGACATTTAATTTCAAAGTGGAAGGTCATTATCTTGTCACAAAATTTTATTCCAATTACTTTTTTTTCTATTATACGAAATGAATTAAAAGTAGCACAAAACATTGGGAGATCAAACAGTCAATCAGAAGCTCATTAAATATCATTGAAATTGGTGCAATAAAAAGCATTTCCCATGGCTGACTTATTATTTAAAAGCTATATTCTGGATGGCTCAAGGAATTGACATGCTGCCAATCAAAAATCGCCCTGTCCATAAATAGCCACTTGGCTTTAAAAAGTTTGCTACCTTTTTTTTTTTTGAGATAAGAGTAAATATCTAAAGAGATTTAAAGCATGGGTGTAATTACCATCCTATCAGCCCCCATGAGACCCTAAAGAGAAGATATCAGCAAAGTCACCATCTGATAATTTAGACGATAACTTACAGAAAGATGCTTACAAAGTGCTACCAGTGATTTTATAAACACTTCCATACATTACATTTATATACAATACTCAGCTAAGTACAATCCCAGGCAGGGATTAGTGGTCAGTTACAAGTTTAAAACTGAGTCCAACTCCACACTTGGAATAAATGCCCATTTTATTTTCTCAAGAGTGATTATTAAGCACTTCATTTTTCTATGGACCCAGATGTAGGTGACTGTTAGCATGAGGATATGAAGTTGATCGTTTCTAAATTTCTAATATTTCTCCACTAGGAGCCCTCCCTCCACCTTTTCTTTTAAAGCTAAACCACTAATTTTAGCATTTAGTTTTATAGAAATGACCACTTTTTGATGCATAGGATGGCAGGTCCTTTTAGGTGGTAAAATATAACAGCAGAAGTACTGATCCCAGTCTCTTAAGGTGTTTAAGTGGTGAGGATGATATAAACTAAAAATACGTAACCAAAAGAGAATGCTCTCAGGTATAGGAAATTACTTCTTCAGAAGAACTCAAAAATTTCTCCCCTCTAAGCCACCCCACATAAACACTGCCACTACCCCAATTTCTTTTCAAACGCCAGGACTTACTGGCAAATTATCTGGGAATAAAGTGGGAGGGAAACGTTTCAATGCAAAATTCAGAACTGCTTTATAGAAAGAAAAGTGTGGGGAGGTTTGTTATCATTTATTTCCTCCAGTATATCATTCAATTTCAGCTGTCTCACATCTCAGAAGAAGCTCCCCCATTTCTCACTTACGTGCCTAAGAAACATCTCTCCGGCATCTCATTCTCTCTCCCTGTCTTTTACCAGCATTTCATTATTTCTTAACTGTCCCTCTCATGCTTGTCTCCCTTTTTCCTAGTGATCCACGTGTCCTCATTTAGCAGTTTTCAGAAGCCAGGGAGAAACGTTGCAAATAATGTTAAATATGATTAATATCTTGAATTCCTTGAAATATGACATGCATGAGTTACAATGAAACCTCTTTTATTTCCCCATGAAATGCTTCTGCATAATGAGAAAGAAAATGTCCTCTATGCCCTAATCAGCTCTGACAGTTCCTGGACTCCCAAATACTTTTATTTATGGCATTATTTATTTCATCTCTAATAAATGGAAGGGGGGGTACCCACAGCATGATCTGAGGAAGCTGCAGGAGAGAGGGAGACTATCCTGGGTGGAAGAACACAGAAGCTGAACCAGCGAAGAGAGAAGGCTTTGAAGGTATGGGGAGATATGGGAAATAAGAGGCGAAGGACCTGAACCCCCAGAAGAAAATGGGTCACTTTCCCAAGACTGAAAGGAAAACTCAGAAAAGGAACGTAACTTCAGAGTGGAGAGAGGAGGGTCATACCTCAAGGGGGGGATGCACCCAGGTTCTTAACCTGGAGAATGAAGACTGACAGGCTGGAAACCAATCCTGGGAGGGAGTATGCTGGCATAGGCGCCAGCCTAGGAGGGGGATGATTTGCTCCAAGGAGCCTCTGGGAGAAGCCAGGGCACTCCTCTAGATTTGAAGACATCTCTACTCCATGGGGAGCCTCCTCCAAACCACAGAAGCTCTTCTCTCATTCAAACAATTACTGGAATTGTGTGTCCTCCAGAAACACTGGCCTGGTGGCCCCAGAGGCCGTGAGGAGCTCGCTGGGCGATACAGGGAGCGAGCAATCGGGCCACCTTGGTTCTCACGTTTACGTATATATTAAATGACACAAGTGTCTAATCACCATCCCAAAGGGAGGTGTCAGGTCAGATTTCTCCCTCCATTGCAGTCTACGTGCTATGACAAGAAGCGAGGATATGAATTCAGATGATCTGGATGCATCTCTGCACTCGGCCACACACTCCTGAGTGTCTGGCTTTGGGCAATTACCTCGCGGAGCCTCGGTTTACTCATCTGTAGAATGGGGTAAATGATTCTGTTACATTCTGGGGGCCCCTACAGGAAATTAATAAAAATAATGTGAAAGTGCGAGAGCCCGTATGCTCTTGTGATCTGCACGAGCTCAAAGGTCATGCGCTGGGTGTGGGCAGACCCCGAGACGCGCAAACAACGCGCAGCGACCCTAGGTCAAGACCTTCAAGATGTTCTTTCCAAAAGATTGGGGGAGCAATTTCCGAGGGGCAGAACTGGCTGCAATACCTTCTCAAGGCACACACGCCCGGCGCCAACTACTACCCGCCTCTCCGTGCAACCCCGAGAGTTTGGGGTCACGTAGGGGGCGCCAGGAGCTCGTTTCCGAAGCCGAACCCCGCCCGCAACGGCAAAAGCTTCAAGTCCGCACCTGGGGCTCCAAAGTCTCGCGCTGGCCGGGACCTCGCCCTGTTTACCCGCGCGCCCTCGGGATCCGGCTTTTCCCTTCCCTCCCCCCGTCGGAGGCGCACACCCGGCGCGCGGACCCCACGGGCGGCGGTGGCGCCAGGCCCCGCCCCCGCCCCCATTATCATTAGCGATATTACCCTAAACACTTGCTCTTTACCTCCTTTCTCCCTCCAGGCATTGGCGAGGCGGCCTGTCAATCAGCGTTCGGGCGGCAGCCCCCCGCGCGGGGGCTCAGCGATGCCAGCCTCAGCGACAGGCGGCAGTGGCGGCGGCGGCCCAGGCACAGGCACACACCCTCCCACACGCGCGCACTCGGGCAGAGCCGGCGGGCGGGAGGCGGAGGCACCCTCGGAGCCCGGCGCCCGGCGGGGAGGGGGCGTGCGACCGGAGACCGGCCCCGAGGCGCAGGATGGAGGAGGAGATGCAGCCGGCGGAGGAGGGGCCCAGCGTCCCCAAAATCTACAAGCAGCGCAGCCCCTACAGCGTCCTCAAGACGTTCCCCGGCAAGAGACCGGCGCTGGCCAAGCGCTACGACAGACCCACCCTGGTGGAGCTGCCGCACGTCCGGCCGCCGCCGCCGCCCCCGCCGCCCTTCGCGCCGCACGCCGCGGTCTCCATCAGCAGCAGCGAGCCGCCGCCGCCGCCGCAGCAGCAGCAGTTCCAGGCGCAGAGCTCCTACCCCCCCGGGCCCGGCCGGGCCGCCGCCGCCGCCTCCGCCTCGTCGTCGTCTCCATCCTGCACGCCCGCCGCGTCCCAGGGCCACCTGAGGACTCCGGCGCCGCCGGCGGCGTCCCCCGCCGCCTCCTCATCCTCGTCCTTCGCCGCCGTCGTCAGGTATGGCCCGGGCCCGGCGGCCACCGCGGGCAGCAGCAGCGCGGGCAGCGACGGCGCCAGCCTGGAGCTCAGTGCAGGTACCAACTCCTGGGCGCAACTTTCCTTCCCGCCCGGCCGCGGGGAGGGGTGGGGGCTCGGGAACCAGAAGCTGGGCATGGCGGACACCCTTTCGCGCCGGGCCTGGCGGGAGGGGCGCGAGGGGAGAGGGGCGAGTGCAGTCCCGGCTGAGAGAGAGTCGGGGCGTCGGAGCGCAACCCTGAGGCCTCCACGCACGGGCAGCAACTTCTAGAGGATTCCCCGCCGCCGCCGCGTGCGGAGCTTCCGACGGCGCGCGCGCCTCCTAACAGGTGGCTCCGCGCTCGGATCCGGCGTGGCGCCCAGGAAGTGGGGCGGCGGCGGTCGGCGGCCGGCATCTTTCGGCCGAGGGGTCTGGGAGGCAGCCTCGGCGCCGAGGTCGCGCGCCGGACACCCCAGGGTGGCGGCCGCTGCCGCTCAGGGAGAGGCTAGCGCGGCTCTGGCGGCGCTCGGGGACGCCCTCCCTTTACCCTCGGCTGCTGCACTTTTTCCTTCCACTTCTTCCTTTCTCTCTCTTTCTTCGCTTGTTTTTCCTTCTTTCTCTTCTTCCTTACTTTCCGATCCTCTTTTTCCCCCACCTCTTTGATGCATTCTTACTCTGTCGCGGTCCACTCGGCTGGCTCTTGGGCTCTCTTTTCTTTTTCTGTGCGCTTGTGTTTCTCGTGCGCGCGCTGTCTCTGCTCTCTCTGCCCCTTTTTCCCCATCCACCCCAGAGTCCCAACCCGTGGGTGTAAGACAGCGGATTCCTCTGCACCAGCCAGGCGGGTGGACCTGGCGCTTGCCCCTGCGGCGCACTTTAGGGAGAGGGACGTCCTTCCCCTCCCCCCAACCCAGGGACACCCCTCCCCCGGGCGCTCGGGGCCCGCCGCCCGCGCCCCCGGCCGGGAGGGATGGGGCTGCACTGCGGGGTAGCGAGCCTCCCGAGCCTCTGGGCCCCAGACCTGAAGAAATGCTTGGTGGGAAGCACCCACCCCAGGGAACGAGGCTCCTCGCCGCCGGGAGCCTGCAGGAGGCCCCCTGGGAAAAGCCAGCTTTCCTTCGGGTTAGGCTCCGGGGAGGTGGGGTGGTGGAAAGGCCACAGCCCGAGGCCTGCGCCCAAGGGCACTCTGCGCTCCCTCAGGGCGCGGAGCCGCGTTTATCTCGCTTCTGAGAACTAAAAGTTCCTGCTCAAGCCTTTTATGGCATTTTAGAGCCCCCCCCAAATGTGCATCAGTGGATCCAAGGCTTTTGTCCTAATGAAAATATGAGCATTGTCTGTAAATGAGTTATAGATGCCTGTGTTAATGTTATGTTGTTTGTCAATATTTTGACGCAGGAAGGATTGGTTTTGAGAAAGAAAATCTAATTACAGGTAATAGTGAAGACTTGTTTTGTCATATCTCTCACTGATTTGGAGATGTTTGAGGGCTTTGAGTGGGGTTCGTATGTAGGTATTCTTATTGTTTGTGGGGTGGCCTTTTTTTTGTTTTGTTTTTCCAGTTGCTTTTAAGCCGATATTCTGTTGTGTTTTTATATTCATTGTTAGGTTACTCACTCACTTCCATTTTGTCCATTATTTTTCTTCTGTGTTCTCCCTTTCTTAGTAAGGTTTGTGTTCTTTCTCTCTGGATGTGGAGTCTTATTTTCTTCTAATTCATGCCCATGTTTATTCTCTTGTTCTGCTTTATCTTTGTTTTATATGTTGTTTCTTCCCGGTTTGGGTTCTTTTCCCATTTTCTGTTTTGCCGACCCCTTTGCAGAACCTTAGTTCCACCATGTTCACTGGGGGTTTCCCCCCCTTTTTATCTGCCTGTTCAGTCTTTCATCTCATCTTGCTTCCTCCTTTCAGTCTTTGCTGTCTTTCAACCTTTTACTTCCTTTTGTACACTATAAATCTGCCCCCTCATTTCCATTATCATCCATAGTTTTAACCTTGCTTTTCCTGCATTGTTTCTTTTTTCTACACCAGCCACTTGCTGTCCTTTCCATGCACCCTCCTACTCTGTCAGTGTCCTTGCTGTCTTTCGTTCACAAGGAGTTTGTGTGGTTTTTCCTTTTCACCTTGTTCTAAATGTTCTCTTTCAGTGTTTCTTCTTAATTTTGTCTCTGTCCCCAGGTGGAAATCACAACATCATTGCATCTGAAAGAGTGAAAGGGGGCTTTGTTTGATGCCCTCTCAAACTCCCTATATTTTTTATTTCCTTTTATTCTCAAGGTGCTGTTGCTCCCTTTTTTTCCTTTAAGGTCATAGAGAGGTAAGCTTGATAGCACCAAGGACAGGATGCCATGTGCTTGTTGGAAAGACGGGAATTGGATGATAAGTTTCTTCCATGCAGTGAGGAAAATGGTCTGGCAGCAAAAAATAAAAGAAGAAAAAAAAAGGCCATAGTACTAGACCTCATGAATTGTGGTCATAATATTAATCATTGATGGACAAAGCCATCTCTTAACAGGCACAGAGATGTGAGTGGCCATCAGAGGGACAGTCACCTGAAGTGCTGATTGGCTCTTTGAGGAACAGTGGTTCCACTTTGAACCAATGAGCATGTGTGCACAGACAGACACCATTTAAGCATATTGGGGAGGGAGCTGGGGAGGTGGTAAGTTGCTTGTTGCACCCTCACAAAAGTGTTATTGCAGCCTCTCCAGCTTGCTAGTAAACGGAAAGTAGTCAAGACAGCCATGTGATGAATCGAGTCAAGGATAGAAGAGATATAACTGAGTGTCCAGAGTAAATGCAATGAAAAGATGAAAAGGTTGAAGTGAATCTTATTTGCCATTAAGAGCCATAAACCATGGAGAGGAGAAATATGTGATTAAAAATAGATTTTTCAGCATTCTTATAAAATCTCATGAAGAGTATAATTTTCCTTAAAAGGGGTAATATACCATGGTTTTAAAAGCGTATTTTTCCTCTGTGGGAGGCTTAGAGTTAAAACCCACGTAGATCTTGATATGCAGCCTAAATTTGGCATCAGGAAATGGGAAATTGCATCTTTAAGCAGAGTACAATCAAAAATGAATTACAATAAATCCTATATAATTGCATAGGTCATTCTCTTTAATGAGATTTTATTAACCTGACTGTCAAGCTTTTGAGTCAGGCAGATATTTTATCTTCTTCAACTGATAAAAGTGTCAGCTATAAACCACCATATAAATATTCATAAATCTACACATCTGTGGCAGCCTATCAGCATCATTCTTTTGGACATTAAAAGCATTCTAATTACTTTCTGTCTAGCAGAGCTGAAATGCTGCCTGTTATAGTATGTGCTTGGCAGGCATGATTGCTTTTGTTTGCCATCACAAATAGCAGCGTCCTATTTTATATACCGATGGTCCAGAAAATATTCAGGGATTGACTGAGCAGGATGAATATTAGGAAGCACCATCTGGTTTTGATAGCACCGAGTATATTAACTCATCTGTTAATTTTTGACACATCATTGATTTATTTATTTAGAAAAATTGCATCCTGTTTTGCTGTGTTGATGTTTGCCATTATGAAAAAAAATTGGATGGCATTTTTTTTAAAAGACATAGTTCATTGATTTAAGACAAGGGTGACGCTCCCAAAGATGCTTTCATTTTCTAACTTCTATTTTCTATGCCGTGAAGTCCTCTCTTAAGAAGAAGTTGTATTAATGTTTTAAGGAAATGATCTATTTTGAACTGGCTGGAAATCCTTCTGGTAGATACAACGTATGGATACATGATAGTAGATCACAAAAAATTTTTTTCTGCTTCTGCATTTTTAATATTAATATATTTCACCCTTCACTGGGCTAAAATCAAAAGGTTACCACTAATCTCGGTGACTGTGATCTCCTTCATAGTAACAGAATACTCTTGGGTATATGCTGTGATGGGCAAATTCCATTCAAGGCTTTACTTACAAAGAAGGACATTAAAGTAAAGCGCCTGTGTTTGATTGCTGAGTTCCCATCCCTCTTCTTATTCACTTATCAGATTTGGGATGGATTAAACCACTTAAATTTAGAAGAATTTCTAGAAATGAATTTTTTAATTAAAAAAACAATCACGGGTTCAGATTTTGGAATCAGACTAGGCACAATTTGCAACACGATATTATCCCAACAGATTGCACAGTAGGGCAAAATAAATTACAAGTGGTCACTTTACAATGCTTCATGATTGTGATTTATTAACATTTTGCGGTGTTTAATTTTAGAGAAGTTAGGAACGAAGTAGGTAGTTTTAAAGCCCCTTGGTAAACTGTTGACTTTGTACTTCCTCCTATTGCTTGAGGAGAGCATTCTGTAACTAGGGGGAAAAAACAGTTTTAAAAAAATTCAAAATACATGTTCACACTTTGCTCAATTAAGAATCATGGGTCAGTGACCATTCAATTGTGTTCATATGAAAACAGAACTTTTCTCCATTTCTTAGCGATAATGAGCATTGCACAGTACTTGCATTTCTAATTATATTCTGTCTGGAAAGCTAAAGTATTGCTGGCTGCAATATGTAGTAAGTAGAAAGATGTGCTGTTTTCTGCCAAGTGTAATAGTAATATTTTTCATCATAGTCTTCCATGTATTGATGTTAAAACACTATTTAAATGTTTTAAGGTACCAAAAAGAGGGGAAATTCAACTTTAAGGTTTATGGTTGCTATTTTTGCATCTGTCAGTTCTTAGAACATATTCAGAATGAAGCATTTTTAAAAACTGAAGGCAAGAACTGTTTTATGGTTGTAGCTATTCTCTGATATTCTGAGAGTACTTTAATACATTATCTTCATAATGTAGTGTATTACATAATGATTTTTTTCTCATCATGTTACAAGTTTATCCTTCAATTAAGAAAACAAATCATGCTTGTCCCTAAGTCAGGTTTTTTTCCTTAAAATCTATACCCTAATGTGATTTATCAATATGATGAAAGCTCCTGAGTGTGCTTTAGGACATTGAACAAATATATTCGAGCAACTCTTTGTAGGCACTTCTGTTTTAGCCTTTCTTTTCATATTTTGTTCCTTTCATCAAGGTTATGTTAAAGGTGTACAGGATGTAAATCAATTGGGACTGTGCTGATTAAAATGCAAACAGTAAATACAACTTCAGGTCTAGAATGGGATTATAGGATTAAAATGAATGAAAACTGCTAGTGTGCTAGAATTGAAAATTCTCAATCAATATCATCCTTTGATTTTACTAATAAAAGAACAAAACCCAGAAGTGAAAGTGACAATGCAACATCTTAAGTCTTCCCACTTATATGGTTCAACTGTTTACTTTGTTTATTTGGTTTGGGTCAATGTAAAGAAATAATACCCAAATATCTGAGGTCTTTCCCCATTACGTTTTGTTTTAAATCATGGGCCCCATTCTTCCCTTCCACCTGGCAGGGGGCAGAGGCATCAATTCCAGTGTTTTGGTATAAAAAGTTACTTCCCATATCCACATCCCTTTCTCTCCCAGATAGCAAGTGGACTTTACCCTGGCTGCTGCTTCAGCGCGGTACCCAGCCCATCAGTCAATTTTAGCCTGAAACTATACCCGACATCTGGTTCTTTCTTCAGGAATCAAAAATCATTGTGTAAAAAACAGGCCTGTGCCTAATACTTGTGGGATTTAGGACAAGAGTACAAATGCAGGCCTACATACCATATATCTAAATAATTAACAATCTGTTAAATAAAATATGTTCCATTCACCTACCCTGATAAATACACCTTCTTAATGACCAGATTTGACTTTGGAGTTTTCAGCCAGCCCATGGCCTTCTCTCCCCACCCCCAGCTTCATCTTCCACTAGGAGGAACCTCACATACACAGGAATGGATGCCCCAGTCCAAACTTCCAGGCTCTGGCACCATGGTCTGTCTTTGGGAGAATGGCTCAGGGAAGAGTCCAACACAGGCCCTCGAAGCAGTTTGAGTAAGGAATTCCTGGATCTTGGGTACCTCACCATGGGGAGTGGGTGGGATGGAGGAGGATGGTTAGGGCAGGGGCCCTCCTGCCTGTGTCTAAGGGTAGTATTGTTCCTAAGAGCGGGAAAGCATTATGCCAGGAAGAAAATAGTCCTGTGTGCTCGCAGCCTGCCCAGAGTGCTCTTGCCACTCCAGCCAAGGAAATATGAAATGCTCTAAGATCTATTTATTTACAAGAGGCCCTGCCTGTTATATTCCGTAAATATCTTGTCCCCATAGAAGCCCTCAGGCATCTCACCATTTTTTATTTTTAAAGTTTATCCCCCCCCCCCTAAAAAATAGAGCTGATCAACATGTTCAAAGACAGCAGGTAGCTACATTTCTATCACAAATAGTTACTGGCATCTAAAATCCACAGTATTTTGTTTGTGGCCGTTATTCTGGGTAGGGAGAGAGGAAGGGAGAGGCATCCACCACCTCTTTGTAAGCCTGTATTTATAAATAGTCTGTTCTGGGTGGTGGTCAGGAAAGAAGAGAATGTACCTTGTGACATTTGCATTTAGGGTGAATTTTCAAGACCCTTAGACTGACAACATGAAAATATGTTTTCACAATTTGAGGGGTTTTTGTTTTTCTAAACTGATTGCTTTCCGTTGGTTTTTACTTTTCATTGATTGACAATTAATATGCTTTCGAATCCGTTTCTGTGAACTAACCACCGCTCTTGACACATGCCATTTTAAGAGACTTGGCAATCTAATGGAAGAGGCTCTAAGAAGAGGCACTACTGCTTTTCACATGATACTTACATAGATTGGCCTAAACATTGGCCTTGACAAGAAATCCAAGTTCACAGATAATGAAAAGAAAGCATAGTGAACACAGATGTCGGATAACACAGTTTTGCTTTCGGGCTCATCATCATGTGCCTTATAGGCCACTCTTTGTTTTACCTTAGATGTCTAGTGAGCTCTTCAAAAGGACTTATCTTTCTTCTCCAGTTTGCATCTGGGAGCAACGTACTCTCGGCAGGGATTGTATCAGCTGATTAATAGCAAGGGCATGAGGGCACTCCAGAAATAGAAGTAATGATTGCTGTAAGCCCTCCTATCAATGAGGAATTGAGTCTGCAGTGGCTGGCTCGATTCATTAGAGTAAAGGATATTAATGAAGCCAAAGGTGTGAGTTCAGACCTGTGCAGGCCAGTTAATGTCACAGCGAGGGAAATTTCTATACGGTGCCCAAAGTCACAGTCCAGCCATTTCCCAGAGTGAGGGGGTGGGGGCAAGTCTGCAGGCACCCCTCTGGTCACAGAATGACAGGAAGCTAATGCATCCTACCCTGTCACCTCAGTTTGGGATGGAGAGTAGAAATACATATTTTTAACATTTTTGAATGTTAAGCTCAACATTGAGGACCTCACTTATCCCTTGTCTTTGGCTATCCGTCTCTGATGTGTCTTTTCATGTGTTTCAGAGAGTCGAATGATCTTGGATGCCTTTGCCCAGCAATGCAGTCGAGTTCTTAGTCTCTTAAATTGTGGAGGAAAGCTTCTGGACTCCAACCATTCCCAATCCATGATTTCTTGCGTAAAGCAGGAAGGCTCGAGTTATACTGAAAGACAAGAGCAGTGTCCCATTGGGAAAGGGGTCCACAGTCAGACCTCAGATAACGTAGACGTAGACATGCAATATATGCAAAGGAAACAACAGACTTCTGCCTTTCTGAGGGTTTTCACTGACTCCCTACAAAATTACCTGCTCTCGGGGAGCTTCCCGACTCCAAACACCTCATCGGTCAGTGAGTACGGCCACCTGGCCGACGTGGATCCTCTGTCAGCCTCCCCCGTGCATACACTAGGTGGCTGGACCTCCCCGGCGACCTCCGAATCCCACGGGCACCCATCCTCTTCTACACTGCCGGAGGAGGAGGAGGAGGAGGAAGAGGAAGGCTACTGTCCAAGATGCCAAGAGCTGGAGCAGGAGGTTATTTCGCTGCAACAAGAAAATGAAGAGCTCCGGCGGAAATTAGAGAGCATCCCAGGTACCGTGCCGTTTTCCTTGCAAGCCACCTGCAGATCCTTCCTTTCCGTTGTCTCAGCTCTGTGTGTGTGTACGAATGCATGTGTGTGGATGTATCTATTCTTCCGTTTGGGCCAACAAGGGAGAAAGGTTGGGGAAAATAGGCATGCCCACAGGGTGGCCTTCTCCTTCCAGTGTCAAACGGAAATTTCAGGATGAACTACTGGCCTTGTCCTGTCTATGTTTAAGTCGGGTATAGACCTAAAGATCACCGTCCTGTATATGTCTATCCATATAAAAGTGATTCCAGACTTCGGTGAAGATTGCAGTAGGCCCAGCGCCATGAGCCTGAGTTTTTGTCAAAAAGCGGCCCTCTTTTTTAAAAGTGGCTTTTGTATTTTTAAAGACTTCGCTATATGTGTTTTATTAGTAAGAGAGTAAGGTGGAATGATGCTTTCAGAGGGGGGATGTGAGTAGTACTGAACAAGTGGTCTCTTCTGTTCCGTTAATTTCTTGCCATTCTTAAGTTTCAACGGGCATAGTCTCTCTTTAGCATGCAGGCTCCCCCTTAAAGTTAATAAGCAACTGTAAACTGAAAGGAATAGATCAAAGACAGACCAGTAATTAAGCTGATCCCAAACTATTTGTGCCCCCTGGCAAAGCAGGCATTTCCTGCCTCTTAGAGACACTAGATTTGTGGAGTAGTAAAGTCATTTTTATGGCAAGATCTTCTCTGGGTTGCAAAGCCATTTTTTTACTATTTAAAAAGGTACCGATTTTGCTTATATCTTTGAATTCACTCCTGCATGTCTGTGACTTATAAAAGATAGTAAAATCAATAGCTAGAACAGTATCTTCAAACCCTTTTAAATGCAACCCATTGATACAAATTTTTGAGCATGTATCCAATGTACACAATTATTGGTTAATTACATGCATGTCCTACTATACTAATATGTTCAAAATAAATATATAACACATTCAAATTTTTTAAGACAGATACAGAAATAAAAAGTTCATTCTTTTCCTAACTCCGTGTCTTTCGAAACACCCAATTTGGCAGCTGACTTTTTTAAAAAGAAGGAAATATTGAAGAATACTACCCACTTGTTTATTAGCTCACATACGAAACAAAAACAAAAGCAAGTGTTAAGAATTGCCAAATCAGAAATTTATTTTCCTTCCGTCCTTTCATTTAAAAGCATTCGCCAAATAGACCTGAGGTTTGGTTCCCACTATTTTGGAATTAGATTTAGTGAAGTTGTGTTGTGGGGAAGAAGCAAGAGGTGAAGTAAATCCTTTCTCTCCCTTTGCAGTTGAGCTGTGGGGTTAAAGGTCGTGGTGTCTTCCCAAGCCAGGCAGGCAGCCAGTGCAGAAGACAGAACTCAGTGCAGCGGAACCAGAGCTCTACTGGGTTCTCCTAAGTCTGAGAGAGGGCTGCAGCTAACACGCTGTGGGATTTTACAGCTTTCACAGTTCCATAAATTATGGTTGATTAACTTGGAGTTTCATCCCCAAAGGAATATTTTCCATCTTGCTCCCCATCCTCCTCTTTCCCTGGGGGAGAAAATAGTGTCCTGGAGATGAGCGAATTTTAGATACTTATATCAGCCATTCAGAACTGTGGCTAAGAGTTTCAGAGTGCAAGGACAGGTAACACAAATGTCCAGAGTAGTATTGTCTAAGTCCCAGTCCTAAATGCTTGTCCTTGGCAAATACCAAATAAATTTGGGATTTAGTCCTCCTCCCATTTCCGAATCTGTACCAGGTGAAATGTCTGTGTCACGAATAACTCATCTCTGACCTGCCGCTAATCACCGTCTCTGTTTCCCAGAAAGACAAAAATGCTGCAATTTCTTGAACCTTCTAGATGGTCCAATATTGAATGATACTTGTTGAAATTAGGCTGTGATCACCATTGTTAGGGTTAACAGTCCAGCCCTGTTGACAGCCACCTCCATGAACTTGAGTCAGAAGCCATTTTGCATGGAGAACCATGATTACTGTAAATAATCCATCCTGAAACCCAGCTATATAAACAAAAATCAATTTGTCCAGGCGCCTGGGTGGCTCAGTTGGTTAAGTGTCTGCCTTCGACTCAGGTCATGATCTCAAGGTCCCAGGGTCGAGCCCCATGTCTGGCTCCCTGCTCAGCAGGGAGTCTGCTTCCCCCTCTCTCTCTGCCCCTCGTGCATGCACTCTTCTTCTCTCTCTCCCTCAAATAAATAAAATCTTTATAAAAAGAAAAAAAAAGAAAAAATCAGTTTGTCAGTTATGAACAGAAAAAAATTAGTGTAAAATTCAAGAAAGATTAGCTTATTTAAGGGGTGCCTGGGCGGCTCTGTCAGTTAAGTGTGTAACTCTTCATTTCGGCTCAGGTCATGATCCCAGGGTTGTGAGATTGAGTCCCATGTCAGGCTCTATGCTGGACGTGGAGTCTGCTTGAGGTTCTCTCTCTCCCCCGTTCCTCCTCCCCTTCCCCGTGTGCACACACACTCACTCTCTAAAAAAAAAAAAAAAAAAGTTTATTTGTGATGACTTAACACATGTACTCATTACATAGGGACGCTGTAGCGTTGGCCATCCAGTTGATCGTGTCACTTACAATGAAAACCTGAAGCAAAAGAAGGCATCACTGTCCCTTTGCCCACACTGCCCAAACTCCCTCTTTGGCTAAACAACAAACCAGATTATGGGTGATCACCTCAGTGTGATCTGCCTTCAGCTCAGGTCATGATTTCAGGGTCCTGGGATCAAGCCCCACATCGGGCTCCCTGCTCAGTGGGGAGCCTGCTTCTCCCTCTCCCTCTGCATCTCCCCTTGCTTGTGCACTCATGCTCTCTCTTTTTCTCTCAGTCTGTCAAATAAAATCTTTAAAATAAATAAAATAAGCAGGCCACAGAAGGAAATATTTTGATCAGGAATATGAAAAGTTGAGACATTATTAAAAGAAGGGAAATGTTGGGAGACATCTCACTGGAGAGGGTGTCAGGTTAGAGCTGGCACACTTGTTTAGAAAGCTTAGGGTCAGCACGAGGCGAGAGAACTCATAAGGGAGGTTGGATATAAAATACCATATGCCATCTAATTTAAGACCTCGTTGAATGCAAGACACACCGATTCTATATTCCACTAAGAAAGAAGAAGAAGACACTACGAAACATAATTGCCCCTTAGAATTCCCTTTGTACAAGCAAATATGAAAAAATGTGGGTCTTAGAATCATGATATATGGTAATTTTAGAAAATACCTTCCAAAGTAAGATAATTATGACCTGTTAAAAATACCTTGAGACATTCCAAGTGCCAAATATACAGAAATATACTACTGACATTCTTAAAGGACTTTCTACTTTTTAAAAAGCACGTTTATAATTTCTCAATTTATCTTCATAACTCTGAACAAGTATTAATATTCCCAGTTTATAGGCAAAGAGGTTGAAAACAGGACAGGCAAAGTCTGTGGCAGAGCTAGAATTATAATCCAAGCCTCTTGATTCTAGATCTAGTTTATTACCCCTTTTCACCCTCAAAATACAGTCGATTCTCACAATTCATTGTAGTTACCTTCTATAAAGTCACGTTCGACACTGAATCCCAAAGTGTCCCCCCAGGGGAAATACAGAGCTGGGCTTCTGAGGATCTCAGGTCACATTTTTATCAACCGGTCAATGCACATTTATGTATGGTTTTGTTTAGAGAGACCTTATTTAATATATAGTGTTGTTGGATTGACACTGACCTCGCAGCCAGCAGCGCTGTAACTCCTGCTGAAGGAAGCTTATCTAAGACCTGTTGTCTCGCTGAGGCTCGTCACGGCCTTCCTGCGTCTAGGAGCACTAGACAGCCCTTCCGTTCTGCGTTCAGGGTCCCCTTGAAACAGCGAAATCACCAAAACAAAACTATGAAAACGTGGCCCATGGAAAGAACACCTGCTACAGCGCGAGGGCTGAAACAAGCAGGCGCGGCGTTCCCTTGTTCCACCTCAGCGGAGTGTGTGCATCGGGCCGCTGGGATTTTCGGTGACCCGCAGAAGTCCGCAGGTGCCTGCCAGAGCCCCACACGCGTGGGCCTGACAGTCACAAATACACGGCAGCAAGTTGGCAAATTGGAAAACGTGGAATCTGCAAATAATGAGGATTGACTGCACTCATTCGAGGGTACAAACCAGAAAACTCACCTTGGATCGTGCGGCTCTGACCCTGTCAGCCCACAGGGGTCATTTCCTAAGGATTTTAAAAGATAGATCAGGAATGTCAAGTTTGTGGGTAACTAATTTTGCAACAGCTAAAAGCCCTTGGAGGGAAAGCGGTGTAGCCGCGCTGGGGCCCTCTCTCCAGCCCCGCTCACACACGCCCACAAGTGCCTGTGGGGAAATGTTCAGGGCGGCTTCGGATCCTCAGAAGCATAGGGACCACCTGTAGTGTGGGGGTTCTAAACAGGAGGAAGACCCGTGAATATATTCTGAGTAAGAACTTGGAGCAAATGATAGGAAGAGGAGTACAGGATCGAGTTCTTTTCACTAGAAATTGGTAGAAGTCCGCACAACTCTTGCTGTGGCCATGAGATCGAGGGAGGTAGGGCAACGTGTGGTGAAAGAGAATGGGTTTGGATTTCTGCTTCTGCTATTTGTGATTTTTGGCAAGTCACTTAACCATTCTGAGCCTCAGTTTCTTCTGACCTCAGTGAGGTTAATAATACTGTTGGAAGTACTAAGTTCACCAGGTAGCATCTGAGTGCCTCCCAGGTCGGCCAGTAAGTGCTCAATAAA
The DNA here is from genome assembly GCF_024610735.1 of Ursus americanus. NCBI lineage: Eukaryota > Metazoa > Chordata > Mammalia > Carnivora > Ursidae > Ursus > Ursus americanus. Next base: position 50,072,196 of record NC_142134.1, read on the forward strand.
TAGCAACTTTAAGGAACAGAGAGAGGGAAACTGTCCTGCGCCTAGTAATACGGAATTCTTAAGTGGTTTTCTTAGATTGTAAGTAGTCTTACCGTGTAAAGAGGTCAGCACGCAGGTAGCCAGGTTAGCAAGCTCAGATCCAGCCATAACGCTTAACATGTCACATCAGCCTCCTTCTGGACTCCACCTCTCAGATGCCTGTCACTTTGGGTTCCTCCTCTCCACTGTTTTCATCCGGGCCTATCTCAGCAATGACGTTTGCAGTAGCCGCTCACCTCCTCCCAGACTCCAGCCTCCCCACTGAAAAGCCCCAGATCAGCCGCTGCTGAAAAGCCTCTAAAGGCTTCACGTGGTCTATGAATTCCAGCACTGATCATGACACATGGGGCCCTTCACTACCTGAATGTTTTCCTGTCCGTTTTTGGAGATCTGAATCCCAGTTTCCGCCATATACCAAGTGTTCCAGCCCCAGGTGACAGTCGGTGATGCCTGAGCAGCCTGACACTGGCTTCTGGTCTTCCCTTACCTGCTGTTCCTTCCAGTTCAAGAACGTGTTCTCCTCTCCGCGCTTGAGAAACTCCTACTCATCCTTCAGTACCCAATTCAGGGGACACTCGCCTCTGTAACAAATTCTTCCCCCAGTTCCCAGAATTAACCACTCTCCATTGCACATCATGCCTACTTCTGTGAAAGTCCGTATCAGGGGAGGTCTTTGTATATTCGTTTTTACTCTTTCCATCTCTCCCGGGTGTCCTGATATGAGGAGAGGCAGGCCATGTAAGCTCTTTGAGGACAGAGATGAAACCACCTTCATCTGTGTGTCCCAAATCCGAGCCCAATGTCGGGTATGTTGGGGCATCTCCACGTGTCAGTGAAATTACACGGAGACAGGACATGGTCCTAATCACAAGCATGACCGTGCCTCTGTAAGGCTGAGTACTGGAAGCTCATCGTTTCTTTCTACTTATTTACAGTTCAGGAGCTTACACTTCACAGACACGATGTGAAAAGGACACTTATGGAGGATATAAGCTTGCAGATGGTATGGTCATCAGAGGACAGTAAATAATTTCAGTCTCCGTCTAAAATCATAGGTGGTGTATTTTGTGAGTCTTTAAGAACAATGATACAGCAAAGTAGATTCAATAATGCTAGAGAAACTCTGATCAAGATTTTAATGCTCTGCAGTGAAAATTAGGTACTCAAGACCCAAGCATCCCTAACGTGGGAAGAACACCGAATTGGAGCAGTTTTCCTGGGAAGAGCTTTACTTAATAGCTGCAACAACAGTCAGTTAAGTGACCTCCAAGGAATTCACTAGGCTCCTAGTCGTAAAATAAGACTCGCTTACACCGGGCAGTATTTACTGGGTGCTTTCTGCTCTACAGGCGTTGTTTCAGTCCTCACAGTGAGTGTAATGCAGCAGGTAATTACCCCCCATTTTGCAGATGAGGTAACAGAGGCTAAGAGAGTTGAGTAACTTCCCAGAACCACAGAGTTCCTAGAGCCAGAGAAGTACATGAGGGAGAAAAAAGCACCCAGGAATTACTTTAGGACCCATTTCCACAACTTTTTGTCTTCTAGTTGATAACATATTAGACCCAGTCTGTGTGGATTTGGTGAACTTCACCCTGACCATGACGACATCCAGCCATCCAGGCGAGGGGCCCTGTTTGTTTTTGAGAGCAGTACCTTGGTCTAGAGTCTCAGGTACGCAGTGGAGCATTTGTAACCGATTTCTCTCAGGCTTTACTGACACCAAAGATCTTACTAACTTTCTCACTCTACTCTTCCCAGGGTTCTCTGGTGCATTTTAAAATGCTATTACACAGGAGGGGGGGGTTATAATTACTGATAGCAGGGTAGATACTGGGGACATTTGGGGTACCTTTATGTTCTCACTTCCCTTTAACAGAAGTTTTTACAGTTTTTGGTTCCTCGGGTACTGTCTCATTAAACCTGCTAGGTGTATCTGCCTTTCTTTGGCGGAATGCGTACATGGATAAATGAAACCCGCCCGGTGGGTCTGGGGTGGTAGCTTCTCCATCGGCAAGAGGGACTTGCTTGATATTCAGAATGCGCATGAGGAGGCAATTAGACGTGGAGGCATCTGGGGCATAATTAGCTCCTCGAGGATCCCGCTGCTCTTTTGCTGGAAGCCCTGACCTCACTCTCTCTCCCTTGAAAGCCAGAGGACCAGTGTCTGCCCTGGCCTGCAGGAATCTTGCAGGAAGGACAGGCCCCTTGTTCCCTCTCTCCAGGGGCCCCGTGTGTTTACTAGGAAATCCCACAGCGTGTCCACAGGACAGCAGGGCAAGAGAACAGGAGGTTTTCCGTGATTTTCTTCTCGGGGCCCAGAGCTTCTCCCAGAAGGCAGCATGGTGTGGCTGTGGGTCAGGGTACTATCTTTCCTTCCACTTTCTTCCCTCTTGAATAGATATAACTCTCTCTACTTTCCACACAGACTTTATTTTTTTTCTCCAAAAATGTTTCATTTGCCTCTACAGCTTCCCATGTATAGATCTAGGCAACCCTCCGAAGAGTGCCAGTAGGGAGTGACGTTCCAAGTCTGTCCCCTCAGGGACATGCTCCAGCCCTGGGCCGGGTAGGGGCCTGGAGGCCTCTGCTTTGTGAGGGTCAGGGCAGGAGCGTGCCAGGGAAGGGCCAGGGAGGGGGTGACTCGGGGTCCCGTGCCACGCCCGGTGGCTGTTTCTGTTCTGTAACTCGCTAAATATGAGCTTTGTCTTGGCCTCCTGGCCATCATCCTTGTGCCCAGATATCAGCCTACAGGACCCACTTGCCCCTACAGCCAGTAAATGCATATGAAATTCCGTTGTCTTCCAACATCTGAATCAGCTGGCCTTGCTCATAGCTTAGCACTGCCGCCTAAATCCTGGGAGTGTAGAGAGTGGGAGAGCTGGCCTCCAGGCCTTCCCAGGGCTGTACCGACAACACTGAAGGTAATACAGAGCAAAGGAAGGCGAGGTGACAATTATGTCGATATTCTTCAGACAACTTTTAAATTGTTATTACACATGCCCACTGTAGAAATTTTTTAAAACTGGTTTTTACAAGGACTGTGGTAATAATAACTACCCTGATCCTACTGCTAAAATGTAATCGTTGTTTATTATTATTATTAACACTTTGGTCTATTTTTTTCCAATTTCTTTATGTACGTAATTATTCATGACATGGTTGAGGTCGTGTTGAATATTCAGTTTTGTAAGCATTTTAATGCTTCATTTAAACATTTTTTTCATAAACATATTTTTTTAAGATTTATTTGAGAGAGAGTGTGTGTGCGCAAGCAGGGGCAGGGAGAGAGGGAGGGAGAGAATTCTCAAGCAGACTCCCTGCTGAGCACGGAACCTGATGCGGGGCTTGATCTCTCAACCCTGAGATCATGACCTGAGCCGAAATCAAGAATCGCATGCTCAGGGGCGCCTGGGTGGCTCAGTCGTTAAGGGTCTGCCTTCGGCTCAGGGCGTGATCCCAGCGTTATGGGATCGAGCCCCACATCAGGCTCCTCTGCTGGGAGCCTGCTTCTTCCTCATCCACTCCCCCTGCTTGTGTTCCCTCTCTTGCTGGCTGTCTGTCTCTCTGTCAAGTAAATAAATAAAACCTTAAAAAAAAAAAAAAATCACACACTCAACCAGCTGAGCCACCCAGGCGCCCCTTCATAAACTTCTTCATGACTATAAAATATGGGTAAGGGATCAAAAGAAGTTTCACTCAAATCCTACAAAAGACGTTTCATTCAAATCCTAATCAGTCGATGAGTATCTGTAAATTTTACTGAAACTTCCCAACTAAATCCAGAATACCACCTTGCACGTGTCACTTGGCGAAGCAGCAGCGTGTGGACGGCTGCATTTGGTTCTAAGCACAAGCCACGAAGGACAAGGCACTGCTGTTGCAAGCTTCACGCTCAGCCCTGGGTGCAGGAGACCTAGACATAGCAGATAAATGGGGTCCCACAGGCCACAGAGCGAGTGAAAACCCAGAACTCAAGCAGCAGACAGTTTCCTGTCTCCATCAGCTTCTGCTTTTCCCCACAGTTGATGCCATTAACAGAAGATTCATTCTTGCTCTCTGTGGCTTCAGTAAAGTGGGTTAGACTTTTTTTTTCTAAATTTTTAAAATTTATATTCAATTAATTAACACATAATGTATTACTGGTTTCAGGGGTACAGGCCTGTGATTCATCGGTCTTATGGAACACCCAGTGCTCATGCACTCCCCAATGCCCATCACCCAGTTGCCCCATCCCTCTACCCTTCTCCCCTCCAGCAACCCTCAGTTTGTTTCCTGAGATTGAGTCTCTTATGGTTTGTCTCCCTCTCTAATTTCATCTTGTTTCATTTTTTCCTCTCTTCCCCTATGATACTCCACCTTGTTTCTCAATTTCCACATATCAGTGAGATCGCGCGATGATTGTCTTTCTCTGACTTATTTCACTTAGCATAATACTTTCTAGTTCCATCCACATCGTTGCAAATGGCAAGATTTCTTTTTTGATGGCTACATAATATTCCTCTGTGTGTGTGTGTGTGTGTGTGTGTGTGTGTACACGTGTACACACCACCTCTTCTTTATCCATTCCTCTGTCGATGGACATCTGGGCTCTTTCCATAGCTTGGCTACTGTGGACACTGCTGCTATAAACATTGGGGTACAGGTGCCCCTTCGGATCACTATATTTGTGTCTTTGGAGTAAATGTGGGTTAGACTTTTAATAGGCTGGTGAAATTAGAGGTATTTGACAGGTTTTATTGAACTTTGGTTTGACAAAAGGCCTGCTCCAAACTGATACATGTCTGCCTTCTTTTCGTTGACTTTGTGGTTGTTCAGCAAATGCTTCTCCAATTTGAAGACTGTATTCAAGGACTGTAAGACACAGGTCCAGAAGGATGGTTATTTAAGAAAATACTTTTTTTTTTGGCAAAAAAACCTCCTAAGCTACTTTTACTTGTTATCATTCATATTCTTCAAAAGGAGGTTGATGTACGTTTTGATTTGTTACGTTACAATGTGATGTCACCTAAAAAATCCAAAGCTTTTAGCAGTGTGGATAAATATGGTTACTTTCTGTTTGCTATTTTAAAAAAAAAAAAAATGAGAAAAACAAAGTGCAGAAGGCAGGCAGTGATACTTTAAATTTGGGGTTTAGGTTAAATATTTATTATTTTCTTTAATGTGACAAAAACAGTCTAAGAAAACCCACAGCTGAGACAGATAGTGGCAATAATTCCTATAAATTAGGTTATTAACTAAGCTACCAAGACCTTTAAAAGCAATTAGTTAATACTACTACTGAAAGGGCTCTAATATAAATCTTAAGATGTAGGAATTACTTATGCAGAGGTACAAAAAATGTCAAGGCTCCATGTTGGGTTAATATCTGTTCAGTTTTAATGTAATTATTAAATGAATCTATGAGATTAAGCCTCGGAAAATTAGTGCGACAGTTAACGAAAGACACAGTAACCAAATCTGCATTGGGCCGGGTTGGTAGGGGCTCCGGGCAGCTGTATGCACATGGGGAAGCAGGCTTACACTGCATGGCATTCCTGCTTCCTGCAGAACTAGGAATGAATCTGTTGTTTAAAACGAGCATTATCGATTTAAAACTGGTGAAACATTATTTTGCGGTACCTTGATTTTTAAAAGCATCTTTGGGCGCTAATGTTACAACTTGAGTCAAAGAAAACACGATAATATCTCTTCATTGATCATTATCGTTGACCCAAATTCATCTTAGAGTGAGTATGACTTGAAAGTTTTCAGTGAATTGTGCTGAGCCCTAAAAATTCTCCCCAAACCATAGCATCTGTTCTGTATTTGCAAACTGAAATAACTACGGATGTCAAAAGAAAGAAGATGCTATTTCCTTTAGAAAATAAGTCTTTTTTTTTTTTAGAAGTTTACATCAAAACTCTTTTTAAACGTTAGAGATTTTCATTTTCTTGTCACAGGGTAGCTCATCTGTAATCCTTGCGTTTCTTGCACGCAGTGCCCTGCCAGACCGTCTTGGATTACCTGAAGACAGTCCTGCAGCACCACAACCAGCTCCTGGTCCCTCAGCCCGCCGAGCAGCCCACCGAGGTAGGTTTCCAGCAGGAGGGTAGACGTGGTTCTGTTTGGAACTTCCCGAAGACGAAGCTTCCCGATAGTGTGGGCGGATACCCCAGAGCAGATTGGCTAGCAAGACACAGCCCTGACTCCCTGAGGCTTGTGGCTCTTCCTGCCTGTGCGTGGACACACCGGAGGAAGAGCGGCAGTATCCAGACCCAGCAGGACTCAGCGCTGCACGCAGAGAGGGGGAGATACAGAAACAGCGGTGCAGATAGCGGAGGCCAGGCTCGCGGCGTTCTTTTGGGAGAGGGGCTGAAATGGAGACACCGACCTGCCCTTCTCTGGCAGAGCCAGGGTTCCAGAAAGCCCCTTGCTCTCAGGCACCTCCCACACCGAGTGAGCTTCTCGAGTGTTAGGTGGACGTGTTCCAGACCCTGGGGCTCCAGAACGTTTCTTCCTCTGGACTAGAAGCAGCCACCGTCTCTTCCAAAGTGCAGGACAGATGGTCTGTTCTGCTGGGAAGGGTAGGTCCGTGGAAATACGGCACATTTTTACAAGATTCTCAAGGCTCAGTTTTCAATATGTGTTACTTTTTTCTTATGGATTTTGGAACCTAAATCCAGTAGAAGAAGAAGCAATTGCTGGGGTTAGAAATGTCTTGGATCGATAACAGTAGATAAGTTCTTTTCACGTAGTTAAGTTTCCTTCACTCAGCAAGGTGAGCTGTTCATGCCGGTGGCGGTAGGCCCTGACCCTCTCTCTCCTATCTCGTCCTCACACATCCTTCGACACTCCCTGCGTCTAGTTAAAATCATCTCGAGGCTCCATGCTCGTGCGCACCGTGTCAGAGATCCAGCTGTGCCCCTGCCCTTGCCACCCTGACCCCAGGCCTCGCTGCTGAAGAAATACGAGAACACATTCCTTTCCACGTTTCAGCACGTAAGAGAGACCAGAGGGTGGAAAAGGTAGAGGCAGTCTTGTGCACATTGAAACTCTCACCTCTGGGTGTAGCGTGAGACCGTTTGGTGGGCACTCGCTTCCCCTGAAGCTTGGAGAAGCTACTTCAGAGAGCTCTGCTCCTTCCCTCCAGGCCCTATCCCTGGCCCCACCATGCTCCCTCCTGAGTTCAGCAAAAAAGTAAGTGATACCAAGTTGAACTCAATCCAGTGAATTTGACTTCTACCTTCCTGCACACCTGGCGCCCTCACCCAGGAAGCAGGGCCCCTCCCTCTGGCCGGCACCACCCATTCACATCTGTTCTTTCACCTCCGCTGCCCCCGCTTCTAGAACTCCAAGCCATCAGTCATTCCTTGTCTTGTGCATGGAGGTGCTGGGTCCGACACACTCAGGTCTCCCCACCCGAAAACAGGCCTGCTTTGATGCTCCCTCTGTCCCTCCATCATCATTTTTCTTTCTCCTTCCATCTCCAGCACAGCCTCTGTCAGCACATCACTCTGCTCCGAGATGCGTCTGGCTCCGTGAAGGGGGACACAGGTCTCATCCCACGCACGTCCCCAGTGCCTGTTGTTGAAGGCACTTCCAGAACAGTGACCTCATTTTTCTTAGGGATTAAACACTTGAAAGACTGGTCTGTGTTTGTTACTCCAGTCTTAGTTTCTACTTGCTTTCTCCGCCCCCCAACCCCCACGGCTGCACCTCCACTGCCTCCCAGAGTCCTCTGCCTGTGGCCCTGGTGACTTTACCAACTGTGCAGTTCGGGGGCACTTCCTCCAGCCCTGGTCCTCCCCAGGACCTCACCCTCGTCCTCCATGCTCTCTCTTGGCCTCAGTGTCAGGACTGTCTCCTGGCTCCCTGTCCTTTTCTTCTGTTGTAAGGAGTTTTGCATCCGCTGTTGTCCAGAGTGTCAGCCTTCATCCCCTTCCCTCACCGACCACTGCCCTTCTCCGCCCAGTTATGTGCTTTCTCTGAACACCAGCTACATGCAGGTTAACAAGTCCCAAATCGAGATCTGGGCTACCAGTCCCCAACTCCCAGCCACAGTGCCCAACTGCCTGACCAACAGTGGAATGCCCTTGTAACCTCGAACTCGGCACGGCCTCTGAATACCCATCCCTACCCCAGTTTTTTCTCCAGAGAAATTTCTGAGGCATCACGGACTCCTCCTCCTTCCTGGTTCCTGACATCTGCGTAGTCTCTCCTCTCTCTACCTCCTTCCTCACACTTTGTACCTGGACTGTTAAATGGATTCTTCTTTCTCCACACTGGAAGGTTAATTTTCTAAATTAAATATTCAAAAGGAATGTCACATGCTTAAAATCCTTTCATTGCTCCCTAGAATAGGGCCCACATTTCTGAACTTGACATTTCTATTGTACAAAAAAAAAGCACTTCCGAAAGCCCACTTCCTCCAAGAAGCTGTCCCTGGTTGCCACACCTTCTCTGTGCTCACAGAGCACATTGTTCCTAACAGTAATTCAGAAGTTACTTAAATAGTAATGCATACATAGGTCTTCCATTTATTTGTGAGTCTGTGAATACATTAAATGAATGCTGTTCATTTTGGTTTTTTCAAAGTGACTCATAGATTAGTTTAATAACTTGTTGGTGGCTAATTGAAGAGAGTATGCGTTCAGAATTCTATAAAAACATAAAAATAGGGGACATATCTACATTTCCTCTAGATGGGAATATTTAAACTTTTATTACCCATCATCATCATTATTATGCTATTTTTACTGTCATTTCAGGCACATGGGCATTTTCTCATTAGTAGTATTGATCACATTTTATTTCTATTAACTACGCTAAAATAATGTGGTAAATCTCATCCATAACACAGAGAGCATTTGAGTTGTTTGAGGCTGTAAATGACTTTCTTCTTTCTTTTCCTTTTTCTTGAAGAAAATTACCTCCAAATGGCATTTCTACACTTAGGAGAGCTTCGTTTTATGGAGAGCTATTGAGCTCTTCTGTATAAGTGGATTCTTTTTAAGGATTCGAGAAAGCTCCTTCCTTAGGCTGTGAGCTCCGTCATCTCAGGCACCTCTCATCTTGAAACAGACTCAACTCTGGTCTTAGGGGCAAGCTCTGAATTCAGGGACCAGGTTCCCAGCTCTGCTTTTGCCTTGTGAGACCTTGAAAAGGATTTAACATCCTTGGCCAAACTGCTGTGGGAAGCCTGGCTTGCCCGATGAGCTCAGATACCCAAGGGAAAGCTATTTCTAAAACTTGCACAACATTAAGGGAGCCTGAGTGGCTCAGTCAGTTAAGCATCTGCCTTCAACTCAGGTCATGATCCCGGGGTCCTGGGATCAGCCCCCAAGTCAGGCTCCCTGCTCATCGGGGAGCCTGCTTCTCCCTCTCCCCCTCCCCCTGCTTGTGCGCACTCTCTCTCTTGCTCTCTCTTGCTCTCTCCCTCTCTCAAATAAATAAAATCTTAAAAAAATACATGCACAACATTAAATAAATAGAAGGTTTAACAACCAGCTGCTCAGTCTCCTTTTCTAAGGCTGACAGGTGTACTTACAAGAACCATAACTGAGAGCGTGGTCTTAAATTAAGGATTGGCGGAAGCTCTCTCCCCAGTACCCACTTTATAATGGCCCCTCGTCTTTGTTGCTCTTCTTGAAGTTCTCTAACTTTGCCAATTAATATTCATCAGAAGCTCTTCAAAGGTCCCAGGGCCGCAGCCATTTAAAAAAAAGAAGGGAAAGAAAAAAGAACTGTTCATTGTAGCCGCCATTATCGAGTGTGTGCTTGGTGCCCCCCACGCTGGTGTCTACGGCAGTGGTCGTTCGACAAATGCTTACTGCACCTACTGTGTGTCGGACGCTGTTCTCACGCTAAGCAGAGCATCAAGTAAAGCCGATTGAAAACCCCAGCCCTCGTGGGCTTATCTCCAGGTGGGGAGAGGGGTGGTTTCCTCACCACAGAGCTGCAAGCTGGGACCGTTCTCCTTACCTGGGCAGACAGGGCCGCAGTGTAGATGTGAGTCACCTGGCGGAGGCCCGCGCCCAGCCCAGCTCTGCGGCAGCACCTGTGAGGGGCCGGGGCTGCCGGGAGCGTGGGGTCACTGGCTCAGGAGATGGTGACAGTTATTAATTTTCTCGTACAGAAATACTCTTGACACAATTTGTGGTCTGAGGCAACCAGCCCTGGATGCCAGCTTCCCCAGGCCCCACCCGGCTGTCCTGAGGACCGAGGGCTCAACGAGTCAAAACCCCCCTAACCCCTTCCTTCCCTGTGCGTGGGAAGCACAAGAATTCTCCTCCTTGCCGTCTACCTCCTCCTCCCTGCCGTGACCAGCTGTTCTTTATCTTTGGGAAGGACATCTCCATCTCATCTGAGAGTCACCTTGACTCCTCAGTGCCCCACAGCCTGGCTCACTGAATTGGTTGCCTGACCCCCTGGATTCCACATCTTTCCTCTTTGCTTCTCCATCTGGTCCACCACAGACTCCTGTCACCCACCCCCCACATGTGCACACCCTGACTCTCCCTTCCTGCCGGGAAACAGCAGCCTGGGCTGAGGGGCCCTTTGGAACCTCTGGGCTCTTGCCCGTCTTTTGACCATCAATAGCACCAGGGCCAAGCGCTGGTTTATGCCCCCATATACTCACATCTTAAACCCATGATAATTTAGGTCTTCCCATTTTACAAACAGGGAAGCTTTGGTTCAGCCAGTTGAAGTCACTTGCTCAAGAAACACAAATCCCGGAACCAAGATTCAGTTCAAACTGTTCTAAATTCAAAGCACAAACCACGCACCTCAACTGCGTCCCTTAAGAAGGAAACTGAGTCACATACTGCTAGTTGAAGGAAGTAGGAACACCGCGGTGATGCCTTCTCATGGGTGTGACTCCACGACCGCTCCAGAGCACAGGCTGGCTGCCTCTTTCCTGTTGGCTCCTGGGCCACTTGCCCTTTTCAGGGCTTCAACGACAGCACTTTTTGAAATAGAACCCTATCAGACCCAAACAGTGCCAAATTTATCACCTGTAGTAAATTTGCAGAGTTGTAAAACTGAATGAGTTTTCCTTCTTTATTTTGTACACCTTAATTACTGGGGAAGGAGTACATTAAAACCACGATCATGGGTTAATTAATTTGTCCTGGACTGTAGAATTTTATGGACGACTGGAACTAAAGTAATGGTTGTGTAGGTGGAATTGACTAAACCTGGCTTATAAATGTTACAGAAATTCCTGTAATTAGTCCCACTGCAGCTGTTGAGCCTGGGAATTTTATAGCAGACATAAATTAAGAAGATGAAAAGGAAGAAAAATTTTGAGTTGACATAATGGCATTTGCAGAAGCTATCATTTGAGGAAACCTGGTTTGCATTATTATTATTAATGGTGATTTTTGGGGGGTTTCACAATTCTCCCCTTTTCGAATTCACTTTTTAATGCCGTTTCCACGGTTAGGCAATGGCTATCAGGTGTTAGGTGAATTAAACACACGTAGTACCTTACAAAAATAGACCACCAGCATCATTTCTAAAAATACTCAACCGCCAACCAGAGGATGAAGAGACCTGTTTGATCACACTCTTCAAAGTCATTTTTGCATATTTTAATAGATTGAAAGGGAAAGTTACGGGCTATATTTAAATAGTGTTCCCTGTCATTGGATCTTGACACATTTTAACCTACCTGTTAAAATGCAAGTTATAAATAGCTCCTCTTTCAAAGGTGTTCATTATACCTCATTGGCTCTTGTTATAGAAAATGCAAATGTAATTTGAAAAGTGCCCGTTCTGAGTGCGCGCAATTACCCGTGCTCTTCAGTACCTGGGTCATTGTCCGCAGAGCCACTCGGTTACAAAGCATGTTTGCCTTTGACATGGAGATCGCCTTCGTGGCTGGCCGGCGGCTGGCTCAGTAGGTAACGAGAAAATACTTGGCTTTTCCAGGGAAGCAAGCAGCTGTTGAACAACTATCCTGTCTACATAACGAGCAAACAGTGGGACGAGGCTGTAAATTCTTCGAAGAAAGACGGGAGACGGCTCCTTCGATACCTCATCAGATTTGTTTTCACAACCGATGAGCTTAAGTACTCATGCGGCCTTGGGAAAAGGAAAAGGTCAGTGCAGTCAGGAGAGACAGGTCCTGAAAGACGCCCTCTGGATCCAGTTAAAGTAACATGCCTCCGAGGTACCGCATCCTTCCGCTCAGTGTCACCATCTGTGATCTCATTTCACCGCATTGGCTGTGGGTCCCCCGTGCAAGTGTTCAGCCTTTACTGTATTTTATAGGCTTCATGTGGCCCATCTACTTGGTATCGAGAAGTTCCTTAAAATTCTTCGTTTGCTTTAGCCTTGGCGTTCTCACTTAATGGCCCATAAGCATTGCATAGCACCTCATGTTTCACGCTTTAAATTCAGATTTTCTTTGCTGCCACAGAAGGCTACCTCCAGCAAAACTGGAGCATGGGGAAATGCACAGAGGAAGGGAAGATGCAGAATTTTTTAAAAATTAGGAAAATGAGATATCCCATTTCCATCTGCAGCCTGTGCCGCCCTCTCCCCGCCACCCCAGCTACTTTCTCCAGAGGACTTGCCCCCAACTGCTTAAATTTATTTAGAGTTAATTTTCCTTAAAATTGGGGTGCCTAAAGTATTTGTTGCCCAGTCAAACTTTATTCTGTTAGTTTTTTTAAAGTCTCTATATTAAAAACATTGCTTCAATAGTAACCATTTCCTCAGGATTAACAGCTGCTTACTTTGCAGCCGATCCACACTATGGTAGGGCCGGGCAGAGGATGAGAAGGAGGAGTCAAGAGGTGTATAGTTGATTCAGCAGGTGCAAGTAAACACAGACTTAGACAAGTAGAAGCATTCTAGTGCCAACAGGAACACTGTTCACACCTGAAAAATTGATACCCAAAAGCTCAAGTATTAACCTGTATAGTTCAATAGTAATTTTAGTGGTTGGAAAAACTTATTAGTAATTTACTCCAGAAAGGGATCAAAATATTTCCTGGCAAGGAGGTCACAGTGAAGAGACGTTATTACTGATAAGGCCTTGGTGTACAGAAGGGACACTCCAGCTCCCCTCCTGGGATGCCCACAGTGTTCTACATTAGTGTGCCTGAGGCACATGGAGATTTTGTTACAGCGGGAATTCCTCGGGCCCACCCCAAGCTTCCGATTTAGCAGGTGTGGAGTGGGAATGGGAGAGGCGTGCATTGCTGCTCGGCACAACCACCCCCAGGTGATTCTCGTGCAGGTGGCCCATGCCTGAGAAAACCACCTGGAATGAAAACACCTGTAACAACTAGGCACAGGTGCGCCAAGCACCCCCTGTTGGCCAGTCTGAAAATTCCACTTACTCACAGTGGGTGATAGAAAATTCCAGGGCCTGTCTTAGCAAACTAGCCATAGTTTCCTTTATTCCTCAACATCATCAGAGCTGACAGAGTTACTCACCAGGAGTAACAGAGGCGTTTGTGAGCTTGGGGCTCTCCTGGGAACACTGTACTCCAAGAAGTTGCCCTGGGGCCTATAAGGGGGAGTCAGGACAAGGGGCCTCACATTGTATCCCTTCCCAGAAATTCTTATTCAACATTTTACATTCTAAGCAGCAAGTGAGTGAAACTGAGGCATTAGCATACATCCCAAAGCCCTCGTGCCTTGCCCTGAGAACGTTGCCTGACCCTCTGTGACACTGACACAGTCCAGGTTGGCTAAACAGAATCCATATCCTCCAGCTCATGCCTCACCTGGCGCTACACCCACAGGCTTCTACCCTGCCGTGGGGCGGAGAAGACAGAGGCAAACAACGGTGATTGTGTCAGGGGCAGCTGATCAGAACAGTTACATGCTTGTCCCAAAAGCTGAACTCCTTGGGCCTTCCTGTGACCCAGATGAGATTCCTTTCATAAAGGCTTAGACCTGGTGACTCCCGGGGTGGATGTCCGTGTTGGGTGAGCAAGATTAGAACAGCCAAGGAAACCTTGGACCACTGGACACTTTAGTGATGGAAAACAGGGTGCTCTGGAATGGAACCAAACCCCAGCTGACCGCTCCTGAAGGTGGTTTGACCCTAGAGGGAAGAGGGCCTGTGAAGATGCGTCCTGTCTGTGTAACAGAATGAGCTTTTAGTAGTCTTTACTGATATTCGAGAAAGTCCTGTCTCCACAGTGGACACCGAGGAGAGAGTGGAGGTTGACAGGTGTCACAGAGCAGCACACTCTCAGAGCCACAGGGTCACAACGCCCCATCCATTAGCCTTTATTTCCTTGTGTTGATACGAGTGGGGGATCTAGATGGAGACGGAAACTACAAAAGTTATTGGATATTTACTGGTTACAGTAGGGATGCGAGGGGCACAGAAGAGGACTAGGGAGTTAGCCTCCAGTGGTTCCCAGGCCTGCACCCTAGACTACGCCGTCTGATCTGGCAGTTTTGCAGGATGAGTTGCTGAATAAACACTGCTCTTTCCCTTGAGTAAGGCAGCCGGGGCTGGGACTCTCCCCTCAGGCACAGAACTGGAGGGGATGCCTGCTTCTCTGCTAAGCTAGAGCCTGTACTGAGATGGGCACAGTTCATTTCCTGAGATTTGGGGGGTCCAAATACTTGCAAAGCATCAGCTACTCCTAAGGGCAAATAGGGCCAGGATTTCACACAGTCATTTCAGACAAATCCAGTCCTACAACCAGACCTGTTGTAGAGGGTGCAATGTTGGAGAAGAAACGGTGTGTAAATGACAGTCACCTTGGACTTTCAGTCAGCTGTGCAAAAATAACAGAGTTTGACTTAGAACTTTTTCCAAAATGCTCACTTCAGTTTACAAGTGTCCATATTAAAATAGCCAGGTAGGAGTTACGTATGTGCCCCGAGCCCCTGAGAAAACTGAAGAAAGGATGGTGTGAGCTCAACCCACAGGGAGGCCGAGTCTGTTTCATTGGAGTCTTAGTTACTTTTTATACATTCACCCTTGTAGGCATGCTGATTGCCTTCTGGTGAAATTAAATATTTAGAGGAAATCTCATTTAAGAAATATTTGTCAGTACATGTATGGCTACCCCAATTAGAGAAATACGTATGACCTGTAATACACGTTAAGAACGTGGAAACCTCTTCTGAACTAAAATTCAGGCAGTTTCTCAGCCGTTGAGATTTTGTTATCCCATTGCACTTAATCTGCAGATTAGTGGCTGGTTAAAGATTACCATGCTAATGATACTTGCTGTTTCCGGAAATAGAGAACATGCTAAAACCGTGAGCAGATACCGACGTAGGTTTGAAATGTAGTCCGTAACTTTTTCTAAGCACGGTGTATAGTACATCTTCCAGATCAGATTGACCCTTCATTTCAGTAGCAGATGTTCCATAGGAGGATCACCTTCTCACTTGATGTGTTTTTACTTTTGCGCATGAGTAGAAGACTACATGTAATTAGTTGAGTCTAAGAAGTGACATCATCATAGCATTACATCGGATTGCCCATACAGCTTTTCTTATAGAGCTTCTGTAAATGTGTAAGCAGCCTGTCCATCATCTTCTGCAAAAACCAGCTGTTTTTCTCTCTCTTTATTGTTGTGTATATTCCCACAGAATTCATTAGGATGCACTGTACCTCCAACCCTGACTGGTGGATGCCCTCGGAGGAGCAAATAAACAAAGTGTTCAGCGACGCCGTGGGGCACGCCCGGCAGGGGCGGGCAGTGGGGACTTTCCTGCACAACGGCGGCTCGTTTTATGAAGGGATCGATCACCAGGCTTCCCAGGATGAGGTCTTCAATAAAAATTCCCAGGATGGGTCTGGGGATTAGTGGACAGAATTTTGACACTGTAGCAGCTGGTCCTCTCAAGAGTTCCAGTTGTCAGTGTCCTGTTACCATCACCTGAGAGTCCAAAGCACGTCTTTCTGCCAGACTTGACACATCTCAAACCTTAAGTCTCTTGACCTACTGCCACAATTCCCAAATAGAAATCCATTTTAGGGTTGTTTGGGAAGTCTATGGAACCTACAACAGGCTTTCAGGATATTATAAAAAGAAAAAAAACCACAATTGAATTGATTCCTAGCTAGACAGTGAGGGTGAAAACAGTAGGTGAGCTGCTGGTCACCTGTCTGAAACGTCATGTAAGCTCTGCTTCCTGAGCTGAGCTGGTCCCCGCAGGTTAGAGTCCCTGCCCATAAGAGAAGGTAGACATGGAGTTATCTTAAGGGACAACAAACAAACATTCTCTTACTTTAATTGAAATAAGTTGTCTTTTTATTTTCCAAAGACTTGAATTCATACTTCTCAGCAAAGACATAGGATAAGTGACACTGAGCTCTCTCAACATTGACAAAGCCTATATGAAAAAGCCAGAAGAGAGGTCACTGCTAGACAATGACTTGTTGGAAATCAGGTGGGGTTTTTTCAGTTACTTTAGAATCCCCCCCAAAAAAAATTGTACCATGTTGATCAGAACAGCACTACGTGATCTCTGGAGTTTATAAACCGTAAGTTTTCCTTATGTCAGTCAGGAAACCTCCAAAGATCCAAAACCCTTTTCAAATGCTTGATTTCGTAGGTTCATAGACCCACAGTTTCCACAGCCTTAACTCAGACTTTGTTGACACAACGCCAAAGTGATGGGTTGAGCAATGAGAATTTCAATCAATTAGTTGTTTGGTGCACTGGAGACCAAACAAGTGGTCTCACTGATGGTATTCACTGAATTGACCAGATGTTCTGGAATTGTATACACACAGCTTCAAGGCCATTCTGACAGCTATGCAATGGGCTTGTCTGTAATTTCTCTGAAATGTGAGGGTCTTTTCTCTGAGTAGATCTTTAGAATTTGCGTAAGCTTCTGTTTCTTGTCCCTGATGAAAATGTTTCATCCCAACTGTTTTGCTGTTTTGTGCCTCCTTCCCCACCCCCCTTCCCGCACCATGTTCCCTTGAACTACAAGCTCTGGCTGAGTTCACACTAAACCACTCCCACTTGTTTTCTCCTGTTTAATTTGTTGATCTCCATCCGTGAAATTAGTACTGTCCTTGGGAGCATTCCTCACCTACGAACTACGGAGATGCTAGAATCTGTTTCCGAGGGCTTCGGGTTCAGATAGCAGGAGCAGTTTCCTCTAGCACACTAATCCGATTATTACAGTCTTTGTCGAGCATAGGGCTAAACGGGCAGAAGTTACTGAAGGTTATTAATGTCTACAAACATGACTAAGGGTTTGGAAAATTGGTTGGAAATTCATTTAAGGTTTATGAGCATCCGCTTATAAAGAGGGGTTTTTGCAACCATTTTTTGTGAGGCAATAAATTATCCTTTGTGTTCAGTAATTAACACCAACTCTATGCGCGGTCCTGGAAATAGGTCCGTCCTTAGCTTTTGTTAGGATTCTTAGTTTCATCCATTGAAAAGTTTAATGTTTATAGAGATGGTCCTTTGTCAGATCTGTTCAGTGGTGTGGGGAGAACTAATGCTTCAATCCTGTTTTGGGCAAGTTAGCAAATTGTATAGGTAAAAGAAATGATAAGGGCAAATGTGATGTTGGTTAGAGGAACCAGGAGGCTACTGTCTTTGGCTATCCAAGGAAGAAGGAGACTTCAGAGAGTTTTCAGAGGTCTGAGAAGTCAATGCCTTACGAGATCCTTTGGTGACAGGAAATCTTGGCCAGACACAACTATCACCATAACCTCCTCTGTCTTTCCATCTTACCTTTGCTTTCTTGCATTAGGCTTTAGTTATCCTTACTGCTGAGGACAATGTCCTTTTTTTCCTTTAGCAACAATTATTTGACCACTGCTCAAAAAAAACTTCCAACTCTTCTCTTTCCTGCAAGCTTGAAAATTCAGCATGTTTTCACATCTAAGCATCATCGTGGAGCCCTGTGTTGTGCTGGTCTTGACTGCGGGGGCTGCTGAGAGCGTGTCTGCCCTCACTCTCCACAGCTGCTGCGAGAGAGGGTGACGGGAACCTTCGGTTTGGCTGTAATTAGCATCACCTGAGAAGGCTACTAGGGTAGATCTGCCCCCCAGGCCACATGGTCGTACACAGCCTTTGCTCCACAGGCACACCTGGTCTCCCTCCCGTGCCCCCAATTCCAAGTGAATTACTTGTTTTCCAGTATTTCACGAATTCCACATCAGGATTACATGTTGGCCATCTCTTAGCCCATGAGGAAACCGAGACCCAGGCAGAGGACTGGCTTCCTCAGCATTGCACAGCCGGTTCGAGCGCCTCGCCTGGGGCCTAAGATCAGCAGTCCGAGGTCGGGTGTTCCACGGCTTTCTTCGCCCTGTGTGTGTAGCTAGATTTGTTTAGCCTAGCCCTGCCTGAGCCGGACGGTGACAGTCCTTGGGTTGTGGCACAGATGCTCTGCCGTCCCCTCCGTGTGTGGTCCGTGCCGCCACCTGAGCTTTCCGGCTGGTGCGCGAACCTGCTTCATGGTGGGGGCCTCATGGTCACCTCACTTTTAAATCAGGCCTCACAAAGGATGGTCACGTGTTTTTGGTGAGACCCGTGTGCCGTCTACAGAGCAAGACTGGATGCTCTTCCGCTGCTCCGTCTTCCTTTCTGTTCTCTTCAGAGACCTGAGGGCGTTGCTTATTTTCTTGAGTTGATTCTCTACCTTTTTTTGGCAATTGGACAGATTGCTCATGACTGGAAACTCAGTCTCGTGTCAGCGTGCAGACCCCTCCTTGAGTCCTTTCAGCACTGGTATAAAACGATTGAATGAAAGCCACTCAGTTTGCAGCTGTGCTCCGCGTCCTCGATGAGGGAGGGCGGTCACAGGGCTGGCGCGACACGACAGGCTCAACTTGGCCTTGTTACCTGAGCTAGGCGTGCTCCACGATCGCAGCGATCGGAAGAGCCCTCGGCGGTGACAGGGTCCTGATGTGTCCTGTGACTTCCCAAATCCAAATGCTACCACAGAGAGTATGCCTACTTTCCAAACTGACCTGAAGGCCCAGAGGCCGTTCCACTGGGCTCAGGACAACCGTCCAGTGACCCACATCGGAGGATGTAGGCCAGGGAGCTGTGGAGGGGAGCACTGTTGTCTGAGAGTTTTACTGGAGGCACACTTCTCACTGTCTCTTGGAGGTGCGCTGGTCACGGTGTCATGGGTTAGTAACCCTACTGTTAAATGCTTTGGAGGAAATCTGTAGACGTGAAAGTTTGTTCCTTCCCTTTTTACTGGAAAACATTTCATCCAGCCCTTGAAACTGGGCATCTCTCTGTTAGCGTTGCCGATTTCCACCACAGGGTTCAGGTTCCTGTCACCATTGGTGTTTCAGAAGGTTTTACTAGGGAGGTAGGAGGATAATGACAGTGCGTGTGCAAAAAATTGCTGCCCTCTCGTTTGGTGAGGGAATTGAGAGCGGTACGTAGCTACTTCACAGCTGTAGAGCAAGTGGGTGAATTTATATTCTGGATCTTTCTTGGCCCTTCGTGAGTCATAAACACATTGACCTAAGAGATTTATCAGAATTATAGAGGTATAAATTGTTACAGTGTATTATTTGGTCCAGCTACTCCACGTGTCAGATGTGTGGAATGGTTTCTGTAGGCCAGTAGCTATTCTTGGAGTATGAGACATTATCCCCAAATCTAGACAATAATGCAAACTTGGGAATCCGCAGGTTTGTGATTTCTACATTTCCTACCACCTTTAATCTTGTCCTCCCTCCTGTTGCTCTCAGAAAATGGACAGAGCATCATGTGAGATGAAACAGGCACAATTTTCAGAAAAGCAAGCCTACATTTGCCCTCCTTTGGATTTTATCATACAACCTGTGCTCTAGATTCTAACCCTAATACCCACCGACTACCTCCTTATTTTTTTCTTAGATTTCAGTAGTTTGTTAAGATCTCATTCTCGGATAACTTTATTTTTAGAAAAGATTTAAACCTAACTTTTCTCATTCAGTGCTATGTCATTTCACAGGACAGATCTATAATTTTGACAGCTCTCATACACAAATTTCTAGAAATGTAATAGAAAACAATTTTGCACATATGGTGCAAGTCTTGCTGCTGTATGTTTAATGTGGCGACACTTGCCATAACTGCTTGGCAATACGTGTCAACTAGAACGCCTGAGTCAGAACTCTAATGTCCATGTGTCTAAACAGCGGTATGTATCATTATGATGTATTTTTGTAAACATAGCGATGGCTTCTTTCAATCTTATGTATAAGTGGTGAATAAAGTAATCACTTCCCTTGGAATAATGTAGGAAAATGCTCCCCAGCTGATGGCCCTGTGCAGTGTTACTTGCATCGTCAGCCAGTGGCAGTTGTGTCTTTGAGAGAGTGAGGGATGGACAGCCGGCAGTGTGGAGGGCGAGCCTGTCACGCCACCGGCCCTTGCCTCCTCGTGTGTAAAATTCAAAACCGTGACCGATCGCGCTCTCGCCCTCCGTCGTGTGTTCAGTTGCAGGAAACGTTGAGAGGACTGGGCTTGCTTCCCCCAGTGACCAGCTTGGTCAGGTTGCCTCCTGAAGCACCAGATTGACCAAATCTTTGTGGTAAAGTGGCCAGAGACGTTTTCATCGTGACCATCCGTAGCTGACTGATGTCTAGGTGGTGGTTGAATCACAGTTCCCCAAAGTAGAATGAAAATACATCTGCTAAGAAGACTCCTTCAGAATAATTGCCCCCGTACAAATGGCCCCGTTGGGAAACGATTCAGGCCCACCCAAAAGCACTCGCAGTAGCTGTCCTAACTGGAGCTGATGCCATTGAGTTCTCGTGGGCCAGGTACCCCGCGAAGCACTTTAACCGCTCTCTCCTTTGAATCCTCAGAGCCACACTCCCAGGCGGTGGCGGCCGTTATCCCGGCTGATCGCAAGGACGCTGCCCGCGGTGCTCCGCTCACAAGGGGGCCACGGGGGGCTTAGTAAGCAGGGTGACTAGTTCAGTTTCCCCAGTAGTCAAAGCAAAGTTCTCAAAGCCCGTCAACACTTGGGAATGGATTTTGTTTAATTAATGGCATCAAGGAAAAGATGTTATTTGTGTTACTAAAAACCACTTTTAAAGTATGTTGATGCTTAAATAGGACCTTATAAACCGTATCTCCTCTGGTAACTGCCCGGGTTTCTGCGTAAGACTTGACTTACGTAAGATCCCGTGTTGAAGACTAGAAAAAGTTTTAAAGTAGTGAATAAATTAAAATTGCTAATTTGTTCACATTTGTTTCATAGGTTTCCTGTGAAAAAAAAATACAGGGATATATAAAAGCAAAAATTGGAAGTCAGCGAAGTGATCATCTTCGGGAACTCCTAGATGTTAGAAATGGCACTGGGCATCGGTTAGCTAACGTTTCATTCACTTTTCACATTTGTTGTATTTGTAGCCTTAGAATTGATGAGTCTGGTTTGGAAGAGAGGGATTTCATTTATGATGTCACTGTGAGAACTGTTGTGAAGATTTTGTAGGAAAATACAGTCATCTGTCGATTCTTGCCTGTAGTGATGGCTTTAACATCTCTTTGGCTGTGTTAAGTTCGAGAGCCTGCCAAGGCCATGCGGGCCTAGCTTGTGTTCCTTGAGAACAGGGCGTGTCAGACCGTGAGATGGGTCCTGAAACGTTCCAGGTCACCGGTCCAGCCCGACCCTGCCCAATGTAAGCATCGCCTCTCTGTCTCTCCTCTCTGGAACTTCATGTAGCAGCCTAACACTGGGGCCAACTTGCCTTTACTCTATTTTCTATGATGAACACTTGTGGAGAAACTGTGACAAATCCATTGATCCTAATATTTTTATTGTTGGAGTCTTGTTGATTCTCTATGAATAATTTCTATTTGATTGTACTGTGTAGAATTAATACCCACTAGGGATATGTTAATAAAACTATAAACGCATAGTGTAATATAGAACAGCAAGATTTTTTTGTGAACAATTTATATAGAAAAGTAAGTTGTTTTTTAAGTGTTAGGCACATTTCTTTTAGGAACTTAAAATGTTATAAGAGTTTTTTAAACATTCAATATTTTTAATTATAAGAAACATTTGTTACTAGAGCCAATTATTTCAGGTGTTCTAATTGGAGTATTGATTTTATTACCTCATATACCTCTAGAATGCCACACGTTCTGTTGGAGATAAAATTGCACAATAAATGTCAAGTCTCTGTTAAGTGTTTCTGCATCTTTCTCCAATTCATTGAAGAAGCTTTTCTGTTTTGTTTTTGTTGTTTTATTTTTTTTAAAGAACTTTATGCCCCCTGAAGCTAAGGCTTTTCTGCTTGTCTCTGAATGCCAAGAAAATATTATATACTTAAAACCCAAATAAAAGGTACTCAAGTTATGTCAGGGAACAAATCAAAAATCATCCAAAAAAAGTCATTTAGGGGCGCCTGGGTGGCACAGCGGTTGATCGTCTGCCTTCGGCTCAGGGCGTGATCCCGGCATTACGGGATCGAGCCCCACATCAGGCTCTTCCGCTATGAGCCTGCTTCTTCCTCTCCCACTCCCCCTGCTTGTGTTCCTTCTCTCGTTGGCTGTCTCTCTCTGTCGAATAAATAAATAAAATCTTTAAAAAAAAAAAAAAAGTCATTTGATCCCGTGACCGAGGACAAGCAGTGATGACGGAGAGTGGCGTGGAAGCCAAAGGGACCTCTGCCCTGTGTGTTTCTGTACGTCCACACTTCACACACGGCTTGTTTCCTACGCAACGGCATCCTTCTATCACGGAGGAAAAAATCCTACAGCTGCTACTCCTGACCTTTAAAAATGAACAAATGTTGATTGTTTATGGTTTTCCAACAGTGATCTGAGTACAAAACCGAAGTCGTCATGGCTAAATAAAGTGGCATGATTGTGGCTTCCCACGTTTAGTTATTACATAAAATATGAATGTGACATATCAGCCATCGTAGAATGATAAAATTGGGTAAATGTCATTTCATAAATCAGACTAAAAACTAAAAACACTTGTTTCATTTTAGGGAAAATCTAAAGATGTGATTTTTTTCACTAGAAGATGCAACATTTCAACCAGGTGTTTTGGGTGAAGCAGTAATTTGGTCCAAATAATTTGAGTTTCAATTGGGGTGTCAATTAAAACTGAATTTAAATTATTTTATTATTCTAAAGCATTAAAGAGGATTGTTAACTAACTTGGGTTCTTAAATATTTTCAAATGTTCTCAAATATTTTGAATATTTACCCCAGACACATAGGGTAAGCTTCAGATTTAAATACTTGAAAAAGTATTAGGAACAAATTCATTCAGGTTACAAGATATAAGATCAATATTCAAAAATCAATTGTATTTCTAGACACCAGCAACAGACAACTTGAAAATGAATTTAAGGACAATTCCATTTACAATAATATTGGAAAGAATACTACACTTAAGAATAAATTTAATAAGTGCCAGACCTGTACACTGAAAATTACGAATCATCAATGGAAAGAATTTTAAAAGATCTAAGTAATAATGATAATGGAGTGCAAGACTTAATACAATATTAAGATGGTAATACTCCTGGAAATATCTACAGATTCATTGCAGTTCCTATCCAGATCTCAGCAGAATTCTTTGCAGAAATTGACAAGCTGATCCTAAAATTCATATAGAAATGCAGGGAACCCAGATAGCCAACAGATAGACATCTTACATTTATGTCCAATTGGTTTTTAACAAAATGCCAGGACAGTTGAATGGGGAAAGAATAGTCTTTTCAACAAATGGTGGTGGGAACACATGATCTCCTCATCAGAAAGAAAGCAGCTGGGGGCACCTGGGTGGCTCAGTCGGTTAAGTGTCTGACTTAGTTTCAGTTTAGGTCACGATCTCAGAGTCATGAGATCAAGACCTGCATCAAGGTTTGAGCTCAGTGCAGAGTCTGCTTGTCCCTCTCCCTCTGCTCCTCCCCCGACTCATGAGTACATGCTCACTCTCTCTCAAATATTTTAAAAAATGCAACTGGAGGGGTGGCTGGCTGGCTCAGTTGGTAGAGTATGCAATTCTTGATCTTGGGGTCGTGAGTTTGAGCCACATGTTGGGGGTAGAGATTACTTAAAAAAAATGCAGTTGGACCGCTACCTCAAAACCATATGCAAAAAAAGGAATCAAAATGGATGATAGACCTAAATGAAAGAGCTGAAATTATAGAACTTTTAGAAGAAAACATAGTATTAAATCTTCATGATCTTGGATTAGGACATAGCATCTTCAGTGTGAAACCCAAAAGCATAAGCAACATTGAAAACAATAGATGAAGGGGACTTCATTACTTTTGTGCTTCAGAGAACACTATGAAGAATGAAAAGACAGCCCACAACCTAGGGGAAAATATTTGCAGATCATGTACCTGGTAAGAGACTTGTAGTCAGAAGATATAGGACTCAACAATAAAAACAAAGAGCCCAATTAAAAGCGGGCAAACAACGAATACACATTCTCCAGGGAAGATGTATAAATGGCCAATAAGCACATGAAAAGATGCTCAGCATCATTAGTCATTAGGGAAATGTGAATCAAACCACAATGAAATACCACTTCACTAAGAGAGCTACAACGAAAATGACACACAGTAACAAATGTCGGCAAGGATACAGAGCTATTGAACCTTCATACCTTGCTGGTAGGGATGTAAAATGGTGCAGGCATTCTCAAAAACAGCTTGGCAGTTGCTAGAAGTTAAAGAGTTAACATGTGACCCAGGAGTTCTACTCAGAGGTATATACTTAAGAGAACTAAAAACGTATACAGATGTTCACAGGACCATTCTTGATAATGGCCAAAAAGTGGAAACAACTCAAATGTCTGTCCATTGATGAATGGGTAAACAAAATGTGGTGTTTAAAAAAAAATGCGTAGCCACAAAATGGAATATTATTCAGCCATAAGGAAGGAAAAAAACAGCAACACCTCCTACAACATGAATGGACCCGGGAAGCATGATGCTAAATGAAAGAAGCCAGACAGAAGGCTACATTTCTAGGGCTCCATTGATATGAACTCTTCTGAATAGTCAAAATACCAGGTAGGTCAATTTTAGAGTACACTGCTCAGTACATGGTTTGCATAATGAAGGAGCCACATGTATTATGATAGAATCCCTTTAAAGTTGGTTATCATTCACACAGTAGATTTACGGAGAGCCCGATGTGCCTGGCACTGTATCAAGCATCATGTCCCAAGAACCGAAGTAGGACCGCCCATGGCTGGATCCCTATGTGGAGGAAAATGAATTGTGAGAAAACCCCAAGTTCCACGGAGCAACTTGTTCCTGCGAATAAAGCTTTACTCAAAAAGCTGACTCGGGCACAAGACGAGAGACGGTGCCACCGAGCCTGTGCCTCTGTCCCCCCAGACAGCTCGACCGACTGTCTGCCAAAGTACATGCCAGTTCGGGAAGACCGGTTCTTACGTGACTTAGCTACTCCCAAGTCCTCGTTGAACTCTCCTGTTTTCTCTCCCCCCCACCCCGCCTTTACAGCTGCTCTTCAGACCTCCCACAGACACGGTCCTGGGGGTACCCACGGGGTGTTCCAGGCAGTCTGTCAGCAGACAGAGGGCCCCATCCATCGGAGGAGCGTTTAATAAAGACTTTGGTGAGAAGGTGTGGGCAGGACGGACTGCCGCTCCGAGCGAGAGGGCCGTGTCCGGACCCAGCGCCAGCCGGGGATTGTCAGTAGCCTGGAGGGGCAGGCCGAGCGAGTGGTTGGTGGCACCGGGATTAGAGAGGGCTGTGTGGGGAAGGCTCCTCACGGGGAGGCGAGGTCTCCATGTTAGACTCGGCAGAGCCTGCGGGGAGGGAGCGCGGAATCAGCACTCTGATCTCCCGCTCTTTTCCATCTCCTGCCGCGGCTCCCTTCTAGCTGAAAGCATCTGGAAACCAGAAGGCGGGGAACCCATTTGTATCCATACAAGTCAGCATCCTGGGACACCGAGCCGGTGGAGAAAGGAGAGCGGGACGATGTGAGGCGCAACTGACACGGTCACGGACACTAGTCCGATGGTCCTAAGAGCTCTTGGGTTCCACCTCATTGGAATCCTGGGAGTGGACGTCTTTCCATAAACGACCTTGTAATTCTTAATAAATTGAAATAGTTATTTAGTGAGCAGGTTAAGTGTTTCACTAACATGATCACGCTGAATCCTCTTCGTGAGTCTATGAGGTAAAGTAAAACTGTCCCCACTCTCTGGATGAGTCAACTGACAGAAGTTCCCAAGATTACAGAGCCAGTCGTGGCCCAGGGGTGAAGCCAAGCAGCCATCCGGGCGGTCCGCCTGCAGGTGAGCAGCAGAGGTAAAACTCACCTTTGAAGGTAATACCTGTAAGGCTTTCGAGACCGGGGGGAAAAGTTGCAACGCTGAGGCTAAGCAGCAGCTCCGTCTTACCTCTTCCGGCCCTGGCTGGTCAAACCATAATCTCTCTCTCGATTTGTCTGAGAAGCCTGCCACACGAGGCCCCGAAGGGGGGGCACAGGTGAACACTGGTGCAACTTCTGGGTCCCTGCTGAGGCTTGGTCCTGCTGCGGTCCTAGCTCATCAGAGACACGGTCTCAGTGCCTCTGCTAACAGCCCTCTGGATGCCTTGGTCTTGATGTTTAAGAAACAGTGCTTCAGTCAGTCAGTCATCAATAAGGCGGAATGAGGGACAACTAAAATAGAACCCGAGTCTTTGTACTTCTCAAATGTCAAGTTTTAATAAATTGGCTTATGCAATGGTTTTGAAATCGAGCTTTAAAATAGACGTTCGTTCCCATTTCCCAAAAATGTTATAGACCAGATTGATCCTGATCTTTTTTACTTTCTTTAATCATAAAAATCAAAATTCATCAAAGCACAAAAATATTTCAGAATACCACTAATGAAAACGAAATATAACAAACAGTAGACTGTGCGGTTGAAGAGCGGCACAGGGACAAGAACACGGAATTCTAAATGCTGGCATTTTTAAAAAGCGAGGGTCCACTTTCCAACAATAAGAGACGAAAAATAGAGACTCTTCGGCCTCTGCCAGATTCTAAGGAGAAATCCAGGCCCTGGGGAGATAGGAGGAACAGAGGTATATGAAATGTCTTCTACTCTGTCTCTTTTTTTGTACCAGTGACAATGATTCATTCTCCTTCCTGGCAACACAGAAGCATTTTCAATTCAATTGAAAAAAAACATAATAATGTGTTTGATTGTGGGTTGTATTGTGTTTTCTATTAGCATTTTGTGCTAAATAATTACCCTTTCGGTTTCTGGTGTATTTTTGGATAGACTGTTTTTCTGTGACTGCAGAAGAAGGTCAAAGCCAAAACTAGGCACGTGATATATGAAATATATGATAGCTCTGGGATTGGTAAAGATTGGGGAACTCTGTCACATTTCTCTTTAGGGATATTTAATGAGGAAAATTCTCATGAATCTCGAAGGAGCTATAAACATGTATTTTAATGAAGAAGTGTCTAATCCTGGTGAAAAGTATAAAACAAGCCTTTACCTTGAAATGTCATCAATAATCGAGAAGTTACAGATAGAAGGAATTTAAAGATCTTCTGATCGAACAGGCAGTTACCATCACTTAAGGAAAAGTAAGGCCCAGAAAATTCCAGTAACCTGCTCAAGGTCATGCACCTATTTACTAGCAGTGCCTAAATGAATATCAGAATAATGCAGTGCCCTATAACAGTGGTTTTACAACCACTTGTGCAAATTTCTTAGGGGTGTCTCCCTGTTTGCCTTGGCTGCCAGGGAGCCCAGTGTTAGACGTTTCTCCATTGTATCTTCCCGTAGCTCAGCGTTTCTTGTATGCTAATTCTCTACCACTGTCAGCCATCTTTTCTGTTCTTCCCTTTGCATTTATCTTTGAAAGTTTAACAGTGCTTTATTATTAAAAGCTATTTCTATCTGAAAATAGGTGAATTACAGACAGTAAGTATATTAGAATGCTTCCTGGAGTATAAAGAGTAGTGTTCAAAATCGAACTTCAGATATAAGACACCTCCCCCACCCCTTCCTGTCATCATTGCCCCCGCACCGGTCCCACACTCACAAAAACGTTTCCAAACTCTCTGTTCCAACTTATCCACAGAATATGTCTTCTCAACCTTACTGTCACTTCCCCACCAGGGTTCTGTCCCCTCTTTGGCTGCAATGAGGGTAAGAATCTGATGGAGGAAGAAAAGTGAGGCACTTGCCCAGAGGTACTGACATGTGATGTCCGGGGACCTGACTCCTTCCCTTTCTGGGATCCTACCTGCGAGCCTTGGAGAGAGCAAGCTCTCGAACAAGTGTCTGTTGTCTGACAGAAGCTAGATGAAGTAACTTAAGGAGTGAGAACCAGCTGTGTTTTTAAGCTACCAAGATATCAGGTTTAGTTCACAACTGCAGTGTAACTCAGTTTACTGTTGACTCATATTACTAGAGTGATTCTAATCCTTTTGGGTCAGGACCACTCTGAGAATCCTATAAAAACTAGGGACTCTCCCTAGATGAACAGACACTCAGGATTTTCTAGGACATTCCCAGGGATCCTTGAATTTCCTAAAGCTTATCCGTGGTCTCCATGTTAAGAACTATTAATCGAGAACCACCTTCTCCTCTGCTCAGAACCACCTTTTCCTGGATAGCTTATCTTACAGTTCTTCATTCCTTCTGAGAGCACTTGTTGGCTACATAGGAAAGACTTCAGAGTAAAATATACTGCTCTAAAATATTAAAATGAAATGGCCAAATTATTAGTCTGGAAGGAGGGTATTAGAAAGACAAATGGATGAGCCATTTTCAAAATGAAAATTCCACTATTAAAAAAGCATTGTGCTATATCATTATTGAAACAAAACAGCTTTGTTCCCCCACGATACCCTACAAATGAATGCATGTACCTTCGCAAAATTTTGCCAAGCTTCAATCTGGTGGGTTCTTTAATATTAAAAACTTTATAATGTACTAATAAAAATATTTATAAAGGAACATTTTTGGAGAACAATTATTCTGTGCAGGAAACAGTCCTTCCCATTTTGTTAGCCAGACGAACCTGCCCATTGACATTGCAGGCGGGCTCACGCTGCAGACTCGGCCACCCACGTCATCCCCTGCGTTCCCTGCTCTCCCTCCTCCCCTTTGCTCTAATCAGAAAGGGAAATGGAGCCGTTAGAGTGCTTCTGCTCCCCGCAGTCATGTCTGTTCAGTGAGCAGATGTGGCCATGGCGTAGGTACTAAGTGCCTCACCAGGAAAATACTTGGGGAGAATATTTAAAATCTGGCCACTCAAATCCATTCCTAAAATAAAGCTACTTTTACAAACAAGTAACCAGATAATGATCCAATGCTTTTTAAAATCATTGCTTTTTGTCTCTTCCTGCTCACAACTAACAAAAACTAGCTTTAGTTCCAGCTCCCTTTTGAGCTCTCTGAAGCCAAACGCCCATTTTGTTTTATGTTTCCTTTTATTTTTCTCTCTCCTGTTTTCTTTTTTTAAGCATGTATTGTGTAGTGCGGGCTAGGCCCTATGTGAGCGGTCAGTCCTAGGCTCTGCCCTGGGGTCTCCAGTTCCCTCTAACCCGAGAAGACATAGGAGACGGAGCAGGAGAACTGTGATCTTTTCAGAACCACATGACAGCGGCTTTCCCACCAGCTACCGCTGGTCACTGGGCTCTAGCCAGTGGGCTGTGATTGGAGAGAATTGGAAATAGCCCCTGCAAGATCTGGTCTTGTGAGACAGGAAAGTGGGCTCCCCCAGGAGCCAAGCCTGACTCAGTTTCTCCAGGACACAGCTCACAATGAATGCAGTAGGATCTGGGTATGTCCCTTACATGCTGTGGGTTACACTGATTACAGCATACGGTTGTCTACACCCGGGCACCTGCATGGGTCAGTTGGTTGAGCATCTGGTTCTTGATTTTGGCTCAGGTCATGATCTCAGGGTCCTGGGATCGAGCCCCGCCCAGGCATTGTGCTCAGCTCAGAGTCTGCTTGGGGTTCTCTCTCTGACCCTCTCCCTGCTGGTGCTGTCCTCTCTCTCTCTCTCTAAAATAAATAAATAAAAATAAAGTCATCCCATCCATTTGTTAATGCAGTGCCTGAGTGTTTTCTTCTGAAATCCTATGGTTAAAGTCTGTGTTATAATGAAAAACTCCTAGTTGAATCTTTACTCTTAAAAAATATTGTTCTTGGGGCGCCTGGGTAGCGCAGTCGTTAAGCGTCTGCCTTCGGCTCAGGGCGTGATCCCAGCATTCTGGGATCGAGTTCCACATCAGGCTCCTCTGCTGGGAGTCTGCTTCTTTCTCTCCCACTCCCCTGCTGTCTTCCCTCTCTCGCTGGCTGTCTCTCTGTCACATAAATAAATAAAATCTTTAAAAAATATATTGTTCTTTTTGCAGAGGGGAAAGGAAAGGATGAATAACTTTCAAAATAATTGCAGGCGACAGCCCTTCCTACTCAAGAGACTACACTAGAAATACCTTGTGAAAAAGAAATCGCTTTGGGTCCAAGCATGCTCAAGTTGAAAGAATTGTTTTATTACTAAACTGTATTACTTATTGTCAACTTCTGGCTTGGTGGTTTTGTGATAGTTTCAAAGTCTTCAGTATGCTTGGTAAAAGAAAAAATGGCTATTCCCATTGAATTTATGGATAACAGTGAATAGCCACAGGAATATCCTGGAAATGTGAAAGGAAGACAAGCAGCATTACCATGGTAATAATACTCGGGGTGAGGTGGGGTAGCGAATGGGTCATCCTGTTATCTCTCATGGCATTCCCTTGCCCCCGTAGCACATATGACAACACTGTAATCGCATATTTGTGGGACTCTTTGTATCAGTTGTATGCCTCAGGAGACTTTGAGCTCTATGATGTCAGGGGACATAATTAATTTTTGCTGCCTTTTGTATTTTTTACCTAGCACAGTAGCTGGCATATTGTGGGGAGCTCCAAAATATTTTTAACATGTTAGTGTACTGTGCTTATGTGTCCATACATACATAGATGATGAACACAGCAGAACGCTTGTCAAGATTTGCAGAGATCTGTGGGAAACAACTTCAGTCGTCCTAACTGTGGCCAGTGAGACGATGCCGTGCAGCCGTGGTGTTAGCTGCTCACGTCCTCTCGTCCCACGCCCTCAATTAGAATCTAGCCATGTCCCCACCTGTGACGGAGAGTGCAGACAGGCAAACACTCAACGCAAGAAATAATGCTGTGTAGCTTCCCTGTCATTTGGAAAGTGAGAATGCATTGCAGTTACATAGGCATGCAGAAATTTAAATGTCAATCGTATGCACGAATGGTGAAGACGTAGGTTTAGTTCTCCAAATCACTTTACACACGCCCGTAGCTAGGACGTGCACACACACACACACACACACACACACACACACACACACACACAGAGTAGTGCAGCGCCCTGGCATTCGAGAAAACGCCTAATGCTTGGAAGACATGGAACCCGGACTGAAATCCCAGCCCCAGGACAGACCGGGTGTGTCACTTTGGGCGAGTCATTTAACGCTCTCAGAACTTTCGTTTCCTTATTTGTAAAATGATATCTACCTTTTCGAGTTAAAATAAGAATTAAAGCTGACATCTTCTTTGTGTTTTGTCTCTTCTTTGTTCCTCGTTTACTGCCTTGTTTAGGATTATGTATTGTGATTCCATTTTATCTTCACTCTTGGCTTGCTATTAGCGGTACCTCTTGGTGCGTGTGCAAGTGTGTGTCAGTGGTTGCTCGCGGACTGACCATCGGCATCTTTAACTTACCACAGTCTGCCTTAAAGTCAGACCCCTTTATGAATAGTGTAAGGATCTTACAACAATACCCTCCATTTCTCTCTTGCTGTCCTTTTTGCTATTGCTGACGTATATTTTAATCCTACCTTTTATGGGTTTTTAATTCAATTCCATTTTGGTCAAAGAACATAATTTTGTATGATATAAATCTTTTATCCTCGTTGACATGTGATTTATGCCAAGCATATGGTCTTTATTGGTAAATATTCCAAGTGCCCTTGAAAAGAATGTGAGCATTTTTGTTTTGGGGTGGAAGGTTCTGTAAATGTCAAATAGATCAAGTTACTTGATAGTGTTGTTCACATCTTCTATATACTTACTGGTTTTCGGTCTCCTATTGATTACTGTGTGAGGGGTGCTGTGTGGGTTTATCTGTTTCTCCTTGCAGTTCTATCAGTTTTTGCTTCATGTGTTTTGAAGCTCCGCTTTTACATACATAAACGCATGGATTATTTTGACCTCTTGAAGAATTAACCCCTTTACCATTAAGAAATAACTTTCATTATCCCTGCTAATAATTTTTATTCTGAAATCTATTTTGTCTGATATTAATATGCCTATTCCAGCTTTCTTTTGGTTGGTGTTAATGTGGTAGAGCTCATTCCATCCTGTTCCACTTCACCTCTCTGAGTCTTTATAATTACAGTGGATTTCTTATAGGCATCAGATAGCTGGGTCTTAAGTTTTTTATCTAATGAGACAACCTCTGCCTTTACTGGAAGTATTTAGACCATTTTACACTTACTGTGATTATTGATATAGTTCAGTTTAAATCTACATATTGCTATTGGGTTTTCTGTTTCATCCCTTATTTTTTTTTTCCCTTTCTTTCTGCCCTGTTTGTGTGTCCTTTCTATCCTCCCTCCTTTCTCCTCTGTCCTTCTGGCACTCCAATTACATGTCGTGGAGGCAAACTAATGGTTCCCTGAAGATGTCTACATCCAAACCCCAGAGTCTGTGACTATGCTAGGTTTACATGGCATGGGGACCTTAAAAAGGGAGATGACCCTGGATTATTTTGGTGGGTCCAATGTAATCACAAGGATCTTTAGAAGTGGAAAAGGGAAAACCAAAAAATAAAAATAAAAAGTGGAAAAGGGAGCATTAGAGAAAGTCAGGGTGGTGCAATGTAAAGATCTGACTCACTGTTGCTGGTTTTGAAGACGGAGGAAGGAGACCGTGAGCCAAGAACTACAGGTGGCCTCTAGAATCTGGGAAAGAGAAAGAAAAGAACTCTCTCTAGAGTCCCCAGAAAGAAATGCGGCCCTGTCAACGCCAGTGAGACCTTAGCTGGACTTCTAACCTACAGAACCGCAAGATAATAAATGTGTGGTACTTTACAGCAGCCCTAGCAAACTAATACAAACGTAGGGTAGGCTCTTGATATTGTCCCACAGGTCACATGGACTCTATTTTTTTCTGTCTGTGCTTTATTTTGGAGTGTGTACATCACATCAAATTCACTGATCTTGTCTTCTGCAGTGCCAAGTCTTCTATTATTCCCATCCTGTGTATTTTTCTCTTCAGATATGGTATTTTTTTAAATTTCTTGAATATATATACACACACATACACATTCTTTTCTCTTCCACACACTTCATTTCTTGAATATATATATTCATTCACATCTGCCCTCATATGTTCACATTTTCATTTATATTCTTGAGCAAATCTGTATTTAGATAGCTGTCCTAGGTCCTTGTCTGCCAATGTCTTCATCTCTGTCATTTCCAGGGCTGTTCCTATTGACTGATTTTTCTCCTAGTTATGGGTCATCTCCTCCTGCTAGGAATTATTGACTGAACGCTAAACGTTGTGAATCTTGTGTTGACTTGCTGAATCGTGTCGTACTCTTTTATAAAGTGTTGGCTTTTGTTCTCACACAATTAAGTTATTTGCAGATCAGTTTGATTCTTCTTTTTTTAAAAATATTTATTTATTTATTTGAAAGAGAGTGGGGGAGGGGCAGAGGGAGAGACTCTCAAGCAGACTCCCCGCTGAGTGTGGAGCCCAACGAGGGGCTCAATCTCACGACCCACGAGATCACGACTTGAGCCAAAACCAAGAGTTGGACACTTAACCGTCTAAGTCACCCAGGCGCTCCCAGCTGGATTCTTCTGAGGCTCGTTTGGGCTTCGCTCTGGTAGATCCAGAGAAGCCTTTAGGGTTAACTTAACCTCACAGAGGTGTGATCCTTTCAGGGCTCCACCAAATTTCCTGAATATGGTAAGTTTTCTCACTTCTGACTGATAGAAAAACAAACTCTTCCAGCTTGATGGGAATTGCTAGGTCTACTGATTTCCCATAATTATTTCCCCTGTTTTGAGGAGTTTTCCCACATGTGTGCAGAGGTAAGTACTTAACCAAAGACATGAGGGAATCTCATGGCAGATACATATGGCTTTCTCTCTGTACCTCCATCGTCTATTATAATGTGCTTGACAGGCTCTCCCTTCCTTGAACTCCAGTTTCATCTCAACTCAACAAGCTCTCCAGGCACTGTTTGGCGTATCCATTTCTGTGCTGCAGCTTAGAAACCTGCTGTCCAATGTCCTAAAACAGTGCTTGCCTCACATATTTTGTCTAGTTTCTTTCAGCAGAACTAGAAACCTAGAAAACTAGGTTTTCTAGTTGCTTTCAGCAGAAGATAATTCCCATAGCAGTTAATTCATCATGGACAGAAGTGAAGGTATATTTAAAGAATTAAATAATATGTAAAAATGCCTAGCAAGAAGGCACTCAATAAATGATTAATCAATGAATTATTTTAATTGCCTTCAATAATGACAATAATATCTGCTAGGTTTAATCAGGCTCTTACTAGGTCTGAAACAATATAGTATTTTACACATTATCTTATTTAATCCCTATGCAGTTGGATAATACTATTATCACCATTTAATAGATAAGAAAACTGGAGCAAAGTGAGTAAAGCAACTTGCCTAAGGTCACGTATATAGTAAGTAGCAGAGTCAGAATCTGAACCCTAATATACTTTCAAAGCACCGGCTATATGACTTCAAGTATCTTATCTTGTGTAAGAATACTTAGAATGAGTTGAAATGGTAAAAATAATGAGACTGATTTCTTTAACCAACAAACCAGAATTTTTATCTTCAGGTGAGCATTATTCTTCAAATTACTAACTACCTTGAAAGGACACAAACTTATTTTAACAATGTTCATAGCACAATTAGGGCTTCTCTTACAAAATGAGTTGATGAGCCACAAACACAACAAAAATTTTTAACCCAAATAGTGTTATTTTTCACCTGAAAAAATAACCAGCTTACTCATCCATTCATCCACTCATCCACAACCATCAGTGATATCCAACTAGTTTCAACTGCTTCCAAAAAAAAAAAAATCAAAATTATCCTCAAAAGATGAAGATAGCCACTGTTTTATCAAGCCTATTTTAAAAGATGGGTGACAAATTCTCTAGTTAACTCCCAAGCAAGTGTTGCAAACATATACTAAACATGGCAGCATTGTTAGAATACTGCTATAGCCTCACAAGGGATTGTTTTTAAAGGAACACTCAGTTGATCCTTTATATTTATTTAAAATACTATTGACATTATTTTATGGCCATACTTTTTTTTTTTTTTTTTTTAGATTTTATTTATTTGACAGAGACAGCCAGCGAGAGAGGGAACACAAGCAGGGGGAGTGGGAGAGGAAGAAGCAGGCTCCCAGCAGGGAGCCCAATGCGGGGCTGGATCCCAGGACTCTGGGATCACACCCTGGGTTGAAGGCAGATGCTTAAGGACTGAGCCACCCAGACGCCCCATCATACTTCTTTTTCTTAATGTTTCACATTTTTATTTAAATTCTAGTTAGTTAACATATAATGTAATAGTTTCAGAAGTAGAATTTAGTGATTCATCACTTACATTTAACACCCAGTGCTCATCACAAGTGCCCTCCTTAACACCCACCATGCTTTTAGCCCATCCTCCCACCCATTCCAGATTTACTCCAAGAAATCGACGAGGTAGGAAATGCACTCCTTTATGAGAGAATTCATAGTGATCTTTCTTTTAAAAGTGTTTCAGTTTTACAACCACAATAACTACCTATATTTCTTTGGAGATATATCTATTGTAAAAGATTGGATACTTCTATGCCAGTAGGCTGCATATCCAAACATCAGAAAATAATCTTAGTCCTTGATAATCAAACTGCGGTCCATGAGTCAGCGCCTTTAAAATTAATTACCTAGAAGCTTGTTAGGAACAGAGAATCTCAGTCCCACTTCAAACCTCCTGAATCAGAAAATCTGCATTAACAAGATTTTCAGGTGATTTGTTTGCAGGTTAAAATTTAAGAAACAGTTCCAGCTGATTCTATGAAGAAACAACCTAAGTTATAATGCCAATGAAACAACTAATGAAGATAAGGAAATGTTTTTTGGATAGAATAGTCAGTGATGACTATCTTAATTAAGGAGAAAGTTAATTCTACAGTAAAGTTTTAGAAATGTAAATCTTTTAAGAGAACTTCAGCCAAATTTAGTTGGACCAGAGATGAGTATCAAAAAAATTAAATAACTAAGCCATAAAACTCCTAGAAGAAAACATAGGTGGTAAGCTCCTTGACATCAATCTTGGTGATAACTTTTTGGATCAAACTCCAAAAGCAAAGGCAACAAAAGCAAAAACAAACAAGGGAGGCTACAAACTAAAAAGCTTCTGCACATCAACAGAAACCTTTAATGAAATGAAAAGGCAACCTACTGAATGGAAGAAAATATTTGCAAATCACATATCTGGTAAGGGGCTAATATTCAAATTATCTGAAGAACTCATAAAATGCAATAGCAAAAAAACCCCAGACAATCCCATTTAAAAATGGACAGGGGACCTGAACAGAAATTTTTCCAAAGGAGACATATAAATTGCCAACAGGTGGTGCCTGGGTGGCTCAGTTGGTTGAGCGGTTGAGCGTGGGACTCATTTCTGCTCAAGTCATGATCTGGAGATCAAGCCCCGCCTCCGTCAATCTTAAGCCCACCTTGCACCAGGCTCATTGTGCTGGGTTTGGGATTCTGCTGGAGATTCTCTCCCTCTGCCCATCCCCCTGCTCACACATGCTCGCTCTCTCTAATAAATAAATCTTTAAAAAAATAAATTGCCAACAGGTACATAAAAAGGTGCTCAACATCACTAATCCTTAGGGAAATACAAATCAAAAATCACAAGGTAACAGCTCATATCTGTTAGAAGGCTATTATCATAATCCAATTAAAAAATGGGCAGAAGACGCGAATAGACGTTTTTCCAAAGAAGACATCCAGATGGCCGACAGACACACGAAAAGATGCACAATATCACCAGGGAAATGCAAATCACAACTACAATTAGATATTACCCCACACCTGTCAGAATGGCTAAAATCAACAACACAAGAAGCAATAGGGGATGGCGAGGATGTGGAGAAAGGGGAACCCTCTTGCACTGTTGGTGGGAATGCAAACTAGTGCAGCCCCTCTGGAGAACAGTATGGAGGTTCCCCCAAAAATCAAAAATAGAACTACCCTATGATCATTAATTGCACTACTAGGTATTTACCCAAAGAATACAAAAATACTAATTCAAAGGAATATATGCAATCCAATGTTTATAGCAGCATTATCTACAGTAGCCAAATTATGGGAACAGCCCAAGTATCCATCAAATGATGAATGGATAAAGATGTGATATATAAAGATACACACCACACACACACACACACACACAAATGGAATATTGTTCAACCATAAAAAGAATGAAATCTTGCCATTTGCAATGACATGGATAGATCTTGAGGGCATTATGAGATGTGAAATTAAGTCAGACAGAGAAACACAAATACTGTTATAATCTCATATGTGGAATCTTAAAAAAAAAAAAAAGGACAAAAGAGCTCATAGATACAGAGAACAGATTGGTGATTGCCAGAGGCAGGAGTAAGGCTTGGAGAAATGAGTGAAGGAGGTCAAAAGGTATAGACTTTCAGTTATGAAATAAATAAGTCACGGGGAAGTAACGTATAGCATAGTGACTACAGTTAATAATATGGTTTTGTATATTTGAGAGTTGCTAAGAGATCAGATCTCAAAAATTCTCATCATAGGAAGAACTACGTAAGGTGATGGATGTTAAGTAGATTTATTGTGGTAATCATTTTGCAATGTATACAAATATCAACTCATTATTCTATACACCTGAAACTAATGTCAATTATACTTCAATAAAGTAAAAAAATTAAGTAAATAACTTATAAGAAAATCGAACCCCTTTAATCTGAAAACACCGCCAGGCTTTGAGAGGTAGTCCTATTGCAAAACTAGGCCTGTGTTCAGGACACAGAAAGGTCCCTGGCCTCAATGAAGTGAAGGTAGCTCAGAGAGCCGGGGAGGAACCTTGCAAGGCTTGGGCAGAATAGGAGTCCCACTGGAACAAATGAGGTGGAAACAGCTGTAACATCTATTTCTTTCCTTCAGGAGGTCCAAACTTTTTCACATTCGGAATAAACTGAGAAATTCCGTATCAAATAGAACTTTCTATAAAAATTTTAAATTGCTTCAATCTGAGTTTAACAGCCACCTCTCCTTTAACGTCTTCCTAAATCATCTTAAGATTACATCTAGAATTCAAAAAGAAAAATTACAATAAAAATGGGTTTTAGAGTTTTCTCAGATTTATTTAATATTTCTACTGAGAACAGATAAATCACAATTCAGAACTCCAGCAAGAAACAATACCTTGAAGCTACACTTATGAGGAAGCAAGTTAAATATTCGGAACCACCAGAGACACCATACATACCATTTCAAAATAGGCATGAGACTCTTATCGATTATGATTCTCTAGATCCGGCAGAAATGTTGCAAAGTGGAATTCACTCAATATTGAAGGCTGAAGACAATCTGCTCTAGCATTCAGGGGAAGGGTTCTCAGGAATGAAAATGCACTCTGATGTTCCTGTTTGTATAGATGTGTTACCCTGATTAGACATAGCTATCAACTGAAGACAATAGCCGTGTTTTTGTGCACATTCTATCCCTTACCTGCTCGCGGTGCCTGGCCTTGCAGGGCGCTTCCTCAAGGAGGTGTTCTTATCCCCACAGCCTAGGTAGTTGTGAGGTGGTACAGGGCCTAGTGACACAGGGCACTCAAAAAACAGCTGCTGAAAAACAGAAACAAAGAAATAAGCCAGGCTCATAAATATAGAGAACAGAGGGAGCCTGGGTGGCTCAGTCAGTTGAGTGTCTGACTCTTGGTTTCGGCTCAGGTCATGATCTCAGGGGTCATGGGATGGAGCCCCACGTTGGGCTCCATGCTCAGCATGGAGTCTGCTTGAGATTCTCTCCCTCCGCCCTTCCCCTGACTGGTGCACACGCTGTCTCTCTTTCTGAAATATGTAAACCTTTAAAAATAATAAATAAGTACAGAGAACAGATTGGTGGTTACCAGAAGCAGGGGAGGAAGGGTGGAAGAAAAGAGTGAAGGGGGTCAAAAGGTACAAACTTTCAGTTATAAAATTGATAAGTTATGGCAAAATTATAGCCTAGAGACTACAGTTAATAATAATGTTTTGCATATTTGAAAGTTGCCGAGAGAACAGATCTTAAAAGTTATGACAAGAAAACATTTTCTTTTGCAACTATGTAAGGTGAGGGATATTAAGGAAACTTATTGTGGCGATCATTTTGCAGTGTATACAAATATCAAATCTTTATGTTATACACTCGAAACTATTATGCAGTTGACCCTCCAAAACCATGGATTTGAACTGTGAAGGTCCACTTATAATGGATTTTTTTTACAGTACAGTACGATAAATGTATTTTCCTTATGATCTTAATGTTTTCTTTTCTCTAGCTTACTTCATTGTAAGAATACAGCATACAGTATATAATACATATAAGATACAAAATACGTGTTAATCAACAGTTTTCAGTAAGGTTTTGGTCAACAGCAGGCTATTAGCAGTTAAGTTTTGGAGGAGTCAAAAGTTACATGTGAATTTTCGACTGCTTAGGGGATCAGGGACCCAAATCCCTGCATTGTTCAAGGGTCAACTGTAATGTTATCTTTCAATTATATACCCCAAAAGAAAAGAGTAGTTATTGAGTATATACGGTAATTGAAGGCTGTTTGGGTTTTTTTTTTTTTTAAGATTTTATTTATTTGACAGAGAGAGAGAGGGCACAAGTAGGGAGAGCAGCAGGCAGAAGGAGAGGGAGAAGCAGACATCCCACTGAGCAGGGAGCCCAATGCAGGACTCAATCCCAGGACATGGGATCATGACCTAAGCCAAAGGCAGACGCTTAACCGACTGAGGCACCCAGGCACCCAAGAAGGCTGTTATTAACATTTCATTTTCAGTTTTCCAATAGAACAACTGCCCTAGGCTTCTCTGACAAACATACTGTCTTTACAGTGACCCACAGTGAGATCTCAGAGTATTTCAGGTTATATAAACGAAGAATCAAGCACACCACCATATTGACTCCCAACAGTATATGCCCCTATTGCTAGGGGTGGAAATCCCTACGGGAAACTTTGAAGTCCACTGGTATTAAACCCAAGTTAAAAACTAATCAAAAGAAATGAGCTTAAGTCTTTTCCCTTTAAAAGTGTTGGTTCTCACCTCCTTTTGAAAGGAGGTGTTAAAATTAAAATTCTAATTCAAGGATTCTCACACCTTAGGTTTTTTGTGTTTTTTTTTTTTAAGATTTATTTATTTGAGAGAGAGAGAGAGAGAGAGCAAGCACGAGTAGAGGGAGGGGCAGAGGGCGAGAGAGAGAAGCTCAAGCAGACTGCCGACTCCAAGCTGAGTGTGGAGCCTGATGTGGGGCTCGATCTCACAACCCATGAGATCACAACCTGAGCCAAATCCAAGAGTCGGAAGCTTAACCGACTGTGCCACCGAGGTGCCCCTCACACTTTAGGGTTGTTTTATCATTACTCAGGTGTAATTAACACACCGTGTTATATTTGCTTCAGGTGTACAATATAATGCTTCAACAATTCCAGACATTTTCCAGTGCTCGTCAAGATAAGTGTATTCTCAATCCCCTTTTTCTGTTTTCCCCATCCCCCCCACCTACCTCCCCTCTGGCAACCACCAGTTCATTCTCTGTATTTAACAGTTTTTCATCTCGTTTGTTCATTTGTTCTGTTTCTTAAATTCCACAAGTGAAACCATGTGGTATTTGTCTTTCTCTGATTTGTTTCACTTAGCATTATATTCTCCAGCTCCATACATGTTGTTCCAAATGGCAAGATTTCATCCTTTTTTGACTGAGTAATATTCCATTATACATAGGAGACACTAACATTATCGATTATCTCAAGAAGATTGAAGAACTGTTTGTCCTTTTTAATTATACTTTTATTATAAAAGACAGGCTCATTGTAGACACCTTTCATTGTAGGAAATCTGTAAATGACAAAGAAGAAAAGAAAAATTAACCATGTATGAGCACTGTCTTAGTGAATTTCCTTTCAGTCCTCTATGTACACAAAATTGGAACTATTCTGAATAGAGTCATGTATCCTGTTTTTATTTTTTCACTAAAAACATGAATCTTAAGCACTTTCTAAAATTCACAAAATATTTGCTCATAAAAATATCTTTAGTGTGCATAACAAAAAATAAGGAACAGCTCCCACCCCAACCCCAAATCTTAGCTGTAACAACCTGGAAATCCTGGGTGTGTATTCTTACATATTTCTCTTCCATAAGCATTTTGCCATGTCATTGTTCTGCAAAAAATGCTTCCAAAGATTGCATTGTATTCTACCTTATAAATATGCCATGCTCTCTTCGTTTTCCCAAATTTAAAAAAATTTTTTGTCATACGGAAGCAACTCTATTTCCTTAGATTGTATTGCTAGAAGTGGAATGACAAGGTCAAAAGGTATGGACATTTTTTTTTTTTTTAGATTTTTGTTTATTTATTCGACAGAGATAGAGACAGCCAGCGAGAGAGGGAACACAGCAGGGGAGTGGGAGAGGAAGAAGCAGGCTCCCAGCGGAGGAGCCCGATGTGGGACTCGATCCCGGAACGCCGGGATCACGCCCTGAGCCGAAGGCAGACGCTTAACGACTGCGCTACCCAGGCGCCCAGGTATGGACATTTTTGATTCTTGGTACCTTCAGATAG
Source organism: Ursus americanus (assembly GCF_024610735.1). Classification (NCBI taxonomy): domain Eukaryota; kingdom Metazoa; phylum Chordata; class Mammalia; order Carnivora; family Ursidae; genus Ursus; species Ursus americanus. Next base: position 50,114,082 of record NC_142134.1, read on the forward strand.
GTGGCCCTAATTCACACTCCCCTCAACAGCATTATCAGTGTGCCGATCTTACAAACCTAGTTTTGATGAAGATTAATATCAATCCAGTTAAATGATATTTGATAAGCACATTATTACACTGAATTGAAATCATTTGTATGGGCTGCTGCTTGTCAACTTAACTAGACTGAGCCAGAAGACCAAGTTTATGTCTTTTTTATCTTTATACTTCAGACTGGCATCATACACGAAACATTCACTTACTTAATAAATACTTATCAAATGTCTGCCAGGTGTCAGATGCCATTCTAGTTTCTGGAGACACAGCTCCAATGGATGTTACATCCTAGTGGAGATACATAAAAAATAACCAAAGGTAAAATTATAGTATGCCAGATAATATCTTCTATGGTCAAAAACAAATCAGGGAAAAATTAGGGGAGTGGAGGGGAAGATGGAGAGGGTTTTCCCTGTTTTATATAGAGCAGTGAGAAAAGGCCTCACTGATAACATGGTATTTGAGCAGATATTTGAAGCAGCAGCATGCTGTGCGGGTTTGTGGCAGGAAGAGTATTCTAGGCAGTGCAAAGGCCCAGAGAGCAATCTTAGGATGTATGAAAAGCAGAAACATCAGTCTGGCTGGAAGAGTGAGCAAGAGAATAGTAGAAAATGGGGTCAGAGAGACAGTGGGGAAACTCACCATGGAGGACTTGTAGGCCTGGTCAGGACTTTGTCTGTTATTCTGTATGAGATGAGTAGCCATTAAGAAGGCTTTGAAAAATGACACAATTGAATCATGGAACTTTACATCAAAAACCAGGGATGTACTGTATGGTGACTAACATAATATAATAAAAAAATATTATAAAAAAATGACACCATTGGACAGATTTTCAAAAAATCACAAGCTGCTGTGTCGAAATAGAATGTGTGGGCTAGGATTATGGGGGAGCCAGTTTCCCCCATAATTTGGAAATTCAATTGATATAATGGCCGACATCAAAGTAATAATTGAGATTCTGAGAAACAGATTGTAAATGTATTCCGAATGTAGAGTCAGTGGATCTTACTAAGGTGTTGAATTGTCCCTTGTATGAGAAATGCAGAGAAGCCAGACTTAAAGTCAAGATTTGGGCCAACTGAAGAAACGAAGATGCCATTTACTGAAAAGGAAAAGATTACAAGAGACTTTTGAAGGCAAGGTGAAGAAATTGGGAGTTTTGATCCCAAGTTTTCATCTCTAAGGCCTTCAGATGATGAATACTGTCATACCGACTTAGCTGTTCGCTGGGCCACCATGTTAAACTAACACTGACCCTCAGAATCACATAATTTATCAACCTGGGTAAGAATTTTTGATGGTTCAAGAACACTTTTTTAGGGTTGACTTGTTCCCTAGTGTTCAGAATGTTGATTGTGCATTTGAATAAGAAATGAAGTCCAGTTCAAACTATTTTTAAAACGAGAAATACACATATTCAAGGTAACATTAAAAAGTTGTAGCCTTCAGTTACTGCCCAAGACCTAATTATACATCAATACATTTTTAAGAACTAAGCTAGAATTTCTTTCCCCTTCCTCCAACAACAAAAACTAGATACTATAGATGGTCCCCGACTTACAATGGCCCAACTTACGATGTTTGACTTTACCATGGTGCAAAAGAAATACACATTCAGTAGAAACCATACTTCAAATTTTGAATCTTGATACTTTCTCCAAGCTAGCGATATGTGGTAGGACACTCTCCTGTGATACTGGGTAGCAGCAGTGAGAAGCAAATCCTACTTAGCCATGTAAACACTAAAGTAAACGGATACACTTAACCCATTCTGTACCCATACAAGCATTCTGTTTTTCACTTCCAGTATTCAATGAAGTACATGAGACATTCAAAACTTACAGTCTTCGTGTTAGATGATTTTACCCAAACGTAGGCTAATGTAAGTGTTCTGAGCAAGTTTAAGGTAGGTTAGGCTAAGCTGTGATGTTTGGCAGGTTAGGTGTATTAAATGTATTTTCAACTTGATTATTTCAACCTACAATGGGTTTATGGGGATATAACATCATTGTAGGTAAAGGAAGATCTGTACTTTGTTGTACACTAGAAATGTACTCTCAAATATTCAAGAGATTCTAATTCTTTAATTCCTAGAATTCTTCTTAGAATTCAAGTGATTCTAATTACTTTATCATATTAGCACTGTCCAAAAAGAATGGTGAAATAGAAATGTTCTATATCTACACTGTATAACATGGTAGCCACTAGCCACATATTAGCCATTGAGCACATGAAAATGTGGCTAATGCAACTGGGGAACTGATTTTTCAATTTTACTTATTTACATGTAAATAGCCCCATGTCACAAGCGGCTACCATACGGTAAAGCACAGCACTATACTGTTAACATCCTCTTGATGTAACAATTTTCAGTGAACACAAAACTCTGGAAATTGGCTGTGTACTTTTTAAATTATAAGAAGATTCCTTAAAGTATAAGTATTTTCCCATCTGTGTAGAACAGAGGAAATACATGCTATAAATTTGTATGTGGGTGTGCATATATACACCAAAGATCTACAAGTATACATCATAAGCTTGTAATACTAGTTTTCTCTGGGAGAAGAAAATGGGTAACTAGGGGTCACAGTTGGAAGAGAGAATATTCCCAATGTATCTGTTTGAACATCCTTAATTTTGGATCACATAATGTTTCATCTATTCAAATATAACTTCAGACTATTTTATAATTTTTTGGTTAACGCTAACCTACACACCTTTCCCTAAGTATCTTTCCTACGTGGTTCAAATCAATGACTGACAGTTGAACTAAGTATTATCTTCTGGGTATGTCTCTAAGGTGGTCTGTAAGTAATGTTTGAAAATAAATCTTAGAAGTGACAGCCAATTCCTCAGCTTCTATAAAACGTCAATGTCCCACCCCAACCCCGCCTCACCAATCCCCCTATTTGAAGCAGTCTAAATCAGATGTGGCTTGGTATTCTGTCTACTGAACTCACTGGCTTATTTTACAATAAAATGATTATTTTGGGGGTGCCTGGGTGGCGCAGTCATTAAGCATCTGCCTTCGGCTCAGGGCATGATCCCAGTGTTCTGGGATCGAGTCCCACATCAGGCTCCTCCGCTGGGAGCCTACTTCTTCCTCTCCCACTCCCCCTGCTTGTGTTCCCTCTCTCGCTGGCTCTGTCAAATAAATAAAATCTTTTTTAAAAAATGATTATTTTGCTTCCAGTTTCTATTGAGTGTTACTCTTCTTGGGCTCTCGTGCTCAGCAGAGTGACTTGTAGAGAGCCAAATTTATGTGAGTTCAAATTCAGACCCTGCCGTTTACCAGGTGCATATCCTCAGACATTATAGATCTACTGTATCTCAGTTCCCTCACCTGCAGAAAAAAGTAAATAATCATCTCTACTCCACTGATTCTTTGTAAGGATTAAATGGGTTAATATATGTAAGATGGTACCTGACATAAAAAACTCAAATTATCCTGTTGATAGCTATCATAATACCAAGAGGTATGCTTTAAGTCTATTTTTAAGCCTCTACAAGCCATTAAAGATACAGATATAATTCTGTATTTTGCTATGCAAATTCTAAACAATTGTGCTTCTGTTTTCATTTCTTTTTAAAGATTTTATTTATTTGACACAGAGAATGAGCACAAGCAGGGGGAGCAGCAGAGGGAAAGGGAGAAGCAGGCTCCCCACTGAGCAGGGAGCCGGATGCTGGGCTCAGTCCCAGGACCCTGAGATCATGACCTGAGCCAAACGCAGATGCTTAACCAACTGAGCCACCCAGGCACCCCCGTGCTTCTATTTTCAATAAATTCTGACTTGGGGGAGGGAAATATGTGCTCTCAAAATACTAAATTACTTTGGGTAATTACTTTGGTTTAGTTTCCTGTAAAAAAGAAAATACAGTTGGAATTCCTATATTAGGATTAGTAGAGAATTCAACGTGGGCCCCAGTGCAATAAGCTGGCTCTAGGTTGCAGCTTTTAGTGTTTTTGTGTTTTGTTTTTTCTCTAAATATGCTACATAAACACACCTCAGAAGAAATAACCTAATTAACATGTTTAAATAATCTAATTTTGTCAAAATGTAATAATATATACCAATAAGGGATATAACATCTTGGGTTCGTGCTTTTACCAAACACATGATATCCTAATGGTATGTTCATAACCGTTCTCCTTATCCTGAAAACTGATTATAAAATGATTAAGAGTTGTTATATTTTGGTTTTGTAAAACCAGGAAACTTACAAACTAATCAAGCATACTTAATGAAAAATAAATTCTGTTCAAAAATACAGGCATTTTTAAGATAAAATATATCAATCTACAGTTTACAGTTTAGTTCTTATTAGTACATGAAATAAAGGAGGATTTAAGTTGACGAAACATTTATCAGGAGGAGGAAAAAACAAACAAACTAATAAGTGAACTGCTCTTACTTACAATGATATTTATTAAGGAAAAAGCATCCTGAGGGACCAGGACCATCTTAATCTGCCAGCAAAATCAGAGAGATGAAATACAATATAATAGACACAAAAATTTTCTTTTCCATAAAGCCAAAGTCTAGGGATGCTAGTAAACTTAATGCAAACATAAAGGCTGCCAGACCAATCTCCTACATAAATGCCTTCCAAATTTCCATTTCAGACACAGGGATGAGGGATTTAGGGGAGAGAATCTTTGAATCAACATTTTATCTTCAATTCTTTGCTTCACTGACTTCTGACAGTTTGGCAAATTGGGGGTCATCACATTTAAAAGAAATGCCAAAGCTTGACAAATGCAATCTAAGAGAGAGAGTATAAATTCTAAATGCCTGTGCAATTTTCTGTAGTTTCCAGCATTCTACCTCAAAAAGTTATCAGATTTAAAACTTAAGTCATTTCCTTTAGATGGTGTAATTTTAGCAAAAAGCATTTTCCAAATTATGGGATAATTAAGGTAACACTAAAATCATATACCCAAAATTCAAGTCTTCTGCCATTCTGTTATTCTGGGTATTTGTTATTTGGTGTGTGGGTAGGAGGATGTATGCAGAGATTAACTTTGTTTCTGAAAAAAATCTGAAAACTTCCCAGTCTAATCCTATCTCAGTTTCCTCAGTACATGTTCAGGAATCTCCCTCTTTGGCACTGGATATTACTGGCCACCAAGACGGTCCACTTAAAAATAGGTCTCCCTCATCCTCCCAACTGCCACAGTCTAAAAACTGTGCCACCTGACACAGTCTGGGGCCTACTACTTACAGCTGATTGGAGATCCATTCTCAGCCAGGGCTGAAACAAGCATATTTCACCTTTGAGTTCCTGAGGTCAGCTTAGTACAAGTCAGAGTCATGGGCCCTTGACTGCTCTTTTCACTGTCCAACATTGCTTTTGCAAGTATTCTATCACAGAAGCTATTTCCCTTGAAAATATTAAGATTTATATGCTTACATGTTCAAATGCTATGCATCATCAGGTCAAGCCTTAAAGTAGATTAATTTGGAAAAACACAAAAACAAGAACCTGAACTAGATATTCTCTTATTTTTAAAAAAAAAGAGGCTCAAATTCTCTGGTTTTAAAAATTCAAATTGGACTCTAGTTTCAAAGGAGAAAAAAAACAGAGCAGTGATAGCATACATTTCCTGATTCCACAGAAATACTCAAATTCTTAGATAATGCTGTACATCTTTATGTCAGATTTTGTTAAACTTTACAACAGCAGTGCAGAACAGAAATGGAAAGAAAAGACAGTAACATAAGCCTTCTATCATTAAGAATAGGTATGACCTCAATCAAAATCAGATTAGAAAACTTTGTCAAAGAAGTACCAGGAATTGGTTTCTTTTAGGGAGTCCTTAAAAAATCTACCACTTAGAATAACTTGTACACACCAACTTTGATGTTTTTTTCTAAATGAGTTAATTACTCTCATGTAGCTATATGAAATTTTTCAGAGTAATTTTACTGGGAGGAAACTGGATATAATTTGGTACCTTCCCCATATGGCAGTGACATGGACTAACAAATGAGAAGAGGGAAGGGGAGGGAAGAAGACATTAGAAGTATAGAGTGAAGTATAATGGATCAAAAAAGGTTTAAAAAGGGGGGGGTAAAGAATTTGAAACTATACGAAGAGAATCAAATTCTGTGTGTGTGTGTGTATGTAACAATTTTGTACCTTCAAAAATAAAACTGGAATGTTATTTCACTTAAAATGTACAAGATGCAAAATGCTCTGTAATGGTAAAAAAATGTACACTGATATAAATTTTCATAATTTTCCAATAAATGACATTTCTAGATAAAAAAATTACCATTACAAACCCTTTACTCAAATGTTTATTTCTTGTTTCCAGCATTACAATTTGCTGTGATTCATAAACTTCAATCTAAGTAAGTTTTTAGATGCTGACCTCATACAATTAGTTAGGTCCTTAGGTCAAACACTCACTTATCCAGCCAAGAAATCACCCAGCCACCGCTCTTGCCTGGACAACGCTCACTGCTGCCTGGACAACGCTCACTACTACCTGACCAATTTAAAGTGCATATGAGTTGTTTTGATGAATGGAGACACAGCTGTAGTTTTGCACTAAATTTTCCATTATTGAATTGTATGTTTTTTCACCATGATACCTTATGATCACTAGAAAGCTACTTACATCATGTTTTAACCATATATTATGTTAAATGCCCATTTATAACTGCAAGAAACTCACGTTACAGACACACTACTGACTATGATATTATACAAAATCATGGCCACAAGTTTCCGCATAAAGAAGAGATTTACTTCTCTTTTAAAGCAAGAAATACCCCACAGTTCAGATTTACATGAGTAGTGCCTTTTTAAATAAATTAAAAATAAAATGCTGTCCTGTCTGTAAAATTATAAATACTTCTAGTCCATTTTACAGAATGTTAAAATGCTTATAAATGCATTACCTCCTAGTAAATACACATTATGACACCGAAGCCAGTTAAACAAAAACAAAAAAACCAGCCATCAAACTGGCCTATGGAAACATCTAGAGTTTTTTGTATCTCCTACACTGGAAAAATTAAACTAAACAAAGAAAAAAGGCTAGGGAAGAGACAGAAATTTTACAAAATGGCAACTACTATAACCTAAAAGAGTGGACTGACATGTCTCCCTTCAATTCAGTAACTAAGCCATTTCTGGAATGAACATTTATGGATAACTAGGTTAGGAGAGTGCTCCTCTTAGTACCCAGGGCAGAATTATGTAGAAATAGTTTCCACATTCTACAAGGAAAAAAACAGAGTGACTGTTCAAAAACCAAGATTTAGCCAGAATGTTCAAGATTGGCAGGTGTTGATGGAGTGAAATCTTCAATGGTCACAAAATTAAAAATCATAGTCCTATGGATACTGCTTATTTTTACCGATGTGAAGAAAGGAAACATGATTGCAAGGTACAATACACACTGACAGGGTAACATGAAAAATTATGAACAATTTAAATAACTAAAATGTTCCCTACTGAAACATAAAGACGTGATTTCCAAATTGATTCAACTTGTAATATGTCTCTTAGAAGTATGAAGTAGTATTAGGTCTATAGACTGCTGAATTGCCCTTCACACTGAATATTTCCTCCATCTTAAAAAAACAGCTTCTGAATGGCATGGACTCCTTTGGTGTGGGAGAGCAGGCTCGCCAGACTTGTTTCCAAGGCTTCCTCCAAGGTGATTCACCCCATCAAATCTATAATATCTCCAAATCTACATGTCGAACTTCAGGATTTCGTTTCTGGAAGGAAAAATCACCGCCACATTATTCATTGCAAGACAGAATTTTGTTTCCTTTTATTCCTTTAGATCACTAAAGCCACGGAAAACATATGGTCAAACAATTTCATGGTAGCATGTTAGCAAGATAAAAATCAACAGAGGAATATTACACACTATGAACAGCATGGTAAGCAGCCCCACCTCCCTGAGTTTGTTCATATGTTCGTTAATACAATAATGTATTAAGAATCTCATATGTGCCAAACATTGCAAAGCTTTTGGAAATATATGCATTTGGGGTAAAAAGAAAATCACTGGAAGACAAGAATAAGCAGAAGAAATAAACTGATATTCACTTGTTTCATATATGTTAGCAACAACACATATAGTTTTGGGCCAGGCACTGTGCTAGAAAGTGGAGCTAGGATTATTAAATAAGTCTGTTCCTGACCTTGAGGGACTCAGTTTAGCTAGGGAGCCAAGTATATCAATACCCATCTACGAGTTATAGCATTAGAGCTAATAATAATAAGAGTTAACATTTAAGGAGCAGTTACTCTTGTGTCAAGTACTGTGCTAAGTAAGGGGTTTCACGTGCATGTGTATGTTTTAAAATCCTCGAATAACTCAATCATTTCCATTTTACATATGGGAAAACTGAAGTCTGAAGAAATTAACTAGCCTGCCCAAAGTTTCGTAGCTAGAAGTGATGAAGCCAGGATAAATTCCAGACCCCAAGCTCCTGACCATTACGATGTACTATAATGCTAACTCTGGGAACAAAAATGTCAGATCTATTACTTTAACTCATGAGATCCAGCAAGACTTCACTAAGGATATATTATCTAAACAAGTCTTGAAAGTAGTGAGTTTTCCAGAGAGATGATGAAGAGGACCTAGACAGAAGAAAAAGCATGAGCAAAGTCAGGGAGCTCGAGAAGTATGTACTGGCAGTACTGTGTAGTTAGCCACAGAAGCTGCAAAAAGGGCGGGATTAGTAAGGAGACTGGAAAGGCAGGCAGAAACCAAGTTGTTGAAAAATTTTAAATGTTAATGTTTAGTGCCTAAAAAGAGATCATGTGCATAGTAGAAACTGAATAAATATTGTTAAATAGAAATGAAAATAAGTGGTGCTCAACTTATAATTTTCATTCATTTGTTCAATACTCATTTTTTAAAAAAGATTTATTTATTTGAGAGAGAGAGAGAGCGAGCGAGCACAGGGAGAAGGAGAGAGAATCTCAAGCAGATTCCACGCCAAGCACAAAGCCTGATGTGGGGCTCGATCCCACGACCCTGAGATCATGATCTAAGCCACCAAGAGTCAGATGCCCAACTGACTATGCCACCTAGGCGTCCCTCAACAAATACTTATGATTTATTATGTTCCAGGCACTATCCAACTCAAACACTTCACATACCACAAATTTATTCCAAAACTCACTATGGAGAGATAAAAAGCACACTGTGCAATTTATTTTGCAATGCTGCAGACTCAAGAAAATGCTATAGGAGCATGCAATTCGAGAAGTCAAAGACAGACTAAAGAGCAGAACATTTAACTGGAATACTACTTATTAGGAATTTACAAATACTATGGCATCTTCCCACTGCATTAATTCCCAACACAATTATTGCCTCCCAAACACAAAAAACTTCATGGAGGGATAGAAGGGTCTATCCACAGACTGAAATATAGAGATAGAACAAAAAAATTTTAATTAGCAGTTCAATGAACTTCAAAGTAATGGGGCGCCTGGGTGGCACAGCGGTTAAGCGTCTGCCTTCGGCTCAGGGCGTGATCCCGGCGTTGTGGGATCAAGCCCCACGTCAGGCTCCTCCGCTATGAGCCTGCTTCTTCCTCTCCCACTCCCCCTGCTTGTGTTCCCTCTCTCGCTGGCTGTCTCTATCTCTGTCTAATAAATAAATAAAATCTTTAAAAAAAAAAAAAGAACTTCAAAGTAAGAACAAAATATATTTCACATTTATAATATGGGACTTTATAAATTAGCTTCTATTATTTTTCATGTTTTTACACAGAACTATCCAAGCTATAGATTTTATGCCAAAAATACCATCTATTCTAATAATTAGATCAATGGCATTACTCAACAGAGATGGCTATACAGCTAAATTTTATCACTGAGTGTGATCTTTCAAAATAATTCAATAATTATTAAATTTAAACTTAGAGGGCAAACATTTTTAGATACTAAAAAGAAAGGAATATGCTAAAGTTGTAGTTTTCAAAAGAAAATCAGCTGATTTTCATAACAAGAAACAAGAATTACATTCATGCACTCTCTTGGTTTGACTCAACTATGAAGAACTTTAAGATAAATTATATCTTATGACCTTAGAGAGGCTTTTAAACTGAAATTATGGGTTAAACTTTGTTTCCTGGTTTGAAAGACTTATAATTCAAAAACACGTATGAATTAGTTCAGTCTACTGAAGATTTAATAGCTTCTAATCAAAGCACAAAGTTAGCTAAATAAAAACAATAAATTTATCTGATTATGATGAGAGTAAATATAAGAATAACCGATTTGTTAACTTAGATCTGGCTTCTGACTTACTGTTTCTACTGAAGAGTAAAGCTAAAATAAAGATTTAGTCTAAAAGTCCATTATTTTATCCATGTCAGGGAAATAAAAACAAATAGAATGGAAAATCAAAGTTTATTTATTCTCATGTCACCCTGCACAAAAACAATCATCTTGCATTATATTTAGAACAGTGATTTTTCAAAGTGTGGTCAAAAGATCCTGAAACCTTTTCTTCCTTTTCTTTCAAGATATTGACTGATTGATTGACTGATTGAGAGAGTGAGCACGGGAGCGCGCACTCATGTGCGTGCACATGTGAGAACATGCACGAGCAGGGGGAGGGGCAAAGGGAGAGGGAGAAAGAATCTCAGGCAGACTCCGTGCGGAGTGCAGAGCCTGGATGCTGATGCGGATGCCAGGCTCAATCTCACCACCCTGAGCAGAAATCACGAGTTGGTCGCTTAACCAACTGAGCCACCCAGGCTCCCCCTGAAACCTTTTCAAGGGATAGTCCAAGGTCAAAACTATTTTCATACTAACACTGATGTTATTTGCCTTTACTAGTAATGCTGCTATTTCCTCTGATGACATACAAAAGCAATGCTAGATAAAAATAATGGCATCTTTGTACAATTCAAGGTAACTGACACCAAACTGTACTCATAGTCACTGTGTTCCTTTATTGTCAGACACATAATTTTTTTTTAAAAGCCTGGGGCGCCTGGGTGGCACAGCTGTTAAGCATCTGCCTTCGGCTCAGGGCGTGATCCCGGCGTTATGGGATCGAGCCCCACATCAGGCTCCTCTGCTATGAGCCTGCTTCTTCCTCTCCCACTCCCCCTGCTTGTGTTCCCTCTCTCGCGGGCTGTCTCTCTGTCGAATAAATAAATAAAATCTTTAAAAAAAAATAAAAATAAAAATAAATAAATAAAAAGCCAGTTTCACTTTAAAATGTCCTTCATGATCAGGGTGCCTGGGCGGCTCAGTTGGTTAAGCATCCGAGTCTTGATTTTGGCTCAGGTCATGATCTCAGGGTCCTAGTTGGGCTCCCCACTCAGCACTCAGTGCAGAGTCTGCTTGGGATTCTCTCTGCCCACCTCCCTCTGCCCCTCCCCCCACTCACGCTCTCTTTCTAAAATAGATCTAAAAAACAAAATGTCCTTAATGAAAAAATAAATAAAATAAAATGTCCTTAATGGAGTAGTGAAAACATCAGTTTATTAAACCTCAATCCTTGAGTACATTTTTTTTTTTAAAGATTTTATTTATTTATTTGACAGAGAGAGAGAGAGCCAGCGAGAGGGGGAACACATGCAGGGGGAGTGGGAGAGGAAGAAGCAGGCTCCCAGCAGAGCAGGGAGCCCGATGGGGGCTCGATCCCAGGACCCTGGGATCACGCCCTGAGCTAAAGGCAGACACTTAATGACCGAGCCACCCAGGCATCCCCTTGAGTACATTTTTTTAAATAGTGTGTGAAAGTGCACCTGGGTGGCTCAGTTGGTTGAGCCACCAACTTGGCTTCAGCTTGGGTGGTGAGGCTCAGGTGGTGATTTCGGGATCCAGGAATCTGCCTTCCACAGGCTCTGCACTCAGCAGAGTCTGAGAGTCTTCCCCTTCTGCTCCTCCCCCACTTGCACTCACGCATGCACACTCTCTCTCAAATAAATAAATACAATCTTCAAAAAATAAATAAAATATTCTGTGACAAAGTGGGAAATATTTCCAAAGCCCTTCTGAAGTCTGATGTCACAAGGAAAAACACCTCTGAGATTGCTTGAATTATGGGTTGAATCTGACACTTTTTTATCTAAACACCATTTAGGGCTCCTGGCTGGCTCAGTTGGTTGAGCATATGGACTCTTGATTTCAGGGTTTGTGAGTTCAAGCCCTACACTGAACACGGAGCCTACTTTTTAAAAAAAAAAAAAAAAAAAAAAAAGGTGAGCTTATCTAAACCCCAGTTTTACTTGAAAGAAAAACTAACAAACTATGGTTATTCAAATTTGGGCATTTGGCAGGGATCTTTTTTCTTTTTTTAAGATTTTATTCATTTATTTGACAGAGAGAGAGAGAGAGTGCGAGCACAAGCAGGGATAGTGGCAGGCAGAAGGAGAGGGAGAAGCAAGCTTCCCACAGAGCAGGGGGAGCCCGGTGTGGAACCTGATCCCAGGACCAAGGATCATGACCTGAGCCGAAAGCAGTCACTTAACCAACTGAGCCACCCAGGCACCTGGGCAGGGATCTTTTTAAAAAATGAACAACATAAATCTGTTACTTCAAGGAAAACAACAATATTTGTTGCTAATGCTAAAATGCAAGGTTTCAAATGAAAATCAGAATGCTGAAAAACTGGTATCTACCACCATGACCCCGACAGCTTCCGAATACTTAGAAATGTATCATCATTTGAAAGATATGCATAAATTCAGGGAATTAGTATTTTCCAAATGGCCAATTCATAACATTCCAGAATCATGCATGAGTTAAAAGATCCATTCAAAGTACAAAGATAGACCAATGGATTTTCAAGTAACAGTGTATAGCAGAAAATTAATCATACCTAGAGAGAGGTCTGGCCTTGGCCCTTGGCTATGGGAGGTGATCTCTAGGCACTTGGAATGTCCTGATTGATAATTTGTCTTTATCTTTGGCCACACAGTATCTGCTGTATATCCACAAGGGACTGGGGACTAAAAGTGTGGTCTTCTCCTTGGAGTGGCTGCATATGAAAGGTTGGCCACTCAAGCCGTCAACTACGGAGCCCCAATAAAATCTCTGCACATCACTGCCAGAAAATAACAGTGTCTTTGACTCCATGGGAAGGGGACAACTGAAACTCTGTGTTTGGGACTCTGTCCTATGCACCTCCTTCGCTTGGCTAGTTTTAATCTGTATCCTTTCATTATAATAAATCATAACCATGAGTATAAAAGCAGTCAGTGGGGGCGCCTGGGTGGCACAGCGGTTAAGCATCTGCCTTCGGCTCAGGGCGTGATCCCGGCGTTATGGGATCGAGCCCCACATCGGGCTCCTCCGCTATGAGCCTGCTTCTTCCTCTCCCACTCCCCCTGCTTGTGTTCCCTCTCTCGCTGGCTGTCTCTATCTCTGTCGAATAAATAAATAAAATCTTAAAAAAAAAAAAAAAAAAAGCATTCAGTGGGGGCGCCTGGGTGGAGCAGTCAGTTAAGCTCCTGACTCTTGGTTTCAGCTCAGGTCATGACCTTAGGGTCTTGAGATCAAGCCTCAAATTGGGCTCCACACTCAGTGTAGAGTCGGCTTGGGATTCTCTCTCCCTCTCCCACTCGTGCTCTTTCTTTCCCTCTCTAAAATAAATAATCTTTTAAAGATAAATAAGTAAGAGCATTCAGTGAGTTTTGTGAGTCCTTTTTGTGAATTATCAAATCTGAGAGTGATATGAGGAACCCCTTGAAATTTGCAATTGGTGTCAGATATGAGGGGTGACCTTGTGGACTGTGCCCCTAACTTCACAAACAGTTTATGAAAAATTCTCTGATATAGTTTCAGATTCCACATTGCAACAAAGCTTTAAGAGGCTACAGCTGTCAGGTACTGGTGTAATATCCAAAAAGAACATCATAATTATCTGAAAATGCTATAAGAATACTTTTAAATACTTCCTCCCTTTTCCCTTTTCTTCATATCCTTCAACCAAAACAATATATGTCAACAGGATGAATGCGAAGCAGATACGGGAATCTAGCTGTCTTAGATTTTTGCAAAAATGTGAAACAATATCACTCTTTTCACTGTTTTTTTCATTTTGGAAAATATAGTTACTTTTCATTAAAATGTTATTTATATTAACATGTAATAGTTTATTGTTATAGCTTTTTAAATGAGTATTTTTTGAACTCTCAGTTTTAATATATAATTTAGTAAATATTAATAAATATTAATTCAAATAAATAAAAGCTCTTTGGCTCCTGAATAATTTTTAAGAATATAAAGAACCGGGGATGTACTGTATGGTGACTAAGATAATATAATAAAAAATCATTAAAAAAAAAAAAGAAGAAGAATATAAAGAATCTTAAAACGAAAATATTTGAGAACTGCTCATCTACAAACTTGAAAATCATGTTGTGAACTATAGTATTAACATAAACATAATAATATTATTTGAAGTGCTTCTATTACTCTGGCACCTAGAGTCTGAAAGAAAAAATAGTAGTGACAGAAATGTCTCCCTGAAATTTTTATTTCCCTTCAATTTTTAACAAAACTAAAGAATGGTCAATATCAGCTGAAGAAAATGCATTGCCTTCAAGAAGCTAGGTATGTTAAAGATCATTTAAGTTTTATTTATTGCAATAACCTGAACTCAAGAGTCAATAAATGACAATTTGAGAAGACTGAGATTTTTAAAAATAATCTTATCAAGTAATATTTCAGTAAAAAACCAACAGGTTGTAATGATCCCCAACTGAACAGAAGCAAAAAGAAAATATAAAATGATGACGGAGTAAAAAGAAGATGTGTGTATGTTCAAGGTCACAGTCTGTTTTTCAAACTTTTGAAGAGAATCTACTTTCCCTTTCACCTTTCTCTAGAAACTTTCAAAATGCTTTTTACTTCAAAACAAACAAAAAACCTTTAGCTACTTTAGAAACTAAGCAAGCACTATAGGATAGTGGTTGAAAGCACAGTATTTTGAATTGACCAACGAAGGTTCGAATCCCAATCTCCTACTTCCTTGAGTAAATTACCCAACTTCTCTAACCCAATGATTTTTCTCATTCACAATTACTAGTCATACACCATGAGGTTACTGAGAAGATAAACGTATACACGTGATACAATCCGCATAGTGTTCTGACACAGAGTAAGTACTTCAGAAATAGTCGGCATTATGCTTATTATGAATACATCTTACTTTCAGTTCTTTCTCCAGTCTATCTACTTCAGCTCCTAAAGTATCAATAATATTTTCTCCATGTTTAAGCATAAAGGTCTCTAGTTCTTCAGGAGTTTTCACTTCTTGAATTTCCTACAAAGAAAGCAATAGCAAGAAAACAAAATAACTTTTTAAAAAATCGTAGTAGTACACTGATGATTTCTTTAAAAAATTATAACAAACACCATTAAGTTTAATGAAAAACTTTCATGCTAAAGGTGATGGATCACCTAGTTCTAAAAAAAATTTAATTCAACAAAAAATTAAGTATAATATTTCACGGAGATAGCATTACAAAATCAGTGGGAAAAGAACAGACTATTCAATAAACAGTGTCAGGGCAGTTATTTTTCTACAGGAAAAAACGATTTAACCCCTACCTTAAATCATTAAAGAAAAAAATAATTCTAAGTGAATTTAAGAACTAAGGGCAGAAAACAAACTACAAAACATTTAGAATAAAAAATATCTTTATGATACCGGAATAAGGAAGTATTTCTCAAGCAAGATAATAAAAAGCCTGGAGAAAAAGATTATAAATTGGGCATAAAGTTAAAAAACACATTAAACCTTCTGTACAATAACAAAGTGAAATGGTAAATCACAAACTAGTAAAAGATATTTGCATATACACAACTGAGGAAGGATTAGTGTCCAGCACACTAAAAATAAAATGTTTATTAATTTGTCAGAATAACAGAAATTAACTAAATAAGCAAGCAGTAGAGGAAGTCCCAATGGTCAATAAATTTCAATGCTTACTAACCTCACTACTACTACCGGGGGGAATAGAAATTATAATTAAATATAAATTGTAATTTTCACATCTATCATAGTGACAAAAATTCAAAACTATCAATATAATACCATCTAGTAAGAATGTGAAGCAACAGAAACTTTGATGTACTGACGGTGGATGTTAAATTGACACACTTTGGAGAACAATTTGCCAATACCTAGGGAAGTTGAAGGTAAGTTTGTTTTGTTTTGTTTTTAAGTAGGCTCCACACCCAGCGTGGAGCCCAACATGGAGCCTGAACTCACGACCCACGACCCCTGAGATGAAGACCTGAGCCAAAATCAAGAGGTGGACACTCACCCCAAAATCAAGAGGTGGACACTCACCTGACTGAGCCACCCAGGAGCCCCAAGTTTACTCAATAGCCCAACTATTTTAAATCTAGCTGTATAGTGCCCTAAAGAAATTCTTACACATTTGAACAAGAAAACACATGAGAATGCCATTGTGGACATAAATGTCCATCAAATGGAGACTGGATAAATAAGTTGCAGTATATTCATAGGAGAATATTATATAGCAATTAAATTAATTAGAAGTGTATGTGTGTTTACACATATATATTAATATGAAGGAATCTCAAAATCATGCTGTTAAGCTAACTATAGAGGAAATCAGATGGTATGATACCATTTGTATCAATTTTGAAATATCCAAAAATGCTACACTATATACTATGCTAAGAAAAATCTGTTGAAAAGTATAAAAACTAAATGGAAATGACAGTACTAAATTCAAAACAATTTTTAGTTCTAGGGATGAAGGAAGAAGAATGGGATCTAGAAGGAGAAAACAAGGGCTTCACCCATTTTTGTAACAATTTATTTCTCTTTTTAAGATCCTAAGCAAATACAGTAAAATGTAAAGATCTGACAAAGGCAAGTGGTAACCTTTGCACTGTTCGTTATTTATCCTCTAAGTTCTCTTTTAAATGTAATTCTTAATATAAAAGCATGGGTTGTAGAATCACAGAGATCTAAATTCACATCTGACTCCATATTGTGGCTCTGCAATTTTAGACAAGTTATTTAATCCTTCTGTGTCTTAATCTGCCTACGTATAAAACTGAAAATATTATTTCTTTACCTCACAGCGCTTTTGAGAGTGTATCAGAGAACAAATATAAAATGCCTAGCACGTGACAAGCACCTGAATAGTAGTTTGCTCTGCTGCTGTCTCCCCCAACCCACTCTGCAGCAAATAAAATGGTCTCTGTCAAGTTTTGGAACCCTAGGAAGTTGAAAGCTGAAGTGATTTTAAGATCTGTGAAAGTTTCATTTTATTTACTGAAAAAGTAATTTCTCTAACATTTGACTATATAAGAAAACAGCAAATACATAAACTTACCTGTAGCATTTGGTCAAAATCTTGTTTTTCCAAATATGATCTTGTAACAACTCGTCCATCAAAATCTACTTCTGCCTTAAATCTTACTTTCCCTAATCCCAGATCTGTGGCTTTAACATCATGAATTGCCCTGCAATCAATAACAATGCATACAAATTTATACGCACACATACACATTTTAATGGCACAAAATACAGAATTTTTGTTTTTTTCCATCAGTGAGGAAAATGGACCAAGATGGCCTTCAGAGTGTTCACCATTAAGTGCCACCTATACATTTCCAAACAAATGTCCATTTAGCTATTTTTGCATAATGCCACACAAAGATGCAAACTTAATAAATATTATTTTATGGTTTGTATATTCATGAATTATACAGTTTGTGGATTAAAAAATCAACTCTAGGGGCACCTGGGTGGCACAGCGGTTAGGCGTCTGCCTTCGGCTCAGGGCGTGATCCCGGCGTTGTGGGATCGAGCCCCACATCAGGCTCCTCTGCTATGAGCCTGCTTCTTCCTCTCCCACTCCCCCTGCTTGTGTTCCCTCTCTCGCTGGCTGTCTCTATGTCTGTCGAATAAATAAATAAAATCTTCAAAAAAAAAAAAAATCAACTCTAAATTGCTTTTCTACAATGTTGTCATTTTGTCTCATAATCCTTTTTTTAAAAGCTTCTTTAAAAATCTTCATACAGTTGTGAAATACTCTATTGGAATGAGGTTAATAATAACTACCTAAGGGGATTTGATATGGGGAATAATGAGCCAACACATACATACAATGTTTAATATGGTAGCAACTACACGGCAGGCATTTAATGAATAGAATTCAGAAAGTAGTTAAGTTGGCATCTTTACTTTACAGACTATAAAACAGTCCCAGAGGGACCTAGGTGACTTGCCTAAGGTAATTCAGCGAGTCAACAGCAGAGGCAGGACTCACCTCCAATCTTCAGACACCAGTGGTCTCTCCATTATACCATTCTGCCTCCCAGAAAAGGAAGATGTTCTAGTGTTATAACTGCTTTTCATCCCTTCTGCCCTAACCCTCAGGAATCAATCTTCCTTAGAAAACTGCTGAGAAATTCTTTTCTTTCTATGATAACCACTATTAACACCTTTTCTTTATGGGATATATAAAATAAAAAACACTCCGAATCTTGGGGATATAGAGAGCTTTAGGAAAACAAGCCTAAATGAGACTCCAAATACTCAAAACATTTGACCCTAATTTCTGAGTGATCCTGAGCAAGTTACCAAATACTGAGTCTAAAATTCTTTAGCCATAGAAATAAGCATATTCATCAACTAAGATAAAAATAAGAATGATTTAATATTTATAAAGTTATATATGACTAAAATGACACAAAACTTGTCCAGATTGGCAAGAAGCTATATAATTTTTTCATTTTAAAAAAGCATATCTACGTCAGTCCTAACAAAATATTATAAATTTCATTATTTGACTAATACAGTGAAAGTAATGCTTAGAGGGAAATTTGTAACTGTAAAAGCCTATATTTTTAAAGATAGATATCAAATGAAAAACAAACTACCGTCTTAAGACATTGGAAAGAAGAGCAAACTAAACCCAAGCGGAAGAAAGGAAATAATATAGATCAGAACAGAAATTCATGAAATACAGAAAACAACGGAAAATCAAACTAAAAGCTGGCTTTTTGAAAAGATCAACAGAACTGACAAATCTTTAGCTAGACTGGCCAAGAAAAAAAGGAAGACTCAGATTATTAGTAGGTCAGAAATGAAAGAGGAGACATTACTACCAACCCTAAAGAAATAAAAAGGATTACAAAGGAAAATTATGAATGGTTGTATGCCAACAAATTAGATAACTTAGAACTAATGCACAAATTCCTAGAAAGACACAAACTACTGAAACTGACTTGAGAAGAAACAGACAATCTGAACGGACCTGTAACAAGTAAACAGGTAGAGTAAGTAATCAAAAAACTACCCACATAGAAAAGCCCATGCCCAGATGGCATCACTGGTGAATTCTACCAAACATTAAAAGAAGAAATAATACCAACTCTTCATAAACTTTTCTAAAAAACAGAGAGGAAAGAACACTTCCCAACTCATTCTATAATGTATTACCTTGATACCAAAATCAGACAAAGATATTACAAGGAAAAGAATATTTCCTTTTACTGAGGAAGTCCTAAGCCTAATACTGATTCTAAGAATACTCAAGTGCTAAGCCTAATACTGATTCTAAGAATACTCAATTTCTAATCTAGATCTAGCTAGGTAACTACTTTTCCAGATTAAAAATGCAGGGCTTAGAATATAAATCTAGTAATAATTTACTCATTTGTTTTACTGATTCAGATATACAGGTCGTTCTTGAAAGATTAAACTTAAAGATTCTGGTTATAAGGGGAATCTGGGTGGCTCAAGTCTATTAAGTGTCCGACTCTCGATTTTGGTTCAAGTCATGATCTCAGGGCTGTGGGATCAAGTCCCGTGTTGGGCTCTATGCTCAGTGGGGAGTCTGCTTGAGATTCTTTCCCTCTGCACCTCCCCAATTTGTGTTTTCTCTCTCAAATAATCTTAAAAAAAAAAAAAAGATCTGGTTATAACACAGAAGAAAAATACACTCTTTTAAAGTTTAACGTATGTATGTAGCTAGCAGAAAATTGTGATTTTGAAGGTTTATTCCTCCCATATTACTCTGAAACTTGAATTTCACTAACAAGTACTAATTAGAACACTGTTATCTCTTCTGATTATCTCTTAAGTCTTCAGTTTTTTTGTTTTTTTTTTTTTGAGAGAGAGAGAGAGAGTGAGCACAGAGGGAGAGTAAGAGGGAGAAGTAGACTCCCCGCCAAGCGGAGAGCCCAACATGGGGCTCGATCCCAGGACCCTGATATCATGACCTAAGCTGAAAGCAGATGCTTAACCACCTGAGCCACCCAGGTGCTCCACTCTTCATTTTTTTTTCTTTTAAGTAAACTCTACCCCTGACGTGGGGCTTGACCTCATGACTCTGAGATCAAGAGTTGCATGCTCTACTGACTAAGCCAGCGAGGTGCCCCTTCAGTTCTTCACTTTTATATCATTTAAAAGATAAAGATTATAAGGAAAAACTTTTAAAATTATCTAAAACAAGAAGTCTATTTTCAAAAGGAGTATAAATTATATTCAATTTGGTAACCACTTCCCCACTGAATAGAAATCTTCTTAAATTTAACATAGCAATTTGTAATTATAGTACAAATATAAGGCAAAAATAAATATGAAGGTTCCACATAAGTGGTTCTACATTATGGAGATAACCACTTGCAAACTTCTGTTCCCATTACATCATCTAACTGTTCCTTATTCTAAAAATTAAAGATATACAGAATTTAAAAGAAAACAGGGAGTTTCCTAAATGCTTTCACTTTTTTTCTTGTAAGGTTGCACAAAGTCCTAGATTAAAAGGCTAAAGCCTAGGGAACCACACACTCTTCTGGAAGTATTTACAAACCAAGCATTTCTATTTCTTAATATATTTTTGTAAACCTTAGCAGCATCACCAGAATAAGCTGACCTTACTGATGGGTCGTTCTCCAGGAGTTCAGTAAGCCGTTGTACTTGCTCTGGCTGGATGGATCGCCCTAAGAGTGCTTCTGTGTTAGTGTAGATGAGGAATGCTGAGACCATGCCTAATAACGTGCCCACACCCAAAGAACCTAGGCTGTCATACAGTGGATTACCTAAATAAAGCACAGAAGAAGTCAGTAAATTAACATTTTCTATTATTTCAATCAGCTTTAGTAAGTAAAGAACCAAAATTAGCAAAACAAAGGACCTGAAATTCATTCCTAATTCCTTTAATGACTTTCTCCTAGTAAGCTGACCATACTACAAAATGGGGTTGCTACAGTATGCTTCATATGACATAGGAGTATTATGTGGTTTAATTATTTAAGATCTATTTCTTGCATATGGTCATTATATGACTGAGGGTTCAGAGCATTTTGGATTAGAGACATCATATACATACTAATAATATAATAAAATCCATTTCTTTTTGATATATCAGTAGCACTTTTCCTGTCCCATGCTGACAACACCACGAATTCAACAGCTGAAAAAAATAACCACTTTTTGTCTCTTCTTATCAAGGTTCTGTGAGAGAATTAAGCCATACAAAAAATGATATGGATCACTCTTCTCATTCAACCAAGGATAATGCATAGCTCGTACCATAGTAGATACAAAGGGGAGGAGTTAATTCATTGCATGTTACAGGTACGTTAGAGCAGTGGTTCTCAAAGTACAGTTCCTTAACCAGGAGCATCAGCATCGCTTGAGAACTTGGTAAAAATGCAAGTTCTCAGGCCTCACCTAAGATTTTCTGAATCAGAAAGTCTGGAGTTGGGACCAGCATTCTTTGTCTTCCTAAGCCCTCCAGGTGATTCTGATTCTAAAGTTTGCCTTTGGTTGTTAGGTATTAATTCTCTCCCAGAACCACTGAGAAGAGTTGATTTATTATCTACGAATGTGTAGGTTAATATTTATAAAATAGACATCAACAAATATATTTTAAATTTTTATAATAAATTTTACACACAAGGCTTTTATAATTAATTTTTTTATCCCAACGATCAAATGTCAATGTTAAATTTAACTCTCTTAATGCTTGTAAAACATTCATTTTACTAAAAAAAAAAAAAAAGTCAATTTACATACTAATTTTACTAACATTTAGTCAGAATATAACACTAAAAAAGTAAAATGACTAATCTGTACCAAAGTATTAAAAATGACCCATTTGTATGTACTATATGTTGGCTAATTGAACATAATGATAATCATTTTTAAAAAAAGATTCATTTGTAAAATATAAGGCACTAGGAGGTTTGTAATTACAGAGTTCAAAATCAAATACTGTTCTTTAAAGATCCAAATATTTGCCTAATTATTACTTAAAAATATACATGTATAAATAATCCTACAGAAAACACAGAAATATTAGTTGCAAAATATTTCTTGGCATGTTATTTAATTTAAATGAATTAATTTAGCTAATTAAATAAAACAATGTGAAACTCTCAAAACAAAAATTTATGTAAGTTTGATTTGACTATTTTTATTATTATGGAAAGGAAAATAATCTATTAAAAGTTGACTTATTCATCAAGTGACACTTTCCTTAAGCCTAAAATCTTGCTAAGTAATAAGTCTAAGAAATGTCTAAAATGGTAAGGTCAACCAAAAAAACAATCAGAACTTTTAGAAATATTTTGGATCACAATGAATATCAGAGAATGCTGGTTTAGTCTTAAGATGTACATTAAAAATGAGAAAGACCCATTCATATTTCAGATATTTTAAGAAACACTGTAGAACTGTGGGAGCTCATCACCTAAAATTATTTCAAATACGCAGGGACAAACAGGTAAGCATGGAAGAAGTTTCATTCCAAGAGAGTTCCAACCTCAGAAATGGAGTCTTTTCATACTACATGGTTCTTTTGTTTTAGAAAATAAAAATGATTTCTCTGTCTTCTCATTCACCTGTATTTAACTGCTCTTCTAAACATTTAACTAGCTACCAAAATGAGGATAAACGCCAACTAGAGAGTCCAGGAAACAGGAAAGCAACAGCGTTATTATTGGCAGTAACAGTGGAAGACAAATGAACAAAAGCTACAATATATATTTATTCACAATTTTAGAGTGTATTAAAGTTCTCTTCCATATATTATCTCAATAAACCTTCGAGGTCACTAGGCCAAATATTATCAATACTAAGTTCAGAATAGTTGCATAATTTATTAAGGCACAGCTAGAAAGGCTTAGAGCACATTACAGAAATGCTCTAACAACAGCCTTCTTTACTTCAAACCAGGAGAAAATTTCTGAGAGACAACTCTAAAGACTTTTACTGTGTTATTTGTCTTATAAAAATAACTGGTTAGTATGGAATTAGCATTTAACAGTTGACTGGTTTAAAATTATTCAATGAGGGGCGCCTGGGTGGCACAGCGGTTAAGCATCTGCCTTCGGCTCAGGGCGTGATCTCAGCGTTATGGGATTGAGCCCCACATCAGGCTCCTCCGCTGTGAGCCTGCTTCTTCCTCTCCCACTTCCCTGCTTGTGTTCCCTCTCTCGCTGGCTATCTCTATCTCTGTCAAATAAATAAATAAAATCTTTTAAAAAAATAAAATAAAATAAAATTATTCAATGATATAAAAGAAAATACCCACATATTAGAGAATTATTTAAGTAGTACAAATAAGTCACATCTAACTGAAGAAATATTTACCTGTTATAGAAGTAAGGCCCATACATGTAGCTGCTATTGTCACTCCCAAGACTGCTGCAGTATCTTCCAGTAATATAACATTTGTACTAGGATCACGACTTTCCATTACTTAATCATTGGGGTAGAGACAAGAAAAGAAACTTTCTGAAATTCTAATTTGATACTCTCATGTAACATTTTAGTAAGTATCCATTTAAAATTAAGATATAAATTAAGATAAAAATGTGCAAGACCCTGATTCTAGAAATTCTATCCAATGTAAACATAATTTATTGGTTTATATGTTGAAGTAACTAAAATTTAAAGTCAAATTACTTTCTCTAGTTATATAAACATATATAGAAAAACTGTAGTTCACTTAAGTTAAAATCCAAATATAAAGTATTCATGTTCGTATCACACTACATTTCTCTTTTTAAAAGAGATGATACATAATGTAAGAGCCACACAGAGAAGACATCGAGATATATCTCGTACACACCTATAAGGAAAAAGCAATAGTACTGGGCAATTTTAGAAAATAAAGGAGGTGAAGTAAGACACGTGGTTTCTAACATACTTACCATATTTATAAAATGACATTCCTTTGGCCCGAGCACTCCTACGAAGTTCATTTACAGCAACAAGAAGTGTTGCTGAAAGAAAAGCATTCATATCAGCAAGAAAAAAACTTCATGCCTCCAAATTTTAAAGACAGCATCTCAAAATAAATAGGTACAACACTTTTAATGCCAGGATTGTCAATAAAAAAAGTTCTATATTAACTAGTCATTATCAAGACTCCTAATTATAATACAAGGAATCCCCTATTTCTAAACCACAGTAATTTAAATACCGTTACCACCACCTAATGACCTTAATTACTGGACAGCAACTAGTTGGCAGGCACCACACTAAGCACAATCACTTTTGATCCTCCCAAGCTTTTGAGGCAGGTGGTGTTATCACCATTTTACAGACTGGCAAAGATGAAGGGAACACTATGCACAGCAAGTGACAATGTATTAGACGTAAGCATAATGTGAATACACCAATGAGTTAGACAGTTTCCTACATGATGTAGCACTTTTCTGTCATAAAACTGCTACAGCTGAGGGGCGCCTGGGTGGCGCAGTCGTTAAGCGTCTGCCTTCGGCTCAGGGCGTGATCCCGGCATTCTGGGATCGAGCCCCACATCAGGCTCCTCTGCTAGGAGCCTGCTTCTTCCTCTCACACTCCCCCTGCTGTGTTCCCTCTCTCACTGGCTGTCTGTCAAATAAATAAATAAAATCTTAAAAAAGAAAAAAAAATAAAACTGCTACAGCTGAAACCTGCAGAAACTTGGAAATATTTTATTGCAAAGAGTCAGCCTTCCATGATTAACACGAAAACCTGATTTTTATTTATTTATTTTTAAAGATTTTATTTACTGATTTGAGAGAGAGGGAAAGAGCGTACAAGCCGGGGTAGAGGCAGAGGAAGAGGGAGAAGCAGACTCCCCACAGAGCAGGGACTCCAATGCGGACCTCAATCCCAGGACCCTGAGATCATGACCTGAGCCGAAGGCAGCCACTTAACCAACTGAGCCACCCAGGTGCCCCACTAAAACGTGGTTTTTAAAAATTCAATATATAGTTATGTTTTTAGACTCCATTCCAGATGTTCCGAGTGTTATGATTAAGACACTCAAGAATAACAACAAAAAAACCAGCTTTTCCCTTGTCCCCATCCTTTAGAGGAATAACCACAATACATTATACAAAGAATTTACTCCCTCAAAGTAGGTTCCTAGTTCCATAGTTTTTCTTTAATCAGTGGAATTTAACAATTTATAAAAATGAACTGCTGAATATATATTACTAAATTAAGAAAAAAGAGATACCATAACAGTACATACCTCCTTCAGATACTAATGATCCCGCTAAAATACAATATGCCTAGAAAATAAGTATTAAAATATAGCGTTAGTATTTCATTAGAGAATCACAATGATTCATGCATAAAGTTTATAAAGTTTAAAATGGAAACATAAATTCAAATTCTAGCTAGGTAAGAATCTTGATGGGAGACAGCTCAAATGAGGGCAATGAGATAGTGTATCCTATACAAGGAAAAAATAAAAGTTAAAAATTTGATGGTCATCTCATTTTTTTAATACTTAGAAGAGTAATTTATCCGTCTACAGAATGTTACACCGTCACCTAAGTTAAATTCATGATATAAGAGATGAAAAAATTAGTATAAAAAATTTTCTGAAGTTCAAAATGAACACAAACATTTGAAATCTGGAGTGCAGATACCAGGATACAGTAAGATTCATACCCTGACCCATGCAACTTCTGGATTTTGTTTGGATGCCCAGTACCAATCCTGATTCAGAAAGATAAGCAGTTACAAATAGTGATCAATGTGGGGGAGGGGGATTACACCACCTTCCTCACAGTACCAGGACACACTTGAATTAAAGAAAGATTTGAAAAAAACTTTAATCCAAGAGATAACCTAGCAACACAAATTTTTAAAAATTTAAATGAAATTCAAACGAAATATATGTAGAATTTTCAGCATTATCTTTTTGGAACCCTGGGCTTCCCTGAAATAGAAGTTTGGAAAATTCTGAACCTAGTCTCTTATAATTCTGTTAAGGAAACTGAGATGTCCCAAGGCTATCGATTTGCTTGAGTACATAGAAATGATACCAGGGTAAGAACTAGAATATAGGTTTTCCAGTCTCAATTTTAGGCTATATCTCCACTGAAACTTACTGCCAACTTACAATATAATTAAAACAGTAGCTAAACTGCCCAATAATTTTTTAAATCCTTCTATCTCCTTCCTGAAAGGATTTAAGATACACAACACCCAATAAAGGGAAACAGCATATCTCAGCAAAAGATTCCAATACCTAATAACCATAAATTGGTCTGCGGTACGTTGACTCTATTATTTATTAACTAAGAGTCATAGTCTGATGTAACCTCATTTAGTTGCAAGAAGACAAAAGAGCTTCCAGGAGGTTTTTTTTTAAGGCTCCATACCCAGCATGGATCCCAACATGGAGCTTGAACTAGGACCCTGAGATCAAGACCTGAGCTGAGATCAAGAGCCAGATGCTTAACAGACTAAGCCACCCAGGCACCCCAAGCTCCTAGTAGCTTTAAAACTTACACACAATTTAAAATTTAACTAATTTTCATTAACCACTTAGTCTCTGTAAAGTCATACTATACAATTCAGATGAATGCTAAAAGAATGAGGTATCTATAAAGTGGCTGAACCTTTTCAGAATGGAAGAAAATACGTTAAATGAGATTCATTCCAACTGACAACAAATTAGGTTATAAGTACTCCCGCATTCCAAAATGAGATGCTGTACCATCTCTTCAGGCTTTGCAAGAGAACGCCCAAGCCTGGTTTTACAACTCCCAGCTCCAAACCCACTAACCATGCAGAAGAGCTATGGTCAAGGCCAAAAGTTAAGCTGTTAAGATTGCTCAGAAAGCTGGATGTGCATCCCAGGTATTTAGAGATTACAGTTAACTCTGTCTAATGCACATACAAAAATAAATTTATTGGCAAGTCTACTGATATTGATTGTGCCAACAGACTAGATGATTATATTTGGAAAAAAAAACAACTGCACTCTCACTGAGAGGGTATTAAAGATGTCTGTTTTAACACACAGAGCCCACACAGAATTCTGAGAGTCTTTTAAAAAGAGATCAACTGCCCAAAGAGCCCTCTCGAAAATGCAAGGCAACCTCAGCAGAAAGAGTCTGGAACTACACCGTTAAGAAGCAGAAGTTAGGAGGGGGTACCACATGACCAATCTGTACTTGTCAAGGGAGCTAGAGTCAGAGTGGCCACACAGGGTAATCTCCAAGAAGTTTCCATGAGAGAAAAAGGCAGCTTTAAGTATCTATGAAGGCCAGAGGAAACCAATGCAAAATGATGCTGGTGCCAGTAAAGCAGTACTTTTCTGTCCTTTCTCCCTACCTTTGATGCTGCCAGAGGCGAGCTCAGGAGGAGAGAAGGACAGAAGCCTTAGCTAGGAAAATACAGAAGGTGACCATGCTCCCATACTCCCATTCTCCCACTATAGGCTTCCTACCTACATGAATGAAAAAAAAAGTCTTTAAATGCAACAATTCCAACTTATGACTATCTTGTGGCACTGGATATTTCTATTAATGACAGATTATTCTTGGGACTAAAATGAATAGAGATCTTCTTGTTCTTCAATATAACTGAAGAAATTAATGGAACTGCCCAAGATTTTAACCCAGGAATCAGTACTTTATGACTGCACCTACAGAGATACTCTTTTCTTTTTTCTTCTTTTTTAAGATTTTATTTTTAAGTAATCTCTATACCCAGCGTGGGGCTTGAACTCACAACCCTGAGCTCAAGAGTCGCACGGTCCACCAACTGAGCCAGCCAGGCGCCCCTGTACCTACAGAGATACTCTTGTTCAACATCATTGAATCATATGAATTGAGAGGTCATATGTAGTCGTGTTCTAAAAAACACAACTACAAACACATAACCCTATATTACAGTCAAAAAGGCATGTGATAGTCCCTTTAACATCAATATGACAAAGGCATTCTACCATACTTAATCACTCTCATATTACTTGAAAACTGAGGGGAAGAAAAGATTACCCATAGCAGGGATTCCATTGGTTGAGGATTAAGCAATCCCATGATTCCGTGGTACCAAGATAATCCTGCACCCATCATGAAAATACCAACACCACTAATTAGTGAAGCAATATAGCGCATATTTGAAAAGCCATACCTGAAAAATAAAAAAGACAGTTTATCATTATTACAACTGTAATTATTTCAGTTTACAAGAAATACAAATTGTTTTAAAATACATGTTGATTAAGTCAATGAAAAAGAAAACCAAAAACTTCTTACAATTTAAAGATGTTTGTGGTTTTGTATTTAAGTAAAATGTAAATGCCATAACTTAAACCTAATCAGATAATAACATATAATAAGAAAAAACTGCAAGATCTTTGAAAATATATGATAACAGAGAATATGACTGAATTCAGGTATTTTCTAACCCCTTTTCCATACAGTGTTTTGATTAAATAGAGGCAATTTACTATTACATACCACAAATACCAATAAAATTAATCTTTTTAAAATGCATTCAGATGTTTAATGGAGATGATGACATTAAAATTGCTCTGTAATGCAGCTTCTAACTGAACCTTTGGTCTTCTTGCCTATAATCTGATGTTGGCTACTTGGGGCTGGTTCTGAATACTTCAGCACACAGCAACTAACTACTATTATTAGGACTATGAGCTTCAGTTTTCTAGATGTTTTTATGGCAAGTTCTTTTTTTTTTTAATCTCATTTATTTTTTAATAAACTTTGGTCAATATGTGTATTATTTTGTACTATTGTATGTATTAAAAAATACTGAGTTTTAGAAGCTCAAAAACATGACATACTATATGAGGAAAGGAATCACTCATTAATAAAAATATTTCCTGGGAAATTTACTCCCCAAACCAAACTCTATGGCACCCTTCTGGCAGATGCAAATTTAAACAATAGATCTTAATTAAAACTGCTTTGTAATTATTTTTGCAAATATGTAGTAATCTTGCCAGACGGAATTCTGTTTATAGATGTGACAATATTCTACCTGCTTGATTTAGAAAAATTTACTTTTTCTCAATGTACCCTCCGAAGTAATATAGGATATGTATATATTTATTTCAGTTAAAGTAAATTAAGATCTAAATTAAGTGCTACTACTTTCCTTCTATGTGTTTTCAAGAAATTATAGGGACTTACTGAAAATTTAAACTATGTAGATCTTCACTGTCCCATATTAGTCATGAGCCACATAATGCTATTTAAATTTAAATTAATTAAAACAATAAAAATTTAAATGTAGTCTTTACACTAGCCACATTTCAAATGCTCAACAGCCATGTGTTGCTACTGACTATCATTCTGGACAGATTTCACAAAATATTTCTATCACTGTAGAAAATTCTATTGAGCAGCACTAAAGTAGACTGTCGAAAATACCTTAAAAAGAAATCACGTTCACAATCTAAAACTGCAAAATTTTATCCTGTTTTTAAAATTTTGTTGTATAAAACTAATCAGGAAAAAAATTTTCTTGACATAGTAAAAAACTATAATGTAATTAGTAGATAAGAAAGCCAGGTGTTCTCTATAATTGCTTATTGATAGTTCTAGGATATTCAAAATATACTACTATTTATAAGAAAACAATAGTGTCTTGCTTTTGAGTAAAAAAAAAGGTATTTATATAAGGCACAGAGATATACTCCTTTACAGAAATAAAAGTACATTTTTTTTTACCCTAAGGTTGATCAAATTTTATTACTGAAACTTGTTAAATAAATGATACATGTGGAATTCAAAAGTATTAGCTGGTTATGTTATTTTAAAAAAAATCTCTATCAAATAACTGATGTGACTCAAAATATTATAAAAGAATACTCATTTTACAAATAAATAATTTTGAAATGTTAGCAGAATACTATTTCAAAGTCACAACAGGATTAAAATACATTCAATAGGATTTAATAAAAGTTACCACTAAAATTTTAGATTCAGTGCCTATTAGTCTAAATGTGGAATATGTTTCTTTTAGCCAAATAAAATAGAACTCAAAGATCAAAATATGTGCTTTGTCATTATCAAATATGAAGAGGACAAGATCTCTATTACAAAGCATAAAAATAATTTAAACGCAAGTTTCAAATTATATCTTGAATTTATTTTGACACTGTGGTTGAGTCCTACATTTAAATACTATAGTGAAAGAAATGACCTAATTTTTTTTTTTAAGATTTTATTTATTTATTTGACAGAGAGAGAGAGAGACAGCCAGCGAGAGAGGGAACACAAGCAGAGAGGGAGAAGTAAGCTCCCAGCGGAGGAGCCCGAGGCGGGGCTCGATCCCAGAACGCCAGGATCACGCCCTGAGCCGAAGGCAGCTGCTTAACAACTGAGCCACCCAGGCGCCCTGAAATGACCTAATCTTTAACACAAAAATGCAGGTATATAAACTGCATGAGACTTCTAAAATTCAACTGCTTTTATTTCAATGACTTGCTGCCAAAAAGAACAGAACAGAACAGAAAAAAGAAAAGAAAAGAAAAAAGAAAAGAAAAGAAAAGAAAAGAAAAGAAAAGAAAAGAAAAGAAAAGAAAAAAGAAAAGAAAATAAAGGCAATGTCCTTACGGATGAGTTGGATCTGGTGTTTGTACAGACTTACTGATGCCCACTGCTAGTAAACCCTATGGAGAAGAAGGAAAAAGGGTAAATAATTATTAGCAAGATGGAGAGTACAGTGTGGTAATACCAATCTGGAGTGTGCAATGTGACAATGGCAAAGAACCACTTCACATGCATATACACCACAGCCCAGCAATTCTGGTTTACAGTCTCTACCTTAGAGAAATAAAGATGAACCCTAAGGGGTCCAAAACACCATTGCTTATAAAGACGAAATATGTGAAAGCCAACCTAAACATCCATCAATAAGGAATGGCAAAATAAATGATGGTATTGCCAAACCATAGTTACTTCTACAACAGTTTAAAAGAATGGAGTTGAACAGAGCTTTCTGTACTGACATGGCAAAAGCTCGTACACATACTATTAAAGTAGAAGAAAAAAAAATCAAGTTTAGGAACAGTGTGTAAAGTACAAAAAAACATGTCATTTTTGTAGACAACATATAATGGAAAGCACAGGAAAAGGTCTATACCTGTTTATACCTTTGAGGAGAGAAGTAGGATTAGGATAGTCTGTAGTATCTGGTATTTTTACAGGAAAAGTAACGTATTGCTATACAAAGACAGTAAAAATTTTAAACAGTATACATTGTATACAGACACATACATCTCTACTAAAACTTCAAAGTCATGCACAGGAAGTATACTTATCAATATATACAGAGCAGTGATTATCTGGGGTGTGGAAAGATGTGGGGTATGGGAATAAAGATGTAGGGTTACAACTAAGATTTTATTTCTTTAAAAAAACAAAAACATAAATATGGCAAAACTACGACCATGTCTTTAATCCTAGTTACCACCTTTCTCTCCTTCCTTCCTTCCTCCGAGGACTTGATCTTCCTTTCTTTCTTTCATTTATTTGGTTTTTCAACTGTTTCTTTCTTTCATTTATTTGGTTTTTCAACTGTATCTTTTGTTAAAAAGAGTTATCCACTGAAATTCCTAATATTAGTACGCTTGCCCCTAGTAAGTCCTTTCTATTCTAATTTGATGTGAATTTAGATATCTTAAAAAGATTACCTTATTAGAATTACTTATTTACTAAAAATACAAGGCCTCTGAGTGAATATCCCACGTGGTATTATTTGCCTAATCTGGGGCTTTTCCATTTTCTCAGCATGGTATCAAATAATCAGAAAGCTTCAAGATAACAAAATTCTTCATAGATGAAGTTTCCCTGTAGGTTACAAAGAACCTGATAGAAACATTTTCTCTAGTAAAATATATAGAGATTATACCACCTTGAAAATGGCTGAAACAAATATATGACTGGACTTTTAAGTTTTGATATTGAAAATCCCACCCTAAATACACGGAGTATTACAAGTTTTTTTTTCTACTGGATTCCAAAGAAAAAGAGGGTTAAAACTACCTAAAACACAGATGATAGCTTTTCAGTGAATCAAACCAAGAAAATGAAAGCAAATTAAGACAGAACACAGAATTCTTTTAAACTTGTAAATTAAATTGAAATATTCATTAATTCACACTATGTGTGTATATACACATTATGTGTGTGTGTGTGTATATATATATATATATGTGTTTATACTGTTTACAAAATAGCCGATGCGTATTCAGTTATTTTTAAAATCCTTAATATTCAGGTTGGCCATGCAACGAAGTGTAGGATATCAAGATTTTTATAAACTGAATGTGGACCACTTTATTAGTTTTTCCTATAAAAGTAAGATATCACAGACCATCCCTAATCCTGTCCCCCTCACTCCTCCCAGAGGTAGGGTAGCATGAGATAGGTTTGATATGTGTCTTTTCAGACCCCTCTCTGCACAATTACAATGTGTCTGTGTGTATACACATATATACACACTGATGTGTGTGTGTGTTGTGTGTGTGTATATATATAAAATCAGTTAATAAATATAACCTACATCTGTTTGGTTTGCAACATAATGTTAGTA
The DNA here is from genome assembly GCF_024610735.1 of Ursus americanus. NCBI lineage: Eukaryota > Metazoa > Chordata > Mammalia > Carnivora > Ursidae > Ursus > Ursus americanus. The sequence continues at coordinate 50,146,937 of NC_142134.1, forward strand.
ACAACTGTCTAAGAAGCATTATACATGCTTCCCCCTTTGACCTCCTTACGGAAGACAGAGCAAAGATTGACTTCTTCTAAACACTACACTATAAACGCAGGTGCTCGATACATTCATATCAATTAATATTAATGAGGTACTGTATATTATTTAGCAGGAAAGTTCTAAAAAAATGAACTGTTACAGAAATTGTAAACCTAGATATCACTAGAAGCACAGGTCTAAATTTAAAACTTAAGGTATTTTAGTCTCTCAAAAGGTAAAGAAAGAAATAATACTACGGTTATAAAAATATGACAACAAATTAATTTTTTAATAACTGGAAGTTTGTACCTTTTGACCACCTTCACCCATTTCACCCACCCCCACTTACTCCTTGTCTCTGGCAACCACCGATCTGTTTTCTATATCCATAAGTTTGGGGTGTTTTAATTTTATTCCGCATGTAAGTGAGATCATTCCGTATCTCTCTCTGACTTTATTTCACTTGGCATAACGCCCTCAAAGTCCATCCATGTTGTCATAAAGGGCAGGATTTCTTTTTTTTTCTAATGGCAGAATAGTATTTAGGTGTGTGTGTGCGTGTGTCTGTGTGTACACACATATACACTAGTTCTTTTTTATCTATTCGTCTACTGAAATGGACATTTAGGTGGTTTCCAAGTCTTGGCTACTGTAAATAATGCTGCAGTGAACATGAGGGTGCACATATCTTTTCATAGTGTTTTGTTTCCTTTAGATAAGAACCCCAGAAGTGGAACTGCTGGATCATGTGGCAGTTCTATTTTTTTTTTTTATGAACCTCCATACTATTTTTCATAGCACCTGTACCAATTTACATCCCCATCAACAGCGCACAAGGGTATCTTTCTCTCTACGTGCCCGCCAACACTTGTTATTTCTTGTCTTTCTGATAGTAACCCTTCTGACTGCTGTGAGGTGAGCTCATTGTGGTTCTGATTTGCATTTCCTTGATGATTAGTGATGCTGAGCACCTTGTCAAGTACTTTTTGGCCATTTGTATGTCTTAGTTGGAAAAATATCTATTCGGGTCCTCTTCCCATTTTTTAATCAGATAGGTTTTTTGCTATTGAGTTTAGGAGTTCTTTAGAATTAATTTTTAAAAATATTATTATACTTCTAAAATAGTTTTGTGTGTGTGTATTTTTTTTAGAAGAGGGAGAGAGGGTGCAGGAGTGGGGTCAGGGAGGGGCAGCCAGAGAGGGAGAATGAGAACTTCAAGCAGGCTCCACACCTAGTGCAGAACCCAACATGGGGCTCAATCTCACAACCCTGAGATCATGACCTGAGCCAAAATCAAGAGTCGGACACTTAACCAACTGAGCCACCAAAGCACCCCTAAAATAGTTTTAAAGAACATAAGAAATACAATTGCCATCTACTCAGTAAGGCCCAGTTGAAATCTTTTTCATCAAAGCCTTTCTGACCACTCTAATCAAGACAAACTCTTCACCAAGGATTCTCAAAACACCAATACCACATGATCTCAGCTTTTATTTACCTCTGTTGCCACTCAATCTATTACAGAAATTAATTTGTTTTTCTAGTTAGAACACTAACACATTCTCATTGTAAAGAAATTAAATAGGACAGGAGAGGGAATCATTTAAGAGTCTGACGGATATTTCAGACTATCTTTATATACACTTGTATATTGTTGTTAATATTGCTTTTGTGAATATATTTGTGCCAGATTTCAGGGAGGGGTTGTGTGCGTGTGTGTGTGCGCTTAAAAAGATGATCACAATCGGGGCCTGGGTGGCTCAGTTGGTTAGGCATCTGCCTTCAGCTCAGGTCATGATCTCAGGGTCCTGGGATTGAGCCCCACATCGGGCTCCCTGATCAGAGGGAAGCCTGCTTCTCCCTCTCCCACTCCCCCTGCTTGTGCTCTCTGTCAAATAACTAAATATAATCTTAAAAAAAAAAAAAAAAGATGATCACAATCTACATCATTTATTTTTGCACTTTCTATTATGGGAATTGTCAACATACAGAGAGATGGATAAAACATTTTTTAAAAACCCTATAGAACATTTCAATAAATCCAACTCATCCGTTACTCAGCTTCAGTAATTATAAATACATAACCACATCTGTTTTCTCTAATCCATACCCACTCCTCCCATGAACAGTTTGAAGTAAATTCTAAGCTTCACGCCATTTCATCTTTAAATATTTTATCTGAATGACTAAAACTCTACAGAGTTTTAGAAAATTCAGACACAAGACCATTACCATATTTTTAAATATTAATACTAATTCCTTAACATTTTAAAATATATAGTCAGTAATCACATTTCCACATATGGAAATTTTAAATTTGAAGTAAAATTCACACGCAATGAAATGCAAGAATCCTGAATATACAGCTCTTTAAGCTTTGACAAATCATTTTTATTATTTTTTTTTTAAGATTTTATTTATTTATTTGGCAGAGAGAAAGAGACAGCCAGCGAGAGAGGGAACACAAGCAGGGGGAGTGGGAGAGGAAGAAGCAGGCTCCCAGCGGAGAAGCCTGATGTGGGGCTCAATCCCTGGACTCTGGGATCACGCCCTGAGCCGAAGGAAGACCCTTAACGACTGTGCCACCCAGGCACCCCTAAGCCTTGACAATCAACACCCTTGTAACATATATTCCCATCAAGACACAGAACTTTTCAATCACCTCAGAAAATTCTCCTGTACCTCTTTTCAGTCAATCTCTTCCAACATCAGAGGCAACCATTTGTTGAATTTTTTAAATTGTTTTTATTTTACTTCTAGTATAGTTAATAGACAGGGTTATATTAATTTCAGGTGTACAACATAGTGCTTCAAAACTCCCATGCATCACCCAGTGTTCATCATATGTGCCTTTCTTAATCCCCATCACCTATTTCACCCATCCCCCCCCACCTTCCTTCTGGTAACCGTTAGTTTGTTCTCTATAGTTAAGAGTCTGTTTCTTGGTTTGTGCCTCTTTTTTTTCCCCTTTGCTCATTTGTTTCTTAAATTCTACATATGAATGAAATCATGTGGTATTTGTCTTTTTCTTACTGACTTTATACTCTCTAGCTACAATCATGTTGTTGCAAATGCAAGATTTCAATTTTTATGGCAAATAATATTCCATTTATATAAATATATGTATATATACACACATATATATATCCCCCACAACTTCTTAACCATTCATCTACTGATGGACACTTGGGCTACTTCCGTATCTTGGCTATTATAAATAATGCTGCTATAAACACAGGGTGCATGTATCCCTTTGAATTAGTATTCTTGTATTTTTTTTTAAGATTTTATTTATTTATTTGACAGAAAGAGAGAGCACAAGCATGGGGAGCAGGAGAGGGAGAAGAAGGCTCCCCGCTGAGCAGGCAGCCCCATGCAGGGCTCAATCCCAAGGTCCTAGGATCATGACCTGAGCCGAAGGCAGATGCCTAACAGACGGAGCCACCCAGGTGTCCCTGTATTCTTGTATTTTTTGGATAGCACCCAGTAGTTTGACTACTGGATTATAGGGTAGTTTGTAATGCTGAGCATCTTTTCATGTGCCTGTTGGCCATCTGCGTATCTTCTCTGGAGAAATATCTGTTTATGTCTTCTGCCCATTTTTTAATTGGATTATTTGTTTAGGGGGTGTTCTATCAGTTCTCTATATATTTTGGCTACTAACCCTTTATCAGATATGTCATTTGTAAATATCTTCTCCCACTAACAGGTTGCCTTTTAGTCTTGTTGACTGTTTCCTTCACTGCACAAAAGCTTTTTATTTTGATGTGGTCCCAATACTTTGTCAGAGAAATTACTGCCTCTACTCTCTTCTGGATTTTTATGGTTTCAGGCCCCACATTTAGGCCTTTAATGCACTTTGCATTTACTTTTGGGTACAATGTAAGAAAGTTGTCTGGTTTCATTCCTTTGCATGTAGCTGTCCAGTTTTCCCAACACCATTTATGAGATACTGTCTTTTTTCCAGTGGATATTCTTTCCTGCTTTGTCGAAGGTTAATTGTATAATTGTGGGTCTATTTCTGGGTTTTCTATTCTGTTCCATTGATCTATGTGTCTACTTTGTGCCAATTCCATACTGTTTTGATTAATACAGCTTTGTAATATAACTTGAAGCCTGGAATTGTGATACCACCAGCTTAGCTTTTGTTTTTCAAGACTGTTTGGCTATTCAGGGTCTTTTGTAGTTCCATACAAATTTTAGGTTTGCTCTAACTTGGTGAAAAATGTTGCTATTTTGACAGCGATTACACTAAATCTGTAGATTGCTTTGGGTAATATAGACTTTTTTTTTTAAGATTTTATTTATTTATTTGACAAAGAGAGACACAGCCAGCGACAGACAGAACACAAGCAGGGGGAGTGGGAGAGGAAGAAGCAGGCTCCCAGCAGGGAGCCCCATGTGGGGCTTGATCCCAGCACCCCGGGATCACGCCCCGAGCCGAAGGCAGACGCTTAACAACTGAGCCACCCAGGCGCCCTGGTAAAATAGACATTTTAACAAAATTTTTTCTTCCGATCCATGAGCATGGAATGTCTTTCCATTTCTTTGTGTCTTCTTAAATTTCTTTCATCAGTGTTTTACAGTTTTCAGAGTACAGGTCTTTCACCTTTTTGGTTAAGTTTATTCCTATAGACTTTATTATTTTTGGTACAATTGCAAAATGTGATTGTTTTCTTAATTTCTTTTTCTGCTGCTTCATTATTAGTATATAGAAATGTAAAGGATTTCTGTATGGTGATTTTGTATCCTGAGATTTGACTTAATTCACTTATCAGTCTAATAGTTTCTTTGTGGAGTCTTGGGATTTTCTATATATACCATGTCATCTGCAAACAGTGGAAGTTTTACTTCCTCCTTATCAGTTTGGATACCCTTTATTTCTTTCTGTTGTCTGATTGCTGTGGCTAGAACTTCCAGTACTATGTTGAATAAATGTGGTGAGAGTGGATATCCTTGTCTTGTTTCTCACCTTAGGGGGAAAGCTCTCAGTTTTTGCCCATTGACTATGATGTTCCCTGTGGGTTTTTCATATAGGTCCTTTATTTGTTGATGTATATTCCCTCTAAACCTACTTTGTTGAGGGTTTTTATTATGAATGGATATTGTACTTTATCAAGTGCTTTTTCCCATCTATTGAAAGGATCATACAGTTCTTATCCTTTCTCTTATTGATGTGATGTATCACACTGATTGATTTGGGAATACTGAACCACCTTGGCAACCCAGGAATAAGGCCCACTTGATTGTGGTGAATGATTATTTTAATGTATTGTTGGATTTGGTTTGCTAGTATTTTGTTGAGGATTTTTGCATCTATGTTCATCAAAGGTTTGGCCTGTATTTTAGTGGTATCTTTATCTAGTTTTGGGATCAGAGTAATGCTGGCCTCACAGAATGGATTTGGAAGTTTTCCTTCTTCTATTTTTTGGGATAGTTTCAGAAGAATAAGTACTAACTCTTCTTTATATGTTTGGTAGAATTTACCTGCGAAACCGTCTGGTCCTGCACTTTTGTTTGCTGGGAGGCTTTTTTTTCTTTTGAAGATTTTGTTTATTCATTTGAGAGAGAAGAGGGAGAGAGAGAGGGCACGAGCAGGCAGGAGAGGCAGAGGGAGAGGCAGACTTCCCCCTAAGCAGGGAGCCAGATGAGGGGCTGAATCCCAGGACCGAGATTATGACCTAAGCCAAAGGCAGACGCTTAAGCATCTGAGCCACCCAGGTGCCCCTGGAGTTTTTGATTACTGATTCAATTTCTTTGCTAGTCATCAGGCTGTTCAAATTTTCTATTTCTTCCTGCTTTAGTTTTGGTAGGTTAATTTATCCATTTTCTTCTAGGTTATCCAATTTGTTGGCATATAATTTTTCATAATATTCTCTTACAGTTTTTTGCATTTCTGTGATATTGGTTATTTCTCTCTCATTTGTGATTTTTGAGACTTTTTTTTTTCTTGATGAATCTAGCTAGAGGCTTATCAATTTTGCTGACTTTTTTCCAAAGAACCAACTCCTAGGGGTGCCTGGGTGGCTCAGTTGGTAAAGCATCTGACTCTTGATTTCGATTCAGGTCATGATCTCAGAGTTGTGAAATCGAGTTCCATGTGGGGCTCCATGGTAACAGTGGAGTCTACTTAAAATTCTCTCACCCTCTGCCTCTCCACCCACTGCTTCCACATGGCATGTGTGTTCTCTCTTGTTAAAAAAAAAAAAAGAACCAGATCCTGGTTTCATTAATCTATTGTTTTTCTAGTTTCTATATCATTTATTTCTGCTCTAATCTTTATTTCCTTCCTTCTGCTGGCTTTGGGATTTGTTTGTTGCTCTTAATTTTATAAAAATATTTCTTTATTTGCACATTCAAGGAAAGGAATTAAATATCCCAGTTTATGGGTGCCGGGGTGCCAGTTGGTTAAGTGGTGAGATCAAGCCCCACATCCGGCTCCATGCTCAGCAGAGAGTCTGTTTGAGAGTCTCTCTCACCTTCTCCCTCCGGCCCTCCCCCAGCTCATGCTCTCTCTCTAATAAATAAAATCTAAAGAAAAAAAAAAGTCTAATGTCAAATCATTTTAGTTCATTAATCACCTGTGATTATTTTACAGCCTTAGTTTTTTAAGATTTTCTTTCTTTCTTTCTTTGGGGGAAAGAGGGAGAGAGCGCACATGCACTTGAGGGTGTGTGCATTGAGGAGGAGCAGAGGGAGAGGGACCGGCAAACTCCACATGGAGCCTGGAGCCCAATGTGGGGCTTGATCCCACAACCCTGAGATCACAACCTGAGCCAAAATCAAGAGTCAGATGCTTAACCCACTGAGTCACCCAGGCACCCCGATTATTTTATAGCTTTATTCAAAAAACTTAACTGGCCCTTATACTCATAAGAATTCATATTCAGAGACCAAATTTCTACCTAATGATAAGAATCTCTTATACAAAAGCCTTTGCCCAACACTTAGTACTGATAATCTTATACTTCGCATTCCATTGTTGTTAAGTTCTTAAAGCATAACAATCTGCTTTAAAATACTATGACCAGGGCACCTGGGTGGTTCAGTCAGTTAGGCATCTGACTCTTGATTTCAGCTCAGGTCATGATCTCAGGGTTATGAGATCAAGCCCTTCACTGGGCTCCATACTGGGTGTGGAGCCTGCTTGAATTTCTCTCTCTCCCTCTGGCCCCCTCCCTACCCTCTCACCTCATTTTCTCTCTCTCTTAAAAAAAAAAAAGTAATAAAGATCCTTGATTTAAAAAATAATAATGGGAGCGCCTGGGTGGCACAGCGGTTAAGCGTCTGCCTTCGGCTCAGGGCGTGATCCCGGTGATCTGGGATCGAGCCCCACATCAGGCTCTTCTGCTGTGAGCCTGCTTCTTCCTCTCCCACTCCCCCTGCTTGTGTTCCCTCTCTCGCTGGCTGTCTCTATCTCTGTCGAATAAATAAATAAAATCTTTAAAAAAAAAAATAAAAAATAAAAAAATAAAAAATAAAAAATAATAATGAATAAAATACTATGATCAAATTCCTATGTACTTCATCATCAAAAGTAAAAAAAAAAAACTTTCATTTTATTCCTCAAGCCAACTATAGGAATCATTCTGTTTTTACAACTTTTAGACTAAAGCCTTAAAAAATTTATTTTAAAATTAATAAGAAAAAAACTTTTACACCTTACCTGATTACAAGTATCAGATAAAGAGTGTATAGCTTCAGAGAACATACTTGCTGAACCCGTATAAATCCAGGCAAGAAATTTAAAGAAGCAGTTTAATCCATTGCTAGGAGAGAAAGATAAAACAATTTAGCATAGGTTTTGATAAAAATTTCCACCAAAAGCTTATTTGAGTATATAAATCTCTATACTAGATTCTGCTTAAAGTAAATTAAAAAGAATCTCTAGCCTTTAAGAATTTATTATATTTTATACATAACTAATGAATCATTGAACACTACATCAAAAACTAATGATGAACTATACAGTGGCTAACCAAATATAATAAAAATAAATAAAATATTTTAAAAAGAATTTATTATATTTTAGGTAACAAGAGTATAAGTTTGAAAAATACAGATTATGATATCATTAAATATTCAAGTGAAGAAACATGATTTGTGTAAACAAATTACTTAAGGGTATTTTGAGAACTGATGAGGAAGAGTGTTTTATATTTGGACGAAGTAAAGTCAGAAAGGAAATTAAGTGTCTTAGGTAAAGAGGATCTGCACTTGATATTGTCCAACACACTAGTGTCAAAACCAAGACTTCAGTGAAAGTCTGTTTATTTAAGCAGGCCAGATGTGAAGGTGCCAGATGCCAGAGGTGAAGACAAATCTAGACCAAGCAGTTGCAGAGTCATACTAGAAGATAACAGATGCGGAAAGTAGACATGGTTAGCTCTGAGGAAGCTCACTGTTCAGATTCCAACAGTAATGACTGATACGGTTTACCTCGGGCACTACACTTAGTCACTGACCATGTTTCATTATATTGCTATTATTACATAAATATGAATATCCTCATTGTATAAATACCGAAACTGTACATCCCCTTCCAGCTACTCTTTCCCCTCTTTTCCACTTCAGATAATTTCTTGAAAAAATTGTATCTCTTGCTGTCTCCGTTTTCCACATTTTGCACCAAGTCTTCAGTCCATTTAACAATCGCTTATGCCTCAGATACCTCAACAGGTTATTCTTATCAATACCACAACTGTTTCTTGCTACTAAATTCCTGAAAACATTTTAGTATTTTCCTTAAGCTCACAGAAGCATATACCACTATCTTCTTAAAAGACTGTGTTCCTTGGCGTCCATAATATCCCTGGTTTTCTTCCTAGGTCCCGGTTTGCTTTCCTTTCTTTCTTGCTCCTTTATCTTCCTCAGTCTCCACTGCAGGCTCTTTTCCTCTACCCATTCCGCAGATGTTAGCATTCTTCAAGGTTTCCTCCTGAGGGATTTTTCTTCCTCACACTTCATACACATTCTCCAGGCGATATTAACTACTCCTATGGCTTTAATTATCATCGATATATTAATAACTCTCAACTATAAATCCCTAATCGACCTTTCCTTTGTGAACTTCAGACCAAAATATTAATAATTATTAAGTACCTATTATGTACTGGGTATTACACTAAGCAGTTTACATATATTACATACATTCTTCCAATGAAGAAAGTTTTAATTGCTAACCTCACTTTACTGACAAGAAGAATTAATGCTGTTGACCAACTCCACTTGGGTGCCCCACAAGCAGATCACTCAAACTCAAAAATAAACTCATCATTTCCTTTGCTGCTACCCTGCCTCTCCTTCAAGTGCTCCTTCCCTGAGTGATGATGCCGTATCTATCCAACTGTCCAAACCAGAAACCTGGGCACCCTCCTTGACCATACCTCCTAAATACTTCTTGGACCTAAACATGTCTTTCCATCCCTACCTTCACTATCTCAGTTTAGGGCATCATCACTTCTTCTCTGCATTACTGTACAGGACGTCCTCCAGTCTAGTGCCCCTCCAATCCTTAAAGATGAGAATTATGAATTTATCTTTGTATTTCAAGACACTATCACAATTCCTGACATGTCTATGTATATATTTTAGAAATAAAGAAACAAACTAATGAATTATGGAATTAATACTTGTAAATATCCTAAAATAGATTAATCAGTAAAAGAGAAAAAAGATAACAAAACAATAGGAATCAAGAAGACAGAAGAGAAAAGAAGAGGTACAAACATCAATTACGTTCTTCCAAGTTAAGTGGGGAAAAACAAGACTGTAAATATTCTTCAGTAGTTATGACCTATGTTGGTTTAGTTACTCAAAAAATGATCTCAGCCACTTCACCTTTTTAAAAAAGACTTCTATCAACTCCAAGGAAAATAAAAGAATTTTCAGAGAGCAACTATTCTTAGATCCTGACTACTCCAAAAACAGACCCAGCACAAGCATGGATATCTATACGGACTCTTCCCTCATCACTTTACTGACAATAATTAACAAAGGCTCATTCAACTTCCTTATATAATAACATGAACTTCTAACTCTTTACATAAATACCAAGTAATAAATTTTTACATTCATAGATGTACACACTAAAAATAATCTATTTCTATTTTAAATGGTACTTACATGCAAATGGCAACCATCACCACTTTTCCTGGCCCTTTAAAAAAAACTGATGTTGTTCTGGACCGTGGCTATAAAAACAAACAAACAAACAAACAAAAACACCAAAAAAATCTTTAAAATTTCCCAGAGAAACAGTTTAATGCTTATAAGTTATCTGACACACCAGAAAATATGCCCTCTATCAAACCCTCTGAACTAGATTTAGTTATTTGCTTCTTTTTCTCCAGAATCTCCACTTTAAAAAGTGAGAAGATAGAAATTGAGAGTATACATGTGAGTCCTTTTCCAAAACCTTAATTATTTGTTTTCTTTTAAGTAATTTCCTGCCTATTGCCAGAAAAGATCTGAGTTGGTTACATAGAAACTAGGGATAAAGTGATAAAACTGTATTGAACTAAGATCAATATACTCTAAAATTTTTCTATTTCTTGAGCAACTTAACTTTTAAACAAGAACAGCCAAAGCCAAGTTTGCTTCTCTAATTTAACTCCTTACTGCTCTCTAAATACCAAAAACCTCAAGTGATGATGTTTAATTTCAAAACAGACCAAAACAAAAGAAACAAACCAAGTAAACTATTTTTTCTTGAGTTACATGTAGTTTTGCTGTTCCTTCCATGTACACTTTCTATGTTGTTTCTCCTGCTCTTTCCTCTCCCTGGAATGCCATCATCATCTTCCATTTGTGCAGCTTTTACTCATCCTATTCCATGTTAGGCTGACTGGCACTTTTCTGTGTAAAGCCTTTCTTGGTCCATCACAGAGAATAAATACTCACTCTGCTGCACATTTATTATTGAATTTAACATTTCTATTAGAGCACCTCATATATTCTGCCTTATATCATTTATTCAAGAAATATTTATTGTGCAACTACTATATGCCGGCACAATTCTAGATGCTGGGACCTGACAGTAAATAAGAGTCCTGCCTTCACTGATTTCACAATTTAGTTCAGGAAGATAGAGAATAAGTCCATAAACAAATATATAACATCAGATAATAATGACCATAACAAAGAAAATAGAATGGAGAGGATCATGTATGGGGTCGGGGGAGGACGTATGTGGGTAGGGTTATTTTAGCTAGAGTAGGAAAGAGGTTCAAAGAGGAGAAGGCAGTAACCATGAAAAAAATTTGGAAGAATGGTTTCAGGCAGAGTATACATACAGCACATTTAAAGACTGTGGAACAGAAATAAGTTTGGTATGTGGAAAGGACAAAATAAGGTTAGTGTGGCTAAGAGCTAAGAAAGCAAGGAAAATGGTAGGGGTTGAGGACAGAGAAGGAGACAGGGACCATATTCCATAGGATTTTGGAAACTATGGTAAGGAGTATAACTCTTATTCTACTGGCAAAAAGGTGGCGCCAGATGATTTTATGCAGATATTTGATATAGTCTAATTTAGGTTTTACAAAGATATAGCTTAAAATGTAGAGAATAGGGATGCCTAGGTGGCTCAGTCAGTTAAGTGTGTGCCTTCGGCTCAGGTCATGATCCTAGGGTCCCGGGACTGAGCCCCTCATTGGGTTCCTTGCTCAGCGGGGAGACTGCTTCTCCCTCTGCCTGCTGCTCCCCCCGCTTCTGTGCTCTCCCTCTGAGTCTGACAAATAAATAAATAAAATCTTTCAGTAAAATGTAGAGAATAAATTAAGGGGACAAAAGCAGAGGTGGAGAGAACAATTAGGAGAGGACTCCAGGTAAAGGATGGTGAGGTTTAGACTAAGGTTTCAGTAAGAGGCATGGTGAGAAGCAGTTACACTAGGTATCCATCTTGGAGAAAATGCCAGTTGGACCTGCTAGTGGGATTTAAATATAAAAGGGTCTATAAACGAATCTTTTGAGATTGAATAAATAAGCAGGCTTTTTTTTTTTTTTTTTTTTGCAGAAGAGATGAAGGAAGTGGAGGTATTAATGAAGTACAAGGAAAACCAGGAGAAAGACTGTCTTGGGCTCCTAGAGAACAAGGTGTTCCAAGGAAAAGGAATACTCGCTACTGGTGGCAGGCACTTCAATATTTCTTCCTTCTTGGATTTCCATGAGAAGAGATCCCCCCCCCCCCCCCCACCGCAATACTGGTGGCCTCCCCTCCTTCCCAGTGGCACTCTGGAGGTTGACTAAGTTTAGTGAGGTAAATTTAGGAGAGAATGCTGGTCATGCTTATTAGCTCCCTCCTTTATTTTAGGAGTTGGTACACATTCTCTTCTTCATTGGCTCCATATTTGGGCAAGACAGGTAGAGTTGTCTACAATTTTCTGGGTAAGTCTAAACCAGAAGAATCTTTAAGCTCTAATGTACTGGCTTGGAACTCTGAAAAACAGATGAGGAAAACAAATAAGGACTAAAATTTTAGGTTGTTACTGGGGTCATGCCATAGTAAGTCACCACAGCTTCTGGCAATTTTGTCCCCTTGCATACAGACTACAAGGGCCTTGAAGAAGTAGAAATAGCCCTCACTGAGGGTGCAGGTCCTGTAAGATACGCTGCTGCAGCTTACACTTGAATGCTATAGATGCACCCTGACTGGGTATTGCCAAGAAAGCTGAGGTGAGATTCTATATCAGGAATTAGGGGAGAAAAATGCCTATTTAAATTTTTTCTCACTTTTATAGTGTTTTGCAGTCCGGTGCCCAGTCCAGATTTAAATGGCATTTTCTACGTTCCCTGTGGACAACAGAACACAAGAGAGAGCTTCTAGATTTTAAGTGTTAAGACTAGCTCTTGACAAACAATATGCAATTAGATGCCCCGAAATTGTTTTGAACTGCCTCCAGAGCTAACACAAGGAATTCGACAGGAAGAAACCTTATCTATGATTTTACTTGAACTTAGATTCGCAACTACAAACTCTGACCATGGCTCTAGATTTGAGTTCTATTGTTCATCGATAAATAAAAACCAGAGTATGTCTGTTTTATTACAATGAGAACGTGCTGCATCCTTTGGCTGAACAGAGAAAAGCAAAACTCCAAAAAATTATTTTAGGAACAGTAAAAAAAAATGCAGAGAGATAAATGAAAAGATGCTGTTTAAACTGGAAAATGAGAAATATTTCTATAGAAGAAAGGTATGAGAACTTTTGGGATAAATAAGACAAATAAGGAAGGAAAATGAGATCTTTAGAATAGAATGTTATAAAGAAAAAGAGATTCATGGAGCTCAAATTGCTGATAAAAAACGATTACAGAAAAGGTGAAAACACGTTGGTAGTCATTAGATCAGAAATGGTGACAAAGTCCAAGGAAAAGCAAGAGATCTACGAGGAGCCAGGATTCACAACCCCCTTGGGAAGCATCCTATTAAACCCACCCCTAAATTCCATAATAAAAGCAACTGGAGAACTGCCCCTTAGCGATCAGAATGGCCAACATGCTGGGAATAACTGAAACTGGAAGATGGGTATATCAAATATTTATTTTTTCTACTTCTGGATATATTTGAAATTTTTCATAATAAACAAATTTTTTTAAAACACTGGAACAAAATTAGAAAATCTGGCAATATTTCAAAAAGGACTACCAGCAAAATCAGCATAAAATGCTTAAAACACTCCTGGCATTTCAAGGTTATAATTGCAAGTAGAGATAAAGGTACTTCTGATACTCTAAAGGACTATCACAAACAAATTCACAGAATTAGAATTCTAAGGAAAGGCACAAGAAAGTAGAAACATATTAAAGGAGAAATGTATTAAAAGGACATGGAGAAATTAGATATGAAACAGTTAGATACTGTTCTGACGAGAGAATGCTTTGGCAGACCCAGGACACAGTGAGTTCGCACATATCATTACAAGAGTTCCCCTAATACAGGAATGAAGCATGAGAGACCATGGACTATGAGAAACAAACTGAGGGCCTCAGAGGGGAGGGGGGTGGGGGATGGGATAGACCGGTGGTGGGTAGTAAGGAGGGCATGTATTGCATGGTGCACTGGGTGTTATACACAACTAATGAATCATCGAGCCTTACATCGGAAACCGGGGATCTACTGTATGGTGACTAACATAATATAATAAAAAAATCATTAAAAAAAAAAAAGAGTTCCCCTAATACAAAGAAAAATACCATAGAAAAACAAGTGTCTGGATCAGGAGAAAAAAAAAAAAAGTAAAGAATATTTAATTTTAAAATATTTAACAGGACTAGCCCCATACATTTTAGAGAAGGAAAGCAGCCATCTTCAGTAGGAGAGTGAATGTTCCTTACAGAAATATGGGAACAGTAGAGGGAAATTAAAGTGTTATCCTATTACTACCAAAAAAAGAGTGTAATAGAAACAAATTCTAGGGGTGCCTGGGGGGCTCAGTTGGGTAAGTGTCTGTCTTCAGCTCAGGTCATGATCTCAGAGTCCTAGGATCAAGCCCTGTGTCAGGCTCCCTGCTCAGCAGGGGGTCTGCTTCTCCCTCTCCCCTTGCCCCTAATCGTGGTCTCTCTCTCTTGCTCACTCTAATAAATGAATAAATAAATCTTAAAAAAAAAAAAAAGATATTCCATTCAAACCCTGGAACATTTCAAGGTTGACAAGTATGAATCCTCAAAAGGCCTCTAGTAACACTGTTTTCAGAAGTCAGCAGCTACTCTCAAAAATCTGGTGACAATGATCCTCCACATAAAACAGATTAAGACCTAGGAACAGATCTTCCCAGGAGGCAGGTCCCACGAGTCTAAATTATTCCACAGCCAAAGGCAGCGGCAGCAACTGCCATGGCACAAGTGACAAGGCTGGCTAATAAGGCAAAGATCCCACCAATGAGATGCCAGAAACACAAAACTCCAAGGGGAAATGGAAATTAAGGAGTTTTGAATATAATAAATGGAAAAGAAAAGAATATCAAATACAATATGACTAGAGTTGTCATCATTGCCAACCTAAGTTTTGCCAAAAGGGAGCAATGTCTCAAATGTAACTCAGAAGAAAGCTAGCCTTTTCTCCAGATGGGACATTCACTTCGTGACACGAGATACCTCCCAATTAGGTTTAAGAGCAACGCTGACTCTGGACATGACTACTTGGTATTTTGGAGGAACTGGTGACTTTGATAAGAGCCATTTCAGTGGAGTGGTGGGGATGAAAGCCCAAATGAAGATGATTCAAAAGAGAATAAGGGGTAGGATAATAAAAGTAAACTTCCTATACTGCTCCCAGTATTAATTTCCCTCTAATAGGAAGTATTCTGGCACACAAGTAGGTAAGTTAGTAAATCTGGTGCTGCAAAGTGAGGTACTTTTATCCGATTACATCTATTTTTTCAGTGAAAGATGAAGAAAGGTCATCAGCTGAAGAGGAAGGCTGTAGGAAGTTTGGGAAGAGAGGAAAAATCTGCAAGAGCTATCTCAGAGTGAGAGACTGCACCATGTAAGTTCAGTAAGACGGTCAAATAGTACTGTGCCCACCGATTTCATATATACTCACATAATGAGAAAGAACAATCAGAATGGCTGTGTGATTTTCTCCTCCAAGGGCTAAACTTTTTGAGCACAACCAAAAAAGTGGCAGTTTGAATATTTAATCAGGGTTAGAAGTAGGAGAGAGGACAAAGTATATGAGAGAGTTAAATTTTGCTGAAAACCTAAGAAAATAAAGTCTTCTCCCTTACCTATATTTATACATTTATACCACTGTTATGAATTTAAAGAGAAGTTATGTCCCAGTTTTTTTAATTTCAAGAAAACCAGAGACAGACTATATAATTCAGTAAATTACAATGTACTCAAGAAAATCTTGAAATTTGATCAGACATGCTAAAATTTCACTGTGCAAAATATACACACATAACATTATCAGAAAGATAATCTTACCTTGGTGTTTCCCAGGAAGTCTCTATATTCTCTTAATATTTTTTGGTTTCTAAATAGCCCTTTATAAAAAAAGAATTACAAAGTACATTTAGCTCATACGTATTCTGTCAGTCACATTTTAGGTTAACACAATTATTCTCTTTAAGAGTATGTTAAATATGTTCTACTGGCAATCTGCAAAAATATTATTATAAAAAATCTGGATCTGCAACCTGAATAAAAAATGGGCAAAGGACTAGAACAGACCTTTCTCCAAAGATGATATACAAACGGCCAACAAGCACATTAAAGGATGCTCATATCAAACTCATTACTGGAAAAATGCAAATTAAAACTACAATGAGGGGGGCACCTGGGTGGCTCAGTCATTAAGCATCTGCCTTTGGCCCAGGGCGTGATCCCAGGGTCCTGGGATCGAGCCCTGAATCAGGTTCCCTGCTCTGCTGGGAGCCTGCTTTTTCCTCTCCCACCCCGCCTGCTTGTGTTCCCTCTCTCGCTGGCTGTGTTTCTCTCTCTGTCAAATAAAATCTTAAAAAAAAAAACAAAAAAAAAACTAAACTACAATGAGGTATCACCTCACACCCATCAGAACGGCCATTACCCAAAAACAAAACAAAACCAAACCCAGAAAATAACAAGCGTTGGTGAGGATGTGCAGAAACTGAAAACCTTCTGTATGCTGGTGGGACTATAAAATGGTGCAACTGCCATGGAAAGAAACATGGACAGCGCCTCAAAAAATTAAAAACTACCACATGATCTAGCAGTCCCACTTGCTGGTATACATTTAAAAAAAAAAAAGCAAGCAAGCAAGCAAGGAGGGTCTCAAAGAAATATTTACATACCCACATTCAGAGCACTACTATTCAGAGGAGCCAAGAAGTGAAAGCAACCAAAATGTCCATGGATAAACAAAATGCGGTATACGCATACAATGAAATATTATTCAGACTTAAAAAGCAAGGAAATTCTGGCACACAGATGAACCTTGAGGACATTAAGCTATGTGAAATAACTCAGTTAAAAAGACAAACATTGTATGATTCTATTTATATGAGATAGCTATAGCAGTCGAATTCATAGAAACAAAGTAGAACAGTGGTTACCAAGGGCAACAGGTGGGGGGAAAGGGGAACCACTGGTTAACAGAGTTTGTTTTACATGATAAAAAAGTTCTGTGAAAAAAAATTTCTAAAGATTTGTTTCATAACAATGTGAATATACTTAACAACTCTGTTAAAATGATAAATTCTGTTGTGTTTTTTAACACAATAAAAAAAGGCAGGGAGAAATCTAGATTTGCAATGAAAGAAGGGTATGTATGTATGTATGTATGTATTGGGGGGGTAGGAAGGGGCAGGAGAGGGAGAGAAAGAATCTTAAGCAGGCTCCATGCCTCGTGCAGAACCTGAGCGGGGGGCTTGATCTAACAACCCAGAGATCATGACCTGAGCTGTAATCAAGAGTTGGACACTTAACCAACTGAGCCACCCAGGCGCCCCAGCAAGGCACTTTGATATAAGATTCTCTTCTCAATATTATCTAAACATACTTAATCTTGATAGAAGAACCAATTTTTCATTTTTTAGCTCAAGGTTTAAAAATACAAGAAAAACAAATTTCTTTTTTTTTTAAAGATTTTATTTATTTATGTGACAGAGAGACAGCCAGTGAGAGAGGGAACACAAGCAGGGGGAGTGGGAGAGGAAGAAGCAGGCTCCCAGCAGAGGAGCCCGATGTGGGACTTGATTCCGGAATGCCGGGATCATGCCCTGAGCCGAAGGCAGATGCTTAACGACTGCGCTACCCAGGCGCCCCAAGAAAAACAAATTTCTATTACTTTATTTTCTCAAATTGTGTTTGAATATTTCTTTTAACGTATGTACAGCCTATTCATGGTATCATTATTTTAGTAGCAGAAGACTGGAAACAACCTATGGGGGAATGACTGAGTAAACTATGGTGTACCCCCCAAAATGGAGTATTATAAAAGGAATGAAGAAATGTCTCTATTTACTGCTATAGAATGGTCCTCAGGACATAATGTCAAAAAGAAAAACAACAACAACAAAAAAAGCAAGGACAGAAAGTACACTTTATTTATGAAAGGGGGTGGGGGGGTTGATACCTGTATATATGCTATTTCATAATATATTTTTTAATGGAAAAAATAACTCCAAAACTAATTTTTTAAATGGTTACCAAAGCGAGAAGGAAGAATAGGGTGGAAGAGATAAGGATGGAAACTACATTTCTCTAAAGGTTATGTCTGGTAGATGTGACTTTGGAATCATGCAAATGTTTTCGAAAATTATAAAATAAAAATCAAAATTATTTCTAAAAATCAAAAACGAAGTGAAACAAATGAACCTAATTTTACATCTATTTGATGGTTTATCCATGCAGACAGAAATTTCAAGTGAATTTAAAACAAAGATTATGTAACCACACATCCCTAGTGGAATATATACTAAGACAAAAAGAAAAGTCAAGAAAACTTAAATCATCCTGATGGCAATAATACTGGTATTACTATTTTGAAACTACACTGTATTCTTTCTATATGTGTGTACACACATGTAAGAATAAACCAAAAATATAATTAATTATATTAATGGATTAAGAAATAAGATTTTCAGTGTAAGAAAAGAGTTACAAAACACAACAGAGAAAAAGAAAACATTAAGTTTTTCAGAATCGGCTATATATCTTCTCTATTAAGAAAAATGAAGTATTTCCTATTACTGTCCACTTGAAAGACCTTAAAAATATGCCAACCTATTAAAAATGAGCATCCCTGGGGCACCTGGATGGCTCAGTCAGTTAAGCATCCAACTCTTGATTTCAGCTCAGGTCATGATCTTGAGGTCATAAGATCGAGCCCTGCATCAGGCTCCCTGCTGGGCATATAGGCTCCTTGGAATTCTCCTTCTCCCTCTCCCTTTGCCCCTCCACACCTCTCTCTCTCTCCTTCTCTCTCTCTCCTTCTCAAAAAATAAAAATAAAAAAAGAGTACCCCTAATTCCCCAAGTACAATCTCTCAATTTTTTTACCACTAAAAAGAAACGGGGCTCCTTTCAGAGATGGGTAATGCCCAGTCTGGGGCAGGACATGTACAAGATAAACCTGAAACAGGGGCGCCTGGGTAGCGCAGTCGTTAAGCGTCTGCCTTTAGCTCAGGGCGTGATCCCCGCGTTCTGGGATCTTAGCCCCGCATCAGGCTCCTCTGCTGGAAGCCTGCTTCTTCCTCTACCACTCCCCCTGCTTGTGTTCCCTCTCTCGCTGGCTGTCTCTCTGTCAAATAAATAAATAAAATCTTTAAAAAAAAAAAAAAAAGATAAACCTGAAACATCTTATTGTACCTAAGAGCAAGGACACTACAATACTAAGGTTACGACAAAGGGACTCAGAACCAATTTGAGGTGCTTCCATTGGCCAAATATGGGACAATTTGAGCACCACTACTTTGCCTACTTTGTTCTTTCCTTCCTAGCATGTCTCCTCCACCCTCTTTCCCTTCTCCTTGATCTCCTTCCTTTCCCACCACTCCCCTTCTTGATACTGAATTCCCATGCTCTCAAGAAACTCTCTCTGCCCCTTTTCTTCCTATATTACTGACTATAATTGTCTCTCAATTTCCACTTAGAAATTTCATCAACTCATCAAGGGAAGGTAATACTGTCACCTTTAAGCTTTAGAAATGTACAGAATTTAGAAATACAGTTAAAGAATTCAGATTCTCCTAAATAAAGCCTGACTGTCAAACAAAAATATGTGTACATTTTTCTCAGATACTAGCACCTCTACCTCTATTTTAATCCTGCCATATTATATCAGTTCCCCAGAGTAACCAGAACTGAACTGCGGTGCAAGCATCTAATTCCCCAAGGCAATCTGCCCTGTTGGAATAACACTGGATCATATCCTGTATCAGCATCTCTATTACCTAAAAGAACCCAATGGAAGCCTTTTAACTGAATAGTGATACCAAAATTCTGAAGCTCCCTGACCCCAACATATATTTCTTTTACTGAAATATTTCACCCCTGTGGATTTACCTGCAGCTCTCTTTAGCATATCTGTGAATATAAAAATAATCAACAACTGTTTGCTTCTGAGAAGCCAAAACCCCACAGATACTAGGATTCACTGATTCTCCTTATTACTTTTCAAAATGCTAAACTAATGATTTAAAGGATTCTGCACAAAAAAAAAAAAAAAAAAACTACACTTGCTCAACATGCAGATGACTTAATATTATATATTGCAGGCCTAAGAGAACCTCAAATATATTCTTTATTCCTCCTGACCAGATTAGATGGAAAGAGACAAAATGTTTTCAATTTTGTCAAGAAAAGGAATAATCAGCAAAAGGTCACTCATTTTCTTTGCCTGAATTCAAACTATCCAAAACCACCCTCGATCTTCAACCAAGGTGCAACTGAGAAGATATTCGGACCTACTGACAGATTACTGCAGGCAGTGCTTAGTGAACTTTCTAGAATAGTTCAACTATCACTATCATATAAACTAACTAAAACAAATACCTGTTTTTTAGAGATATATACTGAAATATTTAAAGATGAAATGGACTGGTTTCAAAGTAATTTAGTAGAGTGAGGGTAAGGGGAATATAGATAAAACAAGGTTGGCCATGTGTTGATAATTGTAAAGCTGGGTGATGGATTCTTGAGGGGTTGTTACACTTTCCTCTGTACTTCTATGTTTGAAATCTCCCCACTGATGGGGGGAATGAAACAAAATGTGAAGAAGGAACATTAGGATATATTCAGAACAAAAACCCGCAACAAAGCAGGGATAGAGGGAACATATCTCAACATCATAAAGGTCATGTATGAAAGACCCACAGCTAATATCATCCTCAACGGGGAAAAACTGAGAGCTTTTCCTCTAAGGTGAGGAACAAGACAGGGATGTCCACTCTCACCATTGTTAAATATAGTACTAGAAGTCCTAGCCTCAGCAATCAGACAACAAAAAGAAATAAAAGGCATCCTGGGGCGCCTGGATGGCTCAGTTGGTTAAGCGTCTGACTCTTGGTTTTGGCTCAGGTCATGATCTCAGGGTTGTGATGCTGAGCCCCACACTGGATTCCACAATGGGTATGAAGTCTGCTTAGGAATCTCTCTCTCTCTCTCTCTCTCTCCCCCCGCCCCCTGCCCTGCCCCACTCTCTCCCTCACTAGGAAAAAAAAAAAAAAAAAAAGGAAATAGGCATCCAAATCAGCAAGGAAGAAGTCAAATTTTCACAAATCACAGATAACATGATACTCTATGTAGAAAACCCAAAAGACTCCACCAAAATATTGCTAGAACTGATGTGCAAACTCAGCAAAGTCACAGGATACAAAATCAACATACAGAAATCTGTTGCATTTCTATACACCAAAAATGAAACAGCAAAAAGAGAAATCAAGGAATTGATTCCATTTACAACTGCACCAAGAACCATAAGATACCTAAGAATAAACCTAACCAAAGAGGTAAAAGGTCTGTACTCTGAAAACTATAGAACTTATGAAGGAAACTGAAGAGGACACAGAGAAATGGAAAAACATTCTATGCTCACGGATTGGAAGAACAAACGTTGTTAAAATGTCTATACTACCCAAAGTAATCTACATATTTAATGCAATCCCTTTCAAAATACCACCAGCATTTTTCACAGAGCTAAAACAAGCAATCCTAAAATTTGTATAGAACCACAAAACACCCCAAATAGCCAAAGGAATCTTGAAAAATAAAAGCAAAGCTGGAGGCATCATGATTCTGGACTTGAAGCTATATTACGAAGCTGTAATCATCAGGACAGTATATGGTACTGGCACAAAAACAGACACATAGATCAATGGAACAGAATAGAGAACTCAGAAATGGACCCTCAACTCTATGGTCAACTAATCTTCAACAAAGCAGGAAAGAACGTCAAACAAGAGTCTCTTCAACCCACTGCTGTTGGGAAAACTGGACAGCAACGTGCAGAATGAAACGGGACCGCTTTTTTACACCACACACAAAAATAAATTCAAAATGGATGAAAGACCTAAATGTGAGGCAGGAAACCATAAAAATCCTAGAGAGAATACAGGCAGCAACTCTTTGACCTCAGCCATAGCAACTTCTTACTAGACGTGTCTCCAGAGGCAAGGTAAACAAAAGCAAAAATGAACTACTGGGACTTCATCGAGATAAAAAGCTTCTGCACAGCGAAGGAAACAATCAACAAAACTAAAAGGCAGCCTATGGAATGGGAGAAGATATTTGCAAACGACATATCTGATAAAGGGTTAGTATCCAAAATCTATAAAGAACTTATCAAACTCAACACCCCAACAAACAAATAATCCAGTTAAAAAAAATGGGCAGAGGAGAGGAAGAGGCATTTTCCCAAAGAAGACATCCAGATGGCTAACAGATCCATGAAAAGATGCTCAACATCACTCATCATCAGGGAAATACAAACCAAAACCACCATGAGATATACCTCACACTAATGGCTAAAATTAACAACTCAGAGAAACAACAGATGATGAGAATGCAGAGAGAGGGGAACCCTCTTACACTACTGGTGGGAATCCAAACTGGTATAGCCACTCTGGGAAACAGCAGAGATTCTCAAAAAGTTAAAAACAGAACTACCCTATCACCCAGCAATTGTGCTACCAGGTATCTACCCAAAAGGTACAAAAATACTGATTCAAAGAAGTACGTGCACCCTGTTGTTTGCAGTAGCACTATTAACAACAGCCAAATTATAGAAAGAGCCCAAATGTCCATTGACTGATGAATGGAAAAAGAAAGTGTGGTGTATATATACGATGGAATATTACTCAGCCATCAAAAAGAATGAAACCTTGCCATTTGCAACAGTGTGGATGGAGCTAGGATATTATGCTAAGCAAAATAAGTCAGTCAGAGAAAAACAAATACTCTATGATTTCACTCATATGTGGAATTTAAAAAACAAAACAGATGAGGGGCGCCTGGGTGGCGCAGTCGTTAAGCGTCTGCCTTCGGCTCAGGGCATTATCCCAGCATTCTGGGATCGAGCCCCACATCAGGCTCCTCTGCTAGGAGCCTACTTCTTCCTCTCCCACTCCCCCTGCTTGTGTTCCCTCTCTCGCTGGCTGTCTCTGTCAAATAAATAAAACCTTAAAAAAAAAAAAAAAAAAAAAACAGATGAACATAGGGGAAGGGAACAAAAAAAAAAAGGAAAGGGAGGCAAACTATAAGAGACTCTTAACTACAGAGCACAAATTGAGGGTTGATGAAGGGGAGGTAGGGACAGGATGGGCTAAATGGGTGATGGGTATTAAGGAGGGCACTTGTGATGAGCACTGGGTGTTATATGTTAAGTGATGAGTCACTAAATTCTACTCTTGAAACCAGTATTACGCTATACGTTAACTAACTGGAATTTAAATAAAAACTTGAAACAAAATAAAATTTTAAAAATAAAAAGTAGGTAACTCCAAAAAAAGAAAGAAAATATTCAGAACATACAAAATTAAGAGTTAAAATCTATCAAAAAATTACAAAAATCAATTTAAGAAGACACACAATAGGAGTAAAGGATATAAAAATTATCACAGAATTAAAAAAAATAAACATATTAAAAGATAACCAGTAGTCATCAGAGAAACTCAAAATTAAAGATACCATCTGTTGCCCATCAAATACACAACAAAGTTAAAACAATGGTAACATGCAGCGTTGTCAAGGGTATGAGGAAATAGTCACCCTCATACACTCTAAGTGTAAATGTAAACTGGCACCATATTCCTTCAGAGAATATTTTAACAAATTTTAAAATGCCCATGTCCTTTGACCCTGAAATACTACTAACACTTTACCCCGTGTATTTGTAATAAGAACATAATATATTATTACATATTTAACAAATATGACATTCACTAATGTGTTCTTTGTAATGGTAAAAAAAAAAATTGGAGAACCTAAAGCTAATTACATCCATACAATGGAATACTACTCAGCTATTAAAAAGAATGAGAGAGAGGTAGATTTCTGTATGTAGACATGGGAAGATGTTTATGGTTAGACTGGTAAGTATAAAGAACGAGATGCAAAACAATAGGTACAGTGTCACCCAATTAATGTTTAAGTGAAAAAAATGTATGTATATAAATTTGAAAATGCATCAAAAATATTCTGGGTAGATATATCCCGAACTGCCAGCAACAGTTATCTACAGGAAGTAAAATGAGATGGTAACTAGAGAGAATGAAAGGAGACTTTTTATTCTTTATATTTTTGTATTCTTTTTTAAATCACAAGTGTGCATCACCTTTGTCATTAATGCATACATATATATAAATATATATATAAATCAAAGAATTATCTAAATTACATTTCACATAATCCTGAATTCTAATTCTATAAAGGTGGCTTTGTCACAACTAATGGATTGTTAAATGCTCTGAGAGTTTTATTTGCAACTAAATCTGAAGCATCAAGCACAGCATCTAGTTCACAGTAAATGTTTGACAAATATTTGCTGAATGAATTAAAGCAGAAATGGGGGCAGGGAGCACCTGGGTGGCTCAGTCAGTTAAGCATCGACTTTTGGTTTCAGCTCAAGTCATGATCTCATGGGTCATGAGATCAGCCTGGCATCAGGTTCTGCATTTAGTGGGGAGTCTGCTTCTCTCTCTCTCACCTTCCCTCTACCCCTCCCCCAACTCATGCGACTCTCTCTCTCTCTGAAATAAATCTTTAAAAAAATTTAAAAAGTAAAGTAGAAATGGAGAAACTGAATTAACAGACTTTTCCATAAGAAAGCACTACCTCTTTTAGAACAAGTATAATCTTCAAATCAGACCATAAATTGTAATATTCATATATCTTATAATAAACCACCAACCAGCTTTGTTTCCTCTCATCATCTTTAAAGAGCTACAGAGGAGAAAACCAGAAAAATAAGAAACTGTTTTTATTTTTTTAAGATTTTATTTGTGAGAGAGAGCAAGCACGCATGCACACAAGCAGGGGGAGGAGAAGGAGGATCCCCATTGAGCAGGGAGCCCGATGCGGGACTCAATCCCAGGATCCTGAGATCATGACCTGAAGGCAGACACTAAACCAAGTGAGCCACCCAGGTGTCCCAATACTGTTTTTAAAAAAGTGGCAACTGGTATTTGCTAGAACCAACAGAGCCAAAGCCAAGAGACATACAACTACTAGGGAGTGCAATTATTACCTACAAGTTTCCTTTCAATTAACTCCATTTGAAATTGGATATACTTACTTTCTCTGTACTCTATTTCTGCTTCCTTACGCAGTTTTTTCTCTCTGGCAAGAGCTTCCGGGCTTCCCCAAACTTCCAAAGATCTGTGCATACACACATAGCCATCAATAATAGACCATTTTAATGACTTTATTGTAATCATAATTAAATTAAGATGAACTATAACTACATGAGGATCTTACAATAAAGCATAAGGTCCTTTAGGAAAAATATAAAGCACTTAAGAAATTTTTCTAAATTAAATCTAAACAGTAAGAGTAAATTCAACAGCAAATTTTCTTCTAAATTATCACATACTTTTAGTTAACTAGTACATACTAGTAATTCGCAAACAAGTTTGCAAAGATGAAAATACTTTGCTTTTAAAATACATCATTTAAAAACCTCTGAGTCTATCTAATATGGGTTTTTATTAATACAAAATTTGGCTTGTACATTTATTCTAAAAGAAGTATGTTCTTACTTTGCCTCCACATCTGATCTCAAGTATACAGTAAAGGACTCGGTATCTTCATGAGGACTTCGTCGTCTGATTTTCCGAAGTTGTTCTAGATCACTGAAGAAAGAAACATGCTGAATTTATTCAGAAAAGGTTCATATAATTTTTGTTCTTAGAAGCATTATTAGGGGTGGATAAAAGCCACTACCTAGATCCTGATCTTTAAAGGCTATACAGATCAGTTTAAAGATGGCATTTTGTACACAAAAATTGGTCTAGAGACAGTGAAAAAATTAAAATTATTCTTGATGCTCACTAAAAATACCATAACATAATATGCAGAGATTCAACTCTTTCATTGGTGTTTGCACTTTATCTGCTATGGACACCCCAATGCAATGTCTGATGTATGAAAAAAAAGTGGAAAATACATGGCTTAGAGTACCATCCTCTACTTAGGAATTTAAATTCAAAATTTATAGTCATACTTGTTTATATCCAGATTAATACTAAGTGGTGATACTAAATGGTAATACTATTTATAGGTATAAAGTCATAAAGAGTATCTGTCAATTCTGTTATTTATTTTCCATTCTCTTGAATTCTGAAAGGTTTATGTATTCATCAAGTCACTGCTAAATAGTCATTCTAAATTTGATCACTGTACTTCCTACAGAAATTTTATAAGAGTTATGAAAAGGCCTATAAATAAAAAGCTGGTATAAGTTCCAAGAAATTAAACTTGGGAGTTTATTGGGTACTTGGCTGGCTCAGTAAGTGGCGCGTGCGACTCTTGATCTTGGGATTGTGGTTTTCAGCCCCACGCTGGGTATAAAGATTACTTAAAAATAAAATCTTTAAAATAAATATAGTACAGTACAATAAGTCAACAACCAACCATCACATATTAGTAAAAAGCTTGGACAAGGTATCAAAGATATGTATTCTAACCCCCTGATGCTGACTCAGTAAATGAGCTGGGTCATCACTGACATCTTTACTATGTTTCCTGGCCTACAATGTGGAGACAGCAATACCTAATCTACTTAATTGACAAAATTTTTGTGAAAACTAAATGAAATACTTCATGTGAAACAGGACACTGTTTTACATCAATGTCCCAAATGGCTGTTAATAGTTATGGGGGTTATAAAACTGATTATAAGAATTCTTATTTCTTGATAATATATCATAGAGGATGTGACCAGGAGGGAGAGGGAAAAAAAGGCTAAATCTGATGACTAAATTGCCAAGAAATTTTCCATGTATTATGGCTTTTTTAGGCAGACACAGAAAGGAGGGGGAAATTTTTAATTTGTGACAAATATCTCAACAAATCTCTATGATTACAAGAAATTAATATCAAAAAGATATCAGAAGAACTTTATGCTCAACAGAGTTGGAGTGTGAACATAAATGTAACTAAATTACTCAACTCTGCTAGCCAAATAAACCAGAAACTTTAAAAAGTTAAACATAAAATTATACCAATATCTTATTGATAAGATAATATCTTATCTGCCACATATTAACATAATAATAAAACTCCTACGGTTCTTGTATGATATAGACATTTTGAAAAACCTGCTTTTTTAAGATACCATGAAAGACTAATTGCTCACACTGAAGCAGAGTTCAGTTTAATAAGCTAACAATTTTAACATTTTTTTAACTGAACAAAATGGTTCTTCAGTTTAGGAAGGAGTCATGGGAAAGTTTCCACATGGAGAGTAGCAAGTACCACATCCTAAGAAATAAATGGTTACTTAGATTAGACAGAACTACAACATTTAAAAACAACAGCTGCTGTACCTGGATTTAAGGCAGAACTCGTTTATTGCTCTGACTCCAGTGATGAAATTATTCTGAGTGTACTTCGGTCCATATTCCCTCTTCTTAAGGACTGCTTTGACTAAATTCAAAAATACAAAAAAACATAACCAATATGCACATTAGAAATGACATTCGAAGATGAACATATGCTGATACTTAAGTGGGTTCACTAATGAATTTCATAGAAAACTGATGTTTCTCCTGATGCAATGAATGCATCAGAAGAAGACAATCTCCCAAGTGCAGAATAGGACAGAGTTCCATTTGTAGCCATCTAGATTTTATCTCCATAGTCACCTGCCACTGACGCCAAAATGTCAATCCTTTGTCTAACGGAAACCCTGTATAGGTATTCCTGGTCTGTTTAAATTGTACTAATACAATATAAATTGTCTAGGGTCTAAAAATAATAATAATAAATTGTCTGGGGTCAAATGAAAATGAAGTTTCAATAAGAAAATTACATGCTTGTTCAATGTTTTTCAAACTGTAGGTGAAACCAGCATTTTAAAAATGCTTCATTTAAAAATGAAAATAGAAAGTGATCAAAGAGTACCACATACAATGAATAAGTACTTTTTGTGAAAACTTTTGTTTCAGTTACATACAATAACATGTATATATATATGTGTGTGTGTGTGTGTATACATGTGTGTGTGTATATATATATGTATGTATATATATATATGTATATATATATATAGTAGGTCCTTAGTATTTATGTGAGTTGCAGTCAAAAGAGCAAGAAGGCTGCTAGACTTTTCACATAGTCCATAAGAAAGCTGAAGTGAACATAAGAAATATTTTAACAGTTAAAAATTACAGAAAGTGTATTACAGATTATAGGTAAAATATTGCCTTCTAGTAAATCGTTTCCCTTTTACCAAGATCAAATTGTTCATTAAAAATCCCAGAGGTATCAATAACAAAATACTAATTTGGTATCAATTATAGTTTGTGAATTAAAAATTACACTCAATATAGGTCTATATTTATAAATCATTATAAAGTGAGGCTTTTGGTCATATGACATAGATAAATAAAATAGGCAAATATCTGAAGAGCAAGGGCAAAACAACAGAAAGTCATATGTTCCGTTTCAAACTGTCACCCTGTTACTTCTTTTCTATTCTCATACATTAATTAATGAGTTTTCCACTGTACTTTGAAGTGGAAAGAACAAATTAAGACTAAAATGATTCATCACTACAGTAGGTAAAAAAGACTCAAAATAATATATTAACAATTAAAATCAAATGCACAAATAATAAGAACATTCCAAACATAAAGTTCAATATAAAAATAAAAACTTTATTTGAAAAAACTACATCCAAGGAAGTTCAGGTTTCTTTTTCCATGAGTTTCAAGTCTCTAAACTGCCCTACTCTAATGATCCTAAAATTCTATATCCAGATGAGCTCCTCTGGAGCAAAGAACTACTTCTTCCTTTTAAAAGATGAGTTTTTTTAAATTACTTTTTAAAGATTTCTTCAAAGTATATAGAAATCCCTATTGGCCTGTCCCAGCCCAGATTACTGACGATGATGACGGCAATTATGTTAATTATTCTTAACTGTAACTGTATACTACGGATCATCTTTAAGATTATCCTAGAAAAGAAATCCCATTTTTAGCACAATCTTACAGGGAGAAAACTTTGGCCCAAGGTAAGTGCCCAAGGCCATACAGCTAGTACATGCTGGAGCCACAAACTGAGTCCACTTTTGTCTGATGCCAAAGCCATGGTGCTTCTAGTCACAGTTACTGGCTCTGTACAACATGCTGCTTGGAGACAGGAGCCTATCATTACAAAGAGCAGAGCTGCAAAGAAGAATGCCTTCGTCATTCAGTTATTCCTAAAAGAGAAAGTTGGACAAGAATGTCCAAAATCTATCTGGATTTGAACATGCTGTAACTGAAAGGTATTGGTCTCTTTTTCTTTAATCACATTACTTTTCTAAAAATGATAAAGCAATTGATGACTTTTATTTGCCATTACTCCCTTCTTTGGGCTTTCGAAAAAACAATTACCACAAAATTTATAACCAGAATGCAAAGTGAACTTCAGTAGAAAATTAGCTTATAAGCAGGAGAATAAATCTTTATGGTAGGTATAAAGAAAAGTAAAAATGGACTGTACACTCAGAATAATATAAATATACAGAGCTCTATATAAACTAATTTTGTACATTTAAATCAAAACACCATTATAATAAAAAATAGAATAAAATATATTTACCTCTTACTTGGAGAGATTCTTGCTTAATAAGTGGAGCTTTCAGTTCAGCACCTATATTTTCTGCTATAAAGTTTATTTAAAAAGTAACAATAAGTAGTTGCTTTCATACAAACCTATAAACTTAATATTAGCTAACAATCTGGCAATATATAAAAAAGATAATATATGACAGACCAAGTTGGATTTATCCTAGGAATTCAAGAATAGTCAAACATTAGTAAAACTATTAATGCCCCTCATTAACATACTAAAGGACAAAAGCTATAAAATCATTTCAGAAGCTAAAGAAAAAGCATTCACTAAAATTCAACACCCATGCAAGTTCCAAACTTTTTTGAAAATTATCACAAAAAGGAATTTCCTTAGAAAATAAACCTCTAACAAACGCAATGGTGAAAATTTAGATGCATTTCTTTAAAATAAGGAATAAAACGAGGACACACACTACAAATCCTTTTACTCAAAACTACACTAGAGGAGTGCCTGAGTGGCTCAGTCGGTTAAGCAACTGACTTTGGCACAGGTCATGATCTCAGGGTCCTGGGATTGAGACCCGTGTCGGGCTCCCTGCTCAGCGGGAGGCTGCTTGTTCCTCTCCCTCCGCTCCCTGCTTGTTCTCTCTCTCTCAAATAAATAAAATCTTAAAAAAAAAAAACCAACCCAATTCTAGAGATATTATTCAATGAGGAAAGGATGACTACCAAGTGGTTACTGCAACAACTGTACAATTCCCTCCCCCACAAAATAAATGAATAATTAGATAAAAATCAAAAATTAAATCTATCTCACCCCATAAACAGCCAATTTCAGGTGGATTAAGGACTTACATGTTAAGGCATTTACAGGCCTAACAGACAACAACAGAGAATATTTTTAGCTAGAGACAGATTTCTTAAACAAGAAAAAATGAAATTAAAATTCAAAACTTCTGTCCATCAAAAGATCCTTTAAAAAAAAAAAAAAGAAAAAGAAAAGCCTCAAATTGGGAGAAGATACTTCTAACAAATAGGATAAACAGAGGATAACTATCATATTTAAGAATTCTTCCACATCAACAAGAAAAAGACAACTCGTTAGAAAAACAGAGCAGAAGACAAGAATAAGAAGGAAAGGAAATACAATTAACCAATAAACATATGAAGAAATGGCTGCCTCATTATGGACAAAATTCAAACGAAACCACAAGAAGCCATTTTACAACCATCAGATTAGAAAAAATGAAAAAATGTATCAATATCTAATGTTGGCAAGGATACGGAGCAATGGGAATTCATACACTGCAGTGGAAATATAAACAGGCACAATTATCTTGCTAAGCAAGTTGCCATTATCTGATACAGATGAACATAAGCATAGCTTATGACCTAGCAAATTCAACTTCTAAGCCAATATATTTGACTTAATAGAAACTTGCACAAGAGTACAAGGAGAAAAGTGTATGAGTGTTTCAGAGCAGCACTGTTCTGTTGCTTCAAACTGGAAACCCAAATGTCCATAAGCATGAGAAAAGACAGACCATGTTTTAGTCACAGATTTTATACAGTAGTGAATATAATAAATATAATGGTTATCTTTCTTTGAGCCTTTACTATGTGACAACCACTATTTATTCTAAGCACTTCACATTTATCAACTCATTTAATTCACACAACCGTCTAAAGTACCTACTCTAATTATCTACACAAAAATTAATGAACCAGACACATACACTTTTAGGATAAAGCTTAGTAAAATTTACTGAAAAAAGTAAATCACAAAAGCATACACCCAATAAGTTATCACACAATAAAGTATAAAAACAAGCTAAACAATTAGAGATACATACAAATATCTCAATCTATTCTCTTTCTTAGAAATCAACAGAAAATTCAGGACACTTTGGTTTTTCTTGTGTTTTTTTTTAATACAGATTTCTCTATCTTAAGAGATCAAGAGTTGCAGGCTCCACCAACTCAGCCAGCCAGGTACCCCTCAAAACACTTTTTTTTTTTTTTTTAAGATTTAGGAGGAAGAGGGGAAGAGGGGGAGGGAGAGGAAGAGGGATAGAATCCTAAGACGACTCCACACTGAGTGCAGAGCCCAACTCGGGGCTTGACCCCAGAACCCTGAGATCATGACTTAGCCAAAACCAAGAGTAGGACGCCCAACTGACTGAGGCAACCAATCACTCCAAGATACTTTATTTTTAAAACAGGTCATAACACTAAGCTTTTGGCCCATTCTGCCAATGTGTAAGCTATAAACGACTGCTCAGCAGCTGAGGCACTCTTCAGTGGCATGTTTGAGAAGTGAATAAAAATCCTATAAAAACAAATATTCAAATAGTTTCCACAGGAACACAGATAGCTGACCCCATCTCCTAGCCTTCCATATTGCTGCATCTGTGCCAACCCTACATACAAAGACATTTCAAAACTAGCAGTAATTAAGTTAAATGGTCCCCCCACATCCCACCATTCAAGCTAAACTCGAAGTTAACAGCTACAGGAGGGGCACCTCCGCGTGAATTCTGGCTGAAGCATCCCCCTGGCAACAGGAGATGCTTCATCCACTCTCCCGAGCACAGGACACAGGCAGAAGGCTGACGTCCTACTCCTCCGCTTCGGGCGGGAAGTCGTGGTTCTGGATTTGCTGCATCAGTTGCCATGCTGGCCCCGACATCTTATAGTACATAGGGGGCCTCTGGTACCCAACCAGAAGCAGCAGCAACAGTGTGAGCACCCACGTTTTCAAAGGGCATCCAACTACCCACATGCATCTTGGACAAATCACAGCTCTCAACAATGTGATGAAGGTCGTCACATGTTGGTCCCAATACACTAGTTGAACAGTACCTCGCCTCTGGTTTCAGTCTCTTCTGCAGAAGGGGCTTCACATGTGCATGATCATAAAGGATCCAATTAAATGATCCATATACTCCATCACTCACGTAATACATAAAGGCTTGTTCACTCAACTCATCCTCGTCATCAGAGCCTGTCTGTTCCTTTAATACGAGTATTTTGGCAATGACGTTAACTGAGCATGAAAGCTGCTGCAACATAATATCTGCCGGGCTCAGCTATGATTCTCAATCCCGAGTCTGACTTTGACAGGAAATACTTGTCCAGTGTTGGATTGATGACGCTGCTGATCTCTTCAAATTTAAGCTTTACGTCCTCAGATCCAGAAAAGCCACCACTGATATCAAGCAGATACACGTTGCAGCCAATCTCAGTTCCCAATGTCAAAGACACAGAAGGCATCAGAGATGGTCTGCACGAAGGTCTCAGGCTCAGACAGCCACTTCCCACATGGGAGCTGACACTGATGACATCAATATTTAGCTCTCTCACCCACTCCAAAAGAATCCTGCTGGTTTTGAGTGTGGCACCAAATTTAGCACTGAGACAGACTGCTTTGGAATCATCAGTGGCAATTCACAAAACCAACTTTGCCTTTGGATGTGCCTTGGCAGCTTTCATCAATTCAACTTCACTATCCAAAAGTCATCATCTGGACTCCATTATTGGCAACGTACTTAACCTGAGACACTTGTTTACAAGGATCTGCACAGATAATCCTCTCTGGAGGCACCCTTAGACTCTGCACCAATTGTATTTCAGTCTTCCTGGCACAGTCAAATCCTGTCCCAAAGGCAGCTTGGGTCTTCACTATAGTTCTATCATTGCATTTGAATGCATGAAAGGGGGTGACCCAAGGAAGAGCTTTTAACCATCTCAGATGTTTCTTTAGAATGTCTCGCAGGTCTTCAATGTAGAAGGCATCCTTATTATCAGAAGACAAAACTTCGTTAATTTTTGGTCCAGAATGTCCTTGGCAGTAAAGCCTTCACAGAGGAAATGGCAGTCAAACTCTGCATTACCAAAGTTGTATTTTACATAGAGATAAGAATGAGGAGGAGGAAGAAAATGCTGGTGTAGCAGATCAAGAGGATAATCCTAAGAGCAAAGAACTTGAGCAGCTGAGATAGTAGAGGATCCAGAACACGTCTTTGAAAACATGTAATAAAATAAAAAGTGTTTCCACATATTTAGATGTATCGGTGTACTTAAATGATACGCAGCACCATGAAATCTGACGACTCGAGTAGTGGTACATTTGGACTTCTGCCATTTTACTGTTTTCAGTTTACCATCCCTTTTTCTTTTTTTTGCTTTTATTTTTATTTTGCCTTTCTTGCCATCTGTTAGATTGATGTTATCTACATCTTCTTCCCGCCCCATCCCCTATGATGGTCTGAAATTTGTTATATTTCTTTTAAGATTCCACTTAAAAATTTAATACACTTTCCTGTAAATCTTTCTAATCTGTAAAGTTATTCAGTATCTCAACTTTCCTCTAAACAAGAAAGAAAACGTTTAATCACGGAAAGCTTCTTTGATCTTATTACTCTTGACTAAAATTTTAGCATTTAATATTTTAAAAGGCTGTTCTTGTTTTTATCATCAATAGTTAATTTTACCCACACATTTTATCCCTTTCTTGCTCTTCATGGTCTCTTTTACATCCCAATGCTTTTTTCTTTTTTTTTCAAAGATTTATCTGAGAGAGAGAGAGTGCGCGCGCACACACAAGCAGGGGGAGTGGCAGGGGGAGAAGAAGCAGGCCCCCCAGCTGAGCAGGGAGGCCGACACAGGGCTCGATCCCAGCACTCTGGGATCATGACCTGAGCCGAAGACAGACATTTAAACTACTGAGCCACACAGGCGCCCCTCCAATGCTTTTTTCCCTCTGGTTTACTCTGTATCTTACACAAATACATACTTTAAGTTTCTTTTTTTTAATGTGGGTGGGTTAATAGTAAATGACATTCATCTTTCTAGATGTGAAATATTTTTATTTTACCTTCACTCTAGACTGGTTATTTAGACCAGTGTAAAATTCTAGAGTAACATTCATTTTTCCTTTTACCCTTTCATAGATGTTACTCCAAATCACTCCTCCCTGTGTTTTCTGCATATTATGACAGATAAAAAGTCTACCTCAAAAGAGCAACAACTGGACTGACAGCATTTTCAGTTTTCTCTTTGGAAGCTTTTAAGTTGGGCTGTTTCTTGTTTTTGCTTTCGTTTTTAAATCTGTGAATTTCTTTTTACTTAACCTGCTTAGTATTCAAAGTGTACTTTTGATATGAAGATTCTTATTTTGCCAAAATCTCAAAAATTCTTATCGTCACTTTATATACTTCTCCACCATTTCTCTATTCTCTCTGAAACAGCCTATTAAATGTAGGCTAGAGCTTCATGCCTCTTAAATGCCTTTTCATTTTTTTTTGAAAATCTTTTTGCTTTTCTATGCACACTGAGGGTCAACTTCAATGTACTAATCCTCTACTCGATGATGACTATTTAATCTCTTAAACTTTTTAAAAAAGATTCACTTATTTATTTGTTTATTTTAGAGAGTGAGAATGAGCGGGAGGGGTAGGGGGAGAGGGAGAGAGAAACTAAAGCAAACCCCACGCTGAGCCCAATGCAGGGGTCGATCCCAGGACCCGAAGATCATAACCTGAGCCAAAACCAAGAGTCAGACACTTAACCAACTGCACCACCCAGGTGCCCCTAATCTATTAAATTTTTATTTTAGTGACTACATACACTTTCATTTCTAAGATTTCTAGTTGGCTCTTTTCCAGATTTATTTGTTCTGGTTTTACTCTGCCAGTTTATTTCAAAATATGAATACTTCATTTATTTTTTTGAGGATATTAAACTTATTTTAGAATCACCTACAGTTAATACACATTTGATTTTGTTGGCTTTCTTACAACTACGATTTTTCCTGTATTTTTATTTTTTTATTGATATAATTGACATATAAGATTTTATAAGTTTAGGGGTGCATGGGTGGCTCAGTCGTTAAGTGTCTGCCTTCGGCTCAGGTCATGATCCCGGGGTCCTGGGATTGAGCCCCACGTCAGGCTCCCTGCTCAGTGGGAAGCCTGCTTCTCCCTCTCCCACTCCCCCTGCTTTTGTTCCCTCTCTCGCTGTGTCTCTGACAAATAAATAAAATCTTTAAAAAGAAAAAAAAAGAGTTTATAAGTTTAAGGTGTATAATGCGTTGATTTGAAATTTATATTTCAATATGATCCTTTGTGTACTTTTAAATTTTGGAATTTACAATCTTATTCTGAATAGGATATATCCTTTCACTCTCCTTCTCATGCTTTAGTGCTCAAAACTCAATCTGATCCTTCTGTCTTAAATTAGATTTCCTACTGCCAGTCTGAAATTCCTACCCTTCTATCCAGTCTCCAAACCAGCAAACAGTAGGTTCCAGCTCCTGTTTTTCCCTCGCCTCCCTACCCTACAGCCTCCTACAAGACAAAGCCTCACATAACAAATGGAAGAGACTAGTTCAGCCTCCTATATGACAGTGTTTGGGTAAGTTCATTTTTTTACAATTTATTTTTTATTTTTTTATTGTTATGTTAGTCACCATACAGTACTTCATTAGTTTTTAATGTAGTGTTCCATGATTCATTGTTTGTGTATAACAACCAGTGCTCATTGCAATATGTGCCCTCCTTAATACCCATCACTGGGCTAACCCATTCCCCTACTCCTCTCCCCTCTGAAACCCTCAGTTTGTTTCCCGGAGTCCACCATCTCTCATGGTTCGTCTACTCCTCTGATTCCCCCCTTCATTTTTCCCTTCCTTCTCCTAACGTCCTCCATGCTATTCCTTATGTTCCACATATAAGTGAAACCATATGATAATTGTCTTTCTCTGCTTGACTTATTTCACTTAGCATAATCCCCTCCAGTTCCATCCATGTCAATGCAGATGGTGGGTATTCATCTTTTCTGATGGCTGAGTAATATTCCATTGTATGTATGGACCACATCTTCTTTATCCATGCATCTGTTACAGGGCATCTCGGCTCCTTCCAGTTTGGCTAAGTTCAAACAATGAGTCTGACTCCAGCACCTGGCTATGCATGTAGCACCTGTAGATCCATTACCCTAACCAAACCAAACCACTGTTTGCTAATGCCTGATTACAGACCAGAATCCAGCACCTTCTGTTACACTCCTTGGACATAGCCCATCTTTTTTTGAGTCCAGTTGTTTCTTCAGTTTTCTCTTCCTATATTTTATTTATTACTCGAGGGGAAGTAGAACAGATACCTCAAAGCATCTATTCACAATGCCATCTTGATCAGAATTTCTGCCTTAGCCACTGATTTACCTTTCTTCAAAGCTTTTAAGGATAAATTAAATGCCAACAGACTAGGCACTAACAAAGGCAAAACTCTCTTTGAAATAAAAGCAAAGGGCACCTGGGAGCCTCAGCTGGTTAAGCACCTGCCTTCCGCTCAGGTCATGATCCCAGCACTGGGCTCCCTGCTCAGTAGAGACTCTGCTTCTCCTCCCTCTGCTCCTCTCTCTCTCTCTCTCTCTCTCGCACGCACATGCACCAAAATAAATAAAATCTTCAAAAATAAAAAAAAATGAAACCAAAAATCTTACATCTAATTTTTAGTATATTCCTAGGGTTTTTTTAGTGAAAGCCACTGGAGAAATGACTTAACAGGGTATATTATGTTTTGATAACTAAAACATATACCCAGAATCCAAAACTATCCATCAAATCCTAAGTAGGTTATGATAATATATTGGTAAATTAAAGATAACCTTAAAAACACTCCTACTTAGGTGTGCCTGGCTGTCTCAGTCAGTAGAGCATGAACCCCTTGATGTCAGGGTTTTGAGTTTAAGCTCCACGTTGGGTATAGTGATTACTTAAAAAATAAAAAAATAAATTTAAGGGGTGCCTGGGTGGCTCAGTCACTTGAACGTCTGCCTTCGGCTCAGGTCATGATCCCAGGGTCCGGGGATCGAGCCCCGCATCTGGCTCCCTGCTCAGCAGGGAGTCTGTTTCTCCCTCTCCATCTGCCCCTCTGCCCACTTGTGCTCTCTCTTTAATAAATAGATAAAAAATATTTAAAAAATAATAATAAATGAATTTAAGATACACTAATTAATAACTACAACTTGTAACATTTGACATTGAACAGTTCAATAATATTTTGTTTATCTTTATTTGCAAATTCTAAAACATCTTTATAAAATCTATATATCAATTTCTTAAAATTTTGTTTTGGGGGAGAGTAGGGCAGACAAAACTGAAGGAAAAGCTTTTAAAACTCACCTAGTATCTGAAAAACTAAAACTATTGTCAAAAGCTCTTTTCCACAATGATCAAAGTAATTCAACCACATCACATGAAATGAGTTGTTCTAAGAATGGTATTTCTGGATATTTTTCTCAAGATGCTACTAATAATATAGTGCTAAGAATCATAAACAAGAAATGCTAGTAAATGGTTCAAACACATGTATGAATACTTATTTTGCACACCAACATCTTAACTTATACTGTGTCACTGGAGTAGAATCCTTATGATTTCAATAAATAACTAGACAGTCTATCCATGAATATCTCTAGACACTTGTTAAAAGCTCAACTCCTGGCTGTTTGCCACACATCTGCTGTCATTAGCAAAATTAAAACTAATTTTACTAAAATTTAAAACATCTGAATGCTCCTTAAAAATTTAAGGATTCCTTAGCAAGTCTCTGCCTCTTAATGAGCTGTTCCTGACTTTACCATGTGATTTGAATTATTCAAAAGTCAATCTCAAATCCTTAAATATACAAATTATCTTTCAATCAAGCAATTACTTGCTGTCTATCTAATGGCTAACAAGTTCTAATTTGGCCTAAGCAAATTCTGAAAAATTGAGCCCAAAATAAAACCATCAATAAACAATGTATTTCTAATATAAGAGAATAAATGAACATTTTGATTGCAGTCAGCAGAGAAAAAAGAAACCTGGTCATGGACTTCAATTTCAAGCATTTCCTATAGCAGAACCAACATTAAGTACTTTTGCCTGAGTCTATGTTCACCTCAGAAGTGTATTATAACATAGTTTACCTTTAATTATATTATTTCTTCACTTGTTTCTCTTCCCATTTCTATGTTCCAATAAATACGCTTATTTCTGGAACTGAGGGACTCATTACCTCTCCATCCCTTCATCTTCTAACATCAAACTCTCAATCAATATTCGTTCCTGCAGTTCTCCATCATCACAAGGGAAAGACACCAAATTGGCTAAAACTGCACACTAAGCCCAAAGGGAGGATGGGGCTTAGGGAAAAGGATGAAAACACAGTGAAAACAAGCACAGGTTTCTCCAGGAATCTCTGAAATAGTCCCCTGTGAAAGACATCCAGCTAAAGAAAAGGTAGTCTTAAAATGTTTATTATTCCTTAAACATTCTCTTCTTCTGACACCATATTCTCCTTGGTTTTTCTCCTATGTCTCCAGGCTGCTCCTCAAGTAGTCTTTGCAGGTTTCTCCTCTTCCATCTGACCCTTATTCATTGGGCATTTTTGTACTAGAAGATCTTATCTCCTCACTCTGAACTCCCTTCCTGTACTGTCTCAAACACACTCATGACTTCAGTTGTCTCCTGGGTATAGCTAATAACTACTCCCGAATCTCTCCCCAAGTTAAAACTCTGAATTCACTCATTTACAAATATTTATTGAACCCCTACTATAGGTAAACCACTGCCCTAGGCACTAAGGCTCCTGCTCTCCATGGGGCTTTGGAAACAAGTAGTAGATGAGAAATAAGTAAAAGAAATATTGAAAATATCAATCAGTATTAACTGCTACTTACACAGGGAATTAAAATTAGGCTAATATTAAAGACTGACTGGGTGGCTGCTTTATTTTTTTAAAGGTTTTATTTATTTGAGAGAGAGAGAGAGAAAGAGAGAGCACGTGCATGTGCGTACACAAGCAGGCAGAGGGAGTGGAAAAAGCAGATTCCCTGCTAAGCAGGGAGCCCCATATGGGGCTCGATCCCAGGACCCTGGGATCATGACCTGAACCAAAGGCAGACGCTTACCGACTGAGTGGTTGGCTACTTTAGATGAAGTGATTAAAGAATGACTTTGTGCAGAGGTGACATTCTAACAAAGATGTAAATGACCGGAAGGGGTTAGCCATGTGTAGAAGGACACCTTGGAAAGAGAAAGCACCTAGAACAAAGGCCCTATAATGAGAACAAGGTTTATATTTACTAGGAACCAAAAGAAGACTGGTTTGGCTGAAACATAATGAGCATGAAAGAGAGCGGAAGCAAGGATCCCAGGGAGAAGGCAGTAATACAGCCAAGAGATGATGATGTCTCACAGCAGAAAAGTAGCATACCCAACTGCCTACCAGTCATCTGTTAAGATGTCACAGAGGCACCTACAATTCAGATGTCCAAACTAAATCACCATCTTCTCATTAAAATACACTCTCGCTTTGGTATTCCCAATTTTAGAAATCAGTGAATCATCTACACGATCATCCAATCCAGTCAGTAACCAGGCACCATGCTTTACTTGATCCTCTTCTCTTTTCCCTAAATTCAATCACCAAGTCCTAATTATTCAGCTCCTAAATCTCTAGTTCAACTACTCACTTAAAAAAAGCATTGCCATTAACCAACCTAGTCTAGACCCTCACTTGTGTTACTGCTCTCAGTCTCCTTCCTTTCTAATCGGTTTTCCAGTCAGCAACTAATTATCTTTCTAAAATTTTAAATCTGATCAAGCACTTCTCTACTTAAAATACTCTAACAGATTCCCACTGCCTAGGAAAAAAAAGTCCAAACTCCTCAACAAAAATTTGATCTGATTTTGTTTACCTCCTGATATCCCTTGTGCTCTCAAAACTACGAACATCACCACCAGGTCCTATATTCACTAATCTAATCACACTAAATTACTTGCAGTTTTACCTTCTTTCTCTACCATTCATCACACCAATACCTAATTTTCTTTTAGGTCCCCAGTTAGATAACATTTCCTCATGGAAAACTTTCTCAACCACTCAAGACTCAGTCAATACCCCTCTAAGTGCTCCTGCAGCATAGAGTATTTCCTCCATCACAGTATTTACTATACAGTATTACATTTGTTTGCTTAACTTTGTTTTAGTAATTCTCTGTTTTAGTAATAAACTCAGAGTCATTCTATTTTGCTGCCATATAAAAAGTGTTCAATAAATACATCTTGGGGTGCCTGCATGACTAAGTCAGTTGAGCATCTGACTCTTGATTTCGACTCATGTCATGATCTCAGGGACGTGGGATTGAGCCCCAAGTCCAGATCTGCGCTCAAGGCAGAGTCTGCTTATCCCTCTCCCTCTGCTCCTCCCCCTGTTCCATCTCCAAATGAATAAATAAAATCCTTAAAAATAAATACTTCTTGAATAAATTAGTGAATAAAGGCCTTCATTTTAATGCTGCACAGCAGACTAGATACCCTGAACAAAATCTTTTCAAAAAATGATGCAAAGAGGGCAAAAACAAAAGGAAAGCAGAACCTCTACAGAGTAAGTAAGAACACCAAAGCCAACCTTTCCCCTGAGATTTCTGTTGACATTTACAGTCTTTGAGCTTCTACTTCCATTGCTGCAAGGGGCATGAGAGACCAGAGAACAAGACTACATTCTATTCAAGATGGAACATCTAACAGGGACACCCAGAAAAAAAGCTAGACAGACAGTATAGCTGTGAACTAAAAAAAAATTAAAAAATACACACAGAAGGGAACAGCAGGAAAGCATGCCAACCTCTCCTTTGGTGTTAAATAGTGGGGATGAAAAACATAGGGCTAAGTCAGCCCTCACACAAGTTTGCAGTCTGAATTCATGCTACCAAAGTGGCCTAAAAAGTCTAGAGCAAAGAATTTAAGTTAATTTCGTCCCAAGCTGTATTTCTAGCAGCTAACAGAGGCAGAAACAAACTCTATGTAGGAGTGCATCTTCAATCCAGAGAGACTTCAAATAGTTCCAAAATATAAAACTACATGGGAAATGAACAACTCTCAATTAAAAAACACAGATGTGGCATCATGAATGAGTGCACAGAGGAAAAGATAATATAGTAAGAACCAAAAAATTTCAGACAGAATTTTCATTTATAGAATATAAAACAGGGGCGCCTGGGTGGCTCAGTTGTTAAGCATCTGCCTTCAGCTCAGGTCATAATCCCAGGGTCCTGGGATTGAGCCCCGCATTGGGCTACCTGCTCGGCAGAAAGCCTGCTTCTCCCTCTCACAGTCCCCTTGCTTGTGTTCCCTCTCTCACTGTCTCTGTCAAATAAATAAATAAAATCTTAAAAATATATATATATATATAATAGACATGTTTAATATGGTATGTAATAAAACAGGAGTTTGAAAACATAAGGAACAAGAGAACAAATAAGCAAGGTGAAAAAGAAACAATTTCTAGAAATGAAAAATATAATCACTGAAATTAAAAACCCAACACACATATCAACCAGTAGATCAGAGGCAAACTAACAAAGGAATTAGCAAACTAGGCAGACCTAAGAAAATAATCCAGAATTCAGGCCGGAAAGATAAAGAAATACAAAATATGACAGAGAGGTTTAGAAACATGGAAAATAAAGCAAGAAGATCTAACATAATTCTAATTAGAGTTCCAAAAAGAGATAAAAGAACTGAGAACTGGCTCAGTCAGTGGAGCATGTGACTCTTGATCTCAGGGTTGAGAGTTCGAGCCCCATGCTGGGTGTATAGATTACTTAAAAATAAATGAGCAAAGGGGCACCTGGGTGGCAGAGTCGGTTAAGTGTCCGACTCCTGGTTTCAGCTCAGGTCGTGATCTCAGGGTCATGAGATCAAGCCCTATATCGGGCTCCGCATCTACTTAGAGTTTCTCTCTCCCTCTCCCTCTGACTCTCCCCACTGCACTTGCTCACTCTCTCTCTCTCAAATAAATAAATCTTCAAATAAATAAGGAAATAAAAAAAAGGAGAGAGAGAGAGAGGGGTGTCTGGGTGGCTCAGACAGTTAAGCATCTGCCTTTGGCTCAGGTCATGATCTCCAGGTCCTGGGATCGAGCCCCAGGTTGGGCTCCCAGCTCAGCAGGGAGTCTGCTTCTGCCTCTCCCTCTGCTTATGTTCTCTCTCAAATGAATAAATAAAATCTTAAAAAAAAAAAAAGAGAGAAAGAGAGAGAGAGAGAACTGAGAAAAGGTAATAGACAGTGACAGAGATTGTAGACTAGATCCTAGAAGCCCAACAAATCTCAGCAGGATAAATACATAGAAATACATATCTAGTAAAATTGCAGTTTACACCAAAGAAAAAGACTCTCAAAATAAAATTAATCAAATTTAAAAAGCAATAAAATAGAAAAGACATGAGAACAAAAGCATGACATGTGACTTCTCAACAGCAAGAGAAGCCAAAAGACACTGGAATAACATCTTAAATGAACCTTTACCATAAAGATCCTCACCTAAAGGAACTTGTATAGGATGCACATCAGACAGAAAAACCAGAGAAATAAGAAAAGATGGTTAACAAAGATTTTAGAGAAATTTGAACAAATAACAATGTATATTGTATAGAAGGGAAAGAGCAGAACAGACACAAAATACTAGCCAATAAAGCATGTAATTTGGGAGCAAGTGATCAGAATTAAAGCATTCTAAGTTCTTTATATTTTTCAGAAAAAAAATGTAAACTTTTTAATTACCTTTAGACTTGGAAGTACATAGAGTATGTAACTCCCAAACAAGTGCATGTATGCGTGTGCATATGGGGGAGAGAGATAATGCAATTAGAAAAAAGAAAAAGAAAAAAGAAAAAAAATTTTTAAAGGCAAAAAATAAATTAAAAAAACAAAACAAAACCCTCAAGGAAACTCATGATACAATGGCAGAAATATGCCCAAACATATCAGTGATAACGGTAAATGTAAACAGACTGAATTTCCAATTATAAGACAAAGATTATCAAATCAGGACAAAAAAGGTTAAAGTCAAAGGATTGGAAAATGTATACCAGGCAAATAGTAATAAAATCTGGTAGAGATATTACCAAAAAAAAAAAAAAGAGTTGTTACATAAAA
This sequence comes from Ursus americanus, assembly GCF_024610735.1. Taxonomy (NCBI): domain Eukaryota; kingdom Metazoa; phylum Chordata; class Mammalia; order Carnivora; family Ursidae; genus Ursus; species Ursus americanus. The sequence continues at coordinate 50,190,642 of NC_142134.1, forward strand.
AGAAAGGGTGTAATTCATCAGTGTAATGTAATGATTCTAAATGTTTATGTACCTAATAACAAAGCTTCAAAATATATAAAGCAAAATTTTAGGGAGAACTGTTAAAGAAAAGACTGTCAAATCCATCAAGGTTATCATGGCTTAAATGCCTATTTTAGAAGAGAAGGAAGGTTCAGAATTAATGAACAAAACAGCTACCTAATAATTTAAAAATGAATGACAGAATAAACACAAAGAAAGAAGGAGGATATAATTAAGGTAAGAATAAAAATTAACGAAACAGGAAACTAACATACAATATAAATGTTCAAAGCAAAAAGATATTACTTGAAAAAATAAAAAAATGAAGAGCTCTGGCAAGATTAATCAAGAAAATGACAAACACTATTAAGAATGGGGGGGGGAAAGGCTATAACTATATATGCTGCTAAGAGTATACAAAGACTATTATGAACTTAATGCCAATAAATTAAAAATTTAGATTAAGTGGACAAACTTCCAGAAAAAAACAGAACTTACCAAAACTGAGTCAAGAGCAGAAAAATTAGAAGAAAGTAAATTAGCAGTTTAATAGCTTTCCACAAAGTAAACACTAATTCAGATAGTTTTGTACATAAGCTCTATCAAACATTCTAGGGACAAATAATCTTACAGAAGCTATTTGAGTATACAGAAAAAAAAATTATTTTAAAAGATTTATACATACCTGTTTCATCAAACGATGGTATTTTTTCCACTCTGAGAGTCTGTGATCCCTGTCCTTCTTTTTGAACATTTGTGGAGTATGACTTCACTTGACCCAGTGTACAAATATATGGGTGACTACAGCGAACCATGTCTGAAAAACTTCCCAATGTCACTAAATTCTGCCATTCTACAAGAAAAAAAAATTAATTTCAAACAAACTCACAACAAAGATTTTATACCCAAAGCATACCCACTATTAGAGAGTAATTTTACAGAATAACAAGAAAACTTTCATTCTGCTAAATACCCAAATGCACATGCCAACCCACCCTTTCTATAGAGGTGTTTCACTGATCCCTAGGTGTATGGGGGCTACATTTTGTAAAGAAAAAATAATGATAACATTCCTATTCTCTAATTTGTAAATTTATTTATATGGGAAACTTTTATTTTTTAAATGTCTTTTTTTAAAGATTTTATTAATTTATTTGAGAGGGAAAGAGAGAGAGAGAGAGACAGCACACGTGAGCAAGAGCAGACAGAGGGGCAGACGGACAAGCAGATTCCTCGTGCAGCCTGACACGGGGCTCGATACCAGCACCCCGAGACCATGACCTGGGCCAAAGTGCGATGTTTAACCCACTGAGCCCACCTAGGAGCCCCTGGAAACTTAAAATATGTAAAATCAGGTAAGACATTCTTATTATTCACCTCTTCTGAAACATCTCTGACATAGAATACTTTTTATTTTGTATGCTTGTTGCATGTTAAAAAAATGTTGGCATAATGTGCTTTTCAGAATAGAGAACTCTGAGAGGGGGGAGGTAAGGAGGACTTCCTACTCAAAATTACCCTATGTCCTTCTTCTGCTAGTTAGAGATTTATTCCTTTCATTTCACAATCAATAAGTGAATTATATTAATCAGTCATTCATACTGTCACTGATTTTTTTTAATCAGATAATTAGATCAACATTTGGTGAGATTCCTCAGTATATAGGAATTCTAATTGAGGGAAGAATAGAAGACTAATTACAAAGCACTTCAGCGGCTGCATCTGGCTGACTGTGGGCTTTGGAGGGCTGCAATACCAAAGAAAAATATATTCCACACTTGCACTGAAGTGGCAGAAAACTAAATCTGTCTCTACTCTCCTGTGACCTTTTTTTTTTTTTTACTATGAGTACTAGACCTTGAATACCTTGTGAATAATCTACATATTTTTTCAAGTGTTAGGTGAAATAATGAAGTTACATCATTAGAGATAGTCAAGTTTTTCCTGAGAATAGAGAGTTAAGCATTTAAGGACTGAAACTTTTTCTTTCTTTTGTCCTCTAAGGAATCTCTATACCCAACTTGGGGATTGAACTCACAACCCAGAGATCAAGAGTCACGTGCTTTACCTACTGAGCCATCCAGGCGCCCCAAGGGTGAAACTTTGTAACTGCTTAATAATGATCTTCCAAAAATGTTAACTCATGTATGTGCATGTACAGATATATGCCTTCCGAAATCAGGAAAATAAAACTTGTCTTAATGACTCAGAGAATTCATCAGGAACATAAGTTATCATGAACGTCAAAGATAAATCGAAAAGCATGAGGAACATAAAGCAGTATAAATATTCACTCAAGCTTCAGGCTTGGAACTTTTTTTGAAAAACTTCCTGATGTCAACTGACTGTTTCACTTACTTGGCAAGTAATTGTTGAAGGCCCAGTATGTTTCTGGTCATTTGCCTCTATTTTTTAAAGGCTTACTCTAAAGTAAAGCAAATATAACAATATACCTCCTTGCACATTAAAATCTGTAGCCTACTAGACAAATCTGTAAAGCAAGGGCTAAAGCAAATTTTCCTAAGAAACTCACCCTCCAGAAAAGCATCTTGTTTACCATGGCCACTGGTGTTCTGACTTGTCAGTCCTATTCAAAGTATCTTTTGTGACTATCACTAACAAAGGCAATATGCCACCCATGCTTTTTTTTCACCCGCTGATCAAATGCTTTTATGGAGACTGTGCTGAAGTGTTTAAAGAGAAACTACTCCACGGTATTTTTTTTTTAAGTTTTTATTTTTTTGTCAGAGAGAGCGAGCACACAAGCAGGGGGAGCAGCAGGCAGAGGGAGGAGCAGGTTTCCTGCTGAGCAAGGAGCCCAACGCAGAACTCAATCCCAAGACCCTGGGATCATGACCTGAGCAGAAGGCAGATGCTTCACTGACTGAGCCACCCAGGCACCCCTGAGACATAAAATAATTTAATTCATAAATTTTTCAGTATGCATTCTAAGAGACAAGAACTTTTTAAAATACAGCCAAACTACGATTACAACAAAATAAACAATGCCTTATATCATTATATCCTCAATTTCCAACTGTTAGAAGTGTTAGAATTCTTTGTGTGAACAGATCCTAGTAAGATCCACACACTATTGTTGACTGGGATGTCTTTTAAATTACCTGTACGCCACAGGATTTTTTTTTTTTTAAGTTGACTCCACAGCTAGCACAGAGCTCAACACAGGGCCTGAACCCACAACCCTGAGATCAAGACGTGAGCTAAGATCAAGAGTCACACACTTCACAGACTAAGCCACCCATCCAAGTGCCCCCAGGCTGTCTTTTTTTAAGAGCCATTTTTAAATTGAAGAAACCAAGTTGTTTGCCCTAAATTTTTGTCCTGGTAGTTTTCCAGTCTGAATTTTGCTGACTTAATTCCCATGGTGCTGTTTAACCTGTTCTTCTATATGTTCTATAAATCAATGGATGTAAAGGTTTTATCTAAATTCTGATTCCTTTTTTTAGAACAACACTACTTATTAAGCAGTGATGAGTTCTGGGGTGACCAGCTGGCTCAGTTGGTAGAGCTAGCAACTCTTGATCTCACGGTCATGAGTTCAAGCCCCATGTTGGACACAGATCCTACTTAAAAAAAAAAAAAAAAAAAAAAAAGGCAGTGATAAGTTGTTTCATCAGGAACCACATAATATTTGGTTGTCTCATTATTTGTGTAGTGTCTTCTGTTGTTCAATGCCCAGAACCATTTATCCATTAGGTGGTTATAAAATGGCGATATTCAGGAGCGCCTGGGTGGCTCAGTCGTTAAGCGTCTGCCTTCGGCTCAGGGTGTGATCCTGGCGTTATGGGATCGGGCCCCGCATCAGGCTCCTCCACTGGGAGCCTGCTTCTTCCTCTCCCACTACCCCTGCTTGTGTTCCCTCTCTCAATGCCTGTCTCTCTGTCAAATAAATAAATAAAATCTTTTAAAAAAATGGTGATATTCAGATTTTACCACTTCATTTGTCAGATTACTTCAAAAAAAGAAAATTCCCTACATTTACTTGGTTACCTAGCAGTATAGTTCATATAGGAAAATCAGGCTAAATTCTCTCCTTATTTATCAGTTCTCAAAATACTGAGTTCACTACCTACCATCCTGAAGTAGTGACACATTAATTTGTGTATGTATCATTATTTCATACATTTAAACATTATTTGATATATTTCAATCCACTTAGTCATTCTGCTTAATGATCAAACTGTCCTATTTTTGGCCAGAAGGGTCTCTTCAAATTAACTCCTGCATTTTCTTGACACTATCTTCCTTGCTAGCTGTTTTGAAAAGTCCTTAATTTTTAACTTCAGTAGAATTTCAGGTATCAGCAACTTTAAAAGTACACATTTAGCATTAATGCAAGATCAAAAATTGCACAAAACTTGAAGAATACATTACCTTCTTTAACATTTTATACTCTAAAATTATACAGGACTACATTTGATTCAATAAAACAAATATAATATCTAACACATAGTAACAGAAACACAACCATTCAAAAAAAAGAAATGCACGGGCACTTGGGTAACTCAGTCAGTTAAGCGACTGCCTTCGACTCAGGTCGTGATCCTAGGGTCTTGGGATCAAGCCCAGCATTGGGCTCCCTGCTCAGCAAGGAACCTGCTTCTCCCTCTCCCTCTGCTGCTTCCCCTGCTTGTGCTTGCTCTCTCTCTCTAATAAATAAATAAAATCTTAAAAAAAAAAACACTTTTTAATCAATTATTGAATTCATTAGTTAATTCTAGGAGGCAGAAAAATAGTAAAAAAAAAATATATTACCCACCACTAATATACCCTTTCCTCAAGGTGACATCTAAAACAAGCTGCATACAGAAGATTAATCTTTGAGAGTTTGGTGCTCACTATTCTATGGGCTTGGACAAGGACTTCTCATTGCTGTATATATACAAGCTATTTCTTCACCAAGACTGCGGAGAGACTCTTACCCTGTCCGTCTAGTTACAACGATCTTCTCTTGCTTTTATTTTACTGTTACTGCCTCTGTAGCTCCTAACAATCACTGCTGATAAGCACCTGCCCTCTCTCTCCTATCTAGTTTGTCACCTACCACCTACTCTGGCTTTCAGAGGAAATGTGGCCTTCTTTTTCAGACAACAAACACAAGAACTTTTTGTCTCATGCAAACTGACAATTCTGTCTACTGCATATGTTGCTTCTGCAATAACCATAACCAAAAACAAACAAACAGATTTCTTGCAGTTTGTACTGTTTTCTTACTGGCTAATTTAAGGACTAGAGTCAAACTGGTAGCCTAAGTCTTCTAAAGATAAGAGACTATTTCAGTAGTTTCTCCCCCAAATTCCTACAGCACTGACATATCAAAAACTAAATCACTGGTACACTTAGTTATGTAAGAGGTTAGTGTGAACTTAAAATACACAATAATAAGCAGAGAAGCACAGCAGAAGCTCGCTGGGCCCATTAAATACACAATAGTATAAAATGCAAAAACTGTTCTTCGTGGTAATATTTATCATGGCAAAAACTGGAAACAACTTACACGTTTCCTAACAGAAAAATAAGTTATGAGAGGTCCCTATATTTTCATTGTATATACATTTAAATCTTTTAAGAATGCGGGAAAATATTCATAATGTTGCTAAAAAAAAAAGCATGAGAAAAAATAACAGTGGGATTTCAACTATGAAAAATGTGACTAGCCTGGGTACCTGGCTGTCTCAGTCAGTAGAGCATGTGACCCCTGATCTCAGGTTTGTTTGTGAGTTCGAGTCCCACGCTGGGTGCAGAGCCTACTTTAAAAAAATGTGACTGGTGAAATATCTAGATTATGCATAATTTTTACTCCATAACTTACACTTTTCTGTATTTTCAAAAATGCCTACATTTTTAAAAACTAAGAATGTAGTCATTGCCAAATGACTTCTATTATTATTACTACTACTATTAACACTATCTAGTTTACTTTAATGCTTTCGGCTAGCCAAAAATGCAGAAACCCTTCTGTGCCTAATCATCTACCAAGCAAAAGTGTGACCTAGCTCAAGCAGCTCGGCCTAGAGGACTACCACTGATGTGATTTCTATGCAGCAACAGGGAAGTTCTGGTTTTTGGTTTTTGGGGTTTTTTAAGCAAAGCATATGAGATACTGGCAGCTTCCTGCACTTCCTCTTGGTATACATCTCTACTGCACTTAATTCTTGTTAATATATGCTTTAAAAAAGTAAAAACAACAATATCTAATATATTGAGGGTATACGAAGTGCCATTGTCCAAAATACTTTACCTGTATTATCACACTGTATAATTTATATGCCAAAACATACCTAAAAACCATCTACATCTCTCCATCTTCACTGCTAACTACCATGGCCTAGCCACAGCCTTCTCTGCCTACATAACTCCCAAATGATCTCTTCAATTCACACTCTCCTTTCCAATCCATTTTCCACATAGTCAGACTGGGATTTTTTAAATATTGCCTTTTAAACGTATGGCCTAAAAGGCTCCAATGCCTCTCAAACTTCATTTCACACCCTACCCCCTTACCTATGCCACAGCAGTTTGTTTTTCTGCTCCTGAATACTATTAGTCTGGTCTTTAGGGTTCCTGTTTGCTCTACCTGGATTGCTGTTCACCGGGCTTGCTCATTTTCATTTTTCAAGACTTGACTCAGTCACCGCTCTCTCTGTGTATCTAATGAAATGGCCTCTGCTAGCTACTTTCTAGCCCATCACCCAATTTACCTGTTTTACAGCATTTAGACATGTTTTCTCACTCCTGGTGTCTGCCAAATAAAGGTGGATACTATGCTTGTCTTGTTCAGCACCACAGCATCAGGAATAACAATGCCTTGGACCTCTTTGCTGAACTGAACCTCACTCACTGAAAGTTATGAGGCACATGGTATAGTTAGCATCATTTTACAGTTAAAAATCTTATCATTAACTTGAACTACATAGGATCATGGTGTCAGCCTGCCAAAACGGTCTTTTATTGCTAGTTATTCAAAGTGGGGGGGGGGGGGTTGGGGTGGCAGGCACAACAAAACAAAATTCTTGTCAGATTAAGACAAAAGTAAAACACAAAACTTTATCTTCTTATTTAAAACTACACGTCCATTAACCTCAGATTTAAACAAAAACAGGTTACTGTTAATTTGGTACGCTGTACTTAAAGGAGCACCCTCCCACCTCAAATTTTTGCCAAATGAAGCAAGGTATAATTACATGAAAAATAAAATAAGTGCTCTATGCAAAATCAGAGAAACTTAAAAAGGAAATATTTACTACAGAAATTAAGTCACATTTTTATCATTTAAGAGGATTATGTTCATTATAGATTGAAAAACACAAAGTTAAGAAAAAAAATTTTCTAGAGAAATTCACTGTTAATATCACAGTATATATTATTAACTGTACTTTTTTCTAGTTTTACCTAATAGTATAATAGCATTTTTCCAAGTCACTATTCTTCTAAACTGATTTTTTTAATGTTGCATATATCACCAGCCCATAATAAAGGCACCATATTTCAGTTTCCAACTCTATAAATCTTATCAATTTGTCACTATGAATAATGAACTTGTATACACACTGTAATACCTGTCTGATTATTTCTTTATATAACTTTAAACAGAATCCCGGGGGGGAGGGGGCAGTGGCAGCACCTGGGTGACTCAGTCATTATTAAGTGTCTGCCTTTGCCTCAGGTCATGATCTCAGGGTTCTGGGATCAAGCCCCACGTCAGGCTCTGTGCAGAGTCCGCTTGTCTCTGCTCCCACCCCTCCCCAATCCCCGGGTTAAACCTTTAAAAAAAAAAAATAGAATCACTGAGTCAGAAAGTATAAACCTTTGAAGTTATTTTTGTTTTAAATTATGATATGTTAGTCACCACACAGTACATCATTAGCTTTTGATGTAATGTTCCATGATTCATTGTTTGCATGTAATACCCAGTGCTCCATGCAATACGTGCCCTCCTTAATACCCATCACCAGGTTAGCCCAACCCCCCACCCCATCCCTCTGAAACCCTGTTTGTTTCCTGGAGTCCATAGTCTCTCATGGTTCGCCTCCCCCTTTGTTTTCCCCCCTTTATTTTTCCCTTCCTTCTTCTAATGATCTCCCTGCTATTCTTTATTTTCCACAAATAAGTGAAACCATATGATAATCGTCTTTCTCTGCTTGACTTATTTCACTTAGCATAAAGTTCTTTTTTTTTTTTTTTTTACGATTTTATTCACTCATTTGACAGAGAGAGAGCACGCTCAAGTAGGGGGAACAGCAGGCACAGGGGGAGGGAGAAGCTGACTCCCCGCTGAGCAAGGAGCTGGACGCAGGGCTCCTCCATCTCAGGACCCTGGAATCATGACCTGAACTGAAGGCAGATGCCCAACCGACTGAGCCACCCAAGCGCCCCTAAAGTTATTTTCATAAAAGAATAAATGACCTCCAAAACACTGTTCAACTATATGTCCCAATCAATAGAAAAAGAGAGTTCCTGCTTTCCTGCACCCTCACTATGAGGTATCATTATGAAAAACTTAGCCAATATGAGACAGGCGATGAATAGCAAATCCTTAAACTTACATTTCTATGCTTATTGGTAAGTATGGTACGTTTTCACATTTTTATTGGCCACTTGAACTCCTTTATGAACTCATTCATTTCCTTCACCCTTCCCCCCCCCCGGAAGATACACTGGTTTGTAAGAATTCTTAATAAATTAGGGATACTAATTTTATAACTGCCCTGTCCAATACAGTAGTCACTGTTCACTGAGCACTTGAAATGTGGCTATTCTGAACTAAAATGTGCTAAATGTAAAATACACACTGGACTTCGAAGATTTAGTACAAAAAGATGATGTAAAATATCTCAATTTTTATCTTGATTACATATTGAAATATTTTTAATATACTGGATAAAATATTATTAAAATTAACTATCTGTTTTTACTGTTTCACATATGGCTATCAGACAACCCAAGATTACATACATGGCTCACATTATCCTTCTTTTGGATAGTGAGGCTCTACAATACTATTTTCCTTTTCACCTTTAAACTGAGCTTCAGGGTATAGGCATTTCTCATTTTTAAGTATGCAGATAAAGCAACTGTTTCCCTTAAGGTTTCCTTCTCTCCTTACTCTTTGTAAGTTTACCCCCTCTGCCATACAGGAATTTTAGAAGCATAAACTTTATTTCTTGACAAACCAAAACATCTGTGCTTAGATTTTTTTCCCAACAGTTCTTCAAATATCCTTTCCTTCTTACATGCATCTGACTTAAATAGTAACCTTTTTCTAAATTTTTTTTAAATTTTACCATAATGGCTGCCCTTTTAAAAATTGTTTCAGTTATTATTGGAACTAAATTTTCACAAAGAAGGTTATTTTTAAAACCTACTATATGTTAAGTGTGAAAACACATTTTAATTTTCTGGTGATAACCATTCCAAAGAACTCTGCAAAGTCATTCTGACTGAAGAAATAGGTACTTATTATCTGTGGTTCACAGGCGGATGAGACAAAGCGTACATAATTTTCGGCATGATGACAGCTACAGAGAATAGAAATTATAAATTACACTATTTCAAGTCCTTTCTAACAACTTAGAAGGCAGTTTAGCCAATATACCTAATTTAAGTGTAAAAGGTCAAAATTGCTTGGTCAGGGGCGCCTGGGTAGCGCAGTCGTTAAAGCGTCTGCCTTCGGCTCAGGGCGTGATCCCGGCGTTCCGGGATCGAGTCCCACATCGAGCTCCTCTGCTGGGAGCCTGCTTCTTCCTCTCCCACTCCCCCTGCTTGTGTTCCCTCTCTCGCTGGCTGTCTCTCTGTCACATAAATAAATAAAATCTTTAAAAAAAAAAAAATTGCTTGGTCAATAGAATCAACTATGCTAGAAAGTTTACTTGGGGATTCTGGAGTACGGTATAATCAGAAGATTCATTCTGTTCATAAGAGAACGAGCTATATTGCCAATAAAGAAAAACTCAACTTTTCTATCCCCATCAAAAAGCCTCAGAACATGACTTTAAAATTAACCCTTCTGAAATTTTAAGAGCCACTTTTTACATTTATTGCAAATAAAAGATATTAATATATTCTAATTTATCTAATTCTGCACAGCCCTGGCATCACTATGTTACTTGTAAACTTGAATGACTCGACTACAAGTTCTAACTTCTATTGCCAGGCCACAAACATGCTACAAATTTTTTCAAACATGAATTTTTGGGAAATGTTTCTGTAAATACTCTGTAACTTCAAGAATCTAAAGAATTAGACTAGGAGTGGATTTAGTTCTGTGTTTTTCCCTCTGTTCTCGAGGGGTCAAGCTACAGCATGCCAATCTATGGCAAAAACGTAGGTAAGCCTAAAACTCACAAGTTCAATGCTATTTTGGAAACTGTGGAACAACTTAAATTTGAGTCAAAAAAGAATGTTGAAGGAGAGGGATAAAAATTCTCTTCAACCTCCTTTTTCTGGGTTACAGCTCCAGTAAACACATTTTCACCAAAAAGATTGTTCAACGCAACTGAAGAGTTCATTCTTTTGCATTACGATCCAAAACTGGGCTCATTCAATGACTGTGGCACCGTCACCCCCTCATACTTCAGAATGATTCGTAAATGATGAGTAGCACCCCCATCCGTCCCTCCCTCCTTTTAGGAAATTTAGAGGGGAAAGTTGGGAATATGGGAAAAGGAGGCAGGGCAAGAAAATCTACTAAGCCAAAGGCGCTCAATGAAGGGGAGTCGGTGAAATCCAAAAATCCTGGCACTTACAGGATTCCGCAATTTCTCATTGCCTAGGGGACAGGGGTTGTCACTGGGGGACACCGCGATGCGCACGTATCATCTTATCTGGTACAAGGTGACTGGCTTCCTGTCTGCGACCCGGCCCGGGAACTACCCGCCAAGTTTCCGTAGGAATCGTGCTAGGGCCTTAGGCAAAACCAAGGTCTGGGAAAGCTGTCAGAAGTCCCCGCCAGCTGGGCGGGCTGAACTGCAAAGACAGAGACCCAAAAGGAAGGTTCTGGGTTGGGGAAGGGCAAGCGGGCGAACTGCCCGAGGCGAGGCGCCGAGCCCGGCCTGCTCCTCCAGGCCGGCTGCCGCGGAGTCTGCGGCCGAGGCGGGACACTCACCCTGGCGCTCGCTGGAGCTGTGGGCCGCCGCCCTGCAGCGCAGACGGAGCCGGTACAGGGAGGACCAGCTACATCTGTGTGCCGCAGCGGCGGCGGCCAAGCCCGGTAACATCCTGGCGGGGCAAAGGCCCCCACTCGGACACCACCTCCTGCCTCCGCGACGTCGCGGGTAACAACTGACTCCATAGACTGGACACCCGCTAACACTCACATCTGCACCGCCCCAGGCGGCCTCGTTGACCCGGAAATGGCAACGTCATTTATCTGCGCCGGTAGCGCAGGAGGCGGAAGTGACGTAGCCGAGGAGCGCAAATGGGGGGGCCTTGTATCCGCAGACCGTGACTGGCTGCGCGGGCAGGGCGTGGCTGTAGTCGGCAATTGGTGTCAGCCCCTTTTTTCGCCCGCATCTGTATCTTTTCGCTGTAGTTAGAAATCATCGCGTAAATTCTTTTCATCTGAACAGCTAGGAAGGCTTTGGGAGAAGTGACAGGGCCTTTTCCGGCATTTGCCTGCTCCTTTCTATTTTCTGAGCTCGAAACCTGGGCGAAGGTGTTGGAAATGGGAAGAAAGGTGGAAAGGAAGGATGCTGGCTTTCTTAACCTCTTTGAGGAGCCTTCTTGGATGAGCCTAAGCGGCGGCTAACATACCGAACTCAACGGTCTCCGAACCTTGCAACAGTACGTCGTTCTCTTTGTAACACACCTTTGTGTAGCAAGTACTCACTTTGGCATCAGTACATGCCTTGCTAACCTCTGAACCTGATTCTCGTGTGTAATGTAGTAAAGTAAGACTTTCATATGTTCAAGATTTGCCTGAGTAAACGGAGATGTGCAGACATAGGAAAAGGAGTGAGTCTGGTTCTAGACAGAAAGAAACCAGAACAATATTCACCGTGGTGTTTACCCCTGACAGCTCGTTCAGGTCTCAGCGCAAACTCGGGACAGGCTTTCCTTAACCCTGGCTCTATGTAGTAGGTCTGGTTATTCTCTGCCGGGTTGCATTGTATATTTTCTTCAAAATGCTTATCGCTATTTGAAATTATCTGTATTTTTTTTTTAACTTTCTCTCAGAATAGAAAATAAGCATCAGGATGCTGGAATCTTAGGTTTTGTACATTGCTTTTTCCAAGGGGGTAAAACAATAGCTGGCACAACAAATAGAGTGGAATGCATGGTGGTTTGTTTTGAAATCAATCTGAGTAGCTTAACTATGTTACTACACAATAGCTATTTCAAAGGGAAATAAATTAGCATGTTCCTAATTTTGAGAGAATAAACAGTCTTTTATGCTAATTGAGATAACCAGATTAGTGAAATCATAGTGATGAAGTTATCACAAGAATGGTAAACAAAGTTAACTACTATGACAAACGTTAATTGGTAAGAGCATCTCAGTGGCTTAGTTGGTTAAGCGTCCCGCTCTTTTTTTTTTTTTTTTTTTAAGATTTTTTTATTTATTTGACACAGAGACGGCGCGACAGAGCACAAACTAGGGGAGTGGCAGAGGGAGAGGAAGAAGCAGGCTCCCTGCTGAGCAGGGAGCTGGATGGGGCTCCATCCCAGGACACTGGGATCATGACCTGAGCTGAAGGCAGACGCCCAACCTACTGAGCCACGCAGGTGCACCTAAGTGTCCCACTCTCGATTTCAGCTCAGGTCATGATCTCTGGATGGTGGTGGGATGGAGCCCCACGGGAAGCCTTACCCCCCTGCCCCTTACCCCTGTGGTGCAGCACTCTCTCCCCCTCTGCTCAAATAAATACAAATCTTTAAAAATAATAATAATTTCACCACTTACTTGATTCCCTTCCTTCTCTTAAGAAAAAAATTAAGTGGACATTTAAAAATATTGTGCCATAAATATCCATAACCTCAAGATTACCCAAATATCTATTACTGGAAAGTTCCTATCTCTTCCTTGTAAATAGATTTTCACAGAAATCCAACTCTATAATATAAAATACATAAAGGCTTAGCTCTAATTTTATGTAAATATCCATTGACCTTCACTATAATGCTTGCCTGCTTTGGCTTCTTGAAATACTCCCTGGTTTCTTAACTTGGATACTGTATTAATTTTGATAAACCTCCAGAAGCCTTGACTTGCCAAATAAATTTGAAGAATAAAGTAAATCATGCTGGGTTATCTTGTTTAAGCCTCGCGTTGCTCTATCAAATAATAAGGTCTCCATGGACTTGAATTAAAATACTTCTGCAGGGGCGCCTGGGTAGCGCAGTCGTTAAGCGCCTGCCTTCAGCTCAGGGCGTGATCCTGGTGTTCCGGGATCGAGTCCCACATCTGGCTCCTCCGCTGGGAGCCTGCTTCTTCCTCTCCCACTCCCCCTGCTTGTGTTCCCTCTCTCACCGGCTGTCTCTCTGTCACATAAATAAATAAATAAAATCTTAAAAAAAAAAAATACTTCTGCAGCTGTGCTGGTGTTTACACCTATATTGTCATTATATACTTGTCCTGCTGGACAGTCCTCAAAATTTCCCCAAGTGCTGAAAATTGAGGCAACGTCAGTTTTAGAGTTCCTTGGGATAATTTCCTGTGACCCTAAATTCTTTGAGAAATCCCATCCTTACCAAGAGACTTTGCCTTACTGCTCCACTTCAGACACATTCGGCAGCTGCCTGTATGTACTAAATGGGTAAGATTCCAGTATCACGGAGCTTATTTTCTATCAGAGGAGACAGAAAATTTAAACACATAATTTCACATAGTAACATTATTAGGGGTGCCTGGCTGGTTCAGTCAGTAGAGCATGTGACGCTCGATCTTGGGGTTGTGAGTTTGAGCCCCACGTTTGGGGCACAGTTTACTTAAAAATAATATTATTAGTAATAATATTGATCATTTACTAATTACCACACTCTCCGTGTGCATTATCTCATTCATAACACGCAAGTTATAGATGAGGAAAATAAGGCAGAGATCTTGCTTTTAACCACCACAGGTTACTTTTTAAGTCAGTGGGTTTTATCCTTTGGAGGAAAATACAAAGTCTTTCAAAAGATTTGAATGACAACATGTCTTTTGTTTCCTGAAATGTAGGTCAAGAGAGTATGTCCCTAGGTTTTTTTTACGTATGATCAACATGATACTGAGTTTCAAAAAATAAAGTTTCAGAGGATTTGTGATATAAATAGATGACTAAATATAACTGTTAAGTCAGAGAGATGGAAATAGAAGTAGGAAAGGAGTGAAGTGTCATTTGATTATTAGCATACACCACAACACCCGCAGGGTTTTCTATGCACTCTGAAGAAGTTCCTACATCTTTCAGGAACTTGCTTCTGTAATTGAGCCGGCTCTTCCTTGGTTTCACCTTGTCTTTTGCTTTGGGAAAATAGTGATTCTGATCATGAGACAAACTTGGCCATTTATTTGGAAAATTGACTTAGATAATCCATTGCAAAATAAAGTGAGTGGTTCTATCATGAGGTATGCTAAGAACACAAATCTCATTTTGAATGCGTATATTCGTGGGCATATCATGTTGTTTTTTGCATTCAGGACTGGGGGCAGAGGGAGCTTGCCCACCTAAACACTTCAAAAAGAAAACAGCTTACGTGCAGATAAAAGGGAGACTACCTGGCCACGGCCAAGAGTGTCAGTGCTCACTGTACAGGCATGGTCAGAAGTGGTGTGGGTCTGCACACAGTTTGTATGTAGAGACAAACATCTGCATAAGAAAGTGAAATGTGAAGTTGATATGGTGTCTGCCCAGGCTGCTAATCCTCCTCTCCATTTTTGAGCTGTTGAGTGATTTTCCCAACACCACTCAGCAAGGTGGGCTAGAACATGGAATCAAACACAGGTCCTCTGACTCCAAATCTATAGGTGTGTGAGCATCGGGTGCACGGGGGAGAGGCAGAGATAGGTTGTTCTGATGGGTTTTCTCCCCACATTATTCTGTGAAGTAACTGTTTCTTAAGCACAATTATGTGAAATAACTATATATTAACTCCACTTGCATTCAATAGGTTCACTCTTTGCCACTTACATCCAGGAATAAAAAGTATGACTTTCCAATGACGACCATATTCCTGGGTCCTAGCTCTCTTATCCATCTTAGCTTCTCCAATAATAACCCCTTCTGCAATTCACTTCATAAGTTGGGAAGGAAGTATTATATGTAAATTTATATTTATATATATGAATTTTATATATATAACCATGTGCCCCTGGCTCCTTTCCTCAGAGGTTAGTCATCAGGGAATTACAGGTATTACATTTGGGAAAATCAAGTTACTAAATACTCCTGGGGACAAAGGAGACTGAAGTGTTTGATAACCTTTATCCTTGAGAAAAATAAGCTGGAGACTCAGAGGAAGTAGATTCGGTGCTTTTGGGGAGGGCAGCATTTGTGAAGAGAGTAAATTTCTTCCACAAAGCCACAGGTGGGGGCACCAAAAGAAATTCTCGTGGGTTTTTAAAAATTTAACTTTTTATTGAAGTTTAATACACAGAAGAAAGCACAAATCTTGAGGGCGCACCTCTAAAGATTTTAAGGAACAAAACTGTTACCTGTACACAGCATTACCAGCTTCCCAGAATCTCCCCTTCCAGTCACTACTCTCCCACCCCTCAAGGTAACACAGATCCTGCTTCTAACAACATAGATTGATCTTCCTTGTTTGGGGACTTTATATGCATGAATTATACACTGTGTATTCTTTCATAGTACATATGAAAGAGTCTAGTTTCTTTAACCTCAGTATTATATTTGTGGGATTCATATTGTTGTGTCCATTCTCGCTGCTATATAAGATCCCATTGTATGAATATCCCACAATTTACCCATTTTACTGCTGATTAGGATTTGGGTAGTTTCAGTTTGGGGCTAATACAAATTATCATGGACATGTGTATGTGTTTCCGATGGATATATTCCTATGACTGAAATTAGTGGGTCATACGGTATGCAAACTTCCAGCTTTCGTAGTTACTAGCAGTTTTCCAAAGTAGTTGTACCAATACACACTCCCAATAGCAGTATGTGAAAGTTGTTTCCTCATGACTGCACCAACATTTGCTACTATCTTTTTTTTTAACCTCATGGTAGGTATGGAGCGGCATGGCGTTATAGTTTTAATTTGCATTTCCGTGATGATAAATGAAACTGGATACCTTTTCAAATCTCTATTAGCCATTTGGATATTCTTTTCATATCCTATTCAAGATTAACATGGGGCAACAGGTATGTGTGTATCAGGTCAATGTACTTCACCACTGCCAGCCAGTAGTCAGCTGATGGACACAGCAAGTCTTGCAAAGAACTATCAAAGCATAGGGAGCTGCTTGGGATTGAATTTCTCCTCAGTGAGGCCTGTCGGGGAACCCCATGTGTCCTCACTGACAAGTAGCTAGATTAAGCCACAATGACTTCCAGAAAGGGGACAACAACTTTACCACACTCATGCGTTTGAGAGATCACCTGCTTCCCTTGTTGAGCTCCTGACCGCACCATCCAAAGAGCAAGCACATGGAAGAGAAAGAGGTGTGTGTAAAGTGTGTTGGAACCACAGGTCTTGTATACTCTACCCTAGAGGGGCATGAGTGTTTTTAAATTAAATATGAGATTAGTGTTTTGTTGTTGTTGTTTTTAAGATTTATTTATTTATTTTAAAGAGAGCACAGCGGGGGTGGGGGGGCGGCAGGAGTGTAAAAACTGTCCCCACCCTGTTTCCTGGTTAGGAAGGAGCAGACTTTGGAGAAGGGAAGCCAAAGCATGTTTTGTAACAAGCTGAAAATATGCCCTTGTAGGCTGAAGCCTAAACTGTGTCTGTAAAATGGTAAACAAGCTTGTCTGTGGCTTTGGCTTATTTACAATAAGGAATAAATCAATTAATGCATTTCACATTCTTCTTCGTACCTAAACAGAAAGAGACCATAAAGAGCCAGGAGACTTTTCAAAGAATTGGGGCAAATGGAAGAATTTAATAAACAGAAAGGAACTAAAATGAGGAAATAAAAAATAAGCAGGAAAATATTTTTTAAAAAGCTAAAAACATTTTAGAAAGTGTCAAAAAAATAATTACTAACCACATATGGCTGGGACAAACGAATTGCAATCAGAGGCCAGAGTACAAAAAATAATTATTCATTAACTTGCAGGGAAGCCTCTGCTACATGTTATTTCAGCAACTAAATTGTGCAGTAATGACAATGAATTCTAAACTTAAATCTCTAATAATGTGGCAGAGTCATTCCTGTCCCACACTTGGAAAAAAGAATGAAAAAAAAAATGTTTATGGGAAAAAGTGGTTAAATGGAATCGAGCCTAGTCCTGGATTCTAATGTCTTTGAACGGGCTCCGCAGCAGGCTGCTCACTGACCTAGCTGCTGGATAGTTTTTAGGGTAGCAGAGGAAAAGCTCTGAGGCAGCCCAATATTTTACACCCCTGCTGCTTTTTCTGATAATGGGCTCACACTCATTCCTTTTCCATAAGTAAAGCATCAGACTGTTTACTCATTCCACCCTCTGGCCAAGAAGTACAAGTTCATGATGGAAATCATATTCTAGGCAATGGGTTTTGGCTATTATTTATCAGGATGTGAAATGAGAAAACATGCAACTGACAAAGCTTAGAAACAAAATCAGGAATGAAGAAAAATAAATCTGAAAACTGACTGTTTAACAGTTGCTATTAGAAACAAATTCTGGTACCCCAAAGCTACTGGTTGAGCCCACCCCTGGCTTCCTCCACACCTACTGGCCTGCTCTGCCCACAGGTCGCTGGGCTGCCAAGGGGCTGGCTACGGTGGTCCTGATCTTTCTTGCTAAGAGCATATCTCTTTGCTGGGTTGTTCCTTTCAAGCATATGCATTTGATTGTATAGAACAGTTAGACTAACCATGTTGGAGTTTTATGAATTATTTCTTTTTTTTTTAATTTTTTTTTTGAAGATTTTATTTATTTGACAGAGAGAGAGACAGCCAGCGAGAGAGGGAACACAAGCAGGGGGAGTGGGAGAGGAAGAAGCAGGCTCATAGCGGAGGAGCCTGATGTGGGGCTCGATCCCATAATGCCGGGATCACGCCCTGAGCCGAAGGCAGACGCTTAACCGCTGTGCCACCCAGGCGCCCCTTATGAATTATTTCTAAAATAAAAAACAACAAATTAATTCCAGATTAAACATTTCTATCTAAATCCAGGTCTCCTGACATGGAATTTTTTTTAATGAAATTCTTTTGCAATTTTCTTTGTTCTTTTTTTTTTTTTTTTTTTTTAGTAATCTCTACACCCATATTGGGGGGGGGGTTGTTTCAAACATTCAGTGTATATTTACTGAATCCAATATATGTTCTAGGAACTGGCTTTTAGCAATGAAAAAACAGGAACAGATTCTTGTCCTAATAAAGCTTACACTCTGGCAGGGGAGACAGATGATAAAGTAAATATATGATAATGCTACATGCCATATGATAAGCACTATAAGACTGTAAGCATTGTAGAGAAAAATAAAGCAGCTAAGGAAAAGAAAATGCCAGGGATGGAGTGTGGCACATTTAAATAGGGTGGTCAGGAAAGGTCTGACCAAAAATGGCTAAAATTAACAAGTCAGGAAACGACAGATGTTGGCAAGGATGCAGAGAAGGGGGAACCGTCTTACACTGTTGATGGGAATGCAAGCTGGTGCAACCACTCTGGAAAACAGTATGGAGGTTCCTCAAAAAATTGAATATAGAGCTACCCTACGACCCAAAAATTGCACTACTAGGTATTTACCCCAAAGGTACAGATGCAGTGATCCGAAGGGGCACACGCACCTTTATAGCAGCAGTTTACAGCAGCTATGTCCACAGCAGCCTAACTGGAAAGAGACCAGATGTCCATCCACAGATGGATAATGAAGATGTGGTATGTATATACAATAGAATACTACCCAGCCATCAAAAGAAACCAAAATCTTCCCATTTGCAACGACGTGGATGGGAGTACAGGGTATTATGCTAAGTGAAATAAGTCAGTCAGAGAAAAACAATTATCTGATCTCATTCTTATGTGGAATTTAAGAAACAAACAGAGGATCATAGGGGAAGGGAGGGAAAAATAAAACAATATCAGAGAGGGAGACAGACCATAAGAGGTTCTTCATCATAAGAAACAAACAGGGTTGCTGGAGGGGAGTGGGGTGGGGTGATGGGGTAACTGAGTGATGGACATTAAGGAGAGCATGTAATGTGATGAGCAGTGGGTATTATATAGACTGATAAAATCACTTAAGTCTACCTCTGAAACTAATACACTATATGTTAATTTTGAATTTAAGTTTAAAAAAAGGGGGGGCACCTGGGTGGCTTAGTTGGTTGAGCGTCCAACTCTTGATTTTTGGCTTGGGTCATGATCTCGGGGTTGTGAGATCAAGCCCCACATAGGCCTCCACACTCAGTGGGGAGTGTGCTTCTCCCTCTCCCTCCCCCAAATAAATAATTTTTAAAAAAACAAATTAATTTAAAAAAAGAAAAAGGACTGGTCTGACCAAGATGACATTTGAATGAAGACCTGAAGGATGTAAAGGAATGAGTTAAATGGATATCTAGGGCAACATTCTAAGTAGAAGGGAAACAAGGAGTACTTGTGTGCATGAGCAGACGTGTACTCGGCACATTCAAGGAACAGCAAGGAAACCAGTGTGACTGGAACACAGTGAACAAGGGGAAATGTAGTAGGCGATGAGGACTGAGAGGAGAGTGATCCAGTAGGTACCGGTGGGTTACTGCAGGGGCTTTGAGAGTGGAAACACTGAAGGGCTTTGAGCAGAGGAGACATGTATGATTTAACAGGATCACTGTGATTGCTGCATTGAAAAAAGACATAGGGAAAGGCACTGGACAAAAGCAGAAGGAAGAGAAAAGTGAAAAACTACTATAACAAACGAGGTGAGAGATGAAGACAGTTTGGTCCATGGTGGTGATTGGGGCGAGTGAAGAGAAGTAGACTGATTCTGAATATATTTTGAAGGTACAACTGACACCATTTATTGACGGTTGGTTTGGGAACATTCTGATGACTTCATGCTTCGGACATACAGGATTAGCATTTATGATTTAATGTGTTTTCTAAGAATCAAAAGGCAGAAATATATGTATTCTCAACATTAGTATAAACCCTCTTACATTACTAGAGAGCTTTAGCATTAACACTACCTGATACATAGAATGATGGATATCAATCATCCTTACTCTGCTGAAGTCATCTAGACAGTATTTTCAGTGGGGGTGCCTGGCTGGCTCAGTCAGTAGAGCATGCAACTATTGATCTCAGGGTTGTAAGTTCAAGGCCTGCTTTGGGTGTAGAGATTACTTAAAAATAATATCTTAAAAAAAAAAAAACAACTTCATTGCTTATTATGTGCAGGATGTGATAATTTGATAACATCACCAAAAACTTAAATAGCACTAAAGTTCACAAAGCACTTTAAATCCATTATTAAGCTCACAAACATTTCAAGAGATAAGTATTACCTGTTTTACAGATATGGAAACTGAGCCCTAAAAACATAAGTGACTTGCCTCAGGTCACCTCCTGGCAGAGCCAGCCTTGAACATGGCCACAGATCCTTTACTCACAGATTAAAGTGCTATTATCACAGCTACACTCTAAAGTGTCATTCTACCATCTCTCAGGTTTCACTTTTGTTTCTTAGTTATAAGATACTTTCTACATATGTATCTTAAACACTAAGCCCATATATTGTGGAGAGATTGGGTTCCCCCCTCAACCCCTAAATTCTTATATTGCAGTCCTAACCCCCAGTGTGCCTGTATTAGAAGACAGAGCCTTTAGGAGGTAATTAAGGTTAAATTATAGGGGCAAGCCCTAAGCCAATAGGCCAGGCGGGCTTGTAAGAGGAAGAGAAAGAGATCTTTCTCCTTCTCCACATACACACATCTGAACATACAGTGAGATGGTAGCTATTTATAGGCCAAGAGAAAAGGCCTCAGAATGAAATCTACCTTGCTGGCATCTTGACCTTGGACTTCCCAGCCTCCAGAACTCTGAGAAAATAAATTTTGTTGTTTAAGTCACTCAGTCTATGGTATCTTGCTGTAGTAGCCCAAGTAGACTAATACACCATCATTACGGAAAAGAAAGGTGGTTTAATCTCTAACAGTCTTAATTTGGCCAATTTAACATATACACAAAACCCCAAAGAACTGTTCAATCCCAACTTCATTTTTCAGGCCACGTAATCCAAACCACACAAAGCCCACAAGCCAGTGGAGATTAGAGTCATTGTTTTACTCCATCCGGCTAGCCCCTAAGCGCCATTCGCAGCCATGGAGTCTTACTCCTAGCCCCTGGGGGAGCAACATTGCTAAGGCCAAGTTCACCAGAGACTCTCTTACCTGCCTTCATACCTTCAGTACCTATGTTGTCCAATAAATTAACCACTAGTTATATGTGCAGAATAAGCATGTGATTGATATATGGCTAGTGTGAATTGAGATGTGCTATAAGAATAAAGTATATACTGGATTTCAAAAACAATATTAAAAAAAAGAATATAAAATATATAAATTATAATAACTGCTGAATATTTTGGATACAGTAGGTTAAACATTACAAAAATTTATTTCACGTGTTTCTTTTTACTGTTTTTTTATGTGCTCCTAGAAAATTTAAAATTACATATGTGGCTTGCATTTGTGCTTTGCATTATATTTCTGTTGCTTCTCCACACACACACACACACACACACACACACACAGAGTCTCTTAGTTGTTTTGATATACTTACACTTTCCTCAGAATCTCAACTCCAGCTCTTCTTGGGTCTTGCCTCCAAAGGGTGTTGCCAGTCTTTCTCTGCTCCAACTAGTTCTACTTTTGTTGTGGGCAGATTTTAGAACTTGAATATGCATGAGGCAAAAGGGGAAGACTTTATGGAGTCTAACCCCCACTCCCCCAGATAAATATTTAATGCAATTAGGTCTTTCCTCATTGCACTGATACTTTTTCTCCTTCACTATTTTAGGTAACATTACTTTTAAAACAGCCTTCTAATAATGTAGCCTTTAGAATACAACATTCCAGAAAATGGAAGGGAGTGGCAGGGAAGAAAACTCTATCCTATCATACATAAATGATTTTGATCCTATATTACTCCCTATTTTTCAAAAGAGAAAAGATGTCAAGAGTGATTAAATGCATTACCCAAGGTCATAGATCTGTATGAAGTAGTTACTACTGTATTCTGGGTTCTAACCAGATTCTGTGCTCTTACCATTATATCACAATATCATGTAATTTCCAAAATTCAAACTTCTGACAATTCAACATTTTACAGAACCTGGGTAAGGGAGAAAATGGGAGGTGGTCATTGATACAAACATCAATTATTACTAAACACTACCTGGAAAATAATTACAGTTATTTTCTGTTTGGGATATAGATAAGTGGGAAATTATGTTAACTACTCAAGTTATTCAATAAAGCACTCCACAGAATTGTTCTAAATTACAGATGATGAGGACGATGATGACAGCCAAAATGTTGTATGCCCTTACATGTGAAGCACCGTGCTGACACTCTGTGCTTTAGCTCATTTTATCATCTCACAGAGTCTGGGGTCCTAGTAACCCCATTTGATAGGAGAAACCGATCACAGGGCTAAGAACTGACTGAAACCAAGCCTGTCAGATTTCAGAGCCCTAGACCTGGGCCATGCTCCACTGCCTTCCAGTGATAATGGTCTTATCTCCACTACTTCTAGGTGTCTCACTTGGGATAAAAGAATGAAGTCGCTCCCAATTTCTGGCAAATTCCCTAAAGACGAAAGAATTGTAATTCTGGGCCTCATTCTCTGCATATTACAGATAAATTTAGTTTCGAGCATTTCTTAGACTATTTTTGCATCCTTCTTATGCACTCATTTGGGATAGTTCAGAAAGAGCATGTTTTAGAGAGGACTTTTAATCATTTACTGATTTTGAAGATGTACTTCGGGAGAGAGCTCTCACAATTCCAGAAGCTGATGTGATGTTTGCCAAGTAATAGCAATTTTGCTTTGTCCCTTCCATAAGCCTTTATATCCCTGGAAAAATCCAACTGCCAACGTAAGGCTTTGTATTTTAAGGCCAGGGCAGGGATTCTCTTAATAGGTCCAGTTTCTTTTTTTGCCCAGAAAGGTGTTGACTTAAAACATGATAACGCAAGTTTTAACACTTCGGCCTGTCAATTCTCACACAAATTCGTCTTTGGGCCCACTCTAACCCAGGAATGGGAATTCTGGGAAAATGTAGTTCTCAGCTTGACCAAGCTGATCATAGAATAATCCAGAGCAGCTCTTCATAAAAGACACACCTAGGGGTGTCTGGGTGGCTCAATCGGTTAAGCATCTGACTCTTAATTTGAGCTCAGGTCATGATCTCAGGACTGTGAGATGGGAGCCCCCCACGTCGGGCTCCGCGCTGGGCATGGAGCCTGCTTAAGAGTCTTTCTCCTTCTTCCCCTCTCCCTCTCTAAAAAAAAACAAGACACACCTGAAGCATAAAGAATAGGAAGACATGTCAGGCAAGAAACTAGGCAAATGAAACTTGTGTATACCTATATTAAAATCAACAATAAAATTTAAAGCAAAAATTATTTTCAAGAGTTAGAGGGTCATTATAGAAAGTGTTCAACTAAAAAATAAACTTCTTAAAGTGCCTACATCTAATAATATAGCCTTAAAATAATACACAAGGCAATTGAGATTACAAGAGAAACTGACAAATCTGTTATCACAGTAACAGACTTTGACATACCTTTCTGAGATTTAATAGTAACAGCAGACAAGGAATAAGAAAGGTATACAAGATGTGAGTAACACTAACAAGTGTAAGACAGAGAATACTGTGAGAGAGAAGGTGCAGGGAGGTATTACTTTAGAGATTGAGGTTTTGCAGGGTAAATGCAACAGAACAATGGGGCAAGTGTTACGGGCACTGCCAAAAGAAAGGTTCATGAGATGTCCGGAGGTAGAGAAAATGGAAATAGAGGCAGGGTTAAGTTCAGAAAAAAGGAAACAATGGGAGCATTTGTGGAATGATGCTTCATCAATAGGTCTTCAATAGATCTTCCGAGTGCTGGGGGCTTTTCACTCTAGCTCAGCTCTAGGCCTCAGCGAGTTCTTTCTCCTGGGTTTGTCTTTCAGTTACTTCAGAGAAGTGGGAAAGTACTAAGCCTTAGGCCACAGGGGCCTGAGGTTCTCCCCCGACTTGAGAGATGCCCATCCTCCTTTCCCTTCTCTTCTATCTCTGGCCAATATTGAAAATTGTTGGCAAAGGAGTTATGAATAAGATTGGAGCCGTGCAGGGTTTGAACTTCAGTATTTTCTCTACCAAAAGGAATGTGGGTCAGGGACAGGGTAACAAGGATGGAGCACAGGGCAAAGAGATGGGGACGGATCTCAGCAAAAGGAATGAGTTCTTGAGGTTAATGTAATCCAGCCCTGTTTCCCACAGCAGTAAACCAAAGACAGTCTGGGCCAGAGCTATTCACCATTAAAGTGTATACTGGCCCAGGAAGACCACAAGCTAGTAGCCTGTTGCTGAATGGGGTCCACAGTGAGAGACTGGGAGTGTCAAAATGTTTTAATTTGAATGTCAATGCCCATGTACCCTCCTGCTCGCTTCAGTCTTCCCATTGCTCAAAGCAGTCCTTCACCGACAACTTCATCTATTATTAGAACTCCTATGGATGTTGGCATGTGTGACATTATCCTTTCAGTTTATTTTCTTTGGGTAACAGTAAATAGCTGAAAACTTGGGATCCTGGATATGTGTTTCTTTTTAAGAGCCCTGATCAACAGTCAGGGGAAAAAAAACCTCAAAGATTCTATGTGCCTTAGCACCATGATTTACAACCAGATTTACTAGTGGCTAATTGTAACCTAAACTTGCTTTGTATTTTCTTTCTCTCTTTTTTTTTTAAGATTTTATTTATTCGACAGAAATAGAGACAGCCAGCAAGAGAGGGAACACAAGCAGGGGAGTGGGAGAGGAAGAAGCAGGCTCCCAGCAGAGGAGCCTGATGTGGGGCTCGATCCCAGAACGCCGGGATCATGCCCTGAGCCGAAGGCAGACGCTTAACTGCTGTGCCACCCAGGCGCCCCATTGCTTTGTATTTTCAAAGGGCTTTTTGTATATTCCATATATGGTGATAACAAAATGTGAAAATACAGGGGACGGGCTAAATCGCCCTTATCAATAAGATTACACAAAATGACACTAAAATATTTAACCAGTGGTTAAGTTCTACTGATGTCTTGAGAGTGATAACATTATTTCAAAGGAAAAAATGTTGAATATTTGGTTTAAATGGTTATGTAATACTTTTTTCTTGGCATGATAATTAGGAGATCCATGTACAGGAGAATCAGTATTAATAACCAAAAAAAAAAAAAAAGTTCATTTACTAGAGAGGTTATCTCCTCTTATCCTTGCTCAAAACTCTGAAGACATGTGAGGTGTCTAAGATGATCTTCTGAGGAGGGGCAAACAGCAAATGCATGAAAGCATCTCCTAAGTATTGAATGATTTATTCTACAAACTTTGAAAAACAATTATATGAATACCCAAATTATGATGGTATCACAAAGAACAGCCATGGGCTGCTGTTTCCTAAGAGCATCACTTAGACAATAAAAATGTGCATTCAGTGAGCATGGTCTGAATGAGGGTTGTACTCCAATTTCCTTCACAAATTATCAGGAATTCCCATGGGCTTGTCTGGAATTCTGGTTTTTCAGGCCTTTTTTTTTTTTTTTTTTTTTTAAGATTTTATTTATTTATTTGACAGACAGACAGCCAGCGAGAGGGAACACAGCACCGGGAGTGGGAGAGGAAGAAGGAGGCTCCCAGCGGAAGAGCCCGATGTGGGACTCGATCCTGGAACGCCGGGATCACACCCTGAGCCGAAGACAGACGCTTAACGACTGCGCTATCCAGGCACCCCTGGTTTTTCAGTCTTAAAACAAAGACAAAAAGTCTACTTGTCTCATAATGAAAAAATTCATTAGCTCACTTAGGCATCTTGAAATAGTGATTATTAACCAATGATAATGGTCTAAAAAACTCTTCATAACATTAAAGGTTGAAATCATAAGAATCCCTTCATGACCTTAATTAGCATTTAATATAAAAACCAACTGGAAATAAAAATCAGGAGTCAAGCTATGTTTCCCCCCACCATGATTTTTATTACATGCAAACCGAGCCATTAGAATTTTTCAGAAAATTTGCCAGTAGGGGACAGTGTGTTTGTAATTAAAGTAAGATTCTAATGTTTAAAGTTTGAGAATCTGATAACTCCCAGTATACAGACAATAGAATAAGA
The DNA here is from genome assembly GCF_024610735.1 of Ursus americanus. Lineage (NCBI taxonomy): Eukaryota > Metazoa > Chordata > Mammalia > Carnivora > Ursidae > Ursus > Ursus americanus. Next base: position 50,217,118 of record NC_142134.1, read on the forward strand.
ATGATTTTACAAATCTGCTTCAAAGTTATTCGGGCATTTTAATGTCAAATGGTTAAAAATACTGATGTTAATGAAAGCTATTAGTGCTACATAAATATCTTAACTATAGCTGCCACAGCGGTGCCTGGGTGGCTCAGTCATTAAGTGTCTGCCTTCAGCTCAGGGCCTGATCCCAGGGTCCTGGGATCAAGCCCCACATCAGGCTCCTCCGCTGGGAGCCTGCTTCTTCCTCTCCCACTCCCCCTGCCTGTGTTCCCTCTCTCCCTGGCTGTCTCTCTGTCAAATAAATAAAATCTTTAAAAAACAAACAAACAAAAAACTATAGCTGCCACAAAACCATGTTAGAGCAACTATAATGAACACAAAAAAACCAAATAGTAATAAGCCTTACGGATCCTTTGACTTTATAATATTAAAAGTCAAAAACAAGCCAACCCTCTGGTAGGTTCTAATTAGGGTAAATGTTTACTCACTTCAAAAACATATTTTATTCCCAGCAATATGCCCATATAAAATAGTTTCCTAAAAGCTGTTCCAATTTTTTTTAAGACCTTTTTTTTTTTTTTTAAGTAATCTCTACAGCCAATGTGGGACTTGAACTTACAACCCTGAGATCAAGAGTCGCATGCTCTACCAACTGAGCCAGCCAGGTGCCCCTCTTCCAGTATTTTTAAAGAAATGTTCTTCTGCTTTTTTTTTTTTAATTGGACTGTCCCTGGGAAAGAGAAATATGAAGTTCATATATAAAATATTAATTCAAAATAAGCACAATAAGACTATAAGCCCCAAAAAGAAATTTAGCTTTTTAGATAAAAGAATAAAAAGGGTATTTTCTAAACACTTCATAAGATGAACTATATGGTTTGGATATTACTAAAATGAACTGTAAAACATGAATCTGATAGTTCACTGCATCAAGGATCATTATTTCGGATCAGAGAAACCTGCACATACAACTGTATCTTTTAGGAGTTAATGACAAAAAAAATACATCCATTTTATTCTGGATCACTGCCAAGTTTCAATTCTTTGTCTTGAGAGTTTTGGGTTATTTAAATGAAATGGTCTGTTACTCTTGGAACGCTTGGTCATAATGGTTGCAGAGGTCCAAAGTTGAAGAATTCAACCAAAAAAATACTATAAACTACTGACTTGTACAGCATTTTGTTTAGTATAAGTCGTTAAAATTGCCACAGAAAATATCTGCCAATTCTAAAACCTAGAAGGAAAATATATTCCTCTATGTTACCCTGTGTTGATTTAGTACTCTGGCTATATTGTAAATAATCTGAGGGTTATAAATAACTTACCCACTAGGCTATAAATCTCACTAAACAAAAAAGTACAGAAGTAAGCACTCAAACAGCTGAGAGATCCACTATAATTTTTCTTTTTTTTTTCCAGTTTCAACTTAGACCACAAAATTACACCATTTCTATTATTTGTGATGGGCTGAGGACAATAGAAGTGTTCAAATTCACCTTACTCTAACAAGAAGGCAATGAAGCACAATGGAAAGCTGAATTCTAACTGTAAATGTTTTTTTGCAACATAACATTTTCAAATCTGCTTAAATCCAGAGAGATTTTTATTACACAATTCAATTTTTACATCAATAAAATCTCAGATATATAACAATACAGATGAAGGAACAAGAATTTAATTTGTATTGAAATAAATATTAGATATACAAAGCACATAGAGTGAAAAAGGGTCACAAGAAATTAAAGTGGAGACATCATTTCGTTCAATCACCAAAGAAAGCCCTTGACACTTTCAATTTCACACCATCAAATTTATCATTCTTGCTGATTTAAGCAGAACACAAACAAATATGGATCCCAGGGCTTACTTTCACAGGTACCAGCATAGATAATTTACTACAGTGATCCAATTTGGAAATCAGGAGGGACCAGTAAATCGCTGCATAAAAGAAAGAGCGAATGAGGTCCTTTTTCCTTAGTGTCAGCAGGCTATGATTATTATGTTTATTAGATTTTCTTGAAAGGACTTCCCATTTTCTCAAATATTCAGGAGAAATATATTTCCCCTCTGAGCCCTACATTAGCCATTTATGTGTGTTGGTCTTGAATACAGGAGAATGATGAATTTTTCAATTTATTTTATAAATTTATACAGTCTGGATAGTATTGGCCTGAAGAGTATAACTCCCCAACCTTAGATATTAAAAATGGATTCAAGAGAAGTTACTAAGAAATGCTGACATACTATATATACAAATTTTTTAGTTCAATATATCCCATTATATGGAGCACCAGAACTAATGCATTTATAAATCAAGCAGTTTTTTAGGACTCTTTCTAATCTTTGTGACCCTTTTACATTTGTTCCAATATAGACACATCACAAATGTTACCTGTCCAAGACTTTGCCCATTTGGCCTCAACTTACAAATATATATGTAAGCAAAAATGCATGTCAAAAGCAATTGTTCTGCTTTAAAGGTACAAAAGAAAATCTGGAATTCAACTGTCATGAACCAAGAAAAAAAATTAGTTTAAAAGGAGTGAATATATCAAAAAGTTAGCTTTAAGAATGTTATGAAGGAAAAGGTGAAACGACTCTTGAGACTTTCCTTCTCCTTTAATAGGAATTAATTTTTAGATTTCAGCAAAGGCATCTACCAATTTTTTATCACTTTTCTAAGAAAAAGAATCTGCTTTAGATTTTTAAAAATACTGTACTTTATCTCCTATCACATAACCTCAAATTCAATGCAGATTTCCTATTTGTACTGCACTGGAGCACTCTACAGTTTATCCCTCTCACAGAAAAAACAGGTTCCTTCTAAGAACCCACTTGAATACCACCTTAGAAGATACACATGTCCTAGAATAATTACTACCAGGAATCCTTCCAAACTTTTAGCAGTTCCTTTCTTATCCTTAATACGGATGCAGTAACACCTTTCCACTCTGAATATTAGAAGAGGTCTGCTCATTAAAACAAACTCTGGAAAAGACTCCTGGATTTACAAACATATACCTTTGGCACACTACCTACTGAACGACATTATCATACAGCCTCTGCAGAATTCCCCTAATCCTAGAGAAATCCCAATGAGGTGTAAAAGAGAAATCAGTTGTCTCTGCAACTCAAACTGAATTTACAAGTCCAGGTATCATTCTTGATATAATAACCAAAACTCTCAATATGCTTTTATATTACCATGAAAAGTCTGAATTTTAAGAGGTTGAACTGGCTATACCTTGTGCACCTACAAAATGACCATGAAAAAATTTTAAGTACCATTTTTCTACACATCTGAAAATTAAGAAGAACAATTTTACAAAGGATGTATATTTAGGTGATTTAGGCACTATTTATAAAGAAAAAAACAACAACACAGAGCCCATGGTCTGAATACTGCCACTCCTAATTGTGGCCTGTTTTACCATTTGACTAGAAAGTAAACATTAACAGGGTACTCTTCCAGCTTTTCAACATTTCAATATTTTACTACGATTTCACTATAATTGAATACAGAGTAACGTAGTTTCAATACATTACTATGTACACATTGTAAACGCTTACTAAATTTTTGTTGAATTTTGAGTAATTACATATTAAAAAGGATGAAATCAGATCCTTAGTTTTATAGCTGACTCCACACTTTTGGTGGCATTTAACCTTGCAACAGGGCCTGTGACCTGAGGAAAGAGTGCCACCTACTGATCACATCCGTAACTGTCTGTGGTTACTTTCTCCCTTGAGGTTTTCATTACAGTAGAGTAAGAATCAAAATTGGTCTAAAATTTGGGTGTTAGCTTTGAGGCTAGCTGCTCCTAGGGGGATTTGGGCGGGCATGAGTGGGGGAAGAGTTTCAGAATAACTACATTAATCAAAATAAACTCCTTAGGATTAGATAAGAGTCTTTAACCACAATCCCTCAAAATTAATTTCATTCACTCTGATCTCAAACTTTAAAAAAAAACAAAGTCTCTCGGTTCCACTTATCTTACTACATATACACTCATTTTCCTTTCCACATTGAATAATATTCACGTCCTAAACTTACAAACCTAATCAGAATTTTTGATCTTGACTTTTAGAAAAAGTATCCTGACAGCTTTACAATTCATAGTTATAAAACAGACCTCCTAAGTCTTTCATAACTTCTGGTTCAATATCAGCATGCCTTGATTTTTCCTGTAAGGGAGGTTCCTAAGTACCTAAATTTAATTACTCGCTTACTTCCAAGAGCATCGACCTTGGTTAATTCTACTCCAAGAAAATTTAAATACAAATTATTATTTAAGAAATTTCTCTTTGGACTGATATTAAAATAGAGTTTAATTCATGAGGAATCAAGTATACAAAAAGAATACAGAATTCTTGTTATAATAAAAGTGGGTTTTATATTAGGCTTCCACCTGTCCAAGAGGGTTTAATATCTAAAAGTACTAGAAGAACAATAGCATTACACCGCTTCTCAAGAATTAGATATTCTGAGTGTTAACTTTTTTAAACCTGGGAAGTAAAATTAAGTTCAGCTATATACTATAGTTTCTCCTACTTCATTCATTCCATATACTGCTACTGTATTTCCTTAATTTTAATTTGATAGATAGATGTACGTATTAAAACTATAATTCCAAATGCCAAATCAGCCAGTTGTACATATACATATTGTGGAATTCCTAGCTACCATCTCATGCAAACTAAACATCTAGTAATGCTCAAATTGCAAAATTTACTTTTTCATGAGTTGAGGAGTATTTTATTTAAAAATCAAGCCTTCCATTAAAGAACAGTCCAACATCAGCATATCAGAAATATAATCCTGCTATGTGATAAAAAGCCTCAACTTTTAAAGCATAGGGTATTCACATTGTTAAGTTTTAATATTAAAATTATTTTTGTCAGAACCAACGTGAAATTATTTCCTTTAGGGAAATCTATTTGACCAACAGGAATTTCAAACTAAAGAGGAAAAACTCACACTTCATTAGAAGACAATCAATAAAAACAGCTTACAAGAAGAAAATTAACTAACAGAAAAAATGGTGGAATTTGAGAAAGTTCTATACTTTAATAGTATTGTTCCAAGGTTAATTTCTTAGTTTTGATAAATGCTGTATAGTTATATAACATATTAATATAAGGGGAAACTGAGTAAAAGGTATACAAGAACTCTCTGTGCTATTTTTGCAACTCTTCTATAAATCTAAAATTATCTCAAGATTTAAAAAACTTGTAGAAAACAAAAAAACTAGTAACTTAAAAATAAATATGACTTCAGCTGCCAAAATTTCTTGATATAATTCAAGACTTAATTTTTAAAGACATCATTAGGAATCAATAATATACTATTTACTTAACATTATAGTCACTTTATTGCTCTAGAAAATGAGTTCTTAACACCATCAGATTACATATATGCTGATAATGAGGCTAGCCACACACCCACCCAGCCCAATCAACTGTATTGCATGAGGCTGCGTTTCTAACTTAGTAGATAAATATTGCAAAAATACAAAAACAGTTGGCTACAATTGAGCTATCAAGTAGATATCACATTTCCAGAGATGGGAAAGTTGAACAAAAAGAAAACTGATGTTACTGACAAGTTACTATCTGAGAAATCCAATTACATGCAGACAGAAGAAAACTGGTTACAAAAACCATTACATTAATGTGTACTAAAATGTTTGCAGTGTTTTAAACATTTCCAATCATGCAACAATAATAAAGATCAGAATGAATATTATAAAGAAGCTGATGGCAGCTCAACAAACAGGATTTAATATATTATACAACTCAAATCACAGCTGCATAATACACCCAAGACTCCCAAATTTACTTATACATTACGAAATTAAAATGCGCACTATTCCCCCACAATTCCTCTTCCAGTCCCATTCCCAATCAATTGTCTTACCTATAAACATTTCCATTTAACCTTTTAAATCAGATTTGATGGGTAAGTATGTAATCTACAGGATCATCTTCATTATTATTTCAGAACAGACACCAAGCATGGCATATGCTCAATCTTCAGTTACATTCCTTTCAAAAGACATCTGAACTGCTGCCAACTGTCTATGAAAATTCAAGCCTAAGAAACCGAGGAAACTGGCAGTCAAGAATCTAAGCAATTCTATCAACTATAATAATACTAATCATCTATGTGTCCACATTTGTAAAAAGGTTTCCTATTTGAGAAAGGTTACTTAATGGGTCTCTGAAAGGAAAACTGTATAACTACTAAGGCTTTCTGATGTAAAACAGCTGTGACCCCAGATATTTACCCAATTGGCTAACACGCTTACAGTTCAGCCTTTTTAAAAAATATTCAAAGCCACATTAAGTAGTTACGGGAATAAAATTTTGGAAGATCATAGCATAAGATGCAAGAAGCATGCAGAATTCCTCTTATAATGGTATATCCAAAATAAATCCTAACAAAGGAGAAGATCAATTTAATAACAATTTGAAATTAAATACAGTGGTAAATGTTTCTTTTAAAATCATCAACCAAAATTACTGAATGGCAAAAGAATACTGTCTCAAAATATAATGAATTCATGTATGTTAATATTACCATAATGAAATCATGCCAGATATAAAATTAGGGTACCAATTAGGTTGAAAGAAATTTTAGAGCTACTTTTACAAGAGAAATAAATGTACTTCATGATAAAGGCACAGCAGCATTTAAAAAAATTTGATACATTTGTCACGAGATAGAAACTTCCTTAACCATTAACAAGACAGCACAGTAAAATTTTCTTGGGACCTTTTTCAAAGGCTTGATTTAACATGCCAGGGAAACGATAATCTTTCCATTGAGATGCATTTATGTAAATTGGATTGAGGTCAGTTTTACACCTGGAATTAACAACCCATAGCAGAAGTACCAACTGCTAAAAATGCTTATTTCTACTATATATAACTTAGCTGGATGTTACACTACGCAACTGTTGGTGCCAGTCTGCTTATAAAAGCAATACTCTGGAGACAAAGTCTTCTCACAAACAGTGGGCAAGCAGGTTTCATTATTACATGTTCAACAACGATTCTCAGTTCATTAAACAAGGTCCTGCAAGATAAAACAGTTTCATTCAGACACAAAAGGAAAAAGAATACAAAACAAATGCTGATGAAGGAATTTCCCAGTCACTAAAGATTTTGAAGTAAAAATACTAGCATGCACTGTAGGAAATGCACAAAATAAAATTCTCAAAATCAACATTTGTGTGGGGTTTTTTTGGGGGGGGGAGGGGTTCATTTAACAAAAGCATCTAAAATAAATGGTCATCTCCAAGGGCTGAGATAAGGGGTGATTTATATCTTCTTTACAGTAGAGTCACCTCATTTTCACATTTAACTTTGGTAAATTCAACTAGCTCTAAAAAAGACAGCAAGGAAGTGAAAATTATATACTATGGGCAATCCCACCTACTATATTCCTTAAACTATTGCCTTAAACATAATGCCTCTCAGAGCTTTCCTCATCTATAAAATAGGACTATGTACTTCATGGAATCAGTCATACGGTAATTTAAGTGAGACAGCATAGAAGGTGCTCAATAAATGCCACTTCCCACTGGGATCATCCCACTGATCAAACCAGCTCTTGTCTACCTCCAGACTAAAGTCCATCTCCTTAACGTTAATGCCCTCCAGAATCTGGTCTTGATCGAATTTTCTGCTTCACCTCCTCCTCTCCCGCTCTCTGCCATGACTCCTATATTCCAGTTATGTTGTACATCTGTGCCGAAAACAGGTTGTCGACTTTAACTGTGCTTGCTGCCTCCGAAGGACTCTTTATTACATCCTGTACACATCACACATACACTGTATAGGCTAGCAGACACAAAATCATGTATGCTGGTTGAACTGTAATTTACAAGAGATTTGGAAAGATCACCCAAAATAATTTTGATTATTCACTTCTGAGTTTTCACTTTATGTGCTGACTCCTCCTGCATAAAGACAATTCCTGTTCTACTTTTCGGTATCCTGTCTTGGGCTTCTTCACCTTAGTCTTCCCCAAACCCTAAACTCCGACCTGCTAAATCTTTCAAATTCATCCCCTTTTTATTTTACACGAATTAGTTCAGGCTCTGGACTACTCTCACAGTCTCCAAAGTGGTCCTTTCTTCCTCTTGCTGAGCCTGTAATGCATCTTCTGGAATATTTCTAAATCAGATCTCATCATGTTCTCAACCCCTCCGTATTATGAACTTCAAATGCTCTTCCTGTCTTGAAATAAATTCCAAACCCTTTCACGATCTAGTCCCTGTCTTACCTTCCAGGCACAGATCTTCATTACTTCCCTATATACTTTCCTTAACTCCAGCAACATGCACTTTCAGGCACCCATGTGCCAGAACTCGACTTCAAAAGACTTGGCTTCTATTACCACCTCCTCAGTGAATTCTCAGCTGCCTCCCTCAGTTTTCTGTGCTTTCACGGAACTGTCACCATCACAGACTTACACAGCTTTCTAACTCACTCAGCTCTAAGTCTCTAGAAAGCAAATACTTCAATCCTACATAAACTTATCACCAACACACAATCACTATCTTCTGAATAAATGACTCCAATGAATAAAACTAGACAGCACCTCGAAAATACTCTAGTCAAACCCCTCAGGTTACAGATAAGGCCCAAAGAGGTCGATGGCTTGCCTAAAGTCACAGGGCTAGTTCTTTCATTCCTGGCTCTATCCCTGGCATAACCTAGACCAAGTCGCTGAGTTGCTTTGGAGCAGCGCTTACAACAAATGGTCACTGATGATGAAAATGTTTCTCTGCGCTGTCTAATAGGGTGACCATCAGCCACACATGGCTTCTGAGTGCGTGAAAGTGGTTAATGTGACTCAGGAACTGAGTTTTAAAGTTTATGAATTTTAATTAACTTTTTATTATAATGATCAAATGTGGGGCAAGCACATCGGTGGCTCAATCACTTAAGCATCTGACTCTCGATCTCATAGTTGTGAGTTCAAGCCCCACGTTAGACTCCACACTGAGCACGGAGCCTACTTTAAAAGAAAAAAAAAGGTCAAATGTGGCTGGTGGTTGCCATGTTAGACAGCACAGCTCTGACCAATCTACACTAGACATCTACAAAGGATTGATACCACTAACTTGAGAATGGATATCATGATAAGTGAAAATGGTACAAACTGGCAAAATCCCTAACAAAAAAGTGTAGCATAAAAAATGTAGTTTTAAAGGCTGTTTATCAATATTTATAAGCTCAAATATTTCCCATTATCTTTCCACTGTTTTGATTTGTTTTGTGTGCTCACAGATCTTTGAAAATGCTTATTAGCATATATTTATATTACCCGGGTCCACTGCTGTCCTTTCCTTTTTTATCCCACTGGACACTTCTAAATTTCTCTGTGTGCTAATCTGATTTAAGGGAAAAAATGGGAGTAGAGATAAAAAGGATATAAAGAAGCAGAGAAAAACAAATCTGCTGGTGAAAAAAAAATGGATATTAAGGCAGGGACCCAGAAGATACTGTCTGAAATGAATACATGAACCAGAAAAAAAAAAAGGGTAAAAACTCACGGAATCAAGTAAAACTAAAGGTTTATTTCTGACTAGGGACTCATTAAGAACCTACATCTGAAGTCAGCTCTGTTTTAGGAAGTACTGTGAGAAAGACATTGTCTAACAGAGCATAAAAGCCCCTCCAAGGACATTCAGAATCACAGAAAAAGGAAAATAAAGTATGTATTAAAAACATAACAGAATCTAAGCACTTTTAAAACATTACTTCATTTCATCCCCAGGAGGAGATTTTCTCCTCTACCAATGAACAAATTAAAATTTAAATAACTTGCCTAAAGTTACACACCTGGCAAATGATGGACATTCAATTTCAGCTCTTTTTACTTAGCTCGTGAAAATAAAGATCATGCTAAAACTTTACTCACTGGATTTCTGCCTGAATTCTACTATACAATGAATTTATTTTAAATTTGTAAACAAAAACTATGTTAACATTAGTATTCTCAATAACATAACCAAGAAGCTATTAAAAACAGATATCCGGGGCGCCTGGGTGGCACAGTGGTTAAGCAATTGCCTTCGGCTCAGGGCGTGATCCCGGCGTTACGGGATCGAGCCCCACATCAGGCTCTTCCGCTATGAGCCTGCTTCTTCCTCTCCCACTCCCCCTGCTTGTGTTCCCTCTCTCGCTGGCTGTCTCTATCTCTGTTGAATACATAAATAAAATCTTTAAAAATAAATAAATAAATAAATAAATAAAAACAGCTATCCATTTCAGTTTTACTCTAACTTCCAAGATCCGTATGCATAACTTACTGTATCACGGAAGCCTCCATTCCTGAACATTACAGTAACTCATTAAAATATTTCTGCTTCCTCATTTTTCCACTCCAAACTATTCTGCACAAGGCTATCAAAATATGATCATGTCCAAACCACCATTCTCACACATTTAAGATAAATTCCAAACTTCTTATCCTGAAATTCAAGAAATTTTATGATTTGGCTCCAATATACCTTTTTAATCTTAGCTGCAACCCTGGTATAGTCAAACAGGTCTATTCAATGCCACTTAAACATGGCTTGTTCCTTCTTGCCTCTGAACTTGTGTTCCTACTATCTTCCTACCTAAAATACTTTTACCTATTCTGTCTATTCAAAGGCTTAATCTTTCTTGGACAAATTAAAATCTCTGCTTTGTGAAACTTTCATGGGCTCTTTTTATTTTCTGGCTCAATGATCTCTCCTTCCTGTGGACTACAGTACTGATATGATAAAGCAAACATAAAAATGCATCATATGTTGGTTTGTGAACACTGTATTCTGAACTACTGTTTCCTTATTACGTGACATACGGTTTTGTTTCTTCAATTAGGAAAGTGCCTTGAGTTTGGGACTAATGTCTTAGACATCTTTAAATTCCTTAAACTTGAATACTATTTTATTTGAGTACTATTTTACTGGAGACCAAGGTAAATCTGGTCTCCGTTTCTAAAAAGAAATACAACCACCTCCTCACCAACCCTCCTAAGGCCTGGAATTTAGATTTACAAAAATATCACTTGCTTCGCAATTTTAACATAAAAGCTAAACAACTCTTACAAGTTATAAATACTATATTTCACAATACTCTTAACAAATAAAACATTTAAACTAATCACCAGCTTACCGACAATATGGATTTCTTCGAGAGGAGTATCGAAGAGTAAGAAATCTATAGTATATAAAAGGCTGGAGCAAACTTCCTTGACCACTGAAATAAACAAATACAAGGATAAGAAATATACATTATCAATTCATATGTATACTCTCAAAACTTAGAGCAATTTAATTGGAAAATGTGTGTGTCTTCATTCATTAAATGGTCATGGTAGCGGCGCCTGGGTGCTCAGTCGGTTAAGCGTCTGATCCTTGATTTCGGCTCAGTTCATGAGATCAGGATCATGAGATTGAGCCCTGTGTCCAGTTCAGTGCTGGGCATAGAGCCCGCTTAAGATTCTCTATCTCCCTCTCCCTCTGCCCCTCCCCACCCCCTTGGCGCACATGTGTGCACTCTCTCTAAAAATAAATAAAATAAGAAATGGTCATGGTAATACCTATCATGACTAAATCAAAGCTATTCTTTTTTCTTTAAGATTTATTTATTTACTTTAGAGAGAGAGAGTGCGAGTAGGGGAAAGAGCAGAGAGAGAGAGAAAAGCAGACCCCCGTTGCCTGTGGACCCCCAACACAGGGCTTTGATCTCATGACTCTGAGATCATAAACTGAGCAGAAATCAAGAGTTGGACACTTAACCAACTGAGCCACCCAGGCACCCCCAAATCAAAGTTATCCTTTTAAAAAGGCAATAAAAGGGTGGCCCCTGGCAAGCTCAGTTGGTAGAGCATGTGATTCTTGATCTTGGAGTTGTAAATTCAAGCCCCAAGTTGGACACAGAGCTTACTTAAAAAAAATGAAATAAAAGAATATATATGATTGCTAAGGAGTAAAATGTTATTGCTTAAATTTTTATAAACATATATTCATGTATGTATTACTTTTAAAAAGTGTAAAAGCTATAAAATGAACCAGAAAATGTATACGGGTGCCTGGGTGGCTCAGTTGGTTAAGCTTCTAACTTCAGCTCAGGTCATGATTTCAGGGTCCTGCGAATGGTCAGGGAGTCTGCTTGTCCCTCTCCCTCTGCCCTCCACCCCCATTCATGCTCTCTCTGTCTCTCAAATAAATAAAATCTTCAAAAGAAAAAAAGAAAATGTATAAATGCTTCCACAATTACCACTAATAACTGATCATCAAATTTTGAAACTTTGTAACATAGTAAATGAAAAGTGGTTTATTTTATATAAAACAACAACAACAACAAAAAAAAAACCTAGTAAAATCACAAAGGCTCCCTAGTAAACTTACATAGCTTACTCTACTATTTTGCTTGGTTAAAAAGCACAATTATAATACCCAAGAGACACATATTTATGAAATTCTAAGTCAAGAATTCGTTCCTACGAAAGATTATCTGGATTAAGACATTCACTACCAATAACTACAAATTAAATGCATCACTATTTGGGGGCGCCTGGGTGGCTCAGTCATTAAGCATCTGCCTTCAGCTCAGGGCGTGATCCCAGGATCCTGGGACTGAGCCTCACATCAGGCTCCCTGCTCTGCCGGAAGCCTGCTTCTTACTCTCCCACTCCCCCTGCTGGTGTTCTCTCTCTCTCTCTGTCAAATAAACAAATAAAATCTTAAAAATAATAATAATAAATAAATAAATGCATCACTATTTGGACAGTTAGGTAGCAAGGCTAAGTATATTATCTTTACTTGATAGAGTTAATATGCAACTACCCCAAATCTTGATTATGAAAACCATACAGCAACTTTGAAGAATGCAGAGTATAAAACTATGCATATTTTATAATTGTATTTTAAAACTTTTTAAAGAGCATTAAAGATGGCTAACGTGGTTTTTAAAGTTAATTTTTACCGTTCCTTCTAAATTGTGATTTTACTTTCATAATAAAAATTTGTGATTACAAACTAATCACTAAACTAAATGTTACAACCACTTTCACCAATAACTCCTGTGACAAATCTTTAACTCTTCAAACTGAAAAATACACATACTATAAGGAATATTCGATGAAAAACAAATTTTCCATCATCCAAGTTAGCTCCTTCCTCAGAATTGAAGCTCAGTCTCTAATATATCCCTCCAAAAATTCACATGCACGAGTGTATATAATGACTAACACTGATACAGTGCTCATTTTACAATTCACTGAATCCACTTAAACAATTCTAAGAGGAAAGTGGCAGTATCACTCCCATTTCAAAGATGAAGAAACTGAAGCAGAAAAAAATATCTTTATGCCCTTAAATACACAAAAACACCCCAAAATATAAAAGGGTTCACCCTACACAGTTCTTAACAAATTTTTTAATTTATTATATCTTGAAGTTTATCCCCATCACAACACATAAATTTACCTCATTCTTTTTATAGCTTCAACCAGTTCATCTTATGCATTAGTATTATGTAACAAGCTCTCTACTAATGAATAAAGCTACAAATATCTCATCCTTTTATTTTTTTTTTATACTCATGTTCATGTATATATAAGATAAACTCACAGCCTTTACCTTCATTTTTAAATACAAAGCTTGGAGCATTACTCAGAAAAATATAATTTAATGAAGCCTTCTAATATTAGACTGTGCCTCTATCATGGAGGGAGCATCTAAGGAATAACGATTTTAAGTTATTTTTAATTTATATAGCTTGCGTATATGTGAGTGACATATTAAAGTATCAGCCTTTCCTACTAGGGACTGAATAAAATCTTATAATCTTATTTTAGTGTTTTAGAATAACAAAGTGATTTCTCTATTTAAACATTTCTGGTAAATTCTCATCTCTTTTACAATAATCTTGAAAATTAAAATCAGTTTAAGGTTTAAGTTTCTTAAATGTGAAAAACCAATGCTCAAAAGGCTAATGATCACATCAACTAGAATCCACGTCCCTAACACCCAATGAGAAGTCTTTCCACTGTGCCACTCCGGACTTTATTTAGATTGTATCATCTAACTTATGATCCTACAACCTGAGCAACATGCAGTGATCCTAGAATTTCCAGAGAAAAACATTACTTAAAAGAATGGAACGAATGCATTTATGAGGAAATCTATGAAACTGTTACTAGCTTATAGACTGCTAAAGAGTCAGACATGCAAAAATCTCACAAATTAAGGCAATGCACATTAAAATGAAATATTTCACAAACAAAAAGAAGTTTTAACAAGTTAATGAGATTATGGAAAACAGCTAATACAGACATCTTAGAGGACAATCTGACATGGTCTATTAAATATAAAACCCACTTAGCTTAGACTCAGCAAAATTAGTTCTGGTTTAGAGTAAACACAGGCACAAGAGTATAAGCAGAAAAGTGAGAAGAGGAGCGCCTGGCTGGCTCAGTCAGGGGAGCATGCGACTCTTGATCTCAGGGTCCTGAGTCTGAACTCCACTCTGGGAGGAGAGATTACTTAAAATAAATAAATTAAAAAAAAAAAAAAAAAAAGGTAAAAAGATGTTTGCTCCATCAATATTTGGAAAAGCAAAACTTTGGAAACAAATGTTTCTCCACCAACAGGGGAACAGGTAGTAAAATGCAGCATATGAATATGACCAAACACTACATGGCCATTAAATGGAACAAACCACAATTCTATCAATATAAATAGGTCATGAAAACATATTGTAGGAGTGGAAAAAAGCAAGATGCAGATAACTAATGCATTATGGTACTTCTGATGCAAAATAAAAAACTAAAAACAAACAAAAAAAACCCCACACCCATAATATGTATTTTCTATGTATCTGTATAAATATTTTTAAAGTACTACATGCACATACACGTAGGAGAGGACAGAATTGCAAAGATTCAGAGTCAAATGATATTAAACTTTTATCTGCAATATCCTCTTATTGGAAAAACTAAAAAAAGCAATAATCCAAGCAGAAATGTAGTTTTATTTTTTCCTCCTAATCTGACTTATTTATTTTTTCCAATTTAGCTTTGAACCTAGTAATTTCCTCCCCCACCCCCAACAAAGAAAATAAACACATTAACAGAGACAGAGAAAAACTTTTGACTTGGTAACCAAAACTTAGGCTATTCCCCTTTCCTTCTTTTTTTTGGTAAGTTTTCATTTTAATCACCCAGTGCTCATCACAAGTGCACTCCTTAATTCCCATCGTCTGTTTCACCCATTCTCCCACCCATCTCCCCAGAAATGTAGTTTTAAAACGTAAATGCAAGAATCTTAATGGGGAGGGTCAATACTAACCTGATGCTCTAATTTTTAACAGGATAGCTTTCTTTACTCATGCATTACTTCTATAATGAAGATACAAACAAGGGACGCCTGGGTGGCTCAGTTGGTTAAGCGTCTACCTTCAGCTCAGGTCATGATCCTAGGGTCCTGGGATCAAGCCCCGAGTCAGGCTACCTGCTCAGCGAGGAGCCTGCTTCTCCCTCTCCTCCCAGCTCGTGCTCTCCTCCCTTCTAATGCTCTGTATTGCTATCTGTGTCTCTTCTCAAATAAACAAACAAAATCTTAAAAAAAAAAAAAAAGATACAAACAAAACATGGAGGTGATAGTAGCCAGCTATTAATATCAGACCATAATTTTTCTGAAATTTTTATAAAAGAAAAATCATCTAAATAATGGCAGATACACTAAACTAGGCTTCCCAAGATTCCTTCAAAGGCAGCAGTTCTAAAATTAATTTTCAAAATGTTAAATGGTAAATCACAAGGAATGATAAATAAGACAAGTTCCTACGTTTACCATAACATCTCAGGTTCTCTATGATAAAATGAAAAATGGTTGCTAAGATCAGTCCAGCTCTGCACATCAGTATCTACTTTAACGGACTTAAGCAAGATAAAATGAGTTAATACATTTATTATATTCACTTAGTTATCTGCCTCTCAAAACAAATGTATTCTTATTCTTACCTAAAAAGCATAAAAACTGTAGCAGGCATCAAGAAGATTTCATTACAAGCAATGAATTTCAGAATATTCTGTTGATTAGCGCTTAATTTATCCAAGACAGATCTCAGCAGAGGTAAACTATTTGAACCCTTTGCCTAAAACATAAGAAAACAAGTATTAGAAATAATGAAGCATTTTTGATTACTCAATTATTTTCTTTCTTTAGATAAATGGCATATCCAACAGGTAATATAACAAAAGATAATTACTTTGGAAATGGTAATGTAAACGTTTTTAAAATAATATAAAATTTAGTGTATTTTCCTGCTTTGTTGTATTTTGTGTATTTGAAAAATAAAAAGACAGCTTTAGTAAGTCATTTTCATGCTTTATTTTTTTGTAAAAAAAAAAAAAAAAAAAAAAAGACTAGATTATTTCACCAAAAAAAAACGGTGGTTATTTCTATCTAACCGTAACAAAATCAGACTACCTAGTAATACAGTTAAGGTATTTGTGAATCCTTAACTAAATCAATTACAGAGTCCAATTACTGCTGTGACCAAAGAACTGTAAGGATAAAGAAACAGGCCAATGCAAGGCAAACATTTGGATACTTTAATTCACATATCAGTGCATATGCAGTCAATCCTCCTGGCACACTTAAGTGAGGCTTTATGTTCCAACCTAGGAATGAGAAAATATTTTTGGAAAGTAGCAGTTCTGAACACTAATGTAAAAGAAATCCAGTACACTCTACTTACCTGGTATGTTAAAATTAAACGGTGACAGAACAAGAGATCTCTGACAACTTACCAAACCTAAATGATTTTTTTAAAAAACAAAGAGATCTATTTCAAACTTCAGAAATTCTCTGGGAACCGGGGGATATTTTGCAATACAGCTGATAAAATGTATTTTGTGAAACTTAAGTAAAAAATTTCAAACTTAAAACTTTCAAATCACTAATAATTTACAAGTTTGCAGGGATTAAAGAAAACTTTTGTGACAAATACCAAAATGTCTTAGAACTCAAATTCATGCCAACAATCTGCAATTCAGGAGTCAAAACAACAGCATAGCTCTACTTACATCAAGGACCTTTTTCGTGTATGTGGCAGCATGAAGCAAAGAGAATAACAAGACTGGGAAAATACTCACTGGAGAAAACAGTTAAAGAAAATATTTAACATTTATCAAATACTTTGCAAAACAGGCTATGTATTATGCCCAGTACAAATCTGAACCAGCATCTGCTAAAAGGACTTAAGTGATGGCTTTTGTTTTGTTTTACTTTGTAACCAAATGAAGTTGTTTTTTTTTAACCTGTAAACAATTTCATTTTCTAAAGCTTTCAGTTTTTTTAAGAAAATTAACAGTGAAAAAGTTTTTTTCTTTTCTATTAGATAATAAAATATTGTAAACATTCGCTAAATTCAATCGAAATCTAGGACACCTCAAAATATTACCACTTTTAACCCCACAATGGCCATCCTGGCCAGAATAATTTGGCCTTCAAATACAAAGACAGTCTTTGGTCTTGCTTTCCTCATCACAATTGCTTAGGAAAGAGTCTGGGGTAATGGTTTAAAAAGTACTTCCCTGGGGGTGCCCCGGCTGGCTCAGTCAGTAGAGCATGGGACTCCACCTCCGGGGGTACTTGATCTCGAGGTGATAAGGTCAAGCCCCACATTGGGAGTAGAGTTTACATTAAAAAAATAAAAATGTTTAAAAAGTACTTCCCCAATTTTCCTCAACTAAAGATCTTTCATTATCTCTTTTCCTACAAGATCCCCATTGTTTCAAGGTACTGCACCTATCGAGCTTGTACAGCTCATGTGTTCTCAATCTGTACAAATAAAAAGTGAATATATATTTGGGTTTGTGTCATACAGTTAATTGAGAGTCTCATCAGTTTAATTATAGACACGTATTTGAGTTCAACTGTTTGGCTTTAAGTCATAAATAAGTATGCAATTTTCATTCAGCTTTGTGAAAAATGAAAATTGCTCAAAAGACCCTATTTACCCAATTTCTGCCAGGCTGATAACAACAACAAAACTTGTCAAGTATTTTCATAAAATGATATAGACTGTTATTCTATTATGAAGAGCAAAAATAGATGTCCTAAAAGTATTTGCAGTTTCCGGGGTGCCTGGCTGGCTCAGTCAGTAGAGCATGAGACATGATCTCAAGGTTGGGAGGGCAAGCCTGATGTTGGGTGTAGAGTTTACTTAAAAAAATAATCAAAAAAATGTTTAAACTACCCTCATTTAAAAAAAAAAGTATTTGCAGTTTCTAAGAAGTGAACCATTTTTCTACACTAACTGAAAGCTTTGGTGCGATGGGAAATGGTGGTTATTGTTACACAAGGAGTTCCAAATTCATTACCACTGTAACTCATTAGGGTCCAGAAATGCCTAATTCCAACTGGCAAGCAAGACAGTGACCTATACCCAAGGATTAGAAAAATCCTACCTAATACAATTCTCCAAATTGATATCCTGACCAATTCTTCCCTAACACTCACAAGAACTAAGTAAAATGCCAATTTCCTCAGTAGAGACCATGTATACATAGTTTTGCACTTTTTAATCAATCCTAGATCCCTCTGGAACTGATGAAAGCTACAAGCCTCTCCTCTCCATGGCCACTGTAAAATTCTGCTGCTACTTATATGGTTAAATTTAAACTTTGACACATATGCTAACTTGAAGCCTGATTCAGTAGAAGTAATGCAAGTAATGAAAACAGAACCCTGAATGGACAGTCAAAATATCTGGGTTCCAATCATGGCTCTGATATTAACTTCCATTTCTTAGGCCAAGCTTCATCAAAGCTACAGATTTCTCTCCCATTCCCCCTCCCCCGCTCATTTTCCCCTCCCTCTCAAATATTTTTTTTTAAAGATTTTATTTATTTGACACAGAGAGAGGGAACACAAACAGGGGGAGTGGGAGAGAGAGAAACAGGTTTCCTGCTGAGCAGTGAGCCTTATACGGGGCTAGATCCCAGAACGCGGGGATCATGACCTGAGCCCAAGGCAGATGCTTAACGACTGAGCCACCCAGGCACCCCTCAAATAAATCTTTAAAAAAAAAAAGTGGGGGGGGTGCCTGGGTGGCTCAGTGAGTTAGGCATCAACTCTTGATTTCAGCTCAGGTCATGATCTTGGGTTGTGGGATGAAGCCCCAAGTCGGCCTCTGTGCTCAGCCCTGCCTCTGTGCTCAGTGGGCCTCCACGCTCAGCAAGGAGTCGGCTGGAGCTTCTCTCTTCCTCTCCCTGCCCCCCACCTCCTGAGAGCGCACAAACACGCGCGCGCGCTCTCTCTCTCTCTCTCTCTCTCATTAAAAAAAAAAAAAAAAGGCTACAGATTTCTTTTTTTAGTGCTTTTTTTTAAAATGTTTTTTAATTATATTATGTTAGTCACCATACAGTACATCCCTGGTTTTTGATGTAAAGTTCGATGATTCATTAGTTGCATATAACACCCAGTGCACCATGCAATACGTGCCCTCCTTACTACCCATCACCAGCCTGTCCCATTCCCCTACCCCCTCCCCTCTAAAAAAGCTACAGATTTCTAATGAGTTTTTTACTGCTAACGTTCTATAATTCACAAACCCTTGATAAGAGATTCACAATCTTAGCTTTCAATGTCACTTTCAAACTATTCAGAAAATATAAAGGGTGAAAAGTCTAGAAGTTAAACTCTAAGTACCTATCATTGTTCGAGCAAGGACAGCGTCACCTTTTTAAGACCAAAGATCAGAACACAACTTTCTAATATGACTTGGGCTGACCTTTATTTACTAACATAATACCCAACTACTTTAAGAATCAGATCAGTATTTCTTGCCAGTTACTAGTTTAGGCTATTCTATTGCTCACCACTGCCCAACCTCCACCCCTCATGTAAGAATTTAAGGAACACGAAATCCTTCTCTTCAACATTCCCAGAGGGGCTAGCAAACAAACAATTGCATAGAAAAGGCAAAGAGGTTGTCTTAACTGGTCATGAGCCTCGTTTGGCATCAAGGATTCACTCAACAAAACTTAGTGACCACATGCTATGTGGACTGGCTTTGTCTAGTACAGACAAATACTTCAAAACTATACTGAAGTGTTACTCATACATTAATTGTAAATTAAATTACATACACCTTTTAAGTCAGATAGACCTTGTCAGCATTACTATGTACTTGCCAATGTGATGTCAGGCAAGTTATCTGAAACTCTTTGAGCCTCAGTGTCCTTATCAATATATTGCTCGGGGCACCTGGGAGCATCTGCCTTCCACTCAGGTCATTTTCTCAGGGTCCTGGGATCAAGGAGCCCCACGGTGGGCTCCCTGCTCAGTAGGAAGTCTGCGTCTCCCTCTCCCTCTGCCCCTGGTGCACTCTCTAATAAATAAAATCTTAAAATATGATGCACACTATGATTTTTCTCAGTGTTGCAAGTTAATATATGCCAAGTCTGTATGTACTGACAAAATAGGTTCTCAAAAAATTTCAGTTACCTATTCTAACACTTTTTAAAGATCTATTTAAAATGTGATACTTCAAGAACATAGAAAGTATTATCTACATAGGTAATATATTTAGCCCTAGAGACACATTTTATTGTGTTTTCCATTAGGTATAGTTATGTAGACATATGTATCATTTATGACTATATCAGAATGTATCAGAAACATTTAAGAACTCTTAAGAGCAGACCTAAAGCACAAAATACTTTCTGGAGGGACAGAGGGACGATAGTGGCGACACAACTATTAAAATGATTGAAAAACTCCAGTCATTCTTTTGCCTCACAACGTACATTAGCACATCAAAAGTCCTCTAGTAAAGAAACCTACTTACAACTGTTTAATCCAGTGCTTCCCAAACATACTAAACAGTAGCACTCCCCCCTAACCCTCCCCAGCCTTTTGAGAAAACCTATTATCACCCAACACATTTTTGAAATGTGTAAACATACAATTCCAAATGAATTATTTCATTCTCATTATCTCCAAAGATTATCCATGTGTCCTTATCTTCTACTCTATCCACAGTAAATATTAAATTTTCATTGTTTTTATTAATTATCCAATTTTCTGCCTAAGTAAGTTATTTCTTGATGAATTTCCATTTGTTTCTAGCTCGCTAGGAGTTGAATGAGCTGAGGATTTCTCTTTTTTTAAAGCAAGACATATGGACAATTTCCCAAAGATGTGAATTAAATGAAAAAAAGTGTAAATACTAAAATAAGTTTTCCACAGTCCTGTGCTTGAAATATGAAGTTTAAAATATCCACTGCTAACAGAGCAGCTTACAAGAGTCAAGAACAAAGATACAAAATTTTAAATTCCCACATCAGCTCTTCAAATTTAGATTTCACATTTTAGAGTCAGAAATTCTTACACTAAATGTATCTTCATTCAAATTAAGTGTCAACAAACCAACCAACCCAGGCTCCATGGAAACCCTCATTGCTGAACCCTTCCTGTTGCAAAAAATAATCAGAAGAGATCTCCTATACACTTGGTGGGTGGCTTCTTTGTCAAAAAGGCACAAAAAGGATACTTGTCACAGGGTAGGAATTGACAAAGATGAGTGAGTACAGCAGGTAGTGGCAGCTGTCTTCTAATAAAGCCTGGGCCAGGAATGCTCTGCTTAACTGGAAATGTGGTAATCTTTGGTGCAGCCTCAGAGCACTGGTAAGAGCATTTGCCAGTAAAGCACGTTGGTAAAAGCTTGCAGCTTCATGCAACCTGCAAATTACCAGAGGAGAGGTTATCATGAGACCTAACAACTACCATGTCTCTTCCTCCTTTGTGGATTGCATCATAATTGCACAACACCTAAATCTCTTACTTGTCAATAGAAAAATGGAACCTATTATACCTTCTTAGAAGCATCACCTCATATATACATCCAAACGAATTTTATAAAGCAGTCACTTTCCTTTTAAGTTAAAAAATCAAAAGTGAAAAAAAATGAACTCCTCTCATCCCCACACATCCATTTTCTTTGATTTTCAAAGTGATGTCAACTTCTAAAAGCAGATGACATAAAATATTCCTCCAGTTGGTACTATTATTGAGTTATTAGCACCTAAAGCATGAGACCTGTATTTTATCTGTCCCAGAACCTCTTGCAGTTTAACAAGTCTTGCACATAAAAGGTAGTCCATAAAAACCAACCAAACAACTGAATATCAAAGGCAGAAAATCTGTGTAATACATACCCAAGAACAGGGAGGACAAACAAAGCAGAACAGTAAACTGTGAACAAGCGAGAAAGCCACATTGCCGTGTCCAGTTTGTTGGTCATCATGAATTGCTAAATTAAAAAAAAAAAAAAAACTGTAGTAAACTAAGCCTGCAAATTATCTTTCCAATGATGAATATTACATAGTCTTTTTCCTATTCAAAATGTGTTAACAATCCTGTAGCAATTATGTAAGATCATTAAATGAAAACTCCTAAGACAATTGTTTCACCTCTACGCTCAGCAACACCTCCAAACACCTTATAGTTTTGATACAGAAAGCAGCTAAGTACTTAAACAGAAAAATACCAGTTGATATTTTAAAAAATAAAGACTGATTAAAAAAGAAACCTTTGAACAGAAATTTAACTACAATTGTCTGTATTCCTTCAACACTTGTAATACTGGCTTCATCTATTTTAAAAGAACGTTAAATAAGAACTAATTGCTCTCAAGAGAACCATAATGCCTATTCTTAGAAATCTCAAATTCAAATAGGTAGGTTCTAGATCTGAGTAAAAAGGCTCCACACAAAGCCAGTTTGGATTAAATAAACCTTAAAAAGGTTTTTCTCATCCAAAATGTATCTTGTATTCAAATTCTAAAGTGGCTTTTACATTTTTTGATAGAATCTACATTAATAATTTTTACGTCAAAGTCCAATACAATCATACATACATGGATATATAAACTTCTATAAAGTTTCACAAAATAATATCTTTCCTAAGTGTAATGGATTTTGGTATTTTTGTATTCTATTTAATGTTTAGAAATAATGTTTTCACTAAATGGATTTCAAAGTCAATAATAAATCTTGACGTGGAGTCTAAAACACTACTCTAAGCAATCTAACTTAATTATCTTTTGAAAGATACAAAAACCGGGCTCCTGAGTAGCTCAGTCGGTTAAGCATCTGCCTTCGGCTCAGGTCATGATCCCAGGATCCTGGGATGGAGTCCCACATTGTGCTCTGTGCTCAGCGGGGAGCCTGCTTCTCCCTCTCCCTGCCGCTCTGCCTACTTGTGATCTCTCTGTCAAATAAACAAATAAAAATCTTTAAAAAAAAAAAAGATATAAAAATCTTCTGAAAAAATGCAAGTACATTTTAAAATCCAAAGATGTTTCACTGCATGTCTTTTTAACAATATGCAGGTCATTTCAGAAATATGCCTGGTTTATTGTATCCAAACCTATTATATTGTGACTCCTCTAAATTTAAATGACCACCCATAGTCAAGTGGAAGAATGATTCTAGCTTAGTACTCAGGCTCTCCACAAATATTGAGACTTTACACCATAATCTGAAATTTAATTTTAGAACATGTTCTTTAAAATCCATTAGCTTAGGGGCACCTGGCTGGCTCAGTCAGTGAAGCATGCAACTCCTGATCTCCTCGAGGTTGTGTATTTAAGCCCCACTTTGGATATAGATTGCTTAAAAATAAAATCTTTTTGGGGTGCCTGGGTGGCCCAGTGGGTTAAGCCTCCAACGCTTGGTTTCAGCTCAGGTCATGATCTTAAGTTTCTCTCCCTCTCCCTCTCCTCCTCCCCACCGTGTGCATGAACATACGTGCTCTCTCTCCCTAAAATAAATCAATCTTTAAAAAAATAAAATCTTTTAAAAAAATAAAATGAAATCTGGTTGGTTAGGGTGTTTATTTGTAATAAATCACTGATCTATTCATTTTGTACACTTTTATGTATCTACATTTTAGTACACAATAAAAAAGGTTTAAAAAAGTGTACTGGTTTACACTTCCAAGAGTCAACAGCCCAGCCATGTTATAAATAGCTTGGGCAAAAAACATCAATGAAACTTTGGGTGAAAACCTACTGAGGTGAAAAACTATTCACATAGTCTCAAAGCATCATGCCACAGAATACTTTTTAATTACAAAAGAAAAAAGGTATCTTTACAATGAAGAGTCTGCTGGATACCACCTGAACCAAATAATCAAGCTTATCTCCAATGATGAGCAAATTAACATAAAATGCTTCCTGAAATATATAATGCACTGAAAATGACAGATTATCATTATTGTAATATTCCTGCCAAAATGTTTAACTTCAATCTAGTCATGAGAGGAAAAACACAGGCAACTTCAATTTGAGAAGCAAAACAAGTCTGAACTCTTGACAGTCAAAAATGGCACAAGGCAAAGGGAACTATTCTAGACTAAAAGAGACTAAAGGCCAGTAAAAACAATGCATGCTTTGGATTAAATCCTGGATAAGGAGGAAGCAGCTTTAACAGACAACGGAGGAAATTTGAATATGGATTATAAATCAGGTAATAACATGTATCAATGTTAAATTTTTCAAATTTAACCGCAAAAATTGCAGCAATGACTGCATTGTGGTATTGTAGAACAGTTAAGTATTTAGGAATTAGCCATCATTGTGTATGCAAATAATTCTCAAAGTGTTCAACAAAATAGAGAAAAAAGAAAACTGTCTATAAATGGAAATGTTGTAAAATGTTTAAATGGGGAAAGTGACATGCTCAATTCACAGTGTTTAAAATTAGAGAGCAATAATGCTTTGGGTACAAATAACTAGTAAGCAGATCTGCATGTTAAGAATAAAATATTTACAGAAGCCTAGTATCTCTCTTCGTAAAGGACAAAATGACGAAAAGAAAAAAAAAAAAAAAGACTACTCTTCCCCCACTGCGTAATTTCCATAGAATGGCATAAAACGGGCAGAGACGTTCTCTGCTAGCACGCGTGTGCGGAATGAGGCCTGTGTCACGACACCACCTCAGCTGGCATCTTCAACCTTGGAACCTAAGACAATTAGAAAAGGGGGGGAGGGGGGTAAGAAGGCCCTATTTCCTTGGCGTACAGCTGAGAGCCACCTGCTCCAGCCCGGCCCACAGTGGCTTAAGAAACAGAAAACTTGTAGCTTCCTCTACATCTCTGCTCAACATCTCTGTCTGTACGCTACCCCCACCTCAATCACTAATCCCAGCCCCTTTAAGCACTGAGGTGGAACGTCTCAGAACAGACTTGGCGACACTTTCCGCTCCTTCCTAACTCTAGTAAATCAAGCCAGAAGACCCTGCTCGCTCACTTACCACTGCGCCCGCCCCTTGCGGGCCGTTCGGGGCCGTATCCGCCATGGGAGACCCACACACGCGTCTGGGACGCTGTAATCGGGAGGGGAAGAAAGGGGATGTCAGCACGGGGCCACGATTACGGTAACCGGTTTTCTTGCCCCGTGCCACAAGCCCGCCCCGCCCTACGGGAACTCCGAACCTCAACAGAAAAATCTCGTCCGCTCCAGAGCAGCGAACTGCCTTGCGAGCTCCCGAAGTGGCCGGGGAATACCTGTACCACACCACCAAAAGTAAAGCCGGGTTTCTAGAAAAGCCGGAGGGAGGCGGAGCTTCGGAGCTAGACCCAAAAGGGCCGATCTAAAGCCGCCGCCGGGTGCTGGTTATTGCCAAACCCGGAAGTGCTCCTTTCACTTCCGTGGGGAAGAGGCGGTGACGAAGAGGGGAAACCGAGAGCGGTGTCTTGATGCATGACGGGAAGTGTAGTTTTTCTTGTTTCAGTTTCACCTGTCCTGCATGCTGATTGGCTGTGTAAGCTAAGAAGAGAGGCTGGCAAAGCAATTTTTCCCTCTTCTCCAGCTCCCAGGTGGTCCTCCCTGTCAACGTCCAAGCCGCAAAACGTCTACTCCTTGAGCCTCAGAAATGTTGTTTTGCTCTTTTCCTCCAGGAGCTCACTAAGCGCTGTGGTTCTACTTACAAAATTAAGTCTTCCAGGCACCTTGGGTGGCTCAGTTGGTGAAGCATCTGCCTTGGGCTAAGGTCATAATCCCAGGGTCCTGACATGGAGCTCCACGTGGGGCTCCCTGCTCAGCAGGCAGCTTGCTTCTCCTTCCGCCTCTACCCCTACCCCTGCTCATGCTCTGGCACCCTCTCTCTCAAATAAATAAATAAATAAATAAATAAATAAATAAATAAATAAAATCTTTTTTTAAAAAAATTAATTCTTCCAACATCACTTAATGAGACTTACTACGCGAAAGGCTCCATGTTTTGCATGGAGGGTAAAAAGAATGAATATGACACAGATTGTGGGAAAGACAGACAAATAAACCAGTACCACAGCACAGCACTTGTGAAATATGGGCAGAGGCCAAGTTAATCACAGAGAGCTCAGAGGAGGCTATCTAAATCAGAAAGGGTCTGGAAAGGTTTTTCTGGAAAAGGTAATTCTGGCCCTAAATTTTGAAGGACAAGGCGAAGTTGGCTAAATAGAGGAGGGAATTCCAGGTACAGCAACAGAAAGTTCATGAAGCAACAGGACAGAGTAAAGGAACTAGACTGAGTATGACCAGAAGGAAGGGATGTTTGTGTTGGGAGTAGGGGTGGGACTGGGAGAAGTGGATTGTAAAAGATTTGAGGTAGAGAGGCAGGCATGTTAAGGAGAAGATCTGAACGACCTTGATATCCAGGCAATCATGATATAATTTTAAGCATAAATGTGACATCTTGAGATTTAGAACAATCACTCTGGCAATAGGATGGCGGATGATTAGAGGAACAAGCTAAAACTCATGGGATTAAGTGGTTTGTTTTACATACCTGTGGGAGAAATATCCAACACCCATGGGCAGTCCAAGTGCTCGTCAGTTGTAGCTGAAAAGTCAAATGGTGCCCTCTTGAAGCCATGCAAACTTCAGTTTTTCTAAGGTCACTGCCCAAGTTCAGGTCCTCATGATCTAAAGCCTGGATTACCTAAAATGCCACCTCCCCTGCACTTCTCACATACCATTTACTCCATATTTTTATAGCACTTATCATTCTTTAACATTTCTTACGATTATTTGTGTACCTATCAGCAGTGTGCGTGCATGTGTGTGTGTGTGTGTGTGTGTGTGTCTAAGCTTGGGTTGCCATAACAAAATACCATAGGCTGGGGGGCTGAAACAACAGAAATTTATTTCTCACAATTCTGGAGGCTGGGAAGTCCAAAACCAAGGTGCTGGCAGATAGGTTTCATTCTGAGGCCTCTTCTCTTGACTTGTACGTGGCTGCCATTTCAGTGTGTGCTCACATGACCCTTCCCTGGTAGGGAGCGGGAAGGAGAGAGATCTCGCTTCCCTTTTTATTTATTTATTTATTTTTAAATATTTTATTTACTTGACAGAGAGAGAGCCAGGCAGTGAGAGAGGGAACACAAGCAGGGGGAGTGGGAGAGGAAGAAGCAGGCTCCCAGCAGAGGAGCCTGATGTGGGGCTCGATCCCAGAATGCTGGGATCACGCCCTGAGCTAAAGGCAGACGCTTAAGGACTGAGCCACCCAGGCTCCCCTCGCTTCCCTTTTTAATAAGGCCGCCCAGTTTTATTAGTAGGGCTGCACCCTTATACCTCATTTACACTTAATTACCTCCTAAAGATGTTATCTCCAAAAACAGTCATATTGGGGGTTAGGGCTTCAACATATGAATTTTGGAAGGACACAATTCAGTCCATAACAATATATATGTATATGTATTATTGATTTATTTTTTTATTTAAATTCAATTAGCCAATATATAGAACATCATTAGTTTCAGAGGTAGAGTTCAGTAATGCATCAGTTGCATAAAACACCCAGTACTCGTCACATCACGTGCCTTCCTTAATGCCTGTCACCCAGTTACACCATCCCCCACCCACCTCCCCCTGTATTACTGATTTATAAGAATCCTCTTATGGGGTGCCTGGCTGGCTCAGACAGTAGAACATGTGACTCTGAATCTTAGGGTTATGAGTTCAAGCCTGAAGCCTACTTTATTTTTTTTTTTTAAAGATTTTATTTATTTATGTGACAGAGAGACAGCCAGCGAGAGAGGGAACACAGCAGGCGAGTGAGAGAGGAAGAAGCAGGCTCCTAGCGGAGGAGCCCTATGTGGGACTCGATCCCAGAACCCCGGGATCACGCCCTGAGCCGAAAGCAGACGCTTTAACGACTGCGCTACCCAGGCGCCCCTGAAGCCTACTTTAAAAAAATGTTCTTGTTACAAAAATATTAACCTATAAAATGTCCTCTATTTAAATTCCAAATAACCAATTGATTCTCACAAAATACTTTTGTTGATTTTTACTGAGCTCTTATAACCAAAGCAACATATTGTTGCTGTTGATAAACCAGCATAATTCCATGAATGTTGCTCGATATTTTTGTTAAGCAATAAAATGAAAGTGAAACAACTAAGACATATGTTGAAACTTCACTCTTTCAACAATGATGTGAGCAACTTCTTTGCTAAAGTGAGTAGTTTTTGAATACTGGACGAATATTTACTCAAATTTTTAAAAGATTTTATTTTATTACTTGAGGGAAAGAAAGAACAGGAGCAGAGGGGAGGGAGACACAGAGGAAGGGGGGCAGAGGGAAAGGGAGAAGCAGACTCCCCACCTAGCAAGGAGCCTGACGTGGGGCTCAATCCCAGGACCCTGAGATTATGACCTGAGCCAGAAGCAGATGCTTAACTGACTGAGCCACCCAGGCGCCCCTACTCAATTTTTTAATACTATTCACAATGTTAACAGCTACAGACATAACACACTTTTAAGTTTAATCTGCATCAACATTCTCTCCATGACTTTTAAGTCTAGGCAATCAACAAAATAATAAATTGAGCCTTGATTTGTAATGCTTGCTGGTATTGCCATGTTGTAAATACCCCAAAACGACCTATTTCAAACTATCGACATAGTGTCACTGAATGTGGAATTGGGAAGAGATGTGCATAACACACTATTATATAATATTGCCATCATGCAGACACAATAGACATAAATAACCTAAAGGACATAGAGAATGATAAAATGTAGTAAAAAAATAATTGAGAATTATTGAGTTTTAAATGTTTATTATCTTTTTTTTTTAAGTAACCTCTACGCCCAGCATGGAACTTGAACTCACAACTCCAAGATGAAAAGTCTTGTGCTCTACCAACTGAGTCAGCCACGTGCCTCTATTATCTATTTATAATTTAACTTATTGTAAATTTATACACTTTAACTTTTAGTAATGGCTGTGCATAACAACCAGCTCACAAAATTCTGAAAAGTTTAACAACCAGCTCTTGCAAGCCAATATGAGCTGCCTCCAGCATACCATCATGTGCCTACTCAAATGCCGACTCAGTCTCAATGCCCAGTGACACTAACACCGATCTCCCAATTTTCCCACCAGAAAAAAATCCTCGTTGAAACCCCTGGATATATTTTTATTTCTTTAGAGAATTTATTTCATCTTTTCTTATAATTCAATGACTTTACATTCTCAAAGGTCTTAAATTTCAAGGAAGCAAGCATGAGAAACTTAACAATGGGAGTAGAGGAAGGTGGAGGAGGACTTTTGGTTGATAGTCTTTTTTTTTTTTTTTAAGATGTTATTTTAAATAATCTCTACACCCTAAATGGGTAAAGGGAAAAAGTTGCCTTGACCTATAAGGGAAGTCAGGACAAAGGGCCTCACAACTGTATCCAGAAATTCTTATTCAACATTTTACATTTTAAGGAACAAGTGAGTGAAACTGAGAGATTAACACACACCACAGAGCACAGTACAGCGTTCCCAGGAGAGCCCCAAGCTCACAAACGCCTCTGTAACTCTTGGTGAGTGATTCTGTCAGCTCTGATGATGTTGAGGAATAAAGGAAAACTGTGGCAAGTTTGCTGGATTGCAAAAGGATTTGTAACACAGTGTAATTCTTTCTCAACATCTTACTATTTCAAACTGTCCCTTTGGTGCCCTGGAAAATTTGACAGCTAAGATTTAGAAAGTTGCAAGAGATGCCTTTCAGAATGTGGAAAGAACCAGTGTGACAAGTTCTCAAAAAGATAACTTTTAGGAAAACAAATACATGGAAGTTTCACTTTGGTTCATTCCATTGAAATATAGAATGCCAATACATTTTTTAGAGAGTTTTTTGTGCTCCCAGAGATACATGTATCACAGAAGTTAATTTTTTGCCATATTTAATTCAGATTTTTTCTTTTCTATCAAACAGTATACACAGTTGAAACCCATTCCCATTCTATTATTCTATCTATCCAGAGCTACCTTTTCACTGAAGTTATTGTATTCTTTCTGTTCATGATTTTATACTTTTATTACATATGTTGGTATTACCTCTGTACATGTATAATAAAAAATATACAGTATAGTTCAGTATCCTTTTACATTTTTAATAGATGGTGCCATACTGGGATGCCTGGGTGACTCAGTTGGTTACTCAAGTAATGATCTCGGGGTCCTGGAAGGGAGCCCAGCTTTGGACTCTGTGCTCAAGAGGGAGTCTACTTCTCCTTTTCCCTCTGCCCCTCCGCCCACTTGTGCTCTCTCTCCAATGAATAAAATCTTAAAAAGAAAATAGATGCTACCATACCATTCATGCATGCTCTTGGAATCTACTTTTTTCAGTCAACATTATGTTTAAGGTGTAACCATGTTACTACACCTAGGTTTAGTTCTCTTACTCCTAGTTCACCTATCCTATGGTATCCTATTTATGAATTACCAAAATGAATTTATTTGGCATCGTAATGAATATTTTTTTACCTTTAAAATCTATTCTGAAATGGACAGCTTTGCACAAGAGCTTATTTAGAATAAGTATTTAGAAGTGAAATACAGAGCTCCTGGTGGAGTGTGCGACTTGATCTCAGGGGGGAGGGTTGTGAGTTCGAGTTCTATATTGGGTATAGAGCTTACTCAATAAAAGTATTAATAAAAAATAAATAAAAGTAGAAGTGGAATTGGTAGGTCAGGATGTCTTCAACTTTGTTTATTAATAATAATTGCAAATTTACTCCTAGTGGTTGTACTTAGATTACGAGAATATCCCTAATCCCTGCCAACATTTGTTATTTTTAGTTACCACCAATCTTATGTGTATGAAAATGGTGAATATCATTTTTGTTCTAATGGGCATGTTCTGTAATAGCAGTGAAGTTGAGCATCCTTTCACAACATACTGGCCATTCGGTTTTTCTATTCTGTTGCCTCTTTTTCTATTGGATTGTTTGTCTCTTATGCTATCTATTATTATTGGTTTGCTGGAGTTTTTTTAAAAAGTATGTTTAAATATTCAAGTTATGTCTTGATACTAGTCCTTCGTTACGAGTTGAAATTTTTTTCCTTTGCCTTTGAAAGCTAAATAGAAACAGTAAGTAAATATATGGGGGAAGGATGGAGGAAGAATGTGTCCCACAACATTAGACCCCAAGCTTAACTAGACACTGCCAGGCCAAGGCTCCATGGATCTATTACATTAAGATAAATGAAAAGGGCACAAACCAAGATGCTTTCCAAATGGTTCATGGTTTGCTTGCCTGATTTATGAAGGGTGATACTCCCCATTAAAACTCTTTTTAGTAGGTTGACTTCATTTTGCTGACTGACCCAACTTAATCATATTATTCGAATAATTGAGTTCCTTTGGTTTTATTCTTTTTGCTTCTTCTGCATTTTCAGATGTGCTGAGGACCAAAAGGACCACAGATGTAGCCCTACAATGGAGGTTTTAGAAATGATACAAAAAAGAAATCATTTATTTTGAGTGGGTGAAAATAAGGAGATAATAATTTATCAGATTGTACTATAGTTATTTTTACAAATGGTGCTCACTTTTAGTAACTGGTAGATTTTCTTCTGCTGCTGTTTCTCCCTGGAGCAGAAGCATCACAAAGACTATATTTTCTCCATTTCTGTGTCATTCTCTTGGGCTTCAAATATAACTATAGATCCTTTTTTTTTTTTAAGATTTTATTTATTTATTTGTCAGAGAGAGTGAGAGTACAAGCAGTGGGAGCGGCAGGTAGAGGGAGAAGCAGGCTCCCCAGTGAGCAAAGAGCCGGAGGCGGAACTCGATCCCAGGACCCAGGATCATGACGCGAGCTGAAGGCAGACACTTAACAGGCTAAGCCACCAAGGCATCCCATAACTATAGATCCTGATGTGTAGGACAGTGTTTCAGGCAACTTGGGGACAGTATGAAATATACTGAAGTCATAGTAGAAGAAGCTGAAGCCACTCTGCCAAGATATTTGATTCTGTAAGAGCTTTCCGGGTTTGGTACTAATTATTGAATGCAGGGACATCTATCATTTTTCTTCTGCAAGAAGTATCATGAATCATTTTATGTTATGTATAGATGTTATTTAACCCCCTTGCTTTTGTTTATTTAACTATTGAAATTTTTCCCCCTGGTGTATTTTTTTTAAAGATTTATTTATTTGAGAGAGAGAGAGTGCACAGATGCACAGGGGTGGGGGGGGCACAGAAGAGGAGGAAAAGAGAGGATCTTAAGCAGACTCCCTGCTGAGCAGGGAGCCCAATGTGGGGCTTGATCTCATGACCCTGAGATAATAACCTGAGATGAAATCAAGAGTCAGATGCTTAACCAACTGAGCCACCCAGGGACCCCTCCCCTGGTGTATTCCTTTACGTTCTTCCTTCATCAGCATGTTTGGCAGTGTTAAATCAAGGAACCCAGTAGACTGAGGTGGTGCTAATACCTTATCAGTGTACGTAAGCAAACCCTTCCGCTCAGGTCATGATCCCAGGGTCCTGGGATCGAGCCCCACATCGGGCTCCCTGCTCAGTGGGAAACCTGCTTCTTCCTCTCCCACTCCCCCTGCTTGCGTTCCCTCTCTCTCTCTCTCTCTGTTAAATAAACAAATAAAATCTTTAAAAGGAAAGAAAATCTAAGGATAATCAATCACAGAGAGCTAACTAGACTTTCCAAATAAGTCTTATTTATTTGCAAATAAAAAAGTTTAAGCTATAGCCAATCAAATAATTTCCTTGCTTTGCTTCTGCCTTTTCTCTACTATAGAAGTCTTTCTCCTAGCTCCTGTCAGCAGAGCACTTCTTATCACTTTTGGTTTGGCACTGCCTGAATCGAATTGATTTTTGCTGAAATAAACTCTTAAAATTTTTAATGTGCCTTCATTTTATCTTTAACAATAGTGAGATAACTTACCAAATATACATGGTTGTCTTAGTAAGGACTCTCTTGACTGTAAGTAACCAGAAATTAATCCCAGACTTATGGGGGAAAAGGGGCAAAAGGATTGACTACTTTGAAAAGACCAGAGGGACTGTAATGATCCAAGTTTGATTTTCAATGGGTTAAATCTGGTCCCATAATTTTTTTATTTTTAAAAATTTTTTTAAAGATTTTTTATGTTTGAGAAAAAGAGAACTGGCGGGGGCAGGGGAGGGGTGCTGGGAGGGGCAGAGGAAGAGGGAGAAGCAGATGAGGGGCTCAATCCCAGGACTCTGGGATTATGACCTGAATCGAAGGCAGGCACTTAACTGACTGAGCCACCAGGTGCCCGATTTATATTTTTCAAATGTATTTTTAAGTAAGCTCTATGCAACCCTGGAGATCAAGAGTCACATGCTCTACTGACTGAGCCAGCCAGGTCATCCCCACACACACACACTTTTTTTTTTCAAAGAGTGTGCTTGAATGTGAAGAGTATTTTATTTTATTTTATTTTTAAAGTAAGCTCTACCCCCAACATGGAGCTTGAACTCAGGACCCTGAGATCAAGAGTCGCATGCTCTACTAACTGAGCTAGGCAGGTGCCCCTGGTCTCAAAATTCTTAAAGTATCATTAAGACAGATGAGCCAGTCTTAGGTCATTCACCCACTCTTGTCTGAATGGAGTAGTAAGAGGAATATGTGTGGGATCAGCCTCATCTGAAACTCTAAGCCTGTTGCTATGAAAAGAACGAAGTATAGATGCCAGGAAACAAAAACAGTATAATTCCACTTGAATAATCATTTTTTATCTGATACTTATTTTATTTTGTGTCCCCCCCATGTCTATCAATTTTGACTTGATAATAGTTTCCTTAGCGTGAACATCAATTCCTGTTATCCAGCTTATCTTAATTGAAGGAAGAAAATTCTGCTGTAACACAACCCCAAAGCTGAAGCAGTTGGCTACTAAAAGGCCATTACTCCTTTTGGCTAGAAATTGGCTGATGGAGCAAGAATTGATTCCAGAGTTATTGATGATTTGGCTCTCCCCAGTTTCCAAGGGGGATTCTACTGAACCATCAAGTCATCAATTTGCTCATTTCTGCTTCCATCAGTGATTAATGATCCTGAGGTTGGATAGGGCATCTTTGCAATTGCTAAGTGCTGAGTCATTCATCTCGTTAGGAATACATTCCCACTTTTATTTGCTGCCCAAAAAGTAAGCTCTATAAGCTTTGCAGATATAGCATGAGAAGGAGGTCTTAACTATGCATGTATGTATATGTAAGTGTGTGTGCCTGTGTTTTTGACTGAGCTATTTTTAAACTCTGTACGTTGTACACAACTGATAGCAATGCAACTAATTGTTTTTCTACTATGTTAGTTTTCTATTGCTGTTCTTAAAAATCACCACAAATTTGGCACCTTAAGACCACACAACTTAAGGTTCTGGAAGCCAGGAGTCCCACACAGGTTGTGCTGGGCTAAGATCAAGGTATCTGCAGGACTCCACTCCTTTCCAGAGGCTGTCGGGGAAATTATATTTCCTTGCCTTTTCTAGCTTTTAGAGGCCACCCCATTCCTGAGCTCCTAGCCCCTTTTTCTATTTTCAAAGCCAGCAACGTTGCATCTTTCTGACCATCCTTCCATAGTTGCAACTCCCTCAGACTCTCCTGCTTACCCTCTTCCACTTTTAAAGACCCTTGTGATTCCATTGAGCCCATCTGGATAACCCAAGATAATCTCCGTAATAAAGTCAGCTGATTAGCAATCTTAATTCAGATGGCTGCATCTCCTTAATTCCCGTTCACCATCTAACATATTCCCAGGTTCTGAGGATTAGGCTGGACTATTTTGGAGGTAGGGGAAGGAGGCATTATTCGGCCTTCCACCATCTATAGACATGCAAATAAATCCTGCCAGAAGGAGGTTGAATTGACGTCTCTACCACCCGCTCCTACAGCAAAATCCAGTTTTGCTTCCACTTCAACATTCCTTTACTCCGTATAAGGTTGTAGTTCTTTGACCCCTCCTTTGAACCAATTTTAACAATTTTGCCAGTTCTCTCATCATTTAATGAGCTATGTAAAATCTAGGACCTGTGGTTATTTTATACATCTTATAAAATAATTTCTTAGCTTATAAATATTACATATTTATATGTCATAATTTTACCTTATTTTGAAAATTTATCAGAGGCTTAGATACTAGAGATTGAATATGATATATATATATATATATATATATATATACGCACTAGAGATATATCCTAGGGCTTCAGAAAATGAGGGTATCCCCCACTCGCTTCCATCTTCTTGAAGATTTCAACATGAGCAGGAGATAGACTTGGCTGGGACTCTAACTGCTACTGGTTGAAAGTCAGAGATCAGGTTACTTCCTTCTGACATTTGAAACTCAAGTTTGAATCCCAGGCAATTGAAGGCAATTATCTAAAATCATCTGTTCATCACCCTACTGATGAGGGAGCAAAAGGCTGGCTGAACACAAAGCATAAGCTGATACCCTGCGACTTCCCCCCCCCCACTCTTGGGTGGGACATGTGTGACATTCTTCCAGGGAGCCCCCAACCATCTTAATGCTAATGCCTTGCAAGAGGGAAAAACAACTTTAACTTGACAATGGCAAGGCCTCTGGTATCCTGTGAGTCTTCTTTAACATATGAAAGTATTTTCTCAATCTCTCTTTTTCCTTACCTCCCCCAACCCCATAGTATATAATCAGCCACCCCTCACAACCCCCGTGCAGCCGCTTTTTCTGCCCACGGGTCCTGTCCCCGTGCTTTAATAAACCACCATTTTGCACCAAAGACGTCTCAAGAATTCTTTCTTTGTTGTCGGCTCTGGACTCTACCCCACTGAATCTCACCTATATTCCAAAATCACATCACTACCTGGATCCCAGAAGTGTTACAATCTACTTCTTAAAAGAAAGCTACAGTGAACTTCCACTAATGAACTGCAATCATTGACCTGCAAATAGTGTTTTTGCAAGATGAAGTGAAAAGTTTAAGCATTTCTGCTTAAAAGTGTAAAGTATCCAGTTAATCTTCACAAGGAAGTTGGAGTTTTCTGTTCTTTTTTTTTTTTTTTAAGATTTTATTTATTTATTTGACAGAAAGAGACACAGCCAGCAAGAGAGGGAACACAGCAGGGGGAGTGGAAGAGAAAGAAGCGGGCTCCCTGCTGAGCCCGATGTGGGGCTCGATCCCAGGACCCTGGGATCAGGGGACTGAGCCACCCAGGTGCCCCTGGAGTTTTCTGTTCTGATGCAGCAATCACCCTAGCTTTGTTTCCTTTCACTTGAAGCATTCAACTAGCCTGCACAGAATAGCTTCCTACAACCTTTACCCTACCTATTGAATCCAGCAGATCCAAATTTCCGGTTGTCTAGAAGAAACAAAGAAATAGAAGATAAAGGACTTGAAGTTCCCTTCCTAGCAATCCAAATCCTTTTCATTTGGTATTTTCTCACAGAGGAGTTGGCCAATAGCTCTATAGATCAAGATCATGCTATCCAGCTATACTTTAATTGTAACAAAATTTCCGTAAAATAAAAATGTGGGGGCGCCTGGGTGGCACAGCGGTTAAGCGTCTGCCTTCGGCTCAGGGTGTGATCCTGGCGTTGTGGGATCGAGCCCCACATCAGGCTCCTCCGCTATGAGCCTGCTTCTTCCTCTCCCACTCCCCCTGCTTGTGTTCTCGCTGGCTGTCTCTCTCTCTGTCAAATAAATAAATAAAATCTTTTAAAAAATGTGAATAATCATGAAATAAATAACATATAGGATTTGATAGGGATTGCATTTAAATGTATAGATTTCTTTGGGTAATATAGACATTTTAACAATATCTATTCTTCTAATCCTTGAGCATGGAGTGTTTTTCCATTTCCTTGTGTCGTCTTCAATTTCTTTCATCAGTGTTTTTTTAGTTTTCAGAGTACAGATCTTTAGCTCTTTGGTTAGGTTTATTCCTAGGTATGTTATGGGTTTTGGTGTAATTGTAAATGCGATCCATTTCTTGATTTCTCTTTCTGCTGCTTCATTTTTGGTGTATAGAAATGCAACAGATTTCTGTACATTGATTTTGTATCCTGAGACTTTACTGAATTCATTGATGAGTTTTAGCAGTTTTTTGTTGGAATCCTTTAGGTTTTCTATATAGAATATCATGTCATCTGTGAATTGTGGAAGTTTGACTTCTTCCCTGCCTTTTATTTCTTTTTGTTGTCTGATTGCTGAGGCTAGGACTTCCAGTACTCTGTTTCACAATCCCTGTCTTGCTCCTAACCATATAGGAAAAGCTCTCAGCTCTTCCCCATTGAGGATGATATTAGCTGTGGGTTTTTTTTTTTTTTTCATATAATGGGATTCATAAGCTTGTTGGAAGCCTGAAAGAGTCAGTTTTGAGAGTGCTGTATTTATCCTTTTTTAAAAAAGATTAATATTATTTATTATTTGAAAGAGAGAGCATGCGAGTGAGGGCAGGGAGAGGGGCAGAGGGAAGAGGAAAGAGAAAGAGAGAGAGAGAAGCAGACTCCTCCATGACTGTGGAACCCCTCTTGGGGCTCAATCTCATGACCCCAAGATCAGGACCTGAGCCAAAATCAAGAGTCAGACACATAACCAACTGAACCACCCAGGCACCCCTGTATATATCCTTTTGATCAAAGTCCAAAAGAATAATTTTATATTTATTTGTCTTTGATCTACATATTTTCTCTCCATTAGTAAAGAAAATTATTTGTATTTTATTTTATTTTATTTTATTTTTTTTTAAATTTTATTTATTTATTTGACACAGAGACAGCCAGCGAGAGAGAGACAAGCAGGGGGAGTGGGAGAGGAAGAAGCAGGCTCCCAGCGGAGGAGCCCGACGTGGGGCTCGATCCCAGAACGCCAGGACCACGCCCTGAGCCGAAGGCAGACGCCCAACAACTGAGCCACCCAGGCGCCCCTGTATTTTATTTTATTTTTTAAAGATTTTTTTTTAAAGATTTTATTTATTTATTTGACAGAGAGAGACAGCCAGCGAGAGAGGGAACACAAGCAGGGGGAATGGGAGAGGAACAAGCAGGCTCCCAGCGGAGGAGCCTGATGTGGGGCTCAATCCCATAACGCCAGGATCACGCCCTGAGCCGGAGGCAGACGCTTAACCACCGTGCCACCGAGGCGCCCCTAAAGATTTTTTTTAAGGGGCGCCTGGGTGCCTCAGTCATTAAGCGTCTGCCTTCAGCTCAGGGCGTGATCCCAGAGTCCTGGGATCGAGGCCCACATCAGGCTCTTCTGCTGGGAGCCTACTTCTTCCTATCCCACTCCCCCTGCTTGTGTTCCCTCTCTCGCTGGCTGTCTCTCTCTCTGTCAAATAAATAAATAAAATTTAAAAAAAAAAGATTTTTTTATTATTATTTTTTAAATTATGGTTAATTGACATACAGTTCAATATTGGTTTCAGGAGTAAAGTTCAGTGGTTCATCATTTACATATAACACCCAGTGCTCATCATCTAACAAGTGCCCTCCTTAATAACCATCACCCACCCATCCCATCACCCACCCACCTCCCTCCATCAACACTAAATTTGTTCCCCATAGTTAAGAGTCTCTCATGATTTGTTTCTCTCTCTCTCTCTCTTTTTCCCCCTCCCATATGTTCATCCATTTTGTTTCCTAAATTCCACGTATGAGTGAAATCATACAGTATTTGTCTTTCTCTGACTGACTTATTTCACTTAGCATAATATGCTCTAGCTCCATCCACATCGATGCAAATATAAAGATCTTTGTTTGGTTGGTTTTTTAAAAAGATCTTATTTATTTGAAAGAGAGAGTACAGCAGGGGGAGCTGCAGAGGGAGAAGGAGAAGCCGACTCTCCGCTGAGCAGGGAGCCCGAGGCAGAGATCATGACCTGAGCCAAACACAGATGCTTAACGGACTGAGTCACCCAGGCATCCCCAGCAAAAGTTAAGATTTTTTAATATTTTTATCTCTACACCCAACGTGGAGATTGAACTCACACCCTTAAGATCGAGAGTCACATGCTCTACCGAGTAGGCCAGCCCCGTTCCCCTGTATTTATTTTGTATGATCTACATATTTTCTTTCCATTAGTGAAGAAAATTATTTATATTTTAAGTTATAGGTTTCCTATGCTTTAATATTTTTCATTATGAAAATAATATATGTTTGGCGCGCCTGGGTGGCTCGGTTGGTTAAGTGTCTACCTTTGGCTCAGGTCACGATCTCGGGGTCCTGGCATCAGGCTCCCTGCTCAGCAGGGAATCTGCTTCTCCCTCTGCCCCTCCTTCTGCTCATGCTTTCTCTCTCTCTATCTCTCAGATAAATATATAAAATCGATTTTTAAAAAAAGAAAATAATAGGCGTTTATATTAGAAAATTTGGAAAAAACATTTTAAAAATAAGAGGAAGAGTTATTCACAATACAAACATCCAACAACCATTGGCCTTATTAAGGCCTAAGTGTTTGTTGGACTTTTTTCTTACATTGTAATAATCTTTCATACATAAAATTTTTTATATTGTTCTTCACACTTAAAACAATAAACAATTCCTATGTCATTGTTACATAATTTTTTATTGGCTATGCAATTTTTCACCAGGTAGGTATTCCATAGCTTAAGTAATATTCGAATTATTTGTTATCTTTATGGCTATAATAGAGATTTGCCTTTTATTGTAGCTTCAAAGATATTTATCCAAGTTTTCATTACTGCTTCTTGTTAAACAATTTATATAAGTTTATGAAAAAATTCAGTAGTTATATTAACAATTTCATAAAACATAAAATTCAGTTTCTTTATCCTTAACATTCTCCAATAGAAACTTAAAAGATCCCATAAAACTCAGTACAGATCACTAAAAGATTTGTCCATGAGTCGACTTAGTTTTAAAGACAATTAGAAATTCTATTATAGGGGCGCCTGGGTGGCACAGCGGTTAAGCGTCTGCCTTCGGCTCAGGGCGTGATTCCGGCGTTATGGGATCGAGCCCCACATCAGGCTCCTCTGCTATGAGCCTGCTTCTTCCTCTCCCACTTCCCCTGCTTGTGTTCCCTCTCTCGCTGGCTGTCTCTATCTCTGTCAAATAAATAAATAAAAATCTTAAAAAAAAAAAAAAAGAAATTCTATTATAATCATTGTTATCCGTGTTGTATAATAATAAATGTATATTGACCACAAGCTTAGTAAGAACAGCTTGTAAAAGTAGGCTACAAACATAGACTATAAAAATAAAATAGAAGCCAGTTTTAAGCACTATTCTCTTTGGTTCTATTCAGAGCTGGTTTTTCAATATTCGTTCATTTATCCATTAAATACTGAAGGAGCCCTAACTAAATACCAGACATTTGATAGAGGACAGGTGATAAGAAAGACTACTAGCTGTCATTCTAGGGCTGGCTGGATCATCTTCAAGCTCTTTAGCACAGTCTAGAAAATGTTCTCTGGGATCCGGCTGCTGATGTTGAAGAATCAGAGCCCCAGGCCCCAAAGGCACAGCCCTTCTCTTGGTACTCAAGTCTCCAGCGGTAGCTAGTTAAGGTGAATGTGACAACTTCTAGGCTTGTTATAACGGGAGGGAATGTTTGGGGTCGCTCAGAAAAAGGAAGTCCTGTGGAAAGGGCGGTCTTTACAGCAGCTTATTCAGGGAGGCAGCCATTCTGCAGCAACCTGAGAAGGAGGAAACCTGGGGATTAAAAACAAGAAAAAAACAAACTCTCTTTTCCTCCCTACCTCTGATCTTCCCCCTGATCTGATCTCTAGGTTTCCCCATTGGTCAAATTCAAATTGAAACTAGAGAGCAAGGACATTTATTGATAGAGCCCATATAGGCCAGACTCCCAGGGCCAGGAACAGGGCAATTAAATTTTTAGAAATACTATCAAATCTGAGAAAAACTCAATTGAATTTCACTCATGCATGAACTGTAAGAATATATAAGGGCTCCTCAAATAAGTATTCTTATGGGGTGGATATATAATCCTTGCACTGACAAGACTAATGGTAGTAGGACATTATGGGTTCTTTGTTATCTTTGTTAATGGCAACATTGCATGTCCAAGAAACAAGAAATACAAATTTAAAGTTTTCCCAAAATATTCATATGATTTACTCCTCTTCATTCAGTAGTTTATGAAACAATCCATGGTGGCACATTTTTAAAAAAGATTTTATTTATTTGTTTGCGAGAGAGAGAAAGAGAGAGCACACGAGCAGGTGGAAGGGGCAGAGGGAGAGAGAAGCAGATTCCCCGCTGAGCAGGGAGCCCGACGAAGGGCTCTCTCCCAGGACCCCGGGATCATGATCTGAAGTGAGGTCAGATGCTTAACTGACTGAGCCACCCAGGCACCCCACAGTGGCACATTCTTAGTTGCATACAGTCTATCTCATCAGCCCTCTGATTAGAGGTAAAGATACTTGGAATATTTGTAGGATACATCTGCAGAGTGTTGGCTTTCAAGTATCTATTTGTAGGGTGAAATTAAAACTAACAAACACATAATGTGGGGTGCCTGGCTGGCTCAGTAGGTAGAGCATGCAAATCTTGATTTCGGGATTGTAAATTCGAGCCCCATCTTGGGTGCAGAGATTACTTAACCATAAAATCTTTAAAAAACAAATGAACAAACACCTGATGTGATCATGTTGTCTTTAGTGAAGTACTTTAAAGTAGGTTATAGATCAGAGGTGTCCAACAGAAATGCAGGCTGTATATTGAATTTAAAATTTTCTACTAAATTTGGGGTGCCTGGGTGCTCAGTCAGTTAAGCGACTGCCTTTGGCTTAGATCCTGATCCCAGGGTCCTGGGATCAAGCTTGGAGTTGGGCTCCCTGCTCGGTGGGGAGTCTGCTTCTCCCTTTCCCGATGCTCCTCTCCCCTGCTTGTGCTCTCTCTTTCTCTCTCTCCCACCCTCCTTCTCTCTCAAAAATAAATAACTAAAAATTTTTAAATATAAATAAATAAATAAATAAAAATTTCTACTAAATTAAAATGTAATACATGAAGTTAATTTTAATGTGTTTATCTAACCAATATATCCAAAATATTATCATTTCTTCTGTAATCAATATTACAAAATGTTAATCAGATATTTTCCATTATTTTTTTCATATAAACCTTCAAAATCTGGTGTATATTAGAGCACAACTTAGTTTTGACTAGTCACTTTTTATGTTGTGTTTTTTAAAAGATTTCATTTATTTATTTGAGAGAGAGAGAGAAAGAGAGAGAGAGAGAGCACAAGTGGGGGGAGCAGGGAGAGGGAGAAGCATGCTCCCCACTGAGCAAGGAGCCCACCACAGGGCTCAATCCCAGGACCCTAGGATCATGACCTGAGCCAAAGGCAGACACTTAACCAACTGAGCCACCCAGGCAACCCCCAAATATTCATTAATTTTTAATAGCAAAGTAGTTGTTATTATAGATTGGATTATGTTCCCCACCCCAAAAAAGAGAAGTCCTAACCCCTAGTATTTCAGAATGTGACCTCCTTTAGAAAGAGGGTCAGTGCAGATGTAATTAGTTAAGTAAGGTCATACTGAGTAGGGGGGACCCCTAATCCACTATGACTGCTGGCCTCATAGGAAGATGACCATGTGAAAACACAAGTACAGGGAGAATGCCGTATGAAGACAGAAAATTAGAAAAATGCATCTCCAAGCCAAGCGACACCAAAGATCTGCCAAACCACTAGAAACTGCTAGGAAGAGGCAAAGAAGGATTCTCCTACGCTTTTAGAGGGAGCATGGCCTGGCTGGATTTCAGACTACTGGCTTCCAGAACTATGAGACAGTAAATTCCCGCTGTTTGAAGCCTCCTCGTTTGTCATACTTGGTTATGGGAGCCCTACAAAACGAACTCAATTGTCTGTCTTCCGAAATTGGGTTATAACGGATTAGTTAGAAGCACTTTATATTTGTATTTTAAGTTTGTATTACCTTTTTTTTTTTTCCTTTTTCAGATATGGTGAGAAAACAAGAGGTGATCAGAATTTACTCTTCATTTTTAAAATTCAGAACTGGCAAATTCCATCACAGCAAGCATAAACCAAGCAAAGATGAAGGTCAAGATGCTGTTTTATTTAATCCAAGAAGATAAAGAGAATATTCCCTGTATTGTGTGGCTTATTGCCAGAGCAGTTGTTGGGAAAACAGTTACATGTACATTAAAAATGACATTTA
The DNA here is from genome assembly GCF_024610735.1 of Ursus americanus. Classification (NCBI taxonomy): domain Eukaryota; kingdom Metazoa; phylum Chordata; class Mammalia; order Carnivora; family Ursidae; genus Ursus; species Ursus americanus. The sequence goes on from NC_142134.1 coordinate 50,260,581, forward strand.
CAGAATCAACTATCAAATGATTTGCACAAAACATTTAAAATGAAATTTTCATTTCCAACTCCAATATCAAAGAACATTATTAACATTGTTTACAATATTAATTATGCAAAGTAGGTGGAGGATAGCAGACTCACAAATAAATTGCCAATTTAGATGGAAACTACTCACTCTGAAAAGTCTAAGAGATAACTTTGAAGTACTGCTCGCCTCAAACACAGGGAGACTATTGGAGATTCATAGAGGTTTCTAAAGCCTTATACTCTACCAGAATCACTTTTGAAGTTAAAACATTTCTTTACATTCTCTCACATCATAAAACAGAACGTGCTCTCTGCTGATGTTGATGGGAAAATCCAAGAATGGCCAACCGAGTCAAGTTTTTTTGTGTATAAATAGCCTCTATGTTCAATACTGAAAAGAGTAACATAGTACTGGAAGACTCAGCCTCAGCAATCAGACAACAGAAAGATATAAAAGATATCCAAATGGGCAAGAAAGAAGTCAAACTTTCACTATTTGCAGATTACATGATACTCTGTGTAGAAACCTGAAAGACTCCACCGAAAAATCACTAGAACTAATACACGAATTCAGTAAAGTTGCAGGTTACAAAATCTGTATAGAAATCTATTGCATTTCTATACACCAAAAATGAAACAGCAGAAAGAGAAATCAAGGAAGTGATTCCATTCACAACCGCACCAAAACCAAAAAAGGTACCTAAGAATAAACCTAACCAAAGAGGTTAAAGGTCTGTACTCTGAAAACTACAGAATACTTATGAAAGAAATTGAGGAAGACACAAAGAAATGGAAAAACATTCCATGCTCATGGATGGAAGAACAGACATTGTTAAAACGTCTATACTACCCAAAGCAATCTACACGTGTAATGCAATCCATATCAAAATGCCACCAGCATTTTTAACAAAGCTAGGACAAACAATCCTAAAATTTGAACAGAGCCACAAAAGACCCAGAATAGTCAAAGCAATCTTGAAAAAGAAAAGAAAAGCTGGAAACATCATGATTCCGGACTTCAAGCTATATTACAAAGCTGTAATCATCAATGTATTGGCATAAAAGCAGACACATAGATCAATGGAACAGAATAGAAAACCCAGAAATGGGCCCACAATGATAAGCTCAACTAATCTTTGACAAAGCGGGAAAGAATATCCAATGGGAAAAAGACAGTCTCTTCAACAAATGGTGTTGGGATCACTGGACAGCCACATGAAGAAGAATGAAACTGGACCACTTTCTTATAACATACACAGAAATAAATTCAAAATATGTGAAAGACCTAAATGTAAGGCAGAAAATCATCAAAATCCTGGAGGAAAACACAGGCAGCAACCCCTTTGACCTCAAGCTATAACAACTTCTTATTATACATGTCTCCGGAGGCCAGGGAAACAAAAGCAAAAATGAACAATTGGGACTTCAAGATAAAAATCTTCTGCACAGCAAAGGAAACAATCAACAAAACTAAAAAGTAACTTACAGAATGGGAGAAGATATTTGCAAATGACATATCATGTAAAAAGGGTTAGTATCCAAAATGTATGAAGAACTTATCGAACTCAACATCCAAAAAACAAATAACCCAGTTAAGAAATGGACATGAATAGGGGCGCCTGGGTGGTGCAGTCATTAAGCATCTGCCTTTGGCTCAGGGCGTGATCCCAGCGTTCCGGGATCGAGTCCCACATCGGGCTTCTCTGCTGGGAGCCTGCTTCTTCCTCTCCCACTCCCCCTGCTTGTGTTCCCTCTCTCGCTGGCTGTCTCTATCTCTGTCGAATAAATAAATAAAACCTTTAAAAAAAAAAACCAGACACATGAAAAGATGCTCAACATCACTCATCATCAGGGAAATATGAATCAAAATCATGATGAGATACCACTTCACACCTGTCAGAGTGGCTAAAATTAACAACACAGAAACAACAGATGTTGGCGAGGATGCAGAGAAAGGGGAAGCCTCTTACACTGGTGCAGCCACTCTGCAAAACAGCATGGAAGTTCCTCAAAAAGTTAAAAATAGAACTACCCTGTGACCCAGCAATTGCATTACTAGGTATTTACTCACAGGATACAAAAATACTGATTTGAAGGGGGACATGGACACTGATGTTTACTGAAGCATTATCAACAATAGTGAAACTATGCAAAGAGCCCAAATGTCCATTGACTGATGAATGGATAAAGAAGATGTGGTGTGTATATATATATAATGGAATATTACTCAGCCATCAAAAAGAATGAAATCTGGCACTTACAATGACGTGGATAGAGCTAGAGGATATTATGCTAAGCAAAATAAGTCAGTCAGAGAAAGAGAAATACCATATGACTTTACTCATATGTGAAATGTAAGAAACAAAACAGATGAACATAGGGGAAAGAAAAAACAAAAGAAGAAAAGAGAGAGGGAAGCAAACCATAAGAGACTCTTAATGATATAGAACAAACCGAGGGTTGCTGGAGAGGGGTGGGGGGATGGGCTAAATGGGTGATGGGTATTAAGGAGGGCACTTGTTATGATGAGTACTGGGTGTTATATGTAAGTGATGAGTCACTAAATAAAATTTTTAAAAAATACTGAAAACAGGAAGGGGGCTCCTGGCTGGCTCAGTCAGTAGAGCATGCAACTCTTGATCTCAGGGTTGTGAGTTTGAGCCCCACACTGGGTGCAGAGATTACTTAAAAATAAAATTTTTTTTAAATCCACTAAAAGATACTGAAAGCAGGGGCACCTGGGTGGCTCAGTCGGTTAAGCATCTGCCTTTGGCTCAGGTCCTGACCCCAGGGTCCTGACCCCAGCGTCCTGGTATCGAGCCCCACATCCAGCTCCTTGCTCCCCCCCCTTCTCCCTCTCCCTCTGCCTGCTGCTCCCCCTGCTTGTGCTCCCTCTCTCTGTCAAATGAATAAATAAAATCTTTTTTTTTAAATGCTGAAAGAAGGGAGCCCTAAAGGGAGAACTGATGTGAAGAATTAAGAAGACCTAACTGAGATATGACTTGCTGGTTAGCACTCATTTACCCAGAAATGGAAGGGAATGGGCACTAGAGAGTAACAGGCTTCATCCTCTAAAAATGGTCCTTGACAAGAAGGGTATGCTGCAAAGATAGGGTCAGTATAATAAATGATATGTAATACACACATAAACTCTGTCTTCTTCACAAATTCTAAGGGAGTATGATCTCTTCTTGTGAGACAAGTTTGATCTAGGACCTACTATGTGCTGGGAACACACGTGCTTTGAAACATACATTCAAAGACCCTACTTTCTTTCTTCTTTTTTTTTTAAACTTCAAAGATGTTATTTATTTGTCAAAGAGCGAGAAAGAGAGTGCATACAAGCAGGGGGAACAGCAGGCAGAGGGAGAAGCAGGCTCCTCAAGGAGCAGGGAGCCCAATGCAGGACTCTGGGATCATGACCTGAGCCGAAAGCAGATGCTTAACCAACTGAGCCACCCAGGCGTCCCATCAAAGATCCTACTTACATGGGGCTGGCCTTATAGTAGAGGGGACAAAAATAAGTATATGTTGCTCTAAGATATGTTCTATCAACTTGCTTGAAGACTTCACCTTTGAAACTGAAATTATGAATTGCAGCACATGGGAAAGAGAATTTGATGGCTTCATCCAATTTGTATATCTATAGCCATATTTTGAAGTCTGTCTCTTCTGGAATCATGACAATAATAACAGAGTGGTATTGTCTGCCAGTTCAGTTGGCAGCTTAATTTAATAGCCAGTGGATAGTCTTTCTTTTTTTTTCAGATTTTATTTATTTACTTGAGAAAGAGAAAGAGAGAGAGCACAAGCAGAGGGAGAGGCAGAGGGAGAAGCAGTTCCCTGTTGAGCAGGGAGCCCGACGCAGGACTCGATACCAGGACCCTGGGATCACGACCTGAGCCAAAGGCAGACGCTTAAGGACTGAGCCACCCAGGCGCCCCCTAAATTCTATTTCTTTAAGAGTCTACCTTGAGAACCATGTGGTACGTTTGTTCCAGTGCTGGCTCCTGGGGTCCATCCCAGATATGATGTTCTTCATGGGGGGCCTGAGCCTCTGAAGCTCACCCAGGCAATTGTTACATTAAAATTCAAGAAGCACAAGTGTAGAGCCTTTGAGGTCACTGAGAAGACTTTGTATCATTTGTTGATCTCACAAGACATTGAATTGATAATCGTGTGAGTGACGGTAGCCCCAATCCTTATTTTGCCCTAAAATAGTCTGTGATTTTGACTTTAGTTTCTTAGCTAAGTCTTGAAGGAATCAGTCTTGAGGTTTCTGGAAATGTCATTAGACTCCACTGACAATCTGGTCCTATTCCAAGTGCTTTTTGTTGATATTCAGTAAATACTACCAGTGTGTATGTAATGTAGCCGGTCAATGTTACTTCCATAGTTTGTACAGTTTGTAATGGAGGACCGTGTGCTTTCTTTCTCTTTGTAGAAAATGTAGAGTCAACTCGTTGAAGTAAATTTCCACCAAAACCGATAGTGGCTTACTTGGAACTCTTTTCTCCTCCAAATCTATGGAAAAATAAGAGCATCTTACAGAGAAGGGAAAATAAATTCATGATATCACTAGAATGAATACTATCCTTGACTAAGCAACTGTGGAGGGAGAACAATAGCCATTTGGGGGTCTTTTTCAGGCTGAATAAGGTTGTAGTCTCTCCAGCACCCATACCACTGAGCTACAATTGTATCTATAATTGTGTAGTATCTTTAAGGCATTTTCTGTGTAGTTTTTATCAGAGAACAGCAGAAGTTTACCAGAACCAAAAATACTTTTCTTCACATTGTTTAGAGGACTTTCATGCTTTTCATCCATTCTTTAGAAAATGAAAAGCTAATGCCATGTAATCACAATTTCCTGGGATTCTGAAAAACCATTAAAGAGGCACATTGATAGCCTCTGAATGGAAACACTGTAGCACGTTTTGGATTGGCTCTGTTGTGGGGGTTCCTGACACTCATATGCCCCAATCAGAGTTTTCAAAGGTTTCTTTTGTGTCCGAAACACCCAGACAGTCTGATTTCAACCACTAAGTGCTTCTGGGTGAATGCAGATGGTAAGTTTTTTTTTTTCTTTAAGGGGGAAAAAAAAGGAAACTTAATTAAAACCTATATTAATTATATGAATCCTTCAAGCTTGACAGTTACTAGAATTTCATTTTTGTATGTGTGTAAAATGTATTGTTTTAAAGTTGTATTGGCTACTGGAGGGTTTCTTCTTCCTAGATTTACTAAAAACCAAGCAAATACCGTTTGAAATGAGCTTCATTAGGAACAGGGAGAAGCAGGAAGTTTTCTGGCTCCATTAATATTTAGTTTAAAGACAAAGTAACATGCCTGCCTTACTAGATATAATAGACTGGATTTTGAAACCATGTTACTCTGCTTAGGCCATGGAGGTAGCCTCCTCCTCCTTTCTTCAAAAATATCTTTGAAGTGTATGACTATGTACAGAGTCCTGAAGCCGTTTTTAAGAGCCTCTTTGGTTCTCAGGAAAATGTAGTATAGAAACAAAATTGGTTTTGCAGAGTACCCCTAGATAAGGGCAACAGCCAACATCACTTAGGAATGCTTATCGCCTCCTGGGTGGTGTGCAGGGAAACCCACGCTGTTAGACATGAAGTGATAAAATACTGTGGCCTCAAGAAAGTCAAGAGTCCACACTTCTGTGTAGTGGGAGATTTTTTTGGCTCTCTGAATAGGAAGTGGCCCTTGCTACCAAAAGGGAGCTCAAACCCCTTGGAAGATCAAGGTCACAGAGCCGTCGATGGGAGAGAGAGCTGTAGCCCCAGCAGCCATGCTCTTTGTGGGTAAGCAAGTCTATAAAAGCCCGAAACCGGAAGCAAATATTCCAACAGGAATAACGTGGCTCACCCAGAAAAGGAATGTTTCAGGACTGAGCACGCGGAACCCACAGGATACGAGAGTTTGTTGTACAGATCTCATTCTGGAGTTCAGTGATTTTCAATAAAAATCCTTTTGTGACCTTCACAAAGTCTGGTATCGAAGATCCCCTTTAAGGTGTTATACATACAAATGTAGATCGGGTTCATCTGCCTTGAACAAGAGAAAGTGCCTTGGAAGGTTGAAACCCCCCTTGCCAAATTGGATACGGTCTGGTTTGTGATTCCAGTATGCGTGAAGACTCTAACCTGCTATCCTGAACTGAAGAGTCAAATAACCAGATCAGGTTGATGTAGGATCTACCATGATGGTGGGAAAAGAAATGAAGGACAAATAAACAGAGCTGATTTTTGCAAGAACACTTTGAATAATCTAGGTTCATTGATAAGAATTTGTCATCGACAAGTTATTGCACCCCCTAATATGTACAACGCTTTGATAGGTGTCACAGTGGTGAAGATAACCAGAAGCGCAGGAAGGAGAAAGGGGATGGGTCTGTCACAGGTTAATTTTAATTTCCTACCATGTCTGCATTGACAGCACAGTATGAAGAGTGACAATGCTCGGAAGAGGGATCCTGTGGCATCTTGCCATGTGCTGGGGTTTGTAAGCAACTCATTTAGCATAGGGTTAAAAGCGTGCTCTCTGGAGCCAGATTACCCGGGTTTAAATTCCAGCTCTGTCACTTCCTAGCTATGTGGCAGCTCTGTTTCTTTACTTGCACAAGAGCAATAGTAGCCATACCTATCTCAGAGAGAAGGAGCTTACCTAAAGCACTTGGTATAAGTTATCTAAGTATTAACCATTATCATCCAACACTGCTGAAATTGTCACTTAGCAGTCCATGAATTCCGCTCCATGCTGTGTGTCATGTTTTTGCAAATGATTAATCTATGAGATTCATTATCAGCGACTGTGAGATAACCCACCAATTAGAATTCACAACTCCCCAATCACTTCAGAAAAATGGAAAATTACCATGTAAAGATTAAGATCCCTTCCTTGTACTTGACTATATTGCAAATCTATCTAGAAGAATCTTAGAGTTCTGTATTTTATTGAATCTGACATATTATGGATTCAATTCTTACTGTTTATGTGAATCTAATTCACATTAACTGAAGGAAAAGAATTCAGATTTTTCTGAAGTAGCAAAAGCACCAGTTTTCAGTGAGCTGACGGTTCTTGTCCACCAGGGGGCAGTCCATTCATTAAAACCAAGGACAGAAATACAAGAATAAATAAAATCCTTAATTTAAAAAAAAAATCACATTTTAAATTAGTTTTGGTTTCAATAAACCTTTTACCAGGGTTACAACCACGTAGCAAAACTGGTCCTTGTTCCTACCCTCTGGTAGATGGACGATCAAGAGACAGGAGAAAGCAAAAGGAAGTACTAATCCATAATTCGGTCTCAAAACCAGACAAATCCATGAGGGGCCAAGTATACCCTAGCAAGTGGAATGGACCAAGGCTGAATTCACTGTACAGAACAGGCTGAAATGCAAGAGATCTAGTGATAATTAGTGGGACAATTAAGGCTTTAAGTACATAGTACCTACTGATTCACCAAAGAGTGTTTTATGTCTTCTGACTCCTCTAAAATGTGGTGAGAGAAATCATAGCTGTAAAAGCAGAACAACTCTGAGCTTCTCAGTTAAGAAATACAGCCCTAAATTCAGGATTACTGCTACACATTTTGGCGAAGGACTTCGCATTCAAATAAATGGTCCTATATCATACGCTCAGAGTTGACATTGAGGCCTAGAATAGACATGTACCACTAGCAGAATATAGAAACCATAGCTAATGACAGAATGAAATTAAACATTATAAACTTGGAAACTCCTCTGGGTTTTGGTGCAGTTACTGCTGCAAGTCCGTGGATCACCCTTTGTATAACAAGGAACTAAGAGGACAGTTGGGTTCAGCACGCTATGCTCCGCAGTTTACAAGGAACTAGTCAGGTAGAATGGAATGATCAATGATCTCAGTGTTAAAAGAGCCAAATGCAAATTCTAGTGTCTCTACTTTTCAGTTATACGGCCTTGGGCGTTATACAGGTAAGAGAGTTTTGGAAAACGTTGAATGACTAATAATTTAAGGTATAAGGAAGAAATAAAGTCAAATCAGATGTATAAGTCCCTCTGCCATGTGGAACATAATCGTATCATGTATTCATAAAGCTTTCCAAATTACAAAGCACCATCTTTTCAGTGCCCCATCTCCCCATAAGACTTTCTTCAGATGGGATTTTGCAAGCGGTAATGAGATAATTCACACAAAGCACTTGGAGGTTGCCCGAGCATCAGAGCCCGCCCACAATGAATGGCAGCTGTTATTATTACACTTCAGTCCTCCCACAATCCCGTGCAGTAGAGACTGCCATCTTCTCATTGCCAGATTTTGAACATCGGAGGTCCAAGAGAAATCAGGTGACGTATCCAAGGTCACAAAGCTGAAATGTCAGAACCTGGAATTGAGCTCACCCATGTTTTCTTCTCTTTCAGTGCATATGCCTTGACACTATTCATAATAAACATGAATAATACCATAAAGAGGGTTTGGGGTGTTTTTTTTTCCTTGAAGAATATAACAAAGTGAGAGCCTCCATCAGATTTCTCCCCATTAGCCTTCCCATGCTTCTGGTCCTGGCCTTGTGGTTTCATGTACCTCAAGTGCTCTGTCCATGCATCAGTTCAGAGCAGAGGTTCTTTTTTTTCCTTCTAGCTTTATTGAGATATAATTGACATATAACGTTGTGTAAGCTTAAGGACTGAGCAGAAGTTTTTAATTTTATTTTACTTAATCTTTTTTAAAGTAGGCTCTACACCCACTGTGGGGCTCGAACTCCTGACCCCTAAATCGAGTTGTATGCTTCACCGACTGAGCCAGCCAGGTGCTCCAGTGAGCAGAGGATTTTAACCTTAGCTGTACCTACGAATGCCCTGGTGGGTTGTAAAAAGTACTGAAGCTCAGGTTGGAAACAAGTCAGAATGTGGCGTAAGAGGTTTCTTCCTCTTCTACTCTATCCACAGTGAGAATGAATGAAGCTGGAACTCAAAGCCAGTCCCTCCAACTCCAGATGCTGCCATATGTAAACACTATCAGTCTCAAGAAGCGAGGCCACAGTTACAACCGGGCACTGATTACAGAAATACAGACTTTTTGGACACCTGGGTGGCTCAGTCGGTTAAGCATCTTCCTTCAGCTCAGGTCATGATCCCAGGGTCCTGGAATCAAACCCCGCATTAGGCTCCCTGCTCAGCAGGGAGCTTGTTTCTCCCTCTCCCTCTGCCCGCTCCCCCTGCTTGTGCTCTCTCTCTCTCTCTCTGTGTCAAATAAATAAACAAAATATTTTTTTAAAAAAATAAATACTTTAAAATAAAAGATGGAGGATGGTCCAAGAGGCTGATTGCCTGAAAAATGTAAAGAGTTTAGGAGGCAAGTGACCTGAGGAGTCAAACTAGAGAGAAACAATATG